>NC_045428.1:522196026-523411191 GCF_902635505.1 Sarcophilus harrisii
ATGGTTTTAAATTCAACATAACACAAATTATTTTACTTTAAGATGCTCAATAACCAATCAATGTCAAAACATGTTCAGGTATTATTCAAAGGGAAAAAAACACTGACCATTATTCTCAGAATCCACCTAAACAATGGAAACGCTTTAAAATGAATCAATATAACCAATTAAAACTCACATAGAACATAGAATATACTATCTCAATTTCATATTAAAGGGCTTTATCAAAATTAACATTAATAATTTCTTCGTTCTAAAAAATGTTAACTCAACTTCTTCCAATTGAGGAGAGTCTTTAAACTTTTCTGGAAATATAAATAACAGGTACAATACCAATATTGTTAAAATTCCTCTAAACACAATTAATCTCCCCTACCACCAAAACATTTCTAATTGCCTGGTGCAAAGTCAATTTTAGAGGTTAGAAATTATTCTTAACAATTCATTCTTGAGATTCCTCCATAGATCCTTTTATCCCTGGTGTAATGAATCCATCTCTTTTCAGCCTCTGGACAGCAATCTCAGTCATCAGTAACATCTGGTAAGGTCCTTCCCACACTGCTTCTTTCAGGACTAAGTGAACTTAGAATCTGTAGCTCACAGCTCTGGGGCCTCATATACAGAATTTTTATATGATTCTATCAAATTGACTAATGCTGATTGGAATAGAATAGTGGTCCACTCGAATTATTTTTCACTATATCTATCTATGTACACACATACATTTATATGTATGTGTACATACACACACATGTATAGATATGACTTACACTGGATGAAAATTGAAAAAAGTTCATTGGATTGAATGTCAAAGAGATCATTAATTTCAATGGGAATGGTGAAAATATATGCTGTTCAAGTTAGATTTAACTTTGTGTCAATATAAAGTACTCAAACATTCAACTAAAATTGGGTTTGAGCTCAATTCAACACTGCCATTCAGCCATTATTGAATCAAGTCTGTTTATTATATTTTTAAAAATTGTAAACTTAACAATCATCACATAAATGAACATTTCTATATACAAAGTAGAGCAGAATAAGAGAATTTCATGTGGAACTACAAATCTTTATTTCATACAGTTTGTGTCTCATTTTTATGTATATAATAAATTAAACATATATCTTTGTAAGTCATCTTGCTTAACTGTATTTCCTTCTGATCTTCCTTCTATTCTTTGTTGTGCATTTAAAAAATAATTTAATGATCATTTTTTCTTTTTCGGGGTGTGTGTGTGTGTGTGTGTGTGTGTGGTGGGGGTGGAGGATGGGGATGACTCTATTGTTGGCCCCTGTTGCTCTCTCATTTCCTCTCCCTCCATTGGAAAAAAAAAAATTGAAACCCATGAAATAATATGCAAAGTAAATCAAAACAAATTCTCACATTGGCCATATCCTCAAACTTTTGTCTAATTCTATACTTTGATTCTAAAACTTCTCTAACAAAAATGGGGAGCATGTTTCATCGTTGGTCTTCTGAAACTGTGGCTAATTATTGCAGTGATCAAAGTTCTTAAGTCTTTGAAAGTATTTGGTCTTTACAATATTGTTATTGTATCAATTGTTCTCCTGGTTTTTCTCACTTCACTCTGCATCAGTTCATATAAATCTTGCCATATTTCTCTGAAATTATTTCATTATTTCATAGTATAATAATACATTATATTCATAGTTTTCAGATCTTTCATATGACAAAATATACACTATAAATATTTATAAATATATGCTATAAATATACACAAAAGTCCTTTTCCCCCTTTTGATCACTTTGGGATATAAGCCTAGTAGTAGTAGTACCATTATAGTAATGAGGACATGTACAATTTGTGATTTTGTGGGGATAATTCCAAATTATTTTTTCAGAATGACCAAACCAATTTACAGCTTTACTAACAGTACAGTGATGTATACAATAAATATAAAATAGTATTGTTTTCCCACAGTCCCTATAAAAAATGTCATTTTCTTTCATTTTCAATCTTGTCAATGAGATTGATGTAGAATTTCAGGGATGTATAAATCTGAATTCTCCTAATCATTAGTGATTTGAATAGTTTTTCATATGATTGTTGATAGCTTGGATTTTTCATTTTACAACTAAAGTTGTTCATACAAAAAAAAAAACCTTAACAAGAATAGGTGTATTTCAGCCACATACTCACTTCTGAGCCTTTATTTATACCATATTTATAAAGAATTCTCATTTTCTACAGAAGTATTTGCTATGCAGGGTTGGCAGTCCTTTGCAAGGTTATAATCTGAAATGATATCAACATGGCAACAGGAATGGCAACAACAGGTTGAAAATATTATACTTTATAGCATAGTGTCACTGGGACATTAGAAATAGGATATGGGACAGTATATTTAGTATTCACTCTTTATGAGGGAAGTAACCCATGAGTTTCTTTCTCTCTCTATATATATACACTTGTGAATATATAATACATATATATATATATAAAATACATATACACACACACACACACACACATTTATATGTATACATATTACACTGGGAATGACTTAAATGTGCAGATTATTATTATGGTTTGAATCAACAAAAATCAGACGACCCAATCAGCCAGTACCTTTACAGAATAATTCAATCAAGGGATCATAAATTTAGAATTGGAAAAGACCTTAGAGGTCATCTGGATCAGGGATGTCAAGCTCAAATAGACAAGCAGGAAAGCAAGAAATCCTAGATGAATATTCATTGAAAGAAAGACAGAGATAAATAGAGACAGAGAAACAGGCAAAGGCCCATGCCTTTCTACTACAGTTTGTAGGAGATGGAGTTCCACATCAATTTGAGTATAAGAGGAATTAAACTGTACTTTTAAAGGAATGGGGCAGAGCTTGTTTTCTGTTGCTCATTATCCATTTCTGTCTAGATTCAATGGTTGTTTTTTTGTTTTGTTTTGTTTCAATGCCTGGGAGACAGCCTAAGTTGACCTTAGACTTCTCTCTTTTTAAAAATTAGATTAGGAACGACACAGACTGAGAGAAGCAAATTAATATTTAAAGTTCCTTCTGAAGGTCAGAAGGGCATGGGGTACATGAGCTATTTGAGTACATTTTAAACTGTCTATTTTAAAAGATAAATGGTCCACCTTTAATAAAAATGAGAAGCAGTGGTATTGTGGCAAGAACATTGGACACTTCAAGCCAAAGTTATGGGTTCAGATCAAGTCATGTGTCATGTATCATTTCTGATAAATTCTGAACCTCATTTTCTTCATCTGTAAAATGAGGATAAAAGGCCGTTTTCTTTCTGCCTCACGAGGCCCTGTCATTTAGCCAATGAGCTAATCTGAAAAAAAAGCATTTTACAGACTAAAGAGAAATATAAAAATGTAATTATGTTATTATGACTAACTTGTCCATTATTATAGAAGCTTATTATTGGCTAACTTTATTATCCAGAAAGATTATCAGCATCCTTGGTATTCCACTTCCTCTCTACCCCCTGCTTGTTTGATTGGAGGATGGAGCCTTCAACTTAAATCCCTACTTTGGGATTTCTCCACCATGCTCCTCCCTCCCCCACAGACACTTATTTCATTTTCCTTCTGTGTATAGTTCTCCCCCATTAACTTGTAAGCTCCTTGCAAATTGTTTTGTTTTATTGTTTTATATTTGTATCTCCATCACTCAGCACTCACACAACACTGACACTGTTTAACAAGTTTAATGTCTAATAAGTATTCGTACACTATTGACTATAACCTTCCATGTAATCCCAGGCAAATCTCACCTTCTCTAAACAAACAACAAGCAAAAGAAAACCCCTGTTTTGAGGGATGAAGGAAACAAATAAAAAGAAAAATTGTCCAGTAAGGGTTCAGACATAGGCAGGTACAGCAGAAGAAGCTAGGTGCAGTCCAGGAAAGGGGGAAAGAGGGAAAGGGGAAGGGAGGGATGGGATGCAGGAGAGTGACCCAGTGAGAATCAGGTTTCATCACACCTGGATTTGCTGCAGCACAAAGCGGGTTCATCCCTCCCCACTCCCAGCCTTGGATCTCTTGCTAAACCAAGGTTTCTGGTTTGTGCATTACTCTGGCTCCTACTAAAGCACAGCATCCCCCTCTCAGTCTTCACGGTTGATGCTTCTAGTTGCCGGGGAGACCCGCTTCCTGGGAAAGATTCGATCCTGACATCAGCAGAAACAGGGAGGACCTCCTGTTTCCCCCAGCAACTGTAATTGCCACCCTGCAAATCCCATAGAGAGAACTCACAGGGGTATTACTGCTTCTGTTTTAAATCAATTGGCTCTGAGATATAAAAGAACATCGGAATGCACTCTGTCCAGAGTACAAAAGATAAAGCCGCACCCAGGGGCCAGGCTTGGCTGACCCTATTTCCAAAGCTGTGCTGAGCTGGGAGAGGTTCATTTCAAATGCCTTAGAATGGCTGGTCCAGCAGAACTGAGCTTGGAGATTAAATGGGCTTCTGGGTGATGATTAGTCCCCCACTGTGTCCGAGACTTTCACCTATCTGAATGGTCTGGAAAATAGGGTCCCTCTTGAAATAGATATGATGAACAATGTTTGCTTCAATGTTTTACGAAGGGTTAGGATTTTCAAGACAAAAGAGGCAAAAAAAAAAAAAAAAAAAAAAAAAAAAAAGGAAAAGGAGAGATTTGGGCAATGTGTGATGTCAATTCTTGTGTTTTTCAGCTACAGCTGTTGTTTTCTGGTTGAATTCAGATGCCTTGTGTTCAGGCTGCTTAATGAAAAGAATTTCTCGGTTTATTCAAATTAAAAGGAAAAAATTTTCTTAATAGGGCCTTATCCTCCCATCTTTGAATGTCCTCCTCAGGCAAAGATTGCATCATCTCTTTCGCTTCGGCTAAACCATCTTGTTTCCTAATCGGGTAGGACCTTTGCAGACTGCACTCTTAGTGGAAGAAAGCCCCCATCCCCGACCTATCAAGATTGGAATTAAAGTTCCACCTCCTAAATAAGAAAGGGTCACCACACACAGAGCCAGCCCCAGACAAAATTGGAAAGTAGTCCAAGTTTTCTCTTTTCCCATCCAGGACTTTCATTTTCCCTACCACCTCCCCTCAAAATTGTGGTGCTTGATGCTACTGGTTCTTGCAATTGAATGGAAAATAGCTCTGATAAATCATCAACATTTTAGTGAGAATCAGGGAAGCTAGCTATAATGTAGTGGGCAAAGCCCTTAATTTAATATTATAAGACCTGGATTGAATACTGGCTCTGATAAGTAATGAGTTAACACCTTGTACAAATTGTTTAAGCATTCTGGAGGCAGTTTCCTTGTGTGTGGGGAAAAAAGTTTACTTAATTTTTCTACCTCCCTCACAAGATTATTGTCAGTGGGCTGGTATTTATTATCTACTATGTGCCAGGCACTATGCTAAGTGCTGGGGATACAAAGAAAGGCAAAACACTGTCCCTACTCTAAAGGAGCTCCTAGTCTAAGGGAAAAGACAATATGCAAACAATATGGATAACCAACATATAAGCAGAATAAAGTGGGAGCCCCAGAGGGAAGATTAAGGAGGACTGGAAACCCATTTCTTACAGAAATTGGGCCATTAGTTGAGACTTAAAGGAATCCTTTAAAGGTTTAAAGGAAATTATATATATCAATTGATATGTAAATATTCATTTGTATCATTATTGAAGAAGTATCCTAAAAGAGAAAGACACTCAGTTTTGTGAATCAGAAGGTAAAGAAGAAAGGGAACAAACATTTATTGAGCACTTGTGTCAGGCACTATGCTAAACACTACAAATATTATCTCACTTAATCCCCACAACAACACTACAAATAGGTGTTATTATTTCCATTTTACAGATAAGAAAACTGAGACATATGGAGGTATAAGTGACTTGCCTGGAGATATACATCAAGTAAGTATCTGAAGCTGATTTTGAACTTAGATCTTCTTAATTCCAGGCCCAGCACTCTGTCCACTGTGTCACCTGGATCTGAAGACCCAGAGTCTGAGTCCTCTTGGCTGTCATCTTTAATTGATGTATGACCTTGGGCAAATCACATGATTTCTCAGAAACTCAGTTTCCTCACCTGTAGAATGGGAAAGTTTTCTCTTCCTTTCTTATAGGGTCAAAGAGAGAAAGCTTTTTATTAAAATGTAAAGTGCTCTTATTTTTCATTTAAAATTTGAAAGACCACAGGAAGTGGAGTGTAAAAGAGCCAATTTCTAATTAAATTTCTTGTAGAAATTATATCATCATACCATTTAAAAAGTATTTAACAAAGATTTCATTCTATGCTCATAGTAATCCCGGGAAGTAGGTACTATTATTTCCCTCATTTCCAGGTGAGGAAACCATGCTGAAAGCAGCTAGGTGGTAAAGTAAATAGAGCATTGAGCCTAAAGTCAAAAAGATTCATCATCTTGAGTTCAAATGTGGTTTTAGATACCTGACCCTAAGCAAGTCATTTACTCCTATTTGCCTCAGTTTCCTCATCTGTAAAATAAGCTGAAGAAGGAAATGGCAAAAGAAAACCCTAGATGGGGTCACGAAGGCTCAGACATAACTCAAACAACTGAACAACAAAGGGAAACAGCAATCAAGTAACTTGTCCATAGTCACACAGCTAGTAAGTATCTAAATCAGGTTTGGATTCAGGTCTCTCTGAATCAAGACCCAGCTCTATATCACAGATTATTATAGGTTGTTGATAGTAGAAAAGACCTTGGAGACCATCTGATCCAAAATCTTAATTCATTGCTGGAAAAATGAAAGCTCAGAACTGCTCAGAGTCAAATGGCAGTTTGACTCTGCCTGGGATTCAAACCCAGATCCCCCCGGGTTTGAGTTCCATGTTAACATAAACCTTATCATGCAAGAGACTAAACATAGAGATCAGGCTGGAACTCTCACTTTTATAGTAAAAATATCTTATCATGAGATGATGAAACTTCCTCCACTAATTCAAGCCAGTCCTTTTTCTGCAATTATAGTCTTGGAGAGGTGTCTGAGAGATTAAATGACAGGCCCAGAGCCATACAACCAATATGTGTCAGAGACAGGACCTGAACCTGGCTTGCTGTTCTTACAGCTCTAATATAGCACTATCACACTGAACTAAGGTTGGTGTCTGCTGGGAGCAAAATGAAGCCCTTGAAAGGGACTGAGCATTTACAAAAGGGATTGACCTTGCCCCAATACAGCAAGAATATGCAACAAGGACACGCTCAGCTCCTCTGGATGTCACCAGGGTTGGGTGTCTCATGCGATTTCTGACAACCCTCCAGTCTGAGAGGAACAGTCTCCATGTGGCTGAGACTTTTTATGCTCCTCGATGACCCAGAAGCTGCTGGTAGTGGAAACTTTGGCCAGTTTTATTCTGAGATTATTCCAGGTTGTCTGAGAAGGTGGAAAGAAGCTGGAGCCAGTTGGGTGCCAAGGGCAGCTTTGTCCTTCCCCACGGGTCTTACTGATTCCAAGATCAGCATTCTCTCTCATGTGCGATGAAAACCCAGGCCAAAATATCGCTGCCATATGTAGCTGTGTGACCTGTGGATGAGCAGAGGTGCTGGCCAGAGGGTAGCTTGTTCTCATGACTCAAGTCAAGTAAAATTTTTAAAAATGTGATCTAGAAAAAAGGTATACAACCTACTGTGTTCTAGGAGCATGGTTACATGGGACGGCAATACTGTGGGCCTGTGATTTCACTGGTAAAAGAAGCTAGCAGGTACAGAAAATCCCTTTATCAACCAATCCATAATATGGATTTGTAGCATGAAAAAGCTGGCTAGAGTACTTCAAGGTGAAGTGATTTTCCCAGCAGGAGCACACAGCCAGTAACTATATGATTACATGGATTTATGGGAATTCTACCCAAACAGACAATGTGGTTTCCTCTTGCTTGGAGAGGAAGGACCACAAACTCTGGGAAATGAGGTGTACTCCCACAATGCTGGGGCTTTTAAGAAAGAGCAGAAGCCCAAAAAGGAGCAATTGGCAAAAGAGTTGGCAAGCATGATGGGTGATCAGACAGGGAGAGAGAAGACTCTGCAGATGCTAGCAGTGCAGATCCTGAGACTGACAACCTGTGTCCTGATCCTTTTGAGAGATTAAAAAATAATAAATTCCCTAGTTCTTTGTACCTGTTTCTGTGGAAACTGCTTTATTTGTATTTCCTGATTTTTAAATAGATTTTTAATCAATTACAATTCCTTATAATGCATATGTGTCTGCCTATCTGTAGCAAATATATTCACACATACATGCACACAGGAAATAGTGCAAATGGAGGATACCAATGAAAAGCTAAAAATACACAGAATTCAGTTACATCAGAAATGTAAATCTCTGTCTTAAATACTACAGTTTCTCTCTAACCAAAAGTTCCATGAGTTGAAAGCATAAGAAAACTCTGATTGTCATGGTTTTGCTGTTGTTCAATTGTTTTAATAGTGTGGGACTCTCCGTGATCCTGTTTGGAATTTTCTTGGCAAAGATACTGATTGGTTTGCCATTTCCTTCTCCAAATTATTTTATAGATGAAGAAATGGAGACAAACAGGGTTAAGTGACTTGAGCAGGATCACACGGCTAGTTAAGTGTCTGAGGCCAGAATTGACTTCAGCAACACATCTTCCTGACTTCAAGCCCAGTGTTCTATCAAAAGCATTACTCAGCCATCCCCCTGATTATACATATGATCATAGCAATAGCTCTAGTCTATCATTTACCAAAAGTGACTCCCACTTTTCTCAGAGATAAAATATAATGCCCTTGGCATAGCTTTTAAAGCTCCTCACCTCCTGGACCCTTCCTATCTTTATAGTCTTCACTGCCCTACATGCTCTGGACATTAGAGTTATACTCTCCAATTCATTGTTCCTCATACATGACAATCACTCACTTGGACACTGACCAGCCCTCAAGCCCAGAGTATTTTCCCTCCTCTTCTCAGTTTCTTAGCTTCCCAAATCCCACCTTTTTTTTTTTTTTTTGGTCAGTTATGATTATTGCTATTACTATTGTTAGTGTATGTTGCTCTGTGAAATTGTCCCTCTCTTGATTCTCACGTATGTTTTTAAATCTTACTTTATTTTTGTTTTTGTTTTTAGCTTTTTATTTTTCCAAATACATGCAAAGATAGTTGTTAATATTCACTACTGTAAAACTTCGTGTTTTAAATTTTTCTCCCTTCTTCCCCTCTCCCCCTTCCCTAGATAATTCAATATAGGTTAAATGTGCAATTCTAAACACATTTCCATATTTGTCATGCTATGCAAGAAAAATCAAATCAAGGGGAAAACATGAGGAAAAAAAAACCCAGGAGGCAAACAACAACAACAAAAATGAAAATACTATGTTGTGATTACACCCAGTCCCTTTAGTCCTCTCTCTGGGCATAGATGGCTATCTCCCTCACAGGTCTGTTGGAATTACCCTAAATCACCTCATTGTTGAAAAGAGCCAAGTCCATCACACCTGATCATCACATAATCTTGTTGTTGTCCTCTTCCTTAGTCTTTGTTTTGGACCTGATTGGCTTCCAGTGAATGTAAATAGCAAGTTTCTATTTTGGCCAGAAATCTTTGAGGGCAGGGGTCTTCCCCTGTACTCCCCTCCTTTCCTCTCCCCAGATTGGATTTTTTTTTTCCGTGACTAGGTAAAAGAGGCCATTCTTTGCCTCAATTCTTACCTGGTTGTGGGCAATTGCTTCAGTTGACTGAGATCTGTTAAAGACGCTCAGGTTTAAAAAGATCAAGATCTCCCGCTGTATCCAGGGTCATCTCCCATCATCCTGATTTATATCCAATCATTGGACACAGATGTCTCTGGAGGGGAAAGTGAGGCGGGATCACCTTGCACAGACTCCCTCCCTGAAAATCTAATTTGTTTGCATGTCATGCCATCGTCTACCTGATGTTCTGGTCTTCTTTGAGAATGAAGGACATATAACAATAACTTCTGTCCACTTTGTAGATACTTTGTATATACACAGTTACTTATTTGCTGTCTCCTCTATCAGAGTATGAGCTCCTTTAGGGCAGGGAGAATTAGGGTTTCGTGCCCTTCTTCTTCTTGTATCTCCAGTACTTAGCACAATGCCTGGAACATAATAAATACTTAATAATGTCAGGTTGCAACAAGACTATGTGATGACCAACTGGGAAGGGCTTGGCTCTTTTCAACAGTCTTTTCTAATAGACTTGTAATGGAGAGAGCCATCTGCATTTATAGAGAGTACTATTGGGACTCAATGTGGATCACAATATTGTATTTTTACCTTTTTTGCTGTTGTTTGCTTGCTTGTTTTTTTCTTATTATTTTTTTCCTTTTTGATTTGATTTTTCTTGTGCAGCATGATAAATGTGGAAATATGTTTAGAAAAATTGCACATCTTTAACTTATATTGGATTACTTGCTGTCTGGGGAGGAAAGAGAGAAAATTTTGGAATACAAGGTTTTGCAAAGTGAATGTAGGAAACGATCTTTGCATGTATTTTGAAAAATAAAAAATTATTATTATAAAACAAAAAATAAAGACATGTTGACTGCTGAGGGCCCTGTGTGACAGGAAGCTCAAATGTTATCAGACATTTAGATTTTTTACATGAGGAAAGTGAGGCACACAAGAGATTGAGTGACTTGCCCTGAATCACATATTTAAACAATTGACAGTACTCACTTCAAGTCATGGGATCTTTCAACAAGAAATTTCAACAAGCATTTACAAGGTTATCCTTAGCAGCTGATGTCAACAGAACTAGGTGATGAGTCAAGGAAAAATCACTGGTTATCATTGCAATTCATACTGTTTACCGAAAATCCAAATTCATTAGAACAATGAACATTTATCTAATCCACTATGAAAATAGCATGATCCTAAAGGGAAGGTTGGGTAGTTAGTGGTTAATGTGCTCAGCTTCCTGAGTCCAAATCTGGCCTCAAACACTTTCTAACTGTGTGACCTTGGACAAACCACTTACCTCTGTTTGATTGATTTCCTTATCTGTAAAATAAGCTAGAGATGGAAATGGCAAACTACTCCATCTTTGCCAAGAAAACCCAAAATTGGGTCATGAAGAGTCAGACAAGACTCAAGTGAATGAACAACAAATAGGGAAGATGCTTAGATTACATTTCTAGTTACCCTAGTTATATCTACTTATAATCTGAGAGAAAAAAATGACGGAATATATTATTGTAGGAAGACAGTATTTCCTAGGACATTGAGAACTGTCCAGGAAGATCTGGGTTAAAGTCTTGCCTTTGAGCTGGTTTGTGACTCTGGAAAAGTCACATCTTTTTAATGTTCCCCAGTCACCTTTTCAAGATGACCAGTTGCAAAGTTGTTGATCTGCATTAGTAAAGGGGAGAGAGGAGGGTTTTTATACCAAGGAAATCATTTTGTTGTTAATCATTTCAGTTATGTCTGACTCTTCATGATCCCATGTGGTGTTTTCTTGGCAGAGATAATGGAATGATTTGCCATTTCCTTCTCCAGCTCATTTCACAGATAAGGAAACTGAGACAAAGGTAAGTGATTTGATCAGGGTTACATAGCTAGAAAGTGTCAAGGACTAGATTTGAACTCCTCTGGATTCCCTGATTCCAAGTACAGCACTCTATCCAATGCACCACCTAACTGCCTCAGTGAAATCACAGGATTGGTTTAAGGGAGGAAAAAAAAGGCAGCTAATAGGTAGCGTGCTGGACCTGGAGTTGGGAAAACACAAGTTCAAATCTGACCTCATATATTTACTATCTACATGACTCAGGGCAAGTCACTCGATCTCTCTCTGCCTCAGTTTCTTCATTTGTAAAATGGGAAAATAACAGCATCTACCTCCCAGGATTGCTGTGAAGATCAACTGAGCTTTTTAAATCTTAGAGGTCTATATAAATTCTCATTATAAGTTATTTTTCTTTTTGAAATAATGATTGGAAAAAAATGGAAAGAACAATGGGTCGGAGATCAGAAGAGCTAGGTTTGTATCTCAGATCTGTGTGACATTAAGTCATTTCCCTTTAATGGGACTCGAATGTTTCCCCTGTAAAATAAGGGGATTGAAATAAACTATCTCCAAACTCTGTTCTAGGTCAAGATGCTATGAGTCTTATCTGACCTTTTAATAAAAACCCTTAGTTTTACTGCAAAAATAGAACAAAATATAAATAGGTCTTGAATTGCCAGAGGAAAAAAGTAATCTTAGAAAACTGGGGCCAGAATAATAAATGGCATTTACACAGAACACTCTGATCTCGTGTGAGATTCATGACAGATGTAGGGACCAGGTGTGGGATTTCATTGGTATAAAGAATTCCCAAATGAGGAAAGTCCCTCTCATGTTCCACGTTGGTGCCTTCTCTGACCTTATAATTAATAGTCTCAATGAGTTGCCTAGAATATGGAGAGAGTAAGGGACCTGCCCAGTAGTGATACATAACCCTGAATATGTGTCACAGGTAGGACCCAGGACTTCCTGGGACTTTCCCCTGAGACTACCCCTGTCTTATCCTATTATATATAACTTGTTTATCCATACTTATTAAATAAGTATAACATATAATGAAAATATGATATCTATATAATGCCATGATATAATACTCCACATCCATGCTTTCCCCATCATGGTTTTAATATATTGTTGAAAAAAGAAACTAACTGGGAATTTTAGGGGAGTTTTGTGGAAGGAAAGCAGACCACAGTAGGTGACACAGAGCCTGTGACCAAATAAATACTTAACCCAAATCTTATAATAAGGTGCTATAAACACTACTAAAAGAAAAAATTCAGACTTCTTTTCTGGTACAAAAAGAGCCAAAAATTTTATGAGGATTTTCCAGATGGTGGGGGTGCTCTTAACCCCCACAATGTATATATATGCTTATGTATAGGTATATCTACATAGCTATACATATTTGTGTGGGTGTATGTGTGTGTGTATATATATATATATATATTATTTCTTCATAGTTATTTGCATCTCCTCTCTTCTGTTAGACAGCTCCCTATGAACAGAATCATAGGACAGTTTGGAGATCGTTTATTCCAATCCCCTTATTTTACAGGGGAAACGTTTGAGTCCCATTAAAAGGAAATGACTTACTTAATGTCACACAGATCTGAGGTACAAACCCAGCTCTTCTGACCTCAGGCCCAGTGTTCTTTCTACTTTTTTCCCCAGTCATTATCTCAAAAAGAAAAATAATTTACAATGAGAATTTATATAGATTTAAAGAGCTCATTGGTTTGGGTTTTGTTTTTTGTTTTGCCTTTCTTTCTATCCCCAGAGCTCAGCACGGACACCTGGCACATAGTAGGTACTTAATATAATGCTTGACTAACTTACTACTAACATACTATTTCTCACTTTTAAGCAGAGAATGACACGGCCAAAACTGTATATTATAAAAATAATTTTGCAAGACGGTTGAGAGAACATCGAGCCCAACCCCAATGAAAGATGAGCAAGCAGACCCCGAGCAGGGAAATGCCTGGCCTAGCAAACAGCCATAGAACTAGGACTAGAATCCAGCACTTGCTAGGCCAGAATTCTTTCCTATACACTACTGCCACCCTGAGGAAAAAAAGGAAATTATTTTCTATTGCTTAGCCCTTCATTTTATAATTTACCATTAACAAAAGCAATTCATGGATTTTACTTGGGAAATCAGAGGTAAATTTTACGTCACTGAAGAAGAAGCAACACATAATTATTTTCCAAAAATAACC
The DNA here is from genome assembly GCF_902635505.1 of Sarcophilus harrisii. NCBI lineage: Eukaryota > Metazoa > Chordata > Mammalia > Dasyuromorphia > Dasyuridae > Sarcophilus > Sarcophilus harrisii. The sequence continues at coordinate 522,209,733 of NC_045428.1, forward strand.
AACACTTTTAATTATTTTCCAAAAAGAATTTTTTTTAGTACACTTAACAGATACGTTTATTGCAGAAATAGTCAAGTCAAGGGATATTTCTTGAGCATCTATTCAGTTCCAATCAGTGAACAGATACAAAGTCCCTGCTCTGTTCTAGGCACTGTGTTAAGTGCTGGGGATACAAAAAGAGGCACAAAAAATCCCCGCCTTCAAAGCCCCGCAATGTAATGGAGGAGATGACAAGCGGACAACTATGTACAAGTGAACTGTATGGAGGATAATTGGGGAATAACTAAGAGAGGGAAGGCCCTAGAATTAAGAACGGCTTCCTGAAGAGGACAGGGCTTTAGCTGGGACTTAAAGGAAGCCAGGGGAGCCCACAGGCCAAGCTGAAGAGGGGAAGTATCCCAAGCATGGGAGACAATGCCAGGTGCACTGGCTTGTTTGTGGGGAAGCCTGTGTCACCGGATCAAAAAAGACACTGGGGAGGGAGGTCTAAAAAGACTGGAAAAGCAGGAGGAGGTTGTGGATGGCGGGCTTTGAATGTCAAGCAGAGAGCTTATAATTTGATCCTGGAGGCTCATCAAGCCCACAGATGTTTGTGAAAACGGGAGTGAGACAGGGCACCAGTGCTTTAGGAAGATCAGTTTGACAACTGATGGACTAGAAATGTGGACCCAAACTATTCAACTAGTATGTGCAAAGCCCAGAACCAAGGCTCTTAACCTTTAGGGGAGTATCATGTAATAAAAATTATTTTAGGTAATTTCTTCTGTCACTTAGGGAGTCTAGAAGCAGGGAGAAAATAATGATAATAATAATAATAATAATAAATGGGGAAGCTGGGTGGCTCAGTGGGTAGAGTATCAGCCCTGAATTCAGGAGGACCTGAGTTCAAATTTGGCCTCAGACACTTAACACTTCCTAGTTGTGTGACCCTGGGCAAGTCACTTAACCCTAATTGCCTCAGTAATAATAATAATAAAATCCAACATTTATATTGGTCTTTACATTTTGCAAAGCACTTTCCACATATTACATCATTTCAGCCTCAAAACATTACAACATTTCAGCCTCAAAAGCCCATGTTTCACAATGAGACAAAAGGCTAGAAAAGGGACCTACTAGTAGCCATACAGCTTCTAAATGTCAGAGGTTTAATTTGAACTCATCTCTTCCTGGTTTGTAAAAGTGGAAGAATAAGGACTTGGGTCTAGCATGGAAAGAGAAAAAGGTGAAAGGAATGATGAAAACATTGTTGGGATGAATCCATCAGGATTTTGTCATGTGGCCAGTTGATTGATGAAATTATAAATTATTACAATGTCTATGGGGCAGCCAGTGTTATAGTGGATAGAGAACTGAGCCTAGAGTAGGAATGCTCATCTTCCTGAGTTCAGATATGGTCTCAGACATTTTTTATCTGTGGGACTCTGGGCAAGTCATTTAACCCTGTCTGCCTCAGTTTCCTCATCTGTAAATAAAATAAGCTAGAGAAGTAAATGGCAAACCAATCCAGTATCTTTCCAAGAAAACCCCAAAGGGGGTCACAAAGAATAGGACACAATTGAAATGACTGAATAACCAAAATAAAAACATTGTGACTTTATTTTCTTGCCTTAGAGATATTTATATTGTAATTGTAAACATAATTATTTTGCCTTAATAATATTAAATTAAAGTAATAAATGTACATTGAATGCTTACCTTACCCTGCAATAGAAATCATGGGCTATGTTTAAAGTATCTTTTATGGCTCTACAATATCTTATCCCTATGCAGCAAGTGAAGGAAATCTTCAAAGCCAATGAGTAAGCAGTGTGATATTAGTAGAAAGAATACTGGATGCAGGTCAGAGATTCATATCACCTTCAGATCCTTTCTCCAGCTTTCCTGGGCTCCATTTTCTTGATCTGTAAAAAGAGGGTGTTCTAGTTAGATCAGAGCTTCTTAAACTTTTTTCACTCACAAACTTTTTTTGCCAGAGAAATTAAGTGATTCTGGGTATATAGGGATGTAAAATAGATATGTAAATCAAACACTTACCGATGATAAATCATAATTTCATGACTCTCACATTCAGTTATGAAAGGGGTCATGACCCATATGTTTAGGAAGCTGTGGACTAGGTGAGAAAAAAATGGGCATTAGGATACCCTCAATTAGAATATTAAAATATAAATATGATATGATAAGTATATTAAGAATTATAAATATTATGATATAAAGCATTTCGGGTTAAATATATCCAATCTGTAATATATTTAAATCTGAATAGTGCCTGAGACGGTAATGAAACAACAAATTCAAAAGCAGGGGAATGTGAAAGAACAAGAAAGATATTCAAATTGATAATCTTTAAATTCTCCTTAGCTATCAGCTTCTCTGCTGCTTCAAGTCTCCCCCATACTCAAAAAAAAAAAATCAAAATCAAAATTAAAATCCCTCATTAGACCCCATTATCTCTCATTAACTTATTTGCCCTTTCTTTCTCAAACTCCCAGAAAAAGCTGCCTATATTCGAAGCTTCCATTGCTCTTCTCACACTCACTTCTCACTTTTTGCAATGTGGCTTCTAACTTCATCACTCAAATATATTGTATATTTATATATTTATAATATACATATTTATGTTATATATATTTATGTAAATATATATCATAACACCCTATGATTAAATAGCTTTACTTTCCCTCAATTTGTCCAGATAAATGTTTTGGAGGAAAAATAATGAAGTGAGTGAACCCTATTAACGTCAACTCACTTTTGCAAAGACAGATTTACTGAGAAGACAGAGTAAGAACCAAAACATCAAAGCTTCCCAAACTGGCAGAAAACTGGGGAGAGTGGACTCAAACTTAAAAGAGGTTGCTACTAAAAATTCCCCCCACTAGGTTCCCTTTGGAGAGTGGTATATACTCAATGGATGAGTTCTCTGCTGGCTGGCAAGGCTTGTTGTCCCAGCTGCAAGGTCAGTTCACCACTGGGTTGGATCAAGCAGGCTCCTCCACAGGGCTGGCTCCTAGGCTGGGTTACTCTGGTACAAGCCATTTGGCTAGGAATTCCATTTTCTGGATCTCTGGTGGCTCTTTTTAAGTCCATAAGGTCTGTCCTGTCTCTGATCATCTAGTCACCTAAGGTCAAGAAACAACACAGCCGGTCCTGATTAATGTATTCTCTGCAGTGTTCACATGGTTTGAATTCATGTCTTTTGAAGTTGTAATTATATAACGTGTAGCAAGTGACTCCAGGCCAATTAGAAACATGCTGTGTGAATTCAGACTTCCCAATTACTTCAGGAGATAATTATTTGCCCTAATTGGGAGCTGATTGTATGTAGGGATTGAAACAGATTGGCACCATATGTTCGTGGCCACACTTTCATTTGGTCCCTCATCAGATCCCATGGGTTTAATTATAATTTCCCTGTATTAGACTCCCATATCTGCATATTCTCTTAATTAATTGAACAAGCATTTGTTAAGGACCTACTGTGTGGCTATCACTATTTTAGGCACTGAGAACAGGTAGACCAAATGATATACTTCCTGCCTCCAAGGAGCTTATATTCTACTAGTAGAAAACAACTTTTATACATATAAGTAAATAAAAAATATGATAGCAAAAGATAAGAAAACAGTAGATATTAAGTTATTCAAGAAATGAAACACACATATCTTAAATTTATTAAATTCAACAAATATACTATGCTTTATAATTGAAACCTTTCAGTGAAATCTCTTGTGAGAAATGCCTTTCCATTCATTTCCAGCCCTTTTCCTCATTCTTAAGAACCACCAAGTCAGAGGAGTCACCTGGAAGAGAGAAGAGCTGCCAAGATCTCATCACACCAACATTTTAACAGGAATCCTAGGGCTCCTGTTCCAATGAGACTCTTCTACCTGATTAGGACTTTTCCTGATGCAGAGCTGGACCATCCCCACCTTCTGCCTCCACTGCTCCAGGTCACTCAGAGACTTCTTTTTCTTTATCTCTACTGGCATTCTCTCCCTCCACCTTAGGCCTACTCTTCCCTAGGGCCGTTTTCCTCTGGCTTCTCCTTCTACTCTTTTGTTAGCAATGTCCCCGTAGCCTTTCATAAAAGCATCACTTTATGTGCTGTCACAATATCCTAAAGTCTTATTTCATACAGATTAGGCTAGTTGTGTTTTTTTTTTTCCTTTAAAGAGTACTGAAACGATCGTCAGGACTTTAAGCTGGATGAGCAGGTTAAGGCTTGAGTCATAGACATTGCTTCTTGGTCACCTGAGTACAAAGATGGCTGAAACAGAAAGGGTTGGGTCCTTTTTCAGGTTTCTCACAGAAGGATGATGTCCATGGTACACAAAAAAGCTGTACTCAGCTTGAGTTAAAGCTACATCTTTGATTAATACCCTTCCTTCTCTGAAGATCCTCTTCTTGATTCAGGAACTTCCTTTTGTTAACTGCTGACTAATTTCAAACCCAGACTTGAACCACCAGACTGCCCTGACCTATTACAATATGCGTGACTCTAGATCAGAAATTCTTTTGCCTTCTTAACTTCTTTCTTGTTTATTTTGGGGTTAGACTTATTTACTTCTAATAGAAGGAAGTTGAGACCCTCCATTAGTATAGTTTTGTTGTCTATTTCTTCCTGCAAAACTTCTCCTCAAGGAACTTGATAGATCAGAGATTCTTAATACCAGGTCCATGAACTTGTTTTATATGTATGTGTGTTTTGTGTGTGTGCGTGCACACATGTGTATTATAGGTACCTACCTATATAGACACATTTTATTGTATAAAACACATGTACATATTCAAACTCTGTTACAATAATTGTTTTTTTTTTAAAAAAAAAAATAACCCTATGTATCTTGTTTTTTGCATTAAAAACATTCTGAGAAGAGATCTCATACATTTCACCAGATTGCCAAAGGGAACCATGGCACTGAAAAATTATAAGACTCATTATTCTAGATTAGAGATGTCAATAAAAAATAATTGGAAAATCTAAAAGAAAATAAATAAAATGCAATAGAACATAGATATTGTTAGTATATTGTTTTCTAAGACAACATGAACAGGTATGAGCAGGCAGGTATCTTTATATATATGGTTGAATGAGCCTTTTGACCTACCTTAATCACTGAATGGATGTTGCCTCAAACAAACTGAGTTCTGGGAAAGACCTTAGCTTAAAAAGGTCAAGCTCTCTCATTCTATCTTGCCAGTGGACCTAAATTATCCTGGCTCTGGAGGAGAGAGTGAGGTGGATGATTCTGCACAGCCCTGTCTCACTTAAATCCAATTCACTTGCAAGTCAAGATACTGCCTCTCTGATGTCATTGATTTTCAAGAACAAAGAACAAATTACAAACAAATGAGCTCCATTCTATTTATGTTTGATACCATTGTTCTAGATAATCACAGAGAGTTTAAGCTGTAAGGATCACAAGAACTTATTTATTTCAATGACTCCATCTTACAGAAAAATAAACTGAGACTCAGAGGAGGAAAACTTGTTCAATGTCATAAAGTTTGTGAATGGTAGAGCTGGGATTTTTGGTTAGTCCTTCCGTCTCCTGACAATAATCAAAACAGAAGACATGACATTCCTCATTACCTGTTCTAGTGCTGTTTGTTCCCTTTCTCACAATGATAGGGTATAGCTTCTAGGAGAAAAACAGTAGTAATCCTGAGGCTCCCAGATTTAGGAGTGCTATTATTCTAACAATCTGTCAATGATCCTAAAGTCTCCTGGCTTTAGGAATACTATAGTATAGTCCTAGAAACTTTAAAGACTGCCACATAACAGTGGTTTCTGAGACAAATGGTGAGGTACAAACATACCAGATCACTCCTCAGTTCTACTTAAAAAGGGTCATAAAATTAGTATAGCAATGACATGAAGAACCACATCTCTGTCTTTTCCTATAAATTTGTCTTCTTACTTCTTGTTCTTTGTTAAATCCTTTTGGAACTTAGCTTTGCTTCAACTAGTGTTATAATTACAATAAACTTTGCCCCTTGACTTGGAGATGGGTTCAAGCTTGCACATTTTTTTGAGACACCTCACTACACCAGTCTGGGACCCAACGTTTTGGGGTCTCCTTTTGAACCTCAACAATAACTCAAACTTCATAGAGCCAGAAGGTAAGGTCAGCAGATTTAGCAGACTGCTCATTGTCATTACAAGGTTGCTATCCAATGACCTCTCTTCAGAAATGGATTAGAAATCGGCTTACACCTATTCAGGAGTGCTGATTGTTACATTTTCAGTGTAAACATTTACACTTAAGTAAAAAGCTACAAATCAAGGCTTGACTGTTGATTATCTAGACTTAAGAAAATTGAATGAAAGATTAAGTGTAAAGTGTATGTGCACACAGAAAGAATCCTTTGTTAAAATATTTATTGGTCAAATTAGATTGTCTCTAAGGTCCCTTCCAATAGAATCTGGATGTCAATTGGGGCCTGCAATCTATAGATTAAACTCACTGTAAGAGCATTTTACAAATCTTTGGATCATATCCTCAACATGTAAATTTATATCTCACTTTGAAAGGTACCTCAGTTTCCATACAAATAGACTGAAACTATATAGGCCGGATTTTATTTAATCTGCTAGAGAAATATGAAGAATTAACACTTAAAACTTTAAAAAAAAGGCAATTAAAAATAAAAGAAACAAAAACCTTTCCTTCTCCCCTGGCAAACATATCTTCCCCAGGAAGTTATATAGCTCATTTTATTTAGAATGTCTCTCTAGGATTGAGGTCCTTCCATATAGAAAAAAATTCAGTGTTTCTGGGAAGTCAAGCAACTCTCAACTATGGTGAGCATAATTATCTTCCCTTGGGATGTATGCATTTCCTCCAGATTTACAGTGCCACCCTGAATCTGAGTTTCTCCTCTTACTCTAAAATAGGAAAAGAACTCAGGGTTTCTAGGGAATCAAACAACTCTCCTCTTTAGTTTTTAATTTCCCTATAGATGGACACACTCCATATGACTCACAGTACCAGTGAAGGTAGCTCTTCCAATTGGATTCTAATCCTGTTCTCCTCTTGTCAAGGCTCCATCTTTCTGGCAATGGTTCTTCCTTTACAGGGGACTCATAGAAAGAGATACAGATCTCTTTCCAGTACCTAATATGTTTGTATTTGTCTTTATGGCAGTCTTTAGCTCCCACTGGCACCGGGTTCTTTGATGAACATAGTGCCCTGAAAGGGCCAAGTGGATACCCACAGAGAATTGAAGATTAGAACAAAAACTCCCACATTGGTTTCAATTTTCTTTTCTCTGCAAAAAAAGTCATTTTTTTGCTAACCTCTGCTTTTTCCTAATGGACCTTTTTGTGTGAATTTTCTCTCTTTTGTACAGACCAACCCCATGGGCAAAGCTTGGTTACATGACCTTGAATCGGTTTCAGTTTCATTGATGGCTCCATCAATGGGGCAATAAGGACCCAACACAAGTAGCATTCTGACCTTCCCTAAAGGATTCAGAGAGATAGAGGAGGGAGGAGAAACTTACCTTCCTGCCACATTCTCGATACAAGTCTGCCATTCTCTAGTTTCACTGAATCCCAACTGTTAAATTTTGAATCTGCAAGCCCCGACAGGTCTTGATTTGTGCAACTGGCCTCATTTCATACCCCACTACACATTCTTTCAAGATGAAAGGAAAGCTATTCAATAAAGGAAGACATTTATAATTACAGTTTTCATAGTTCTGCCCTCTTTTATTCTGTAAATAAAAGGCAGGGCTCTTACTAAGGCAGTTTTCTCTTGAGTGACGTTATTATTTTCTTTCTTAGTAATCCTGCCACAGGGCTGGTGTTGCTGTTATTTATATGAGTTATATTCCTATTCTGAAAGCTTAACATTCAAGTGAAAGAAGTCTTGGATCAACGGTGCCTCAAAGTGTCCAGATTTATGCCTACCATTGTGTCTTTAGCAGGTTACCCTTCCAAGTTTGAAATCATAAAGCTGAATGGATCTGTACAATCTGATATGAAATACTTTTTTTCCTTTCAAAAATAATTTTAAAACAGGCCAAGAAAAGCTGTGTCTTGTCAACAGGTTTTACTTCAATTGTTAGTCACCAATGAACCAAATCAAGTCACAATTTTAAAAAAACACAAAAAAATCCATTTTTTTTTTTACAGCCCTTTGATAAAGTTTGGGCTGACTGCATAGATCCTGGGAATTGTATGCTTTCCCAGTCTTAAAAAAACAAGAAATTACCATGTCATCAAAAAATTACCAGGGCAGGGTTTTCCAGGATAGAGAGAAAAGACAAGGTGAAGTAACATTATTTTTCCCTTTCTACTTTTACCTTATATAGGAGCAACAGTGTGTGGGGGGAGAAGGGGAGAGGTGGTCAGTGGCAGAAACATCTGAAGTTCCCTTCTACCTAAGCCTGCCACTCACTCTGCTGTTTCACTCATGGGGGAAGGGATGGGGAGCAGCCCTGCCACCTCCTTCTTCCCTTGCATCCTTTATTGCTCCTCTCTGTCTCTCTGCATCTGTCTCTTTCTGTTTCTCTGCACGTCTCCCTCTATGTCTCTGAGCTGTCTCTGTCTCAATATATCTGTCTCCCTCTTTCACTTTGATCTGTCTCTCCATCAAGTATACTGGGCGTCAGTTCCCATTTTTAAAAGGCAAAGTCCTAAGTCTCTTCTTGTTTCTAGAACAGAAATATATTAGCTTTGCTAATACACCAGCCCTCATTTAAAATCTGTTCTGTCCCAGGAACAAATCACTACTATTTGGATTGTCCCCTTAGCCTATGGGTAGCAAAGAATGGGAAGAGAGCCATGAGAAGTATGACAACAGGATCAGGTAGATGAGGGTAGGCTGTACTGAGATCTGATGGCTTGAGAGTTTCATCCAGAGCCCTTTGGCTAACTTCAGTTTCCATCTGTGCTAAACTGCATGATATTCACAATTCTGCCAAATTTTTGCTCAAAAAATGACTTTTTTTTGCAGAGAAAAGAAAATTGAAACCAATGTGGGAGTTTTTGTTCTAATGCCATTTCTCTTATATCTGATTTTATTTTTTTAAATTTTGGTGGGGTGGGGAGGATTGAGGTTCCAGAAAGAATCATATCTGGAAACCATGAAGAATGTAAGTGTTTTCCTTTTTTAAAAAGACCTCCAAAGTTCACCTGATTCCTAAGTGAAATAAATTGCCATCTTCCTGTGATTGAACTTTTTTTCAGCCCAAAGACCATGGAGGAAAGCTTCCTGTTCTGTTCATTGTATCTGCCTTTGTATTTGTTTTCCTACAATTCATATGTCCTCCAGAAGAAGAACATTTAGAAACCACCTAGATCGGTTCTACACATGTCTGACTTTGATCTTATTTCACACCATTAGTCATCAATAGGCTACTAGGTCCTGGCTATAAAAAAGGGCTTTAGAGGCCATCTAGTCCAATCCAAAGATTGAACATTAATTTTTTCTATGATATTTCTAATAAAGTCACCCAGACTCTGCTTGAAGACTACTGTAGATTGGGAAATGCTTTCAATCTCTCTCTCTCTCCTTTCCTCTCTCCCTGAGGTTAAAAAAAATTATGATTTGGCCAGGCTCAAAAAGCTAGGGTTTGAGGAACTCAGGTCTTCCTGACTCTACCCTAAACTTTCTATTCATTTTATCACATATTTAAACTTTGCTTATCTGGAATAAGTAAAGACTTGATTATCAATCCTTCTAGCTTTCATCTCTTCACTGGCTGGTCATATAAACATAGATGAGACACAGATCCTTCTCCCAAAGAGCTTATCATCTAATGAGAAGGCAAAAATATAAAGAAAAATAACTATAATATAAGGGGAAATGAAATTAGTGAAAGAGAGCTTCAGGCAAAGAAGTATGAAAAACATGGGTTTGTAGGGAATCGTAGGGGCAGCCAGGCAAACAGAGCACTGGTCTTGGAATCAGGAAGTCATTTTCATCAGTTCAAATCTGATTTCTAACGCTTACTAGCTATGTGACTCTGAGCAAGTTACTTAACCCTCTTTGTCTCAGTTTTCTCATCTATAAAATGAGGTATAGAAGGAAATGAAAAAACAAAACACTCCAATATCCCAATCAAGAAAACCCCAAATGGGGTTATGAAGAGTTGGACATAACTGAAATGACAAAACAACCATATAGAATCCTAAAGGAAATGGTCCCTGAGCTGGGTTTGGGAGGAAAGAATACAAATCAACAGAAAGAGATGGAATTGAGAAAGAGATTGTGAGAAGCAAAGAAATAATGGAGGTTACAGAACGTGGGACAATGGAGGGCAAAAAGAGAAAAAGAGAAATTCAATTTGGCTAGAACATAGAACATATGAAAGAAAATAACATGTGATAAGACTGGAAAGGTAAGCTAAAACTAGATTTTGGAAGAATTTAAATGTCAAAATCAATACTTCATGCTTTATTTAGTGTGTGGGAAAGCAGAGTGGGGAAAAGGGCAATGAAAGGTTTTGTATAAAGGAATACTGTGATCAAAATAGTATTATTCAGAAGATTGTTTGATACAAAATGGATTGGAGAAAAAGAAACTAGGGAAGAATACAACAGGACTCTCCTATTCTGGGTACTATACTTTTTATAAGTGCAGCCTAACATGAACCTTTTCTTGGTCCTGGACTCCTTAGGTCAGTAAAATGTTTGAGATCATCTGAAACATGGAAATATGGCTCAAGACCTTGCCCTAATTCACATTTTCTATTCACAGGCCATGAGAGGATCACACATCAAAGAATATTCCCCTGAGACAAAATAACAAAGTGACTCTGCAAGAAAATAAATGGATAAATGGACATCATTCTTATTTCTCCCCATAGACTCAAAATGATATATCTTCCTGGAGGGTAGTTCATATGATATAAGAGAGTCACTAGTTCCTAGGAAAATAAGAAAGTAAAACACATTCAAGGATAAAACCTTGGGTAGAGAGTGTCACTCCCTCCAGGAAATTCTGGGGTGCCAGGATTCATCATGGTGCTGATACTGAGCTATCAGCTCTCTCCATGTGGAGCTGGTCTTCTGAGACCCTCTCCTCCACAATCTCTAGACAATAATTATGTCACATCTGAACTGAAATCTCCTATCTAGCAAACCATGTCCCAGGGCATTGAACTTTCCTGTTTCCTGATATCTTTAGTATGGTTTCCATAGCTGGCAAAAAGACCCTATAATCATCATTGTACCTTTTTTTCCACCTCTTTCTTCTTCTTCTTTAAGCAAGCCCCTGATTCTTGATGCAATGCCTGTGTCCAGACACACATTTCCTAGTTTTCTGACATCTTCGGGCATTCCCTAGTAAACAATAAGTAGATTTCTTGCCTCAGCTATTATGGGCAACAAAATTAAGACAGGAGTTAATTATTGTGGGTAATGAAATATGTTCCCTTGTTATCATAAGGTTATATTATTATTTTTTGTTGGGAATAGTGTAAGCAAAATTGATCACATAAATAACTAAAGCAACGAAAATCATTTGATTATATCAATAAATGTTTAAAAAAGACTTTTGACATGTTATGGGACTATTCCTGTTTTGAAAAATGAAAGAAAGTACAAGATAAAAAGATTTTTCTTAAATATTATAAGTAGTCCAAAACCAAAAGCTGGTGTCATCTATAATGGGGATAGGTTAGAGGCTTTTCCAATAAGAAAGAATGTCCATTATCACCATTACTATTTGATAGGGTGCTAGAAATACTCATTATAGCAATAAGACAAGTAAAAGAACTTGAGGGAATAAGCATAGACAGATAAGAAATAAAATTATCACCTTTTTAAAATATAATACACTTTACTTAGAAAATCCTAGAGAGATAACTAAAAATACATTGAAGCAATGAACACCTTCAGCAAAGTTGAAGGATATAAAATAAACCTACACAAATCAACTACATTTCTGTATATTACCAATAATATCGAATAGGAAGAGAAATTTAATTTAAAATTACGACAAAATATAAAATATTTGGAAATCTATTTGCCACAACAGGAAACACCACATTACAAAACATTCTACATACAAATACACATCTAAAAATTGGAGAAACATTAATTGATTGTGAGTAAACTGAGCCAATATAATAAAAATGACAATACTACCTAAATCAATTCACTTGTTCAATGTCATAGCAATCACACTGCCCCAAAGAATTAATTTACACAGTTTGAAAAAAAAATCATTTATAACTACAATATGTCAAGGGAACCAGAACCAGATCTCAAACTATACTATAAAGTCATAACCCTCAAAACAGTTTGGTACTGGGTTAAGGAACAAAGAAGCAATTAAATGGCTCAGTTGATAGAATGCTGGGGCATAAAGAGCTGGACATGGACAGGATTGAACAATTAAGCAACAACAACAAAGAAAGAAGAGATGTTGATCAGATAGATACACAATAATTATAAGCAAATAACTATCCTAGTTTTTGATAAGCCAAAAACTCATTGTTATTGGGGCAAGAACTCTTTCTACAACAAAATGGGTAAGAAAACTAGAAGACCATCTTGCTGAAATCAGGTATTTCAAAAGCAAATTCCTTATGGGTTCCTGACTTAAACATAAATAATATCACAAACAAATTAGAGGAGCAAATTTTTAAAAATTATTTATTAGATCCAGGATAGGGGAAGATCTCATGAACAAACAAGATATAGAGAAAATCAAATTTTGTTTAAAGAAATGGACATTCTGATAACATAAAATTGAAATCAATACAGCTAAAATGAGAAGAGAAACAGGAAGTTGCGGAGGTGGGGAAATCTTTGCAGCAAGTTTCTCTAATAAGTCTAATTTTAAGATAATATTAAAGTAAGATATATCTGAAAAATGCTATCCATACCCAGAGAAAGAACTGATTGTAAATGAATACAGATTGAAGTATACTTTAAAAAAAAAAAAAAACAACTTTTTCTTGGGGTTTTTTCTGGGAGTTGAAATCTATATTTTCTTTCACAATGTGACTTTTATGGAAATATTTTCCATAACTTCACATGTGCCTTCTCATTTGGGGTTGGCAGGGAGAAAAGGAGAGAATTTGGAACTCAAAGTTTTGTTTGTTTGTTTAGTTTTTTTTTAAATAAACATTGTTTTATGAATTATGTTGGAAGAGAAAAATCAGACCATAAAGGAAAAACAATGGGAGAGATTTAAAAAAAAACAGAAAAAGGAAGTGAACATAGTATATGTTGATTTGCATTCAGTTGCCTTAGTTCTTTTTCTGGATGTAAAGTTCTGCCCAAACTTTATTGGGATTACTTTGGATCACTGAACTGCTAAGAAGAACCAAGCCTTTCATAGTTGATCTTCACACATTCTTGCTGTTATTGTGTACAATGTATTCCTGGTTCTGTTTGTTTCACTCAACATCAGTTCATGTAAATCTTTCTAGGCCTTTCTATAATCAGTTTGTTCATCATTTTTAATAGAACAATAAAATTCCATTACTTTCATGTACCGCAGCTTGTTCAACCATTCCCCAATTGATGAGCATCCACTCCTTTTCCAATTCTTTGCTGCCACAAAAAGAGCTGCTACAAACATTTTTGCACATGTGGATCCTTTCTCCTCCTTTATGATTTCCTTGGGACACAGACCAATGGCAATGCTGGGTTAAAGGGCAGGCACAGTTTTATAGCCCTTTGAGCATAATTCCAAATTGCTCTCCAGAATGGTTGGATCATTTCACAACTCCACCAACACATATTAGTGTCCCAGTTTTCCCACAGCCCCTTCAACATTTATCATTATCCTTTCCTGTCACCTTAGCCAATTTAAGAGGAATGAGATGGTACCTCAAAGAGAGCTCAAAGTTTGAAAAAATATATTAAATATTGTTTTACATGTAACTGAGGAAAAATAAAATAGGGAAAAAATTTAAAAGATGCAGACGTAACTGATTTGAATTTATAAGAACAAGAGTCATCTCTAATTAATGTATAGTATTAATGTATAGCATAATTAATGTATTAATTAATATACATTAATTAAATTAGCACTAGCCAGATTTTTAAAAATGCTCTAAATCACTAATAATTAGAGAAATAAACATTAAAACTCTGAGATTTTTTTACCTCACAACCATCAGATATGGCAAAGATGGCAAAAAATGAAATTGATGAATCCTGGATGGGCTGTGGAAAATAGTTACATTATCATGCCATTATTGGAACTATTAAACCATCTAGCCATTCTAGAAAGCAATTTATAACTGTGCCTCAAAAAAACATTAAATTATAGATACCTTTTGACTCAGGGATATACCATCAGGTCTATCCTCCCAAATAGTCAAAGGAAAAAGAAAAGGATCCTCATGTACACATGTATGTTTATGGCAGCTTTTTTTATGGGGTCAAATAAATGAAAATTGGGTAAGTACTTGTCAATTGGGGGATGGTTACTTGTTGCTATTGTTGCTTGTTCTTCTTCTTGAAGCTGACCAATGACATCAGGAAGCTGATGTCATGACACGCAAGTGAATTGGATTTATGGGAACAAGAGCTGTGCAAAGTCACTTGCCTAACTTTCCCCTCTAGAGTCATCTGGGTCCAGTGGTCAGATATAGAGTAGGATGACTGGAGATGGCCCTGGATACAGAGGGAGACCTCAGCCTTTCTAAGCTAAGGTCTTTAACAGGTCTCAGTTTGACTGAGGCCACACCTATCCTATGATTAAGGCTAGGTAGAAATTGAGGCAAAGAATTCCTCTTTCCCCTAGTCCAAAAATATATATATCTAAATAAATAAATCTGGGAGGGAAAGACTGTCAGGGTTTCTGGCCAGAGCAGAAATGATTGCTATTTACATTCAATCTGAGTCAATCAGGACCCAAATTACGACCAAATGGGGTTTAACCTGGGACCTATTGATGGCCAATCAATGAGAATCAGAGTGGTTTAAGGCATGATCCTTAATAAAGAAGCCAACCAGTAAACCCCAAGATATCTTGGGAAGGTTGAGAGATCTGAAAAAAATAAATCTTTTAAAAGTATCTGTAGATAAGGGTATGATACCCTATGTGTGAACAGAGGGAGAGAAAGGAAGGGAGGGAGGAAGAAAGGAAGGAAAGCAGGGGAAAAAAGGAGGAGGGAAGGAAAAAGGAAGGGAAGAAAAGGAGGGAGGGAGGGAAGAAGAAGGAAGGAAGGGATGGAGGAAGGAAGAAAGGAAAGCAGGGGAAAAAAGGAGGAGGGAAGGAAAAAGGAAGGGAGGAAAAGAAGGAGGGAGGGAGGGAAGAAGAAGAGAGGAAGGGAGGAAGGGAGGGAGGAAGGGAGGAAGGAAGGAAGGAAAGGAAGGAAGGAAGGAAGGAAGGAAGGAAGGAAGGAAGGAAGGAAGGAAGGAAGGAAGGAAGAGAGGGAGGGAGGGAGGGAGGAAGGAAGGAAGGAAGGAAGGGAGAGAAAGAGAGAGTGAGTTTTCCATCTGATCACTTCCAGTTTGCTGACTAGCTCTACTCACAAAGGTAATTGTTTATCCTTCTTTCTTGAAGAGGACCATGACATCAGGAAGATGATGTCATGACAGGCAAGTGACTTGAATTTAAGTGAGGGAGGGCTGGACAGAGTCACCAGCCTCATTTTCTTCTCCAGAGCCATCTGAGTACAGTGAACAGATACAGATCATGGCTACTAGAGATGGCCCTGGCTGAAGTGAGAGGCCATGGCTTTTTTCAGATAATGTCTTTTGCAGATCTTAATTTGTCTGTGGAAATATCCATTTAGTGATTAAGGTTAGGTAATAAATGAAGCAAAAAAAAAGGCTTTTTTTTAAAAACCTAATTTAAAAAATTAATGGGGGAAGTGGGGGGAAGACCCTCAGAATTTCTAGCCAAAACAGAAACAATCGCTATTTACATTCACACTGAGATGATCAGAAACCAAACAAGTAGGGCTTGGCCTTGGACCTATTGTTGGTCAATCAGTGAGAACCAGAGTGATTTGGAAAAAAAATGTGTACATGTTTAACTTAAATGGGATTGCTTACTGTCTTGGAAAGGGTGGATAGAAGAGAGGACAAAAAAATTGGAATACAAAGTTTTGTAAAGATGAATGTTTAAAAAATATCTTTATATGTATTTGAAAAAATAAAATACTATTAATTCAAAAAAAATTCACCAACCACTTATTAAACAATTACTGTATATCATGTATCAATGCACGGGGAATACAGTCCCAGAAATAAAAATAATTCTTGTCCTCAAGGAGTTTATATTCTACTGAAGGTGGGGAATGACATGTACATATTGGATGAAGATATCTCTATGGTGAAGGGAAGGGAGGGGAAAAAAGAGGGAGAAAAAGTTACATGATAACTTTATGATATATTTAAAAGGAATTACAAGTTGTACATAACAGATTTGCAGTTTTGCATATAATCATCTATTTTTCTTTTCTATTATTTTATAGAAATACTTGTTTATTTTTAAAATTCAGAATAAGGTGGGGAAAAAAAGTTATCCTTGGAAAGGGATTTCAATGTTTGGCAAAAGGTTCTTTTAAAAGAAGATAATGTGTATCAGAGAGCAGATGGACCTTAAATGGTTGTCATAAAAATAGCTAAATGTAAATTTTATTTTTCATTGTACCCAGCTAAGTTACTGATCAGGATGGAGGCAGGAACCAGGTGAGAACCTCTATACAAAAAGAAGAAAACAAAAATAGATAAACACTTAGCTGTCAGGAAGTTATGTTTAGGGGGGAAATACTTTTGAAAGAACCTTGTATGTGAATGTGATTTTATTAGAGATAACACCATATAATTCTTCCTCCTTTCTTCATGAGGCAAGAAAGGTCATAAGGAAGCCAAAGGAAACATAAGGGGTAAAAATACTAGGAAGGCCATGTTAGGCTATTTCTTTGATTAGTTCCTCTAGTCTACTAGTCTACTAAATCATTAGAATGCCAAATGGAAGAATCACACTGTGTGTGTGTGACTAGGAGATCTTTATACCACGAGAACCCTTAGGAACCACAGTAGCCTGAGATAGCAGCAGATTCAAGTCTCCCATCTCACACTCCCTCCACAACATACACTTACAAGGGGGATGGCTGTGGAATTGCCTGCACTATTTACATTATTCTCGTATCTACTGGATTCAGTACCATCTCCCATGTTGTTTTTTTCTTTTTTGACTAGGTAAAAGAGGCAATTCTGTGCCTCATTTTTAACCTAGTTTTAATCATTGAATGAATATTGCTTTAAACAAAATGAGAAATGGAAAAGATCTTAACTTAAAAAGGCCAAGATCTTCCACTGTGTCCAGAACTATCTCCAGTTATCCTGAATTATATCTGGCCACTGGACCCAGATGGCTCTGGAGGGGAAAGTGAGGCAGGTGACCTTGCACGTCCCTCCCTCACTTAAATTCAATTTACTTGCCTGTCATGGCATTACTCCCTGATGTCATAGTGCTCTTCAAGTATGAAGAACAAACAACTGTGGGCAAAATCACTTAGCCTTGCAGTGCTGTGGGCAGCTGTCTTAAAACTCATCATTTTAGAATAGTAAGAGGGAGTTCCCTATGCCAATGAAATCATAATATTTATATTTAATTTCTCTCTCTGTCTCTCTGTCTGCATCTGTCTGTCTCTCTGTCTCCCTCTCTCTCTGTCTCTGTTTCTCTGTCTCTGTCTCTCTGTCTCTCTGTCTCTCTGTCTCTCTCTCTCTCTTTCCCCTTCCCTCCCTCCCTCCCTTCTTTCCTCTCAGATGCAGGTATAATGTAATTCCATTGTATTACTAAATAAGTAGATGATATATTGTATTGTCAGCTTGTTGATCAAAAGAAACATATAAGTATAGCTTGTTCTCTGTGTATCTTAAGAGTGTTTCTCAGTCTAAATCATAATGTAGTACAATACCTAAAGCCTCTACCATGAACCTTGCCATCTTCTGATGTCTCAGCCCTGCTGAGTATAGAAAGAATATGATATAGGAATAAGGAGGAAAAGAAAAAGTTCCTTCTAATTTATAAAGGCATTTTGTAGTAAAAGTTTTATAAATTGTAAAACTTTTCAATGGGCCAAAGGATGGGAGATCTCTCTGAGAAATATCTACAAATGAGCAGTTAAGTGATGTTTTTTTTATTGGATATTTATAATAATTACTAGAGTGTAACAGGGAGAGAAGAGCATGCAGAACTGCTATTGGAGGGAAATAATTTGTAACTTCTTGTAAACACTAATCAATTAAGCTAATTGGTGTTAATTGGTTAAATGATGCTGGGTCATTAGTCACTGGAGGGTATTGATGAGATAAGGAAGGTACTAACTAACTGTAATTAGCAATAAATATTGGAGAGAACACACCAGAATGAGGATGTGAGCCAATAATATTGAAGAAAGAATCCCCTAAATTTTTAGCTCAAGATTCAGCCTCATGTAATATTTCTTTAACTAAGTAGGGAAAGGACAAACCAAAGAGGGAAAGAAGAGAGGCCCATATTCATAAGCCACAGGGTGGTCTGGGTGATGAGGACCTTAGGCCATTCCTCATCAAGAAGTTAATAGCATGTTTTCTTTACTGGAACCAATCAGGCAGAAAAAGCCTGAGTTGCCTCAAGAAAATATTTTATCATCACCTCTCAGCAGCCAACCCAAAAAACCACTCTTCACCTCTGAGGTAAGCAGACCCAAAATGGTAAGGATGCTCTAAATTAGGGAGTCGGGGGCCTTCCACTGCACATCATTATACCTTTCTGGAAGCTGGGTCCCCAGCTTTGTCCAGGTAGGCTGATGCTCTGGGGCCTGAGTTTCCATTGGCCAGTCTCCTTGTTAACAGCAGCATCCTAGATTTAGAACCAGAAAGGGTCTCATTTTAATTCATCTAATCTCCTAAATTGTTTGCATAAGCTCTGATGCTTTAATGACATAAGCATTAAGTGGCTCAAAATGTAGACTATGATGACTGTCGAAGTTGTTTAACTTGGTCTTTTAGGACTTGGGAACTCGTGCTGTACTTTTCTAGATTAAAAAAACAATAACAAACTTTTTTCCTTTTATTATAATCGATTTTGATTCAGTTACTAAAGAATGTTCTTTAACTCTTAAAAAAATTCAATAATGGGATTTAAATTCATTTCTGTGATGGCTCCATGTAGGACCCAATCAGTCTGTGTAGCTAATATTATTCTATTCATAAGCCAGTCTGTGGTCTGTGATATCTAGAATAAGGTAAGAGAATGATGTCCTAGTAAAGAGAAACTGTCAAACTGAAATACTTTTCATTCCTACTCATACTTCAAATGGAACTGCAAATAGTAGATACTTAATCAATGCTTGTTTAATTGAGTGAAACTGATCTTTATGTCCCACATAATATAATTTCCATCCTGTTAGAGAATAATTTTGAACTTTTTTTGAAGGGAAACGTAAGCATCTTAGAGTTTAAAGGGATGTTCTGAACTCATCTCAGCCAACCTAGACCTGAAAGCATGGCTCCCCACCCTAAAATGTCACCTAAAGTAGATGTGTAGTCTCCACTGGAATACCTCCAGTGCCAGGGAAATCATTACAACTTGAGGAAATCTATTCCATTCTTGAACAGCTCTGGTTGTTAAAGAGGTTGCATAGAGCAGGACTTCTTAAACTTTTTCCACTCGTGATCCCTTTTCACCCAAGAAATTTTTACGTGATCCCAAGCATACAGATATATAAAACAGACATACAAATCAAATATTTACTGCTAATAAGTCATCAATTCAATTATAAGATCCCATATGGTATCGCAAACCAGTTTTTGGCATAGAGCAATGGAAAATTTGCTAGATTTGGATGGAGACAAAGCACCTGAGTTGTGGTATGACAAATGAGGCAGTATGGTACAATGTAAGAGTTCTTGCTTTACAGTCAGAGAACCTGAGTTCAAATCTCATCTCTGAAACTGCCTGCCTAACTTCAGCTAAGTTATTTAACTTCCCTGGGTGGGCTTCCGTTTTTCCCTCTGTAAATTGAGAGATTAGACTGGATAAAAGTCTAATCCTTTCCAGCTTAGATTCAATGAACTAAACTATACTGAGCCCAAACATGCCTCCTTGGAGTTTCCAGGCTTGCTGGCCTTGGTTCATCAGCACCCATGGACCAGCCATTCTGTCTTTTCCCTTTGCTTTTTCTAACTTCAAAGAAGTCTTTTTAAGTCACACAAAAGGGGCCAGGCTTATACGTCATCATGACTCCTTTTGTTCATCTGAGGACTTTTCACACTTTCAGGATTGAAGGACATGTTTGAGATATTTGAGAAGTGAGAAAGTGAAGCCTAAATTCTCGTCCATTTGGTCCTGCTAATAAGGCTGCGCATCTCAAAATAACCATTCCATGTTCTGAACGGCTCGGTACTGAAAGAGCCAGTCCTTGATGAGTCTCCCGACTCAGACAAAAAAGTATTTGGCCCAAATTGGGAACACAAGGTTTTTATTATGCACCTCAAGTCCTTCTCCCTGCTCCCACTGCAAACCCATTTTACTTATTCCTTTTAATTTGAAATGTAAATTATTTGGAAGCACTTTCTGTCAGTGAGTTGTTCAGCCAGGTTTAGTCTGTACTGATTTGTACTCATTTCTCTGAGCTAGACAACTTTCTTTTACTCCCTTAAGAGGGGAAAAAACATGTTCTCTGTCTCTGTCTGCCACATGCTGTCAGTTTGTCTCTTCTGTCTCCCTCTTTCCTCTCTACCTTCCCTTTCCCCCTCCTCCTCTCCCATTCCCTTCTTCTATCACCCTATCTCCCTCTCACTCTTACAAGGCAGCATGGCATAGTGGGTACAGAACTCACCTTGGAGACAGTTAAGCCTGAGTTCCAGGTTCCAGTCCTACCCCTGCCTCAGATTGTGTGACTCTAGATAAGTCACTTGGTCTTTCAATACTCTGGGCAACTTTCTAAGAGAGTGTCTACATGCATTTGATAGAGAAAACTTCTTCATCAAGAGTTCCTTA
Organism: Sarcophilus harrisii; assembly: GCF_902635505.1. Classification (NCBI taxonomy): domain Eukaryota; kingdom Metazoa; phylum Chordata; class Mammalia; order Dasyuromorphia; family Dasyuridae; genus Sarcophilus; species Sarcophilus harrisii. The sequence continues at coordinate 522,230,657 of NC_045428.1, forward strand.
TACTAGTAAAGTAACTAACAAATGCAGCTACGCATTACCCTTTATTCTCTTGGGAAACATCTAGATAGATGGACATAAAAAAAATACATATATATATATATATATATATACACAAACATACATATATATGTGCATATATACATATATTCATAATACATTAATGATTGTTAATTTAACAATTTTTAATGTTTTTAATTTAAGCTTATAATAAAAACACAATGTATTTAAAGGGGAATAATATTGTATTGGGGTGTAGTATATATATAAAATACACAAACAAATGTATGCAATCCATACATATAGACTACCCACTATACACACACACACACACACACACACACACACACACACACATTCCACCCTGAATCTAAGAACTTTTTTTTTCAAATTTTTTAACATGAGCTAAATTAACACCATTAATGGACACAAATATTCTAATATACAAAGAACAACAACAACAAAAAGTTCAGCTACTCACTACCCTTTACTCTCTTGAGAGATATCTAGATAGATAAATGGATATATAAATATATATACATTATATAAATATGTATGCATATACAAACATATATTCACAAGATATTAATAATTGTTAATTTAACATTTTTATGTTAATTTAAATTTTTAAATTTTAAAAAGCTTATAATAATACAATTTATTTAAAAGAAAATAATATTGTATTGGGGTAATGTATATACAAAATACACAGATATATGCAATCTATACATATATTCTACTCCCCTACTGTACATATACACTTGTATGTATATTATATATATACATATGCGTGTGTGTATGTATATACCACCCTGAATCAAAGAACTTTTTTTTTCAAAATTTTTATCATGAGCTAAATGAAAAACCATTAATGGACATAAATATTCTAATATACAAAGAACAAAAAATGAATAATAAATGAAACCATTAATTTGTTATATTTTTTAAAAGTATATATTAAACAAAATTTCCCAGTATTGCCTTCTAAACTTCTTTTTGTTTATATATCATAAATATGTGTATATCGTATATGTGTACATACATATGAGCAGGTGTGTGCATGCATATGTGCACGTATAAAACAATTTGTCCGATAACCCAGGCTGGAGACAATTTTTGTTGCAGGTAAATGGACTGAATTAGACACATTTTAGGATATTCAGTGGCTTGAACTTATGGTCAGATAATAGCATTAAATCCCCAACAAACACTGTGGTCAGTCTGGGCCAGAGGAAGCAAGGTTTTTGGGGCCTTTCGCTCCCATTGGTTGACCTGCACTGACATTTAGTAAAAGTGAAATCTCTGCAGTCATAGATTAATGCACCCCCTTCCCTGGTGCTCCTGAAACCTCAGGGCTATCAGTGTGCAGTGTTGCTTTTCCTCCTTCCTCCCCTCTACCTCTATTTTTTACCTTGAAGAAAATGAATCAAAAAGATTTATTGTTTTAATAACAGTTAAAGGGCTTGAAACTCAATAAAGTAAAAATCATGTTAACAGTGATGATCCTCAGTGTTGTCCATCTGCTTTATTACCTGCACAATGACACTGTACATTGACCATAATTGACAAAACTGTGATGATTCCATAGCCTCTATTCAGATTCCTTTCTCAGAGAAACATCACAAATAATGCAGCAAAAGCACCATTATCTACAAAACTAAATACTCTTCTCCAGTTGCTTTTTCCCTTGCTTTGACCTTTCCTATTTCCCTGGATGGATTAGACCATCTCACACCGGAAATACAGGCAAAGGAGATCAACTTATCAATCAATAAACAAGCATTTATTAAGTAACATGTATAATGTGTTGGGGACAGCAAGGTGACACAGTGGATAGAGTGCTGGGCCTGGAGCCAGGAAGATTCATCTTCCTGAATGCAAATCTGGCCTTGGACACTAACTGTGTGACACTGGGAAAGTCATCCCCCCCCACCCGTTTCTTCATCTGTAAAATGAGCTGGAGAAGGAAATGGCAAACCACTTCAGTATCTTTGCCAAGAAAACCCAAAGCAGGTAAAGAAAAGTAAGTCCATGATTAAAATAAACTGAACAACATGTGCAAGGTACTGTGTGAGGTGCTAGGATATAAATATAAAGAATGAAACAATCACACAATCCCTACCTGCAAGGAGTTCACATTCTATCAGGTAACAGGCTGTTTGTTTATGTGTATGTGTATGTATGCATATACATGTTTCTATGAGTATATGGACATATACATACATATACTCAGGCCTCTACAAATAGGAGCTGCCCTTCAGGTGGCTCCAAGCAATTTTCAAAGAGCCTTCTTTACACAATTTATACAACCTTATGAAGGGGGAAATGTAGGAATTATTATTCCCATTTATAGATAAAGAGACAGGGGCCTGGAGAAGGTTAGGGATTAGTAAATTGGTAAAGGCTCAAATCAAAGTCAGTTCTTTCTATAACACAACAGTGCCTCCCTATATCATCCTGTTTCTGTTTTCAAACAATGATTTCCTCCCTAGCCCAAATCTTGGCAAGTGAACTAAGTGGCCTAAAGCACCATCATAGTGTTTACGTTCTCCATATCTATCTTTTCAGTTCTTTACTTACACTATCTTTTTTTTGAGTACCCATAAAAAAGTTAGGAAATAAATTGTGTTATGTAGCACGTATCTGAAATGAAATTTGTGTTTGCTTGCTAGGAAAAATTCTCTAGATCCATAATTCACCTCATTAATATCCCCTTTTCTTTTACTGTTCACAACCCTTATAACGATCATAGCAAATCTCTGACTTGCTATGTTTGCTTAAGTCCTGTAGGGATGGAGAGGTGCTTATATTGTTCTCACTAGTTAGTGATATACTTTCACAAGATCTCAGTCAGATAAAGGGTTTGAAAGTCTAGTCTGACACTTTCTAATTATGTAACCCTATCATATTATTTTGGTTCTGTTTATTTGTAAAATGAGAGAGTTTCACCTTTTAATCTGTGATTCCAAATCACTCTACCTATCCTCATATTATACATATGAAGTCATATAAAACATTTCTACATTAGCCACATTTTTAAAAAAGCAGGAACAGTAAAAGAAAAAAATATGCTTCAATCTGTACTCTGAAACTATCCACTCTATCTGGATAGCATTTTTTATGAGTCCTTTGAAGTTTTGCTCTCCTTACTAATGATGTGGTAACCTAGAGGAGAATTTATCCCATTTATGCACAGGGATATGCTGTTATCTTATTTGCCTTGATAACTGATTAAATATATATTTAAAAAAATATTGGATCCTCTGGTTAACTTGACAAAAATAAACAGTACAAGCTTTCAAATTATGGTTGTGAGTGAATGTTTCTCCACAAAGTACATGGGGTGCCGTTGTGAAATGAGACTCTGGTGGTTACATTAAGATGGAAAGAAAACGAGGGTGAATACAAGATAATCTAGGTGGTCATAAGCAACTCTAGTCAAATGTTTAGGAAAGAAGTTATGCGAAATAAATTTTATGTTTTCTTTGAATTTCAAATACTACAGTCTCACTATCCCCATTTCCCATTATCATGGATAAACAAGAAATGACCACAGGGATATTCTTGATGCTGAAACACTTAAAAATATACCTAAGGACAGAGTTGCTGTTCTCATGGAGACAAGGAAATATAACATTCCTTGCCAAAAAAGTAGTAATATGCATCAATCATGTGGTCTTGATTGGTCTTAGTTCTCATTGGGCTTCATTCTCCCATTCAGCACATTCAGATCCATTTTAGTTTGGAGTTTATCACAGAGTGTGAACACTTTCAAACTTGGTTGAATTTAAGCTTATGCTTAGCAATATGATGGGAAGTATTGCCAATCCTTTTAAAAGGTGCATTGTATAGATACCATGTTGATAGGCTGAAAGCTGAAAGCAAATGCTTCCTCAAAGAAGGGATCAACCTGGCACTCACGGTCAAGACTTTTATTTGGATTATTTTGTCTGGCAAACAGCTCTTCTTTCATGTGGCAAGAAAATTTAGAATTCTCACTTTGTAAATTTATTGGCTCAGGAATCTGTACATATTGGAGCACACATATACACATAGGAAAAAAAAAACTCAACAAAGGACCAACTTTGTGGTAAATTTGGTTTTAATAATCATTCCAGACATTGAAATGGAGAAGGGTCTTTACATGATGGATTTGAATATATAAAGGTAAAAGACAAAAATAAATTTCCAGGCAAGAGAAGGCCATAATTTTTGCTGTCTACCAGTGGCAATGTCTCATGTAAGAGTTATGAAGCAATTTGGACATTTCTTCAAATTAGAAGCTGTCTTCTTTGCTGGATATACCTGCTTGCTGCTTATATTATGTATTTGTTCTACGGTCAAAGACTCGTTCAAATTTTTTGTTCTAGAAACTTCAAAAAATAGGCTTTCATTTTCCTGACATCATCATTTTAAAAAATTCAGAAATAGTTTTGGAATTATTTTATTTCTTCAAAAGTTTCAGGTAGGACTGCACCAGTTAGTTGATCCTTAAGACTATTTACTACATCTATCAGGCAGCTAGATGGTGAAGTGGGTGGAGCACTGGGCATGGAATCAGGACTCTTCCTCACGAGTTCAAATCTGCCTTAAGATATTTAATAGGTGTGTGATTCTGGGCACATCACTTAACCCTGTTTGCCTTCGTTTTCTCAATTGTAAAGTGAGCTGAAGAAGGAACTGGCAAACTATTGCAACCACAAAACACTTCATAGATCAACTGTTCAGGCTTTCGGATTGTGGAGGGAGTGAGGCTTTCTAAAGCCTGCCCTTCCTAGAGAAAGCCGAGGAGAGACCCTGACTCATATACTCCTAGTGGGGGTGACACTGATTCAACATGGATAGCCTTCAGGCTCAGCTGGTATCCATGCAAAGTCAAGGACCACTAGGAATCTCCCGTCTTGATGTAGAAAGTCCATAGGAGGACATGAACAAGAATCACACAGGACAGCTGAATGTGAATGAACTGTGATCTGCCTTCTCAAAGAGAATATTCACATTGATGAGAGATGTCTGGAGTATGACAAAGACCATCTGCGAGACCCATAATGGAAATAGCCAAACTTGTTTGTGATGTTGCTATTTTCAAATGATTAGCAGTTCTGCTATAAATGCCATGTCACTCCCCCGTTACGTAACTCTCCATTAGAGAAGTGCCCAATCTAGGGAAGTTTTCCCCAATATGTCCATGGTAAAGCCCATGCTCAGCAGGTGTATTAAAGTCACATTGGGTCATAATGTCCCACGAAGCCCCTGGAATGAGGACAGGCAAAACAATGGCAGACTTGGATACTAGAAACACTTCCTCATCAAAAGGTACAGAGCAGTGAAGTCACCATGGTAACCCGTTTTACTGTTTTACCACAATATGAGTGAGCAATCCTTGCAATTCCTTAGCTGTTCATCCAGCCTTTATACTCCTCCTTTCAGGTCTTTCTAGAAATCAGGGATGGGAAGAGAGTTAGAGACCAAAGTGGAGGTATTACAGTCAGGATCCCATGACCTCTGACGAAAGTATCTGAAAGAGAACAAAGGAGGGCTGAGAAGGGCCGTCATGAATGCAGCTGTGGATAGCTTTATGACACAGTGATCTCATTGCATTGCTCTTTAGAGTGCCTAAGATTACAAACGCCTCTATAACACACTCTGGCACACAGAACTATTCCTACAGAGGCACCCACCACAGCAGAACAAAACCCAGAGGGAAAGTCACTTCAATGACTAGGCCCCCTGAGGCTACAATGTCTATCCACAGAGGTCCCACTCTCTTGTCCCAAACACCAGCATGATGGGCCAGTCTAGAAAATAGCCCAGAAATTCTGGTTAGGGTTCTCCTTCCTTTATTCCTTTTCTATAGGTATCTATAGCATTGAGATACACTGGTGTCTTTGTTAGAACTGCTGCCTTTCTCACCTTACAAACCAACTGTCCTGCTTCCAAACTGTGGAAAAAACCAATATTCTATTGTTTTCTTTATTCAAAAATTTTAAGTTTAATTTTTGAGTCTTTGTTTATTAATTAATTATAAATGTAAAGCACTGGAGAAGAAACTCTTCCTTTTGGGAGTTCCTTGTAATATAGGAGCTTCTTGGGAAATATTCATAGTTTTAACATAGTTTTTGTTCAAATTTTAGAGCACATATGAAATAATATTTATATATATATATATAGCACCTGATAACATGAGGTAATCAATGTTAATAACTTAATAATCATTTATAAAGATTAAGTTACTATATTTATTTGAAATAACATTAATCCTATTTTTACCCCAGGACACTATTTTTGTTTGAATTCCATAGTTAGATTTAAACAGTAGGAAAATAGTAATTATTCAGGTAATTACCTAGTATAGAAGCTGAATTTTTATATGAAATCTCCAGCCAATTGTGCTTCAATAGAATTCTATCTTGCTGGGTTTAAATTTTGTTATATTCCAAATAATTCAGTGGCATAAAGATTTCTGGGCCATTAATTTTAAAAATATAATTCTGTAGTTGGAAAAAAATAGCCCTTCAAATTGAACCCCAACTTACCTAAAGAAGATATTGGTTATGGGGAGGCCACTGAAACCCAGATTCAAAGCTTAAAGCCTCAGAACATACCAACATCCATCTTATGTCCACATACCATCCACAATGTCATAATACAAAGCTCACTCTAAGCTTAATTCTTCAGGAATCTGACTCCACAGCCACTTAACTACTGGGCATCCATATCTGGATGTGCCCCCAAATCATTCCCATCGTCTCAGAATCATGCTATATCATCTCATCACTTATAACTCATCTTAATACACTTACCTCATAATGTTCAATCACTGACCACACCATTCACTCTCTAAATTGAGGAAACCTGTTCTCCATATACTCCAGACTCTTTTCTAATTATGTTTAATCACAAATAGAAGGGGTCAGATAGATTTCCCACTGCTATTCCACCAGTTCCAGACTTTCCTCAATGTACATATGGCCATGCTTGAGATGCAACCAGATAAAATACCATTCAACAAGCTCTGTGTACCAGAGGTGTGATTTATGCCTAAGGAGGGAAGTATTTGCTTAACAAAGGGTTTTGCCAGTGTTTTTTTTTTTTTTTTTTTTTTTTGGGGGGGGGGGGGGTGTTTTTTTTTTTTTTTTTTTTTTTTTTGGGGGGGGGGGGAGTGATTCCACCCAAAGTTTAAATGGAAGACATTCTCTATTATATCACTCCACTGAAACTATCTCCAAAATTACTGATGATCTCTTAATTGCCTGAATCACAAAGATCTGAGGCAAATTCAGATAATCACCATTTTGGGTTGTGACTGAACCCATAGATGTATGTGGCATTGAATCACACAGAGAAAAGATTTATATTACATGACTATGAATCAGGTGAGTCGGGGAGGGTGTGCTTTGGTGTGGAGCCCCAGAAATGACTGGATTTGAGGGAAAAAATGAATAACCGGGAGCTGGAAGACAGAAGGATATCTTTAGAGTAGGGGACTTGAAACTTGATTTATGAGAGCATGGAATAAGAGAGTGCTGGTTAATAAGTGCCTCAAGCCTTGAGCCTGGGTGTAGGACCCAGTATTATCCCATACATATCTTTTTCTCCAGGGAACAAAGAAGAAAAAAACCTGTCAGATATTCCACAACAAAATTGTTTTGTCCCATTGTTGTATCTGAATGGCAAGTAGCATTTGGAAAAAGATTGATAGTGGGCTGTGTGGATGCAGACTCAGTGAGTAGCTAGTGAGCATTCACAGGACTTGGAGCAAAACCGGAGTTAAAATCCAGCCTCAGATACTTATCAGCGGCATCATCCTGGAACAGTCATTTAACCACTATCTGCTTCAATTTGCCCATGAATAAAGTGGGGATAATAATAATACCTCCTTCCTTATTGTTGGGAGTCTCAATGTGAAAGCTACTTTGCAAACGTTAAACACTATAATAAATGGTATTATTAAAGAGCACAGACTTCAAGCAACTGATTCCAAGTAATGTCCTTCCCATCCCCCTTCCTAAGGTCCTTTTTTGCTCTAACATGCTATATGACTGTTTCATTTCAGATAGTACAGACAGCCACATTAGCTTGGTAAATGGATTTTTATGAAATATTCTTTATACAATATATGAGGACAGAATAATAGACAACAAAAATATATTGAACTCAACACCCATATAATTGTAACAAGCTTTTGACTTTAATTTCCTAAAATAAATGTGCACTTACATCTCCTATTACCACTAAATATTTTAGTTATGTGATTACGCCAAACTAATTTCTCTGTTCATCTAAGGGAGTGCTTCATTTTTAATCTCAAAAATGTTCCCAGATAAAGAATGAAAGTTGAGAAAGACATTGAGAAGTGTCATTTCCAGAATGGCATGGTGGAAGATAGTTTTGAGGGAGTGCATTTGTTCAAAAGGCTGCAATTTTAAAAAAAATGCTTTTTTTGTAATTGAGAGTAACATTATAACATAATAAACATTTTTAAATTGTAATATTATACAGATAGGAAGATGTAGATAAACACAAAATGGTCCAGGACAAGCCTATCTGGGGTGTCATAGTGTCTCTTTAAGAAGTGACTACTTGTGTGACCTACATCAAAAGGGCTGTGGTAGGCTCAAGTGACATGACTGCAAATGGGCTTTCTAGAGATAAAATACTATATGAGTGAAAGCTAAGACTATTTTGAAATATGATTTTACCTTGAGGTGCTTTCATTGCAGTGGCAGGGGATTATGGATTGCAAAAACTGTCAGACACAGTTGACATGTTTAGTTTTGCTGAACTGCTTTTAAAATCTTTGTTACAAGGCACAGCTTCACTGGATAAAAAAGAGGGGAGGGATGTATTGAAGAATAAACTGATATAAAAAGTATAGATTAAAAATACTTTTTTAAGAAACTGAATATTAATACAAAGTCACAAACTAATATCATGGGAACTAAAGTTCAGTTCAACTCCTTCATAAATCTTCTTAGGGCATATTTAAGATTTCAAAATCTCAAATTACTAATAGGACCATAGTATTAACTACTCGATAAACAACTTAACAAGAATAAACGTTTTGTCAGATTTTCCCATCAAATGGATGAAACCGTCTATCATAAACTTTCAGGAATGCTTCATTAGATTATATTAAATGGTGTGTGCAATTGTTTGCAGAATTCTCCCCTCTGCTTTGTTAGAGCAAAAGCACCTGCTCTTTTGGGTTCCCCAACCCTTGCTCTATCACCTGGACACTCTGCTGTAGGGTTCAAGTCTTGGGTCTACTTGGGCTATTACATGCCAGCACAAACAAACCACTTCCACCATTCTCAGTCACAATATCTTCATTTGTGAAAAAAGACAAAGGAGGTGACATATATATATATATTTTTTAACCTACTCTGCATTTAGTTTGCTAAACTACAGTGATTTTGCCTTAAAAAACAATAAGTAAAATCTAAGTGGCAGAATGAAGGGCTCACTTCCCTCTTCTATAAATGGATAAGATTAGAATTCAAGCGACAGATGAGGAAACTGTAAGCCAAAGAAATTAAATGACTTCATCAAAACCATCCAGCTCATAACTAACAGAGGCAGGATGCGAATGTAGCTCCTTTGACTTCATTCAATGCTCTTGTACCAAACTATACCAAATTCTGAGATAAATGTCTCCTAGTATACAAGGGAAAAACTGGGCTCAGCATATGTAACTTTAAATTAAATTAAAAAGAATGTTTTCAGTAGTTAGTTGTGATACTGAATTTCATCTTAACCATTATTCATTTTATTGTTCATTGCAGAAAAACAAGACATTTAAATAAAATATTCCAGAAAAGGATACTATGATTTACAGTTCAAGTGCAACGCTTCATCATAATTTTCCATTGTGTTTTGCCAGTGTATACTACGTCACTGATCAATCCATAATTACTCTGAGAGTACAATAACACAGCATGGTGGTCTTCATAAATATTTCTTGTGTTCAGTTCTGCTTTTTCACATTCAACATAATGTTTGACAATCATTAAAAATATATAATTCTATTATTCCTTACATAAAGCAAATACAAAGCAGTGAAACATACAAATTAAACATAAATTTAACATTTATGAAAAAGAGCCAACTTTTACACTGAAGACATGCTGGAAAAAACCTAGCAGTTAATTTTAAATATTTGTCACTCTTCATTCTATACACAAAAAGAATATACTATAAAAGAAGATAACAGGACTGCAGACAAGATTGTTTTGTTTTTTTTAAACATGGTACAAATTTCAGAATGAATAAAATCACAACTGACTTTATCCCTATGACATAAATCAAGTGTCTCACATAAGAAATAAACTTCCTTCCTAAACATCATAAGCATACAAATTTTCATTTAATACTGTCTGTGAGTTTCCATTTATACATATAAATTGTCCAAAAATGCAGATATTCACATCACGAAACACAACTTCGTCCTTTAAATCACAATTCTGCTGTTGTGTTTAATCGATTGATTCCTTAGATAACTTCACAAACATTTATTAAAAACAGAGAATATACTTCCTATAGATCAAGTGAAGCTTTATTAAGATGGTAGTTAACGGTTTTGGGGGGATAGCGAAGGGGAAGAACTTTTCAATGCAAGTATATTCAGAAGATTTGCTGTTCAAATAATATTTTTTCAAAACCAGTTGGAGGAATATGATAAAAGTCACTGAATTGACAATCCAAAATTGCACTGTCATCAACTAAAAGAAAGAAACAGATATTAAATTAGAACAGATTATCTTTATAGTTTATGGATAATGTAATACAAATGACTATGAAATAATCATTTCCTAAAAATGTTAACTTTAACAGAAAACAAAAGATACAAAAGCTGTTTTGATTTCTCAATTATATTTTTAGGAATAAATCTTTAGGAATACATAGGAGAACCACAAAACTTTTGCACATATCAATCTTTGAATCTATAATATCCAATAAACTTACTTTCTTAAAAGATTTTAGGCCTTTAAATTTTTTTTTTATATCACCATCATTTCCCAAAATATAATCTTACTTTCAAAAAGCAGATTTCAACTGTATTAGGGTTGTAGACAATGATGACTAAAAATTTATATATACATATAAAACTTTATGAATTGTAGCTGAATGAGTCTAATGTCTGTGGTAATGAATAGATAAGATTTGAATAAAGGTGAATCAGGAAAAGTGACATAAAAGGTGGGCAGGAAGAGTAGGCAGTACATTCAACCACATAAAAAAGCATGTGATTTGCTAACAAGAAAACTTGCCTTCAAAATAAATTAGAATTAAATGTACTGCAGAGTCATTTGCACACCAGTGGAGTTCTAAGACTCCATTACATTTCCTACTCATTTACTTGTGATATCTTCCTACACTTCTATCAATTCTACATACAATAATAAAAATGAAGAAAGCAAATTTCAGGAGCATATACATGGTTTATACCACATCTACTCAGAATGAGATACCAATGGTAATAACTGAGGTGAAATACATATACACACACACACACACGTGTGTATTCACACACATATTCAAAAGAACTTCTAAACATTCACTTGCAAACCATAAATGTTTACAAAATTTAGAGGGTATTTCTCTTTAAAAACTGAAATAATTCATAAGTATTTTTAAAGTTTCTACTATTATGAAAATTAGTCACAAGTAATAGCTGTATCATGTCTACTGAGTTGGAATGGTCTTAGAACACAAAAAGGACTTCATATATTGTCTACTTGTCATTGTCACACATTCAAGTCTAATTGGAGAAACTGAGAAAATTTAATTTCAAAAGTAAAATTCTAAGTTCTACTATAGAAAGTAGCTAGGATGAAGCAATTAAAATATTTTTTCTTTGAACAGAAAGGCACATTTCAATTTAGGTGAATGCCACATAAAGAACAGTAGCATGGTGAAGTTGCCAGAGAGATGGCCTTAGAGTCAGGCAGACCTGACTGATATATACTGACTGGATGGCTGAGTGAAAAGAGCTCTAGGCCTGGAGTTGGAAAAACCTGAATTCAAATCTTGCCTTAAGATACTCATTATCTGTATGATCCTAGGCAAGTCACTTAATCCCCGTTTTCCCTTAATCCACTGAAGAAAGAAACCGAGGACATTCCAGGATTTTTGCCAAGAAAATCCCATGGATAGCATGATATAGGGGTCATGAAGGATTGGTCATGACTGAACACAGAAATATACAGGGAATTTGTCCCTGCCCTCAAAGAATTTATATTCTAACAAAAAGAAGTGTCCTTAAAAAGACACATATGTTACATACAGAACCAATAGAGGGGAAGGCAATAATACAGGGGACCAGGAAAAGCCTCCTGAGGAAAATGACAAAGTTTGAGGGAGAGCAGATATTCTAAGGAATAGAAATGAGAAGGGAGAGGTGGGCAAACATGGAGGGCAGGCAATGCAAAAGCACAGAGGAGAGAAGGAGTACTGTGTGAGGAACAGAAAGTTCAGTAACCCAGATAGAATAAAAGAATGAACGGCTTTCTACTTTTAAGATCAAATATAAAACTCTGCAAGCAGGCCCCTCTTCCCCCTTCAGCCATCCAATGACCTTAACTTCCTTGTTTTCTTCACACAAGACATTCTGTCTCCTAACGGGGAGCACTTCTCTGATTGTTCCCCATGCCTGGAAATCTTCCCTCATCATTTCCTGACTTCTCTGACTTCCTCAAGTCCTGGCTAAAATCCTACTTTCTTACAGGAAGCTGTTCATGATCCCTGTCAAACTTAGACCACTCCCTCTGAGATGATTTCCATTTATTCTTTCTAGAGCTTGCTTACCCATCCATATGCATTTTCTCATTAAGTTCTCCTAAGACCAATGAAATTATCAGTTTAGACTCTCCTCCATTCCCCCCCCCCAAGAAAAAAGAAGAAAAAAAAAAAAAGAATATCACAAAATTTCACCTCAAAAACTCTAATTTCATTGTCACTATACCTTTAAAACCTTTGTATCTTAGTAAATGTAAATGCCTTCATGGATTTCTGTGGTCAAAAAAATCCATCACTTGGTAGCAGTGACTAACCATTTGGTGAAGAGTCCTTTGGAACAGCAATTCACACCCCATCTAATCTGTCCTGGACCCTTATTATTAAGAGTTTTTCCAAATTGGTAAAACTCTTTAGGGCTTATGCTCTTCTCACATAACTGCTAATGACATAGGGTCATCCTCCCTATGATGAAGCCTTTTGTCAGGGATAAAGGAGAATCAAATAATTATCTTTATTCCAACATAGTCAATCTAAGAGGCAAGATTCAGAACAAGAAACATACATACAGAACAAGAAAAACTGTATTCATTGTGATTTCTTATAAAATTAATTCTAAACAATATTAGATCTGATTTACCAGGTTAAAAATTCTGAGTATTAAATCACTTTCCTATTATACAAGCCTATAGAACTCTGGGATTACTTTTATGTTTCTCCAAAACACAAGAAATGTATTTCACTGAAAATCTTTATTGGTGAAAAAAAGACCAATGATAAGCTTAGCTACTGAGTAAAGTACAAATATTCATTGCTCTGACCATATTATCAAACATTTATAGGTCACTATATTTACTTCTAGTGACCTTGTCAATTAAATTCATATAACTAAAACTGATAATTTGAGAGGCACTGCTCCAAAAATCTCTGAAAATTGTTTTTAATGGCTCTAACCTAACAAACTCAAAGGAATAGAAATATATAAACTACTCTTTTTGGAATTAATAAACAATATGCCACAAAAGCCAAAAGAAAAAAGAACTCAATACAAAAACAGGGAAATCCCCATCTGAGGGAACAGGAGCTACTAAGTCCCAATGGATAAATAACTAGACAATTTATATATATATACAGTACATGGGTCATCTGTAGTTGACTGTATATGTAAAAGCTGCATGTATCCTTGGCTGGGCCACAAGTTTGTGAAATATTATAAATAAGAGGCAGAATCACCTCAATTCCAAAACATATCTATATCATTGATTTTTCCTTGATAATATTTTGTGGGCTGGCCTTAAAATTCCACAGTTCTAATCCTGTTCCTTACCACTATACATATGGACTACTTGCCTACATCCAAATCATCCCTTTAAATGTTACTAAAGATTTCTCTTAACATTACTTACACATTACTCTCCGAGTATCCTTATCTGTGCCATTTATACCAGCTATTACCTCAAATTAAAATTCTTCTTTATGAGCTTATATCATCTAACAACTGGAAACTTCTGATTTCTCCAACTTGTCAACAATTTGCCCAGCTGCAAATAAATAAATAAATAAACGAACTGTGCTCTAGACATGCTTCACTCCATTCTCCCCAGACTCTCATCTGTGCTTTTCCACCTGGGAGTGTGCATGGAGATTCTGTTATTTTTTATCAGTTATGATTCTTAGCCAGTACAAGTATACTGAATTGCCTTTCTGTAATTTCCCAGCTTGCTATACGTGGTAAACTGCAGAGAATGAATATTCAATCATTAGTTGTCATTATGGTCATTTTGGATTTAAACAACAAAACAGGATTTCAACTCTGAATTTCTAAAAGCCTATCTCTCCCTTCCCTCTCACTATTAGAGGCAAATAGGTTAACAAGGGCAAGATTGATTCAAATTTCTTTTTAACATGTTGGGAAAATGTACAAAACAGAAAAATGACAAAAGAAAAAACTTCAAGCTCATCTAAGCTTCTACACATTATGATTTATTTTCATTTCTATGTGTAAAAGTTTCTTGAAAATATCAATGATCTTTAAAAAAAACAATAAAAAACTTTGTTCTACATGTTAACAATGAAGGAAAGAATTATGACTGAAACAGGAATTTTCTTACTTTTGTAATACTGAATAAGGGCCTAAAATATTGATTGGTCTAGAATCTGGAAAAAGGATTTCAGAGGCCACTGAGTCAAACCTTTCAGATAAGGAAGTTAAGGTCCAGTGAGATTAAGTAAAATGCCATACACTAAAGACCAGCTAGAAGATGACAGCAATGGTCCAGAGGAGCACTGATAAGGTCCAAACTAAGGTTCAGGCAAATGCCAGAAAAAAGTGAGGAGGGAGCAAGAAACACCAAAGAGATGAATGCCAGGATGCAGGTTATCTGGATATAAAAATCATGATTGGGGCAGCTAGGTGGTACAGTGGATAAAGCACCAGCCCTGAAGTCAGGAGGACCTGAGTTCAAATTTGGCCTCAAAGACTTAACACTTCCTAGCTGTGTGACCCTGGGTAAATCACTTAACCCCAATTGCCTCAGCTAAAAACAAACAAAAAAATCATGATTATTAGTGAGTGAAAAACACTATGAGTTTCTGAGCCTGAGAACCAAGAAAATGTCTTGTCATTGTCACTTAAATAATATTACCCTTCATTAATCATTATTGTGATTAATAATTAATTATTATGTGGCTAAAGTAAACTATTAACCTTTCATTTTCACTGCTTCAGTTGATCCTCAAAAAAGTCCTATGAGGCAGGTTTTTTTTGGGGGGGAGGGAGATATCCCTATTTTAAAAAGAGGACAAAGTCTGGTGACTTGTCCAAGGTTATACAGCTAGTTGTGGCAGAACAGGAAGTGAATCCTGGACTCAATCTAGGCCATGCATTTTACAAACAGCACATGGAAGACATGTGATGGTACCTTTGCTGAAAAACTGTTCCACTCTTTAAAATTAAGCCAGACTCATATTAGCTTTATTCATCTTCATTGTCATGCCTTATTTTTCACAAGTAGCCATAAGAAAAGCACTTGAAATCGGGCCAACAGATTCAAAACAGCTTCCACCTTCTGAGATAACAAACAGAATGCAAAAAATGATGTGAAGCTGATGTGCTCACTGAAATTGGTTCATAGGAGAGGCCCGCATGCGGAAAGGGGAAAGAACAGTCCTGTTTTCAGAGCTGATAGAGCCCTGATGGCCCCATCTAAAGAGATAAGAAGCCATTTTATTTGAGCTAACGATGACAGACAAGTCAAATACAGAATTAGAGAAAGACAAAACTAGAAAGGATTTTAAATATCATTAAATGGAAATCCTTCATTTCACAGATCAGAAAATGAAAACCCAAAGAAATCTTGTTCAAGGTCAATAGACCAGAACCCAAGTTTCCTGGCTCTCATACATCTACCAACTACCCTGTCACCACAGGTAGTAAAACAATGACAGAAACAAAACACCCAAGTTTTACAGTTTACTCAGAGCACACTTTATTGTTTCCTCAATAGAATGGACCACTGTGAAAATTGACTTAGCTTTCACAACTAAGCAAAGAATTATGGATTCAAGATGATAGTCATCATGACTCTTTGCAACCCTAAGAAGTGGCCTTCAATGCCATAAGAAAAAACTTACTGCTAAGACCTAGTATTCTCAATCAATAGCACCAAAGGACATGTGAGAGAAGAAAAAATGAGCATGATGAATTGATGCTGTTTTATTAATGATTATAGTTCATTTAAAAAATATTACCCATTTAGAACTATTTTTTTCTAAAACAGGGCTCCATTCCAAGTGCTGAATGGAAAGGATGAGGAAGAAAGAGGCAAAGAGGCAACTTTCCTAGTTGATGTATTAAAAAAATCCTGAAGCTCATATCCAAACAGTCTACCTGTATCATCCATCAATAATACAGAAAAAGGATAGATGAGACACTGTAATATTTAAACTATAGAAGAGAAGGCATTTCAAGAGGAATGGAGACTCCTAGGAAGTTGATTTCTGAAAACTCATTAACAAATGATTTCAATAAGCTGTGGACAGCATATTTTTGAAAGGACAATTGCAAGCTAGAATGAGGAGACTGACAAGAATATATCTATCTGGTATCTTGCTAATGTAATAAAATGGCTTCAAAATGAAAAAGATAGAAGGAGAAAGCTAGGTCCAAAAGAAGAGATATGATGAAGGAAGAAGAGTAACTGGGACATCTAGAAAATTGTAAGAGATAAAGGATCCCAGTAAAAGAATTGGCCTTAAAAATCTACAAAAATGCAACCAACAGGAGAAAGCAGATCCTAAAAGGAGCCAAATTTTATTTCACAAGTTCCAGTGGAAATTCATGACTGAATTACATAGGCCTCTAAGAAAATGTACCTTATTTTAATAAAAGGGGGTGGGGCAGGAAAAAAAAAAGGCAGGGTTATTTTATATTTGAATGTATATTAAGTACATACTAAAGGTTTATTAAAGTAAACCCAGGAACCAGAAAGGAGGAAACTTGGTGGAGATCATTTAGGTGAAGCCCAATGGAGAAACAGAAGCAAATTTGTCTTCACAGTATTGTACAGACTGCCAGGACAAAAAGGAGAAATAAATTAACTGTTCAGGAAACACATCACATGCCTGACAAGAGGCATGATATGACAGTAATGGGGGGGGGGGGGGGGGAAGGAGAGGGTTTCAACTATTCACACATCTGCTGGAGTTATCTCTACTAAAAGTATTTTTATTGATATGCTTAAAGCAGAGGAAGCAATAAAAGGTAATCCCATTCTAGATCTAATTCTCACTAAAATAGAGAAACTGGATGGCTCTTTAGACTGGAAAAAGGGAAATGATACAAGGGGAAACTTAGGCAAGGTGGAAACAAAAGATATTAATTTTAGAAAGAGGAAGTGATTGCTAGTCTGTGAATAATAGGAACTTTGAGAGTAAGCATTCCATCCTAACTCAACATTTTGGGAAAATGGATTGCATAGGTTCAGAGGAAGAACAAAGACTAAATGGACTAAAATTCTATAAGAGCAATTAGTATAGGAAGGATGGGAAATTCTCAAGAATGAAACTTTGAAGACACAATGTAAAATAATTCTGAGGAGGAAAAATGGAAGCTGTCTGAAGATATGAAGTGAACCTGGTAGGGAAAGTTTTTAAGCTATAATGAGGTAAAGAGGAATACTACAGAGGGATAAGCCTGAATCTTGGTGTGCTGATACCAAGAGAGAAAAAGAGAAAAAACAAAGTTGTTCAATTCCTTCTTTCCCTGATGTTTCCAGAGGTGGCAGCCAGAATTGATGAGTTAATGGCAGATGGAAGACTAGAAAGAAATGGGCATATTTCACTTGGAGAAAAAGACTGGGATACACCCAAAATAGCTGAACTCAAATATTTAAAGTTATCTTGTAGTAGAGAAATTACAATTTACCTGTGTGGTGGTGGTCTCAGAGGGCAGTTCTAGGAAATGCATGGAAATTTCAAAGAGGCAAAGTTAGGCTTGAGGTCTACCAATTTCCTAATGATTAGAGTTGTTCAAAATTAAAATGGGCTGCCTTGGGAAGTGGCAAGTTGCCTCAAACAAAGACTGAATTTGTTTAATTATAGTGGGGATTCCTTTTACGGATAAAGGATCAATTATAGGAATTTGGGAATACTTGAAAGCCTGCCCAAAGAAAAGAAATTTAAATATTTAAAATCAATATGGGATGTCTCAGCAACAATGTGCACCTTAAAGCTGGATGACCCTTTATGAGTGGTCGGGACCATGCTTCAGGAAAAGGGTTATGATTCTAAAGCAAAATAGCTTTATAGTATCCTTAGGTGCCTTTTTTCTTACTTCTTTCTCCCTCCTCCAGTATAGATAAGAAGAAGGGGAAAAAAAAGGAGCAGGAAGGGGTGAGGAGTGAATAAGGGGGGAAAAGGGAAAGGCAAGAAAAGAAGGAGAGGCAAAGGGAAAGGAGAAAATAAAAGAATCCTTTACTCTGAGCACACTCTGAGGTTAATGGAGTGCTGATAATGTTCCTGCATACATAAAGTTTAGAAAAATAAGAAAGCCACATGCAGTACAGGGATAATCACACTTGCAGAAACAGTGAATTCTATCTCCTAAATTCATTAGTACCTGCTGGCTCATGGTCTACTGAAATGAACCAAGAATCCAACAAGCCTCAGCACAAAAACCAATCTCCCTTTACTATCAAATACAAAATAACCAATGTAACCCCCAACATTCAATTTCTTAATTTCTTCAATAAAGATTTCTATATAGAATATCCCAAGAGTCTTGGTGATGTTAAAACACCAATACTTTTGGAACTCCCTGTAATTACTCTCAGGGAGACAATTTGGCTATTATTGCTTTGTCCATGTGTTGTGAAAGTCCTACTCCAACTTCCAAAAAAAAAAAATGTTCAGAACTTGCCCCAAGTTACTATGCAAATGTTCTTTTGCTAGGTGCTGTTAAAATAGCTGTTATATTCTTTCTAATAATTTTTTAAAATGGTTTTACACTTTAAAAAGTAAAAAAATGAGGTATTAAAAATGAGGATCTGATTATAATAAATTGAAGCACAATTATTGTACTTGGCAAGCACTGAGGGGGATTATTTATTTTTAAATACAGAGAAAAACATTTAGAAAACTTAATTCTTCAAATGCTTATCAAAATGTTTTACTGAAGAATACTCTATATATTAAACTGAAACTTGTAAATATTAAATACAACTATTATTGAACCAAAGAGCACCAGGCCTGGAGTCAGGGAGACCTGCGTTCAAATTAGGTCTCAGGTATTTACTGTAATCCCAGCCAGATCACTTAATGCTCTCTGCCTCAGTTTGACCTCATCTATAAAATAAGCTAAAGAAAGAATGGCAAACCACTCCAGTATCTTTTGACAAGAAAACTCCAAATAGGCTCACAAAGAGCATGTGACATTTACATGATGAAAATGACTGAAAAATAACAACAACAAAAAGCTGAATGAAAATTTAAGACTCTTAGCTTACCATATACAACAGGATACACTGTCCCTCGTATCCCTGATGCTGGACAGTGCATATTCTTTCCATTCAAATAAACATTTAATTCTACATGGTCATATGTAATACCCTAGGGAACAAAGTAGAAAATGTTAGTCTTTTAATACACAATTAATTTAATAAGTATATTCTTTATAAATAAGCTGAAAATGATAGGATGTATACTTCCATCATCAAGAAAAATGCATCTTCCAGAAAACACACTAGATCCTTTGTTGGAAGAATACAAAAAACTAGATAAGAATCACATGATCACTAATCATTTCTACTCTAGAAAGAATGCTTTCATTAAGGATTTAAAAGTACGAGAAGAATAAATTTACTTGAATAAAACAATTTGGTTACATTACAATTGATTAAAGACATAAAACAACTATTCACAGTTTAAACTGAAGCAAAGGAGCTATGTAATATGAATTTTTAGCACTTTCTACTCTTAAAAATTACATATAAATTATAAACAAGTAGAGGGATCTTTTTAATTCAAGCTGAAAATTATTGCTTTCCATGCATAAAAACTGACTCCCAGCGGATAATGTTCATTGTGCCTGTCCCCATTGTAGCTTATCACCTTTTAATGTTTTCAAATTGTTTAAAAAATGTTTCTATACTCCTCAACTTGTTATACTAGCTTACAGAATGATTTTTTTTTTTTTTTTTTTTTGCTTAGAGGCAACATGATGTAGTGGAAAGTGAAGGGCATTAAGAGCCAGGGGGAAATAGGAGCTAAAATTTAACTACAAACAATTTCTGCCTGTGTATCCCTAAGCAAATCACTGACACAATTTCTTTATCTATAAAATTTGGTTAATAATAACTGTATAGTTTTCTTCATAAGGTTACCATGAAGAAAATACTCTGTTAAAGTTTAAAAGCTCACATAAAAATGAATTAAAATTATAAACATAGGATCACAGTTTTATAACAGGAAGGAACCTCAGAATCATCTAGCCCAAAGTTTTATGGACAAGGAAACTGAGGCCAAGAGAGCTGCCCAGAGTCACAGAGATCAGGAGTATCAGACCTGGGATATGAACATCTTTTGAAATAGTATGTTTCAAAAAGGTAAGATATATTACAAAATTACGTGGGTCCAAAATAAGCTGGGAACATTCTAAAACTATAAAGAGAAAATCAGGAATAGCCCAGAAAATGAAAGGAAAAAAATTAAACTTTATCTTAAATCTTGTTTCTAGAAAAACACAATCATGGGAATAACTAAAAAGCATTTTCTTCTAAGTAAATTCATTTCAAATGATGCACATAAAAAGGATGTTTTTGGTGAATACTTGATAAATGTAGATATATTTGTGAGAAAACATATTTTTTCAAAATTCTCATGCTTCCTTTAAATGTTTCTTTTATTAAAAGTTTTATAAGTTGTATTTTTATAGGCATGAATTACTTGTATTTGGAAAAGGGTACTGGGCCCTTTAAAAGCAAGTCATTTATCTCCTCCAGAGAAAAGAACTAACTGATAAAAGATGAACTCCCTTCAGAACACAAATACCAGATGGGACTCGGGGCAGAAATGGAAATCTGCATGGCAAACCAAGAGAATGAACATGCCTCTTTGGGACTTCCTGGCCTTTCTCTCCAAATTATACATTGACAATTGTCTTGTTGGGATGCCTAAGGGCAAGCCTATGGACAGCATCTTACAGCACCAGAAATTGATGCTATGGTCCTACACTCCTTTGGCCTAATCCAGGCCTATATAACACATCCTGGAACTACCCCTTCTCTCTTCCTCACCACCTCTCCCCCTCCTACCCCTGCCCTGGAATTTGCTTTTGAAATCTAAGTTCAAGTGCAGGAACTCAAAGTATAGTAGAAAGAATTATTATTATTCAAATCTTAAAAGTAAGCAGTGACTGCTTTGGGGAAAATATACTTATTTGTATCTCAGTACTATCTGACGTTGTACATTTTATGTACAACTATGTACATATGGTACATATGTATATAACTTCCTATGATATAACTTATTTAAATGTAAAGTTACTTAGTAGTAGTGCCTAGGGAAACCCAGTGACATAGAATTCTACTTTTATATAAAAAGCATAATTGAGTAGAAAATTATACTATTCTTTTTATATCTATAAGAAGTTTAGAATGTTTAGAATGAAGTTATAACAAAACCATCACTGCCCACATGGTGGCAGCACGGCCTAACTGTAAGCAAAGAGTCTGCCAGGCAAGTCTCACAAACCCAAATTTATAATGTGAGAACAAACATTACACCACCAAGGGAAAAAAAAGGGATAAGGATGTGAGAAACATATTTATGGGTCTAAGCCAATTCTTTCTTAAAATTATTATTTTTCAATTAACAAGCTTTTATTTACTCCCTCTCCCTTCCCCCATGTAAAAATAAAACCTCTATTTCTCTAATCATTCTCTCGGTCTATAAGCATTATATTTATGAAATCACTGACAAAAAACAGCTCCACTACATATGGTTCAGATTCATCACTAACTACACAGAAATCTTTGGTGAAATTTTCACATAAATACACGTTATAAATAAAATTTTCCCAAATTGAAATTGAATAGAGCTTAAACTCTTGAAAAACTATACATAAGTATCAGATTGCTTGCTGTCTTGGGGAAACGGAGGAAGAGAGGGAGAAAAATTTGGAATGCAAGGTTTTGCAAAGGTGAATGCTGAAAACTGTCCTTCCATGTATTTGGGAAAATAAAATATTAAAAAAAAACAACACAAGACAGAAAACAATGAGCCTAAGGAATTTTGTCTTGAATGCCTGAATGTAAAGTTCTTTAGGACTAAATACTAGAGAAATAAATTTGCAAAATGCATTTGGCCAGATTCAGAATGCTCAGTTTTCTTGTACTTCATGCATAACAAAGTATATAAGCTAAAACATTCTCCACATATGAAAATGTTTTTCTGGCCCTGCAATCCATTCTACTTTACTTATGCTACTGTTGGCAATTTGGTAAAATTTGTTCTAAACTATTACAAACGTTTAGACTATGAAGATGAAGTTACCATAACATGGAAGGATAACAAGTAACAAATGTTTTCCTCTTCTAATTCCTTGACCCTTCAGATACTTCATCTTCATTGGTTCTACTTTATCCAACTGGCACAAAAGCTCAAGGTCTGATTTGATCATGTTGACTGGCTCCCTAATGGCTGGTTAAACCTGGCAATCTGTGATGTCAGTCAGCACAACTTCAGAATTTGACTTTCATGGCAAGGGAGCAAAGACAGGAGGGCAAGACCCACGTTAAAGATGAGGTTCAATGAGTCAACAAAGAAAAACATTTGTTACTTATTATCCTTTCTTATGTTTTAACTTCATCTTTGTAGTCTAAACAGGTTGACAGTATCCATTTAACTTCAAAATTGTCTCTTTAAAAAATAACCAATTGAGAAAGGATGTTCCATGCTGCAGACATCTGGCAATGATTTAAATAAATGAAACCCAAACACAGAACCAATTACTATATAACATTTAAATGGGGAAACTGGGGAAAGTAGATGGTTAAAACCTTCCATCTCTTAAAAAAATTTTTTTTCCATAAAAAAATAATTTCAACAAGACTAGAAGGCTTAAAAACAGCTTTTAATTAACTGCAAAATGCATCTACTCTAAACTGGTTTCCATACTTTGTTCTTTTTTTGATACTTTGATTATAGATTTACTATACCCGTTTATTTACTATACTTTGTTTACTAAATGTTTCTATCAAGCTAATGTTTATGACTTTATAAAAGCACAAAATACAAAGGTGGTCTTCAATTCTTACTAAATACAGGTGTCCCTATTCTAGGAAGTCTGCTCCTAATAGTTCCAAACTATCAAACAATCTATGCCAAGTATTAGTAAGAAATAGTTGTAAAGAAAACAGTAACAATGGTAAATAGTTTGAATTTATAGTTGCAACATACCAGCTGCAAACACAGCCAAGTATTTTATGCAATTCTGAAAATTTGATAAAGGCAATTTTAATCCTATAAGACCAATTTCTCTGGCAAACTAGTATGATTCTCTAAAAGATCCTAAGCAAATTAAGTAAAAAACATAGATGCATATTAAGCAAAATCATATGTTTTTCTTAAACAAGTTCTCAGTCTCAGAAGTACTTATGGTGACACCCTAACACAAGTCACAACTTTGGTAAAATCTTATGGCAGGGTTCTGTTCCTTTGCTTCACGAATGCCAGAGAGAGAAGGAATATGTCAGAATCTGCCACTGATCCTCCCCAAGAGGGAGTAAGTCTGTGCCAATGACCCATGGTCAGGACCAGGGAGGCACCAAGGAGCTTAGCATGGTAACAGCAAACAGTACAGTTACTATTTTTGGCACAGTGCCATAGGTCGCTAAGCCCTATCACAGAGCACTGGCATTCAAATATAATCTTCTCAGACAAAAATATGAACTATTGTAAAAGTAATCCAAATATAGTTATTCTGAAAACAAATTTCATAAGGAAACTCACCACTACATCTCCCTCCTGTGGAAGATTGTTTGCTGGCAACCTATTCTTTTCCTCATTGTTATGGTAGAGGGCTCCGTCATTCCTCATCACAAGGCTGTGCACATCTCGGCCAAGTGGAATCTGATTCAAATTAACTTTTTGAGTTGCAACTCCAATGCCCCAGATCCCTAAGAACATAATATTGGGAATAACTCAATGAACTGACAAGTAAAGATAGGAAAATGGGTTAAATTTTCAGGTATGCTCATTTTGAAGAAAATAACATTTTGAAAAATTAAAGCATTATCTCACTAAATCTCAAGTATAAATAAACCTATTTGCTATATATTTAAAAAAAGGATCCTTGTTTTGTAGTTGAAGACAATAGTTTCAATCTTTCAGTTTAAAATAATTTTGTAGATTTCCATGATAATACCTGCACCTACACTATATATGTTAAAGCTGTATAAAGATCAAAATGATGATGCTTAACTTTTTATAATAGTAAAGAACTAGAAACAATGGATGTCCAAGGAATGAGAAATGGTTAAAAAGTTTTGTAGCATAGTTATGATAGAATAATAATGAACTGCAAGAAATTATGAAAAACACAGAGAAGCATGGAGATTTATATTAAGTGAAATGAAGACAGCAGAGAAACAACGTATTCAATGATTCAATGAATATAACTGCAAAGACTAACAAAATATTTAAAATAAATGTTGTGAATTTATAATGACCAAGAAGAAGCTTAACTCTAAAGCAGGGGTCCCCAAACTTTTAAAAAAGGGGGCCGGTTCACTGTCCCTCAGACTGTTAGAGGGCCCGACTATAGTTTTGTGTGCCTTTAAATAAAGAAATTTCATAGCCCTGGGTGAGGGGAATAATCATCCTCAGCTGGCGCATCTGGTCCACGGGCCATAGTTTGAAGACCCCTGCTCTAAAGAATGTATGGGTCTTCTTTTTTTGTAAAGACAGGGAACTATGAGTGTCGAATACTGCATACAATGTAGACAATTTTGCTCAACTTTTCCCCCCCTTTTCTTCTTCTTTTTAAACCAGGGACAGTTTTCTGGGATATGGGAAGAGATGCCTTGGGAAATGAAGCAAATGTAAAAACAAACTATCACTGAAAATTTAAGTTAAAACAAAAGATACAGATTTGAAAACTCTTCAATAATTAAGGCTGCAACCAAGCTCTATAGCTAGAAAATTCAGAACCAATGGTCCAGCAAATATAAAAAACCAAATACTTAGACCAGCCAAAAAAACCTCCCAACAACCTGGAATTGTTTCAACTGAGCTCTGCCCCTCTGATCCTTAGCTCCCCTGTGTCTCAGCTTTTACCGAATACAGTAACAGATGATATTTGCTATCAATTATTACCTCACCACTGAAATCTAACCCGAAAGCTTTACTACGTCAAATAGCTGAATTCTTGAACACTAAGCACAAGCTCTCTTTAGCAAGACGTACCAAATTGGCAAGGGCTAGCAAAGGATCCTCTGTTTACAATCTATAAATCAATCTCAATTTGGAGAGGCCTGACAGGCCAGAAGGTTGGAGACAATATTTTTATAGCTATAGCAATCCACAAAGAGCATCTCCTGCAATGTTGTGGGCAGTTACACTTGTGTCAGAGCAGAGCACTCAGTGAATTAAAACCAAATGCTTAGAAATTTTAAATGAAGTATTAATATACTAGAAAGAAAATGAATGATAAAGTTTATATGGTACTGAATTGCAACACTAACATGTTGAATATAACAGAGTTATCAGTTATATTATTATCTGAATACATATTGAATGTCTTCAAAATATGTTTTGGCTTCAAGTCAATAATAAAAGGCATTTTAAAACTAGATGGAGTAAAGGAAGAGACTAGCCTTAAGCTCCCCCAGATTTCCTAAACAACTTTACAATAACAGCTCAAAACAAATTATAGTGTGGCAGAACCAACAAAAGAACTACATAAAACAATTTTCCAGATGAAGACAACTTCAAAAGTCAGCAGGAAAAGTCTTCTTGATGCGGTTTGAGTGGTCTCAATTCCTGGTGGTCAAGAGGTTAGTGGCAATAAGAGTTAAGAATCCCCTTTAAATCGGCCATTGTGAAATTCACTTATTCCTGAATTATTAGTTGCAAAATGAAAGTTTATTGTTGGATAGAAATCAATTTACTAAGAGACTGCCTTCTATAGTGGGAGATCTATGGGAAAATGGAGTTTTGGCACCAAGAATGCTTTCTCAGTGGGCAGAAGGATCCTGGCAGCTGAGTGACAGAGATCCCAAGCTAACCAGGGCCATCTGCAAAGACTTTGGTTGAAGGAAGCTGTTATATTGGGTATCTCAGTGGGGACTGGGACAGCCCAAGCAGATCAGACTAGGTGGGGGGGCTGGGATAGCCCAAGTTGGTCAGAGCAGGTGGGGCTGAGACAGCCCAGATCTCCTATTGGAATTAACAACACTTCAAAGGGGTGCTTTTTGACCAGGATTTCTAATTGAATCCTGGAAAGATAACTTGTCTGGGGAGGACATGCCTTCCCCAGGAGGGTCTGAGAATCTGAAAGGGATCACAGATGAAAAGCAAATACAGTTTCTTGAAGGGACCACAACCTGCTTCAAAAACAACTACATGCAAAACCTCAAAGAAAACTGTGAATTGGTCATGGACCCAAAAAAGAATTTCTGAAAGAGCTCAAAAAAGATTTAAAATATCAAATAAAAGAGACAGAAGAAAAACTAGGAAAAGAAATAAAAGTGATGCAGCTTGGAAGAAAAAAAATTAAAGAAAACAATTCCTTAAAAGACAGAAATGGACAAATAATGAGTACAAAAATTCACTGAAGAAAAGAATTCCTTAAAAAGCAGGATTGGAGGGGCAGCTAGTTGGTGCCATGGATAGAGCACCAGGACTGAAGTCAGGAGGACCTGAATTCAAATTTGACCTCAGGCACTTAATACTTCCTGGCCGTGTGACCCTGGGCAAGTCACTTAACCTCAACTGCCTCCAAGATGGGGGGGGGGGGGGAGGGGGAGAGGAAGAGGGGAGTAGAATTGGCCAAACAGAAAAGGAGGTACTAAAGCTCAAAGCAGAAAACAATTCCTTAAAAATTAGAATTGGGTAAATGGAAACTAATGACTCCAAGAAGACAACAAAAAACAATAAAACAAAATGAAAAATAGAAGAAAATGTGAACTCTTCTATTGGAAAAACAACTGACCTGAAAAACAGACTGAGGATAAAATTTAAGAATTATCAGATTATCTGAAAGTCATGATCAAAAAAGTATCCAGATTACCTTTTAAAAAACCATCAAGGAAAATCACACTGATATCTTAGAACCAGAGAGTAAAATAGAATTTGAAAAAAACAAAACACCAATCACCTCCTGAAAGAGATCTCAAAAGGAAAATTCCCATGAACTTTTATAGCCAATTCCAAATGTGAAAGGTCAGGGAAAAAAATATTGCAAGTGGCCTGACAGAAATAATTCAAATACTGTGGAACCAGTCAGGACAACACAAGATTTAGCTGCTCCTACATTAAAGGATCAGAAAGCTTAGTATATGATATTCTGGAAGAAAAAAGAGAAAGGATTACAACCAAGAATCATCTACCCCAGTAAAAGATTAAAATGTTTACAATTCTTTTATAGGAAGATGATACTCTAAACTCCAAAGAACTTTATTGTATTAGGGCAGTTAGAAGGATTACACTGACTAGGATAGGAGAATATGCAGCAAAAAAAAAAAAAAGAAAATAAATTAAAGGGTGAAAAAAAGGGATGCACTCGGAAAAGAGAGAAGAGAGGTATAATAGGGTAAATTACTGTACATAATGGAGACATGAAAGAACTTTTACAGTAGAGAGGAAGATAGGAGAGACAACTTGATCTTTACTGTCATTAAAATTATCTGGAAAAGGAAATACACACACACACACACACACAACTCTCAAATTTGTAAATCTATCTTACCCTGAAAGAAGTAGAAGGGATGGGGAAAAAAAGAAAAGAGGCTGATAAAAGAGAAGATGAATTGGAAGAAGCGGTAATCAGAAGCAAAACACTTTTGAGGAGAGAAAGGTAAAAGAAGAAAGATGCATAAATGGAGGAAAACAAGCTGTAACTGTGAATATAGATGAGAAGAACACTCAAAATGAAAATTGATAACAGTGAGGATTAAAAACCAGAATGCTGCCAATATACTGCTAATAAAAAGCTCACAAATAGACACAGAGTTTTAAAATAAGGGGGGTTACAGCAGATTGTGTTTTGCTTCCGCTAAAGTAAAAAAATGCAGGGGTAGCAATCATGATCTCAAACAAACCAAAGGCAATAGATCTAATTAAAAGAGACAAAGAGAGTAAAAATCATTTTAGCAGAAGTAGCCAAAAAAAAGCTTAAATAAGAAATGCTTAGATTTACATTTATTTTATAAACTCTAAGAATTGCATATTTTTATTGCAACACATGCACTCTGGGTAGAATTTTAAACTGATACAATCATTCTGGAGAACAATTTAGAACTAAGCACAAAGGGCTATAAAACTTTTTTATTTTTAGTAAAACTTGATTTTTAAAAAGAAAAGGACCTATTTATATTTATATAATATTTATAGCAGCTCTTTTCATGATGGCAAAGAACTGGAAATTGAAGGGATGCCCATCAATTGGGAAATGGCTGAACAAGTTCTGACATGATTGTAAGGGAATACTATTTTGATAGTAGAACTAATGAACAGGATGCTTTTAGAAAAAGCTGGAAAGACTCAATAGTTACTACTACAACGTGAAGTGAACAGAATCAGGAAAACAGTCTACACAGTAACAGCAATATTGTACAAAGATCAACCATGAAAGACTTAGCTATTTTCAGCAACACAAAGATTCAAGATAATTCCAAGGGACTTATGATGAAAAATGACATCTACTTCTGGAGAAGGTTTGAATTCAGTTTGAATTCAGATTAAAGCAAAAATATCTTGTGTCATTTGTTTGTCTTTTCTTTCACAGCATGACTAATAGGGAAAAATGTGTTGCATGACTGCACATATATACCCTATATCAAACTTTTCAATGAGGCAAGATGAGAAAGAGGGAGGGTTTGGAACACAAAATTAAAAATAAATTTTAGGGGCAGTTGGATAGAGCACCAACCTTGGAATCAGAAGGACTTGAATTCAAATCCAGCCTCAGATAATTAACACTTCCTATCTGTATGACCCTAGGCAACTCACTTAACCACAACTGCCTCCCAACAAGAAACAAACAAAAAGAATGATAGTATCTTACTTTCCAGCACTTTACAATGTTTGCCATTTAGTTAAAAAATAAAGTTAACAATTGTTTTTTCATGTAATTGGAAAAAATAAAATATTACATATACATATATACACACACACATATATATATATATATATTCTGTGAATGGGAATAGAATTATGCAGCAGGTCATCAAAGATCTAATTTAAATGTATGAGAGGTTGAAGAGACTTAAAAATTGATAGAAAAATGTTAATCATGCTGCCCTTCTCCAAGTGCAATACTGTTATAAGTAACTGTAGCCATAATGAAAGTTATTAGTACAGTAGCTTGAAATTTAAAATAACACACCTTAGATTGAGGAATGAAGTGAAATTTTTCCAAATTTTGTCATAAGCCTAACTATTTTTAGGGATTTTAATGCAATTAAGTTCCACTTGGATCCATGAGTCATTTTATTCAATGACAAAACTATGACATTATCTTATCAGTAAAATGAAAATATGGTTGTAAAGAAAACATTATGTAAATATGATATCCCTTTCCTTTAACCATGTGCTTGATCAAAGAAAACGAATTTATATATTCATCCTACAGCCAAAAAAAAAAAAAAAAAAAAAATCCTCTACTGCCTATATTGATAATTATGCTCAATAATTAGGGCTTTTCATAGAATACAATTTAACAACCAACCTGTGGACTGAATTTTGAACTCGAAGTAGCTTTTGTTCTGATGCAAAGGTGCATTGGCTAAACAACCTCCTGTCCCACATATCCTTCTTCCATTTTTGACAATGACAACATCTGTTCCTAAATAAAAATGCAAACAAAAAATACAAAAACATTTGAAACATTTTCCATTTCAACATCCATTAGAAAAATAATTGTTTTGATAAGACAGAATATCCCTTGAATTTTATACATAAGTCACTAAAAACCAAAATATTTTAGAGATTCTCTCTAAGTTATATTTAATATATATAAAATCTTCAGGAGTAACAGTAACCTATATAAACCCAACTGTCTATATATATATATACATATATATATGACATATATAATTTAACTTAACTTAATTAACTTAAATAATTTTATTTAACTTAATAATTATAACTTAAATAATTTAATTTTAACTAATATGTGTAGCTTTTAAAAATTCAAGCCAATAGTTATATTGGATAGTTTAGAGACAAATATGCTTTAGACATCTGTGCTTGTAAAACACTAAACATTCAAAGAAAGATAATCATAGAACTTAGCAAATTTTCATTAAGCCATCTGTTAATTACAGAGTATTCCAAATGAGCAGCTGAACATCCCAGCAATTCCATTAAATGTACTCTGCTCTTTAAAATACATACTTTAGTTTAAATTATATTTTGCAGAAGTCTGATTTGGGATATATTAAATTTTGGTAATGAAACTTGCTCATTGTAAAACTATGTAAATTTGTTAAATCTTGGTTAAGAAAAAGCATTTGTATCTGGAGATAAGAATAGATGAAACTAGATAGTATACTTTTAAAAATATGATGATGTAATGTAAGAAGAAAATGGTTGCCACTTAATGTCTATGGAATGTTGTCACAATTTGGACTTGGTAATATCATTACATTATCACTAGCTTAGCAGGATTTAGACATGTCAGTTCTTGATGTGACTCCTCCAGAAAAAATACTAGGGCAAGGTAGGGAACAGTGCTAATGACAAATAGAATCTGCTCTCTGAGTCATTACAGACAGTATGGTACAGGGGAAATAGATTGGGAGACAGAGGATCTGGGTTCAAATGCTGTTTTTATAACTGTTATCTTGTTTTACTATGGATATGTCATGTAACTTGTGGTAGGCCCCAGTTTCCTTATCACTAAAATTTTAAGTGGGACAGGGTGATTAATGTACTATTAGAAAATTTTTGTCAAGGATATTGAGATTGTATCATTTTTATTAGAAACAATAGCTGCGGATTTTTGTCTAGTTAGCAACATTCTTAGTTATAAAACTAAATTATATATATAAATGACTAGATTGATAAGATCACTTCTATCTCTCACATCAACGAACCTATTTGGGAAATTTCCCCTTCAATAACACAGATCCAAACTTCTGCATGTCTTCTCACTCTGAATTTGTATCCATCTCTCCTAAAGATCCTCTGCAGATCTCAGGAGACTCATTGGGCTGGAACCCTTCCCCCAGTTCTTGATATTATATGAACATCAATGGATACACAAAGGCA
The DNA here is from genome assembly GCF_902635505.1 of Sarcophilus harrisii. Taxonomy (NCBI): domain Eukaryota; kingdom Metazoa; phylum Chordata; class Mammalia; order Dasyuromorphia; family Dasyuridae; genus Sarcophilus; species Sarcophilus harrisii. The sequence continues at coordinate 522,262,379 of NC_045428.1, forward strand.
AGTCATATAATATCTCAACAAAAATGTATGAGATAGTGATGATATAGGTAGTACTTTCTTTTGTTTACCAGAAATTCATTAGCATCTATTGTCTCCGATAAAAATTTCCATAATACGAATATCATTGATAAATTATTTCTCCATTAATATTATACTAAATGCTTCTTTATTTTAGATGATTATCTTGACTTTAGCCCTCCTTTTCTCCTCTTACCCCCACATAAGATGCTATACTGGTACTTTCAAGAATATTTGGAAAGAAATGGCCTAATGTGGATCCAATATGGACTCCATTTTATGGAACTTCATTCCCTGCAGTAACAAAATGACCATATTACAACATGATCTCCTCTATATATTCCAAAGAATAAGCTCTGGGAATAGTGTTAATATTGATGTCCTAGTGGTGAACATCATCAAACATTTAAGATTATCTATTGTGTGACAGGAGATAGCAGGAGTAACTGAGAAGAATATCATTAAGACTGAGGAAAAAAAGCAGAAAATTAGTAATGACTGCTAAAAGTATCAAACAAGATTTGTTGGAAATTAATAATTTTGTCTGTAAAATTGTGTAATTTTGTCACTTAATTTCAGGTAACTGGACACATCATGTATTTACTATTGTTAATGAGATATAAAAGATGGAATAAATCCAGAACACACAAATATATTGGATTAAATCCACATAAAGATTGTATTTGAATTCTTGATAGTGGAGATAAACTACTTAAGGGATTAAGTAGATTTATAAGAGAACTGAACAAGGATGGAGTCTTAAGAGATACAACCACCACAGCAGCTATGAGTTAGCTTCCACTGGCAAAGATCCAATCAATGGTGTGACATTTCAAAAAGTGGATTAAACAAAAGATGAAGTGGGGTTTCGGGGCTAGAACATGTGGACAACTTTAAGAGTGGGAAAACTACGTTCAAAAGGTATGGAAAGAAAGGTTACGTTAAGACAATACATACAGGAGCAGCTAAGTGGCGCAGTGGATAGAACGCCAGCCCTTAAGTCAGGACTCAAGTTCAAATTTGACCTCAGACACTTAACACTTCCTATCAATGTGACTCTTAGGCAAGTCACTTAACCCCAAATGCCTCAGCAAAACAACAACAACAAAAACACACACACACACACACACACACACACACAAAACACATAAAGAGGAAGCTAAAAGAATGAGCAAGATAGAAAATAAATGGAGAGCTCTGAAGAAAAGCCAATAGAAAAAAATAATAACTTTTGGCTTCTATTACGAATAAATCATTCTTCTTTTCAACTTCCTCATTAAATTCTTAAAAAGGAAGAACACCATCTTTTTGAGCGATTGCTAATTTGTGCTCTCTCTCTTATCTGTAGATAAAAAATAACTTTTGGCTTCTATTATGAATAAATCATTTTTCTTTTCAACTTCCTCATTAAATTCTTAAAAAGGAAGAACACCATCTTTTTGAGCGATTGCTAATTTGTGCTCTCTCTCTTATCTGTAGGTAGTCATTTGTAGGTCGCCTTCCCCTTGGGACAGTGAGCTCCTTTCTAGGTGTGGTTTACAAGCGCTCTCTCTCTTCGGAATCTCTCCCATTTATCCGGTATATATCCTCCTATCTGTGCGGAACTTGTCGCTCTCCTCTCTCAGCTACACCAGGACTCCAGAAAAGCAGGGACGGGCCTTGTAACTTCTTTCTCTAGCGCTTAGTCCGGTGTTCGGCACGCAGTAGGTACTTGGTAGATGCTACTGACTCGGCTGACTTTGGGGGCGCACCAGCACGCCCATCCCATAGAGGCCAGCCTCCCAGACTACCGGAGCAGAGATTATTAGTGCTTTGAATACAAGCCCCTAGGCTTCGGTTTGAGGCTCCGGGCAGCTGGTCCCCGACCTCTGACCCGCTTCACCTGGCGCGCGCCAGACCCCCCGGAAGAGGCAATCTCCCGGGCAATAGACGCCCAGCCGCGGGAGGGGGCGCGCCCCAGCCCGGAACGCCGAGTACCTGGGGCGGAGGAGGGGTACAGGGCCGGCCCCTTTTCCCCCCAAAAGGATATGGGGATAAGGGCGCAAGTTGACCTTCCTTACCCATGTGCTGCGTGTCCAGTTGCACGGCCGGCATTTCTTTTAGCTGGATGTGGCCGGTGCCGGCGTCGCCGCAGCAGCGCAGGCAGCAGAAGACCGAGGCCGCCATTGCGCAGGGGCCGCCTCAGTCGGAGACCCGGGACGGCGCTGCCCTGCCGCCGGGGCCGCCGCCGAGGCCGCGGTGCGGGCGCAGGCGCAGGCGCAGCTTCAAGCTCGGGGCTCTAGCTCAGAATCCGGCACAGGCCCCGGCGGCGATACCGCCTCCCCGCTCCCCGCCGAGGCCTCCCTTCTCGTTCCGTGGCACAGCGACCCCACGGGCTCGGAGGAAGCAGCGCAGGCGACGCTAGGGTCCGTCGCTCTCCCAGCGATCGTCCCCCGACAGGCTCGGCCGCGTCGGAATGAGTTGAAGCAAGCCAATGCGCGAAGGGGCGGGGCCGCGGAGTGATCTGTGTCCCTGCAGCCAGACACGCAAAGCGTTGGGTAGGTCAGGGCGGAATGTTTCCGCGCAGTGCCGAGTCCCTGCGCGCCCTCGTGCATTAATTGTTATGAATTCATACACCGGGGCGCGCGCTCGTTAGGGGTTGGGCGGCGCGGCCGTGAGTCACGCTCCCCTGGTCCCCTCCCCCCTGAGGCGTGCGGGTGTGTCTCTCCTCCCGGAGGGTTGTACCTCTCGGTGGAATTATTGTGATAGCGCCAAAATCTCTTTAAAAATGATTCGCCGGGAAAGGCTGAGGATAAGGACACACTGACGGGAGCGGGGTCTCTCTTAAAACCCGTCTTCCCCTTCCCACTCCTCTTTCCAGGGAGGCAGAGCTGGGGAGTCCTCCACAGCATAGGCGCGTCCCCACTCCTAAAGGTGAGAGAGCCCTACCAAGTGTCGCCCCCTCCTAAGGAAAGGTGCCCTTCCCCCCGCTTCTCCTCACTCGCCCCCGGGCAGTGAGGGATGGAGACCTGAGGAGGCAGTCTTAGAAGGAAAGGACCAAAACCAAACACTTCTCCAACTCCTCCTGGTACCCAGCACCGCCCTTCACCAACTATCTCTGATCCTCGTACAAAGCCGGCCTCTCTCCTCGCCGTATCACGCCGCAGCAAAGCACAGAGGCTCGTAGAAAAATTGCTAATTAATCGTCGGCAGAGCGTAAGCAAAATGAGCATCCGTAGATGGGCGAGCGACTGAACAAATTGTAGGATGCAGTTGTTGTAGTAGGATATTATTGCGCTTTATGAAAGAGGCCTGTGTGAACGGATGAAACGGGGCAAAGCAACAGGGAGAACAATTTCCTGTGGGGTTCTGGACTCCGCAGTTTCGAGGCGACTGGGTGATCTTGAAGCAGCCTTGCTTAGTTAGTCAGGAGAACCAAGCAGTCTTTGCTTATCTGGAAAGGCAATGTGGTGAAGCCCATAAGAAGGGGATATTTGGAGTGGAGACGGGAATTTGCATCCTCACTCCACTCTACTTTCCAGTGTCACCTTGGGCAAATTACTTAATCTTTATAAATCTCGGAGTCCTCCTCTTCTGTCAAATGGACGCCTTGGTCTAGATGATATCTTCCCTTTCACTCTGAATACCCAGAAGCGATGCCCAGATTCTTATCTCAGAGCTGTCAGAACCCCTGCTAACTGACAAGTCTGGCTCAGCCCTTAGGAGACCAGGACACAGCAGGAATACACAATAAACCAACAATTTCCACATTTAGGTTAAAGGTAAATTTTCAGTGAAGGGCAACGACTTCCCTTGGTAACCTGAGGCATTTTTTGGAGAGTTACTTTTTCCTTCGTTGCGACCCCTCCGTATGTTGCTTCTAGGTTTGTTCTTTGGGATCAAGAAGACTAGGAAGAAGTTGTCCCATTTTGGAAAAAAGTTCCCTCTTTTAGCTCGAGACCCATCGTCTATAGAAAAAATTACTGCTAGTTGATCAAAGAGTGTTTGGATATCTGTCTTGAATTTTACTCTTTTGCATTTGCTGGAAAGGATGAACCTGAAAGTTTAAGCTGGTCTCTGAGAAAGTGTGGAGACCTTGACCTGGGAAAGCAGCCAGCTGATATTACTAAAGCATCCCAAGCTAATTGTGGGGGGAGAGATACTTGAATTTGTCTTTTTTTTTTTTTTTATTGCTTTTTATTTTTCCCGAAAGAGATGTTCCCCTGTCCTTCCATCTGTCGGTTTTCCAGGATGTCTGCAAGAGTGAGATAAGTAGCAGACCTCTCCTATTAGCACACCTGGGAGCTGACAGTTTCTGACTGTTGGGTCTGTCTGGCTTGGCAACATAGTAGTAGCAGCCGCCAAATGAAAACTCAGTTTCCTATCTCCCAACCCCCATATCTAGGGTGTTGGTTCAGGCTAGGGGATGTACATGAATCTCCTGGGTTCCTGGGTTCAGAGGTCTCTTGGCTATTTGCTAGAATCAAAATGAATTTTTTTTTTTTAACTTTTTATTGACACAGCCTATGCCTGGGTAGTTTTTTTTAACAACATTATCCCTTGCACTCACTCCTGTTCCGACTTCTCTCCTCCCTCCCTTCACCTCCTCCCCCAGATGGCAAGCAGTCCTATACAAGTTAAATATGTCACAGTGTATCCTAGATACAATATATGTGTGCAGAACCAAATAGTTCACTTGTTGCACAGGAAGAATTGGATTCAGAAGGTAAAAATAACCTGGGAAGAACAAAAATGCAAGCAGTTTACATTCATTTCCCAGTGTTCTTTCTTTGGGTGTAGCTGCTTCTGTTCACTTTTGATCAGTTGAAACTAAGTTAGATCTTGTCTTTATTGAAGAAATCCATTTCCATCAGAATACATCCTCATACAGTATCGTTGTTGAGGTATATAATGATCTCCTGGTTCTGCTCATTTCACTCAGCATCAGTTCATGTGAGTCTCTTCAGGCCTCTCTGTATTTATCCTGCTGGTCATTTCTTACAGAACAATAATATTCCATACCATTCATATACCACAATTTACTCAACCATTCTCCAATTGCTGGCCATCTATTCAGTTTCCAGTTTCTGACCGCTACAAAGAGGGCTGCCACAAACATTTTGGCACATACAGCTCCCTTTCCCTTCTTCTTTAGTATCTCTTTGGGATATAAGCCCAGTAGAAACATTACTGGATCAAAGGGTATACACAGTTTGATAACTTTTTGAGCATAGTTCCAAATTGCTCTCCAAAATGGCTGGATGTGTTCACAGTTCCACCAATAATGTATCAGTGCCCCTGTTTTCCCACATCCCCCTCCAACACTCTGCATTATCTTTCCCTGTCATTCTAGCTAGTCTGACAGGTGTGTAGTAGTATCTCCAGATTAATCAGGCCTACAACCTGAACCTTGGTAAAATTGACTTAGGTTAAATAACAACCAAACTAGTCAACTAAAGGGGAGGAGGGGGCAAGGAAGCAGCTTTTCTTTCCAAGGACCTAGTTGCTCATATTTATGGTTACTGAAATAATTTTCTTGAGAGTAGGAGAATTTTTTCTTAAGAGTTAAACTTATTCTGCTTAGACCCTAGCCTATTATTCTCTTTTCATGCATATGGTGTGATCCTGAAAATGATTGAAGAAAGTTCTGGCTCTTATTGGTTTTTAGAGCTGTAATGATTTGTTTTATAAACTTAGTAATGGAGACCAGTGGTCTAAGGAAAATTGAGTCAGCCGCAAACAAAATTCATTGAGTCATCAGTGCTCTTGTGTTAGAGAGGTTGATGTTAGAGAAAACCTTAGAATTACCATTTTATTCTGATTAAAGTAATTGTTCTGAATGTTTTCACCAGATAACCTAATTGCAAGGATTTTACTTTTCCAATCATTAGTGTCTTGTCTTAAAATTCCTTCCTTCCTTCCTTCCTTCCTTCTTTCCATCCCTCCCTCCTTCCTTCCCTCTTTCCCTCTCTCTCTCTCTCTCTCTCTCTCTCTCTCCCTCCCTCTCTCCCTCCCTCCTTCCTTCCTTCCTTCCTTCTTTCCTTCAGCTTTTTATTTTTTAGAACATATGCATGGCCAATTCTTCAACATTAGACCTTGCAAAACCTTGTGTTCCAGTTTTCCCCTCCTTCCTCCATGCCCTGCCCTAGATGGCAAGTACATGTTAAACAATCTCAATTGTTTCTATCTTCATAACATCTCTAAGTCACTGTCTCTTAAAGGGTCACTCCTTTCTCTAGTCCAAGCTGCTCTTGATTCTAACTAGTCCCCCATCTACCGACCCACCCCCATCTTAAGTATCTCATCTGCACCAAGCCATTCTTTACTGGATGCCAATGTGATTTTTCTAAAATATATATTTATCCGTGTAACCCTTTAATGAGCACCAGTGTTTCCCTATGGCCTCCAAGACCAACTACAAATTTTTTTGGCATTTTAAACTCTTTATAACCTGGGACTCTTTCCAACATTTTTTCACACTTTACTCTTCCCTCATTTTCCAGCAACACTGGCTTTCACTTGCTCAAATAAGGCATACTTCATCTTGAATCTCCAAATCTTTTTAATAAGTAGCACTAATTTACCCAATTAGTAAGTAAACTAATTTACCCAGTGCATCAAAGATGACCCAATTTAAAGAGTAATAAGATAAAACAAATCATTACAGCTACCAATATTTGTTATGAACAAAACACATTCCCACATGGACTGTATCTGAAAATTTATTGCTTTGGCCCAAGAGGCAGAGTGTATGGATCCTGGAAGAAGAGATAAAGGCAAGACAGAGGGGACACACAGGAGGAGGCAAGACAAAACCATCTGATCAAGCCTCATTTTAATGAGTCCAATAGTATAGGTATATATAGCAGCAGGGTTGCAAGAACTTAGTACAGGGTGGGGGTCCTAGACAAAGGATTAGTTTCCCGCCCAAGGATGAGCTGATCAGGTGTCTTTGGTTGTAGGAGGCTTCATGATGTGATTAGGGGATGCCTAGATATCTGCCTATTCAAGGTTAAGGCAGTCCTTGGTCATGTAGGAAATTCCATGATGTGATTAGGAGATTCCTATTCAAGGTTAGGGCAGTCTTTTGGAATGTGGCCTTATCACCTGTAGATTAGTGCCGGCTCCCCACAATTCATGTCTGTTTTTGCCTTTTGAATTTATTCCTTCTCTATCCATAGCAAATCTCAGTCCTCTAAAACCAAAGTTGATCATTATTTTGATAAGTTTTCAAGTCTTTTAATTTTGTTATTATTATATAACTCATTCTCTTGGTTCTAATTACTTTATGGTGCATAATATCAAAAAAGTCTTCCTACATTTCTCTGAAAATACTTATTTTGTGATTTATTGTAACACATTTAATTAATATATCAAATTTGTTAGCCATTCTTCAATAGATGGATATCCATTAGTTTCCAGTTATCTGTTACTACAAAAAGAGCCTCTATAATCACTTTTTACATAAAGGTCCTTTTCTTGTTTCTTTGATTTCTGGAGGTAAAAACCTTATAGTGTTATTGTGGGATCAAATAAAATGTAAGTTTAGTGACTTTGGGACTGTATGGAATGGAGAAATGAAGAACTTACAATAATGTGTGAATTCTTTTTCTTTATTTTCATTATTTCTGTGTTTCCCTATGACCTGCATAAGTACAATATGTGCAGGCCTATATTTACTTAAACCTTAGTTAGTTACAGGAATATTTATTTAACCTAAGTTGGTGACATTTATCAGTGTTTGACTTTTATAGATATTTACTCTATTAGCTTCACCACTGTTGGCTCCATTATCTAAAACCTGAAGGCCTAAGTCAGAAACCTTATATTCCAATCTCTCAGGATAATAACAACCAATTAGATGCCCTCCCCCCGCCATGCTCTCTTACTTGTGATGTAATCTGTTGTAACAAAATCTATAAAAGCTGTGTATATTCACTGACTCTTTGGCCCTCCTGCTTTGAGTACTTTCATTTTCCTTATCTTGCAGCTGGATTGTCTGTCTGCCTCTCATGAGTTGCTTTAATAAACAATCTTTCTGCTTTCTACTTTGAGTGATCTCTGAGTAGTCATTTTGGGTAGAGGTCTTCCACGTCCCACACAGGATCATAGTTCCAAATAGCTTTCCAGAAATGGCTGTACCAATTCATACTTCCAGCGTATTCTTGTTTTCACACAGTCCTTCAATATTTGTCAATCTCTATGATACAGATATGGCCTGTCAGAATTTTATAAATTTAGACTGACGGAACCTCAAAAATAACTTAGTCCAATCACTTTATTTTACAGATGTGGAAAATGTGGTCAGGGAGATTAAGTGACTTTGCCTATTATCAAACAAGTAATAAATTGAAGAACTGAGATGGAACTTGCATCCTCTGATTCCTAAGCCAACTGTCGTTTCCACTGTACCATGTTATAGGGAAGTGACATAGTCTCCCTTGGTTAGGAAAAAATAACTGGCAAACTTTTTTAGTGGCAAAGTCCCATAAGCAAAATGAGTATCCAAAGACTGGGGAATGACTGAATAAACTGTAGAATCCAATTATGATACAATGTTATTACTCTATATGAAATGACAAATAAGAATTCAAAGAAAGGTGAGATTAGTTTGAAATGATGCTGAACAAAGTAAACAAAATCAGAAAAACAATATGCTACTATAATATCAATAACAACAACAAATGACAACTGAATGAGGAATAAATTAAGTAATAAAAAAATGAATCCAGGAGAAAAAAAATTAATCCAGTATCAGACTGTTAATATGCTGCATGTGGCAGATGTGAACAGACAGCTATGGAATTGGTATGTTTTATTTATTTTTCTTTATTATAAGGGAGGACAGAAATGAGAGGTATATAGGAAAATTTTTGTTGTAGTAGTTTAAAAAAAGAACATTAGCAAAATTTTTAAAAATAATCATCAAGATGTTACTTTTCTAAGCCTTGTCCTCACCATACTAACTAAAGTATACTCTAAGAGTATATAGCAAATAAAAAAGAATTAACTTTTGATAATAGTTCCCTGATTTTTAGTAGGCATATAGTCAAAGATCTCATAACTTAAATATATTCATAATGTTATTTTCTAACCCCTTTATTGTTATTGTCAGACGAACTGTCTTCTCTCATAAAAGTGTAGTTAAATTCAATCTATCATAACTATAACCTTCCATAAAAATAAAAAGTAGTCACTAAAAACTTGTTCTCTAATAGCCAAGTAAGCCACTCTTTACACTGCTCATTTTTGTTAAATGCAATAGCAGCCTGTGACTATTAAAATAAAAAATAAAATCTTGCTTGCTTTTGTGACATGTTCTAGAAATCTGAGAATGGATCAAGCAACGTAGAGCATGCATTTCAAATGTTAATATCTTAATTCAATATTTTTCTATTGCCTTTTCTATTATATTTTATATCATTTATATATTATATTATTTTCATATTCATTTTTTATTACTTTATTCTGACTTTGGATGACAAATATCTCCTGTTGATGAACTTTTAACAATAGTACACTTTGAATCATCCAAAAAAAGGATTCTTTTTTTTAGAAATTCACTGTCAGATTATTAAACCAGAATAATCAGAAGCAAAATTTTGATCCCATCAGAAGAAATCCTGAAAATATTAATGCAGTTGTGCTTTGTAGTATGGACATCAAAAATGGCACATGATAAGAAGAAAATTAATTCATAATTTTAACTGCTTTGAAATAATTATTATATTGTTAAGAGTTGCCATATCTTGTAGTTTCTACCACTTTGATATCTTTTGCTTCTAATCACTCTACTCACACAATTGTTACCCTAGTTCAGGTCTTTATCACCTGTCATCTGAACTATTGCTATGTATGGCCTCATAATTGTACTCCTTGCCTCAAGCATTTCTCCTGGCCAAACCATCCTCTACAAAGATGCCAAATTAATTTTTCTTAAATATAAAACATTTCTCCCTAGTCACTTCCATTCTTTTTCTCCTCTAATAAACTCTAATATGAATCTCATTACCTCTAGAATCAAATATGAACTCCTCTGTTTGGCATATAAAGCCTTTCACAATCTGACACCAAGGTACCATTCCAAACTTATTAATATTACTCTTTTTCAGTTACTCCATAATATAGCCAAACTGTTCTTCCTACTGTTGTTTTTATTGCTGTGAAAAATTTCATCTCTTATCTCTGTGCCTTTCCACCATCTGTCCTCTGCACTGCTTTTTTACCTTTATATCTTGGAATCTTATTTTCTCTAAGACTCTGCTCCTTTGCCACTTTTGACATGAGGACTTTCTTGATTATCCCAGCTGCTAATATCTTTTTCTCAAATTACCTTGTATTTATTTTGAGTATTTTCATATATGTATACCAACTTTGGGGCTACACCCAAAAGCCCCTCGAGCTAAGTCCCCTAAAAGGGGTTCCTCTTTGCAGAGATTTGCAGAGATGGTAGCCATGTGAGGACTCTCTGTCCACTGGACCCTCTGTCCGGTGCCCTCCTTATCTCTACCTTCACCTATCTCCTACTTCTAAACTCAGTAATAAACCTGTTTTATCAATCTAGCTCTCGGACTAATAGACCTCATTTACTCTGTATCCTTGCACTGAATCCAAGGGGATTGCAGGGGAGCTCTGTTTGACTCCCTGTACCCTAAACCTGCCACTAGACCTCAACTAAATCCTAATTTCATTTAGGTACCCCAAATCTAGACCTCAACATTTGGTCTAGACCTCAACATTATGTGTAATATATATTTTCATGCATGTGTGTCTGTGTATGTATATGCATGATCTCCCCTTATAGTATATAAGCTCTTTGAGATGGGCTTTCATTTTTGTCTTTGTATCTCACAATAAAAATGTAACATCCTTTTTAGGATTATTTTCCTTATGTACTTGAATTGGCCAATTTGGTCCCCGAAGGCAGCTGCTACTAAAATTAGTCTTTTAAGGATAACCTTGAAGATGTGGGTTTCTAGAACTGTGGCTCATGAACCTGACAACCATGCTTGCCACTAATAATCAGGCAGACTTTACCGAAAGTAGTAAGTATAAAAACATTCCTCACAAAAGCCTGAGCACATTCATCCACAAATATACATAGAGTCCAAGGGGAGGATAAGAATAACCAAACGACAGAAGTTGTAAGGAAAATGTCTAAAGAACAGATGTAACAAAGGACTGATTGATAATTTTTTGTTATAGAAGTTCTTTTCTCTTTTCACAGTTTCTTTTATATGTAGCTCTCTGTCAGCTTCTGGATATTGGTACCTTTGAACTAATCAATTTGGCAACTCAGGCCTTTCTTTGTCTCTCTTTCTACTTAGGGTATCATAACCCTTACCTACCAGTGCTCTGCCTAATAGAATGTATTTTTTTTTTTTAATTGCTGAAAGCTTCCAAGATATCTTGGGGTTTACCTGCTATATTTAGTTCTTAAGGACCAAGCTTAAATCCAAATCACTCTCACTTTCATCCATTAGCTAATAATGGCCCCAGTCCCAATTGGTCATTGTTTGTGTACTGATTGACTCAGGGGGAATGTAAATAACAATCCTTTCTGTTTTGAAGAAAAACTCTGAGGGTCTTCCTCTCTCAGATGAGATATGTTTTTGTGGTTGAGATTAGGTAAAAGAGGCCATTTTTTGCCTCAATTCTTACCTAGCCTTAATCACTGAATGGCTATTCCTCAGGCATTGACTGTTAAAGATCTCATTCTGATCTATATCTGGCCACTGGACTCAGATGGCTCTGGAGGAGAAAGTGAAGCTGGTGACCTTGAACAGTCCTTCTCTTCACTTATATCCGACTCGCTTGCATGTTATGTCATTGACTCCTTGATGTCATGGTTCTCCTCAAGAATGGAGAAACAAGGCAAAATTAATTACAGGGACTTCTATTTGCCACAATGGGTCATTCTTCTTGAAACTGCCTGTCTTGATTATCTTTCACTCCTAGATGGATTAGTAGTCTCATACTGGTCTCATCTCTCAGATGAAGTGGTCAGTAAGAGGGAGATGAAGAGGAGTTTCAGACTTCAGAAGAGGAGTTTTCTGTCTTTCTGTCTCTCTCAGCTGTCAGTTTCTTTCTGTGTAGGAGGAGTAATTGAGCTAAGAGGCAACCTGAGATTTACATTTCTAATTATTGCTTCTTAAACCTAATTACTTTTTTTGAGTATAATGAAGCCTAGATTAACTAGAGTTCAAGAGAGAAAGAGACACTTTAGTGAATTAAAATTTTGATTGAATTCTGTGTGGGATGGGTGCAAGACCCCCTTTCCCAAGTAATTAATCAGAGACATCATCAGGTACAAAGAGAAAGCCTTTATTTAGTCCATGCAGGGAGAAGCCCAGACACAGCTGGGAGCTACCCCAACTCCCACCATGTGCTCCTGGAAACTGACCAACTTCCGACTTGTTGGGGATTTAAAAAGCAAAAGACCCAAGCCTTCTCATTGGATAGACTAAAAGGATGTAACCATCCTTGCCCAATGGTCACCAATGTTGGCTGTTACTTTCTTCAATGTCACCAATTTCCTGTATCCTAGGTTCAAAGTTCATCTCTCCAGAGATCATGTGACCCCCCAGGGTCCCAGCTCTGGGAATAAGGATCATGTGACTTCCTGAAGCCCAGGCCTCAACTGGGTATAGGGATCATGTAACTTAAGCCTAGTCTCATAAACTTGTGAAAACTTCATCCGATTAGTCCCATTCAATTCCATTTAACAAGAACATCCTTTTTTTTTTGTATCAATACTTACAATTGGAAACCTTTATAAAATATATTATTGTATTTTCCTGGCCTATTAAGTAAATAATTTCATTGCTTTGGGGGTAATCATGCTATAGACAATAATTCTTATTTCCCTATGCTGAAGCATAGTGCAGGTATCCAGGAGTACTGAATATTAGCTTTGTAGATTAGTCTAACAAAAACACTGGTTTCTTATCATTTACCTCTTTCTACTTAATATGAATATAGTTAGTCGAACCTTAGATTTTGACCTGAATTTGACTTTAAAGGTGATCTATCCTAATACCCTCAGTTTATGGATGAAGAAACTAAGGCTCTGGAAAGTTAAAATACTTGCTCAGAGTCACATGGATTAGTAACTAACAGATCTAGCATTCTAATATTGCTTCTCTGATTCCAGATTCAACATTCTGTCTTCTGTTCAATATTGTACTTTTGTTGCATTTTCCAATTCAACCATCAAACAATTATTGAAAGTCTGCTGTATACAAGGCATTATATTGGGTTCAAGGGAATATATATTATATATAATATGTGTATAGTATACAATATATACTCAAGGGAGTATATATTATATATACTTTCTTATATGCCACTTTATGTCCTAAAGGGCAAGGAACACACTTTTCAATGTGCTATATATTTCATAAATTTATCTAAAAATTTGGGACTAGCAAAGCAATTGTGTCAAAAGGTATCTGAACATAAACTTTCTCCACAGCCAAGCTCTTGATCTTCTGCTCTTTCAACTAACACTTCAACTTTCAATTCTTAAGGCTCTGTATATGTGTATATATAAAATTATTATGCATAGCTTGATCTGGGTAATTTCGCTACTGAAATGGACTAACTTTATTAACTGAAAATTTTACATATTGCTAATTTACGAATACATAACTGTTGTGGGAAAGTTTTAGTGCCCTTCTGGGTGAAAACTATTGGTTAAGTAATACAAGGATTCCCAAAAGTTTTAGTACAATTTTAAATTAGCAAATCTTTCTACTTGTAATGGACTGGTAATGCCTAAAATTGCACTAAGGTTTTTGGGACATCCCATATTATTCACCAGAGATGAGATCTAAAATTTGGCTTATAGGCCACCTGGTGGCACACTGCATAGAGTACTGAACTTGGAGTCAGGAAGAATCCACATTCTGTCACAGACACTTACTGTCTTATTGTGTCTTATTGTGTGCAGTTTCCTCATCTGCAAAATCAAGATAATAATGATGATGATGAACATATCACCTATCTCAAAAAGTATTGTGAAGATCAAATGAGATAATATTATCATAAGGCACTTCTTAAAATTTTAGAGCCTTTATGAATGCTGCTGGGACTTATAATATGCAGTCTAATGGTGTTTGTGCTATACTTCAAGGAGGCAGCAACATCCAACTTACAGAGATAGGAAACTTCAGGTATCTGTGCCACACGGAGATTGATCTCCCAGTGTTCCCTGAGGTTTTCAAGCAAAGGGTGGATGATCTTTTGTCCGGATGTTATGGAGAATGAAGGAGGAACCCTCAAATGGTTTTTTTATATCCCTTCCAAATCTGAGATGCTATGATTCACATGGGAGAAGCTCCATAACAAAGTAATGCAGAAACATAGTAAAACTCAACATAAGAAAAAACTTCTTAACAACTAGAGCTGCAATAAGTGGAATGAGCTTCCTGTGTGCTTCCTTGATTGAGGTCTTTGAGCAAAGGCTAGGTAACAAGTCTGAACCAACGACATATTGTGACAGACTAGATGTTAGATGTTCAATAAAATATGTATCTCCTTGAATATCTTCTAAGTCTGAGACTGCATGAGCATGTGTGAAATTATTCTGTGAGAATACTGTCAGGACTTAGACTTGGGTAAATTTGCAATATATCAGATAGAAAATAGATGAGATATAGGCATTAAAATAGAGTTGCAAAGTCAGGGCAGATGATCAGGGAAGGTTCCAGAAATAGACACTAGGAGAAGTTATCTAAGATAGGCAGGTAGAGTACAGCATTGGAGTCTGGGAGGGGGTAATGATCAGGAAGGTAATAGGTCAATTTCAGGGAGTTCTAGCCACGAGTAACGGGAAATGTCACAGTAAACAGGTGGAACAGGGCCAGAAAAGACAGAGAAGAGGATCCAGCCATTGACACTATAATTCCAGGATAATTCCCAATGGATTATTATTCCCCAAATCACCATAATATGTCCTTTACCCCAGAAGAACAAGAAAACTAAGCTTACTATAAGTAAGCAATAAGGGAATTTGTTCATAAGGAACAAAGCAAAAACTTGGTTCCTGGAATAGGGATCAGAGGAGGACCAACAATTAGGTAGATTTGAGACTGAATTATCTCCTGCTATGGATCCCAGAATTCTTATACCTCTTTCTGCTTAAAGTTATATTGGTTCCAAAATTTATGGTAGTTTTTGATCCTGGGGAAATTAAGCACCTGAAATTATGACTAGAGGTTGAGAGAAAAAGCCAGAAACCAGACTAATCATTACATTTCTGTTAACTACCATATTACTGTAGCTTAGAAATGAGGGCCCATTTAGTCATATCTTCCAGAACATGAGAGCTTGATTCATTTTCTTCATAGAAAGAGTTTTAAAGCAGTATGGGTGGAAGACAGATTCTGTTGATCATTTAAATAGTTATATTTGTGAGAGTTTTTGACCAGCCTAACTCCTAGCCTCTTCTCAAATCTGGGATTCATATTTTGCTCAGACTTTTACCAATTTACATAAAAAAATCCTAGATGACTGGTAAAAAGAAGGAAGATCTACTAGAAGATAGTTCTTCTCTACTGCTGGCTAGCTATATTATCTCAAGGCAAGTTACTTCACAACAGCAGGCCTGTATCCGCATCTATAAAATAAAAGGATTGTTTCATAGCATCGCGTAAGTATCTCTCTAATTTGAAATTCCATGAAAATTATAGTTTGTATCTAAAAATGGCTGCTTAGTTGAGAAGATGCATTAAATCAGCGTTCTACAGCTTTTTTATATAGCGACTATATGAGAAACTCAGGCAGATGCTATGTTCTAGCATACAATACAACAGTTTGATAATGTTTTTGAAATTTGAATATAGGATTGGTTTTCTGGGACTATTTTAAAAGGCTCCTTGGAGAGAGAAATTGGATTGCTCATCTTCTGGGTCATACACAGAAAACAAAATTGATGGACAAGATTTAGGGATTTTTGGATATCTGTTGCTCAGCTACCATTTTTTTCTGATACTCATGCCGAGAAAGGTACTAAGTTTAGGAGTGATTGGCAAAGCCTAGCCAAGTATTTTATTTCCATTAAGCTGATATCCAATTTCTACTTCGTCCCTCTTCTCTTTGGGAGAGGTGGTGCTTACTTAGGAGAAAATGGATCTATTCCCATTGCAGATAGTTGTTTTCTTGTAAAGAACCTGTTCTTTAATTAATTGCTCATCATTATTGTTATTTTTTAATAAATGTTCCATTATGCCATTGTCTGGTATGATTAATAATAGCAGATGTTTCAGAAGAGGTTAGATTCCCCCTGGAAAGATCACTCTAGTTAGAATTCTTTAGTTCGTTCTACTTAGATCTTTCATGAAAGCCAGAAAATATATCCCTGTTTCAACACACATGAGACTTCAGGGTGAAGAAAGAAGAGCAAACACAGGTGCCATGGAAATGGGCATGGAAAAGGGATATCAAACCCCTAGACAAGACTCATTTTCCATAAACAGAGCAGTCTAAACCAGAGACTGAATAAAATAGATATTTATCCTTAGATTTAACAAACCCTTGAGGCAAAAGGAATTTAAGACTGGGCAAGACCAGCCCACCTAAAAGAGTGATTGTGCTACACATGGGGATAACCCACTACTTAAATCTGCTATTAGAGACACAAAATCCTACAAAAGGAAGCAACCAATATATTTATAAACATTAAAAGGAGTGATATCTGTGATTCAGCCTACAATTATTTCTTTTAGTTAAATTTGGTTCTGGCTGTATGTTCTTTTGGAAATTGCACACTTAAAGAAGGTCTTTAAAGCTATGCTAAACAGTTTATAGCAAACAGATTTTGAATAGAGAATTTGAAAACTGTTTCTTCAAAATCCTCTTTATTTCAAAAATCAGTTTTATGGGAGTTTTTCATGATTTTCAATTAACATATCATGTTATGACACATAATGTTGTGTCTGTCTCATTTTGTTAACTAAGGTGACTAATATATTCCATGTGAGGTACCACAGTGTTACACACTGATCTTAAAAACAAAACAAAAAAAAAAAAAAAACTGAATAATTTTCCAAACTCTGACTGAAACAACACTGCATAACAGTGACACAGGCATTCTAAGACAGTCTGTCTGTTACATATAGCACTAACTAAAACTGGCAGAA
Organism: Sarcophilus harrisii; assembly: GCF_902635505.1. Taxonomy (NCBI): domain Eukaryota; kingdom Metazoa; phylum Chordata; class Mammalia; order Dasyuromorphia; family Dasyuridae; genus Sarcophilus; species Sarcophilus harrisii. The sequence continues at coordinate 522,279,517 of NC_045428.1, forward strand.
ATGTTTCAAGCACTTCAGTTAAAACTATTCATTTTTTTTTGTTAACTGTCATAGATGCATTTAGGAGCCTGTCTGCTCAGCTATTCTTGACATCATAATTAACAGCCAACAACTTCTAGCTGTTTAAAATGGAAGAATGGGAATAGAATATTTCATTTCCCCCTTTCCCTTGGTTCAACCTATAAAATGGCTCTCCAGAAAGAGTAGTTCCTAACAGGTTATGTTGATTGGATTAAGAAAGTGGCTTTCTATTGTGAATAGGGTAAGACTCCCTTGCTAGCTTAGCTTGTTCTTTGGAAGCTGAGAGACTTCTACTGACTTTCGGATCTGGGAAGAGCTTGGAATGTCAAAAATAAGGTTTATTTCCTTACCTCAGTAGGGAGGAGCTTAGAATCTGAATTCTGACATGAGAACTGAGTTGATTGAAAGTAGTATGTGGAGATTTAAGATACTGATCTTCTGGAATTAACGCAACTCTTTCTTCTTGGATGGTCACAGGTATCTCTTGACTTAGCTCTCATTCTCTTTCTTACTGTGTAGTTAGAAGAATAGAAACTTTTGGGCTCATTTTTTTCTCTTCTGGTAGACCAGAGTTTTGTCTTGCCTGGCCTTTTCTTTTCTTCTGGTGGACCAAAAAGTACTCCTAGCTCTTTCATATTTCTCAGGTGGCTGCCTTGGCAGGCTACTCTGGCTATTGAACAAATGGATAAATTTATCAATTTACCATCTTGCAGAAATAATTGTTTTATGTTTTTTTGATTATTGTTAAGATTCTTTTCTCCTTATTCAAGAGCCATTTCTGTTTACATGTTTACATTTACATGTTTATACATCAAGCAGGAAATTTGAACATTTTGAGTTTTCCACTAATTGTTTTCAGGAATATGTATTGAAAGTAATATCATACTTCCCCTTCCCCTTCCCCTTCCCCTAAAGAGTTCCCTATTTATATATTTTAATTGAATGTAAGTTCTTTAAGTATTTGCATTGTTTTGTTTTTATATCCTTGGTACATGGTGTTCAATACAGTAAGCACTTAACTAATGCAAAATTCAAAGTAGTATTACCTATCATTGTAAACTGAATGAGAGAACAATTGAAATTTCCAATTGTGGGGAAAATAATTGAGTAAATTGTAGTTCATTAATATAATAAAATACTAATGTCATAGGGCATTGGAAAACAATGACTGTGGATAGATGTAAAGCCCCTAAATGCCCATGTCTGTATAAGTCTTTTGGAGCTATGGGAACTCTCTATACCTGAAAAGACAGAGATCTCTTCCTTTCATTTTAGAATCAATATATCAACAAACTTTTAATGATTTTATGTGCCAGATACTATGCTAGATGTTAGAGATATTGTATATATGTATATAGATATGTATTGAGATATAAATACAAAGATATGTATTAGAGATACAAATACAAAGAATGAAATAAGCTCTACTCTCAAGAAGCTTACATTCTCCTTTAGTGGAGATAAGTTCATATATACATCCATAGGTACCCCCGACACATACACACAAATAATAGTTAGTTAAACCCAAGCTAATTAGATAGGGAAGACAACACAGATGAAAACATAAGGAAAGATTTCATGTAAAAGGGGATGTATATGTTAAGTCTTGAATGAAAAGAGGGAATATATATGAAGTGGAGGTTAGAAATACATACCAAGCATGGAATGTTCCTATTACAAAGGCATGGAATGGGGAGATGGAGTGTCATGTGTGAGGAACATAAAGAATGCCAGTTTGACTGGATCACATAGTGGCAAGCCTGGGTGACTAAAATTTTAATGGTGTCCTTAATAGGGAAAACTGAAAACAAGCCATTTTGGGGTTGAAAAATGATGATTTTTTTTTTTTTAACAAAAGCTGATTCCAGAAGCTTTTGAGACACCTAACTTGAAATGTCTAATAGGCTATTGGTGATTTAGGAGCTCAGGAGAGAGACTGGAGTTGACTGTATAGACTTGAGTCTCATTTATGTTGTTATGACAAATAAACCCATGGGAACTGATGAGTCATTAACTGAAATCATATTGAAAGAGGAAAGGTCCCAGGACAGAACCCCAATTTGGGGACTTGATATGGATGATGACTGAGGAAAAGTCAGATGGATAGAAGGAGGAAACAAGAGTAGTGTCATAACAACCCAGAGAGGAAGGAGTATCCTGGAAGAGAAAGTGATTGACATTGACAGATGCAATGAAGAGGTCAAGAAGGATGAGGACTGAAAAAAATACAATCAGATCTGATAATTAAGAGATTATTGGAGATTTGGAGAGAACAGTGGACTTGGGTGATGAGGTCAGAAACCAGAATGTAAACAGTTGAGGAGGTGAGAGGAGGAAAAAAAGGCAACATGTATAGATTGCTTTTTCCTGGGAGTTTGACCAAAATGGAAAGGAAACTTAGATGATGGTGGCTTGAGGGGAAAGTAGACTCTATTGAGAGTTTTTTTTTTTTTTTTTTTTTTTTTTTAAAGTGGAGGAGTCTTGGCCTTGTTTATAGGCAGCAGAAAAGGAGTCAGTAGAAATGGAGAGAATAGCAATATGAATCTGAGCTAAAAGGGTCTTCACAGATCTTTCTTACACATCCTTTCCTTTACAGATGAAATTGAAACAGAAATTAAATGATTTGCCCACAGATAGGCAGATAGAATGGAAACCCAGGTCTTTTGATTCCAAATCCATATCTCTTTCCATGTTGCTTCTGAGATCTGGAAACCTTGAGAATACCAGGACTATATATAAAAGGAATTATTTTATTTCCAGTAGCTACAAGTGAGCCTTCCTCAACAGTTTTTGAACTAACTCTTAAGAGAGGCTCATTCTTCTTTGGTTCAATGAAGAGAATTCCCAAATGCTGAATTTCACATGTTACAAAGTATTTTCAAATTATAATAATTCCTATCAACTTTTTACCATTATCTCAAATTTTAGCTCTTTGAAATTAGGGCTGCTAAATACTGGACCTGGTGTCAGGAAGATTCATGTTCCTAGTTTCAATCCAATCACACTTACTTAAGCTGAGTGACCCCTTGGGCAAGTCACTTAATTTTGCCTCAGTTTCCTTATCTGGAAATAAGTTGGAGAAGGAAATGACAAATCATTCCAATATTCTTGCCAAGAGAACTCTGAATGGAGTCACAGAGAGTTGGACATGACTGAAACTGCCCCCCTCCCAAAAAAGACTCAACAATACAGAACTTAACCAAGAGGCCTTTTTATTTCAACTCTATGTCTAGATCACACTACAAATTTTGCTTGTTCAAAAGTCTACCTTCCCATGACTAATTCTTTCTGGCTATGTTAGAATATTCCCAGGACTGGTGAATGTGAGGTAAACCCAGAAATTGGTTGCATCTGCAGGTCTCATCTTGTTCTGTCCAAAATCAACATCTTCATCTGCTCACACACAGCAAGGGAGCATAAAATCAGAGCAGAGGACAAAGCTTTTAGAGTTGAGGTTATAAAAATGTTGACTAGCACTGGACTTCTTCAGTCTTGTACTTTCTGATGTGTGAGCCTGGAATACTTTCCCTTATCCCTATGGCTAAGTTTCCCTAACTTTCTTCAAGTCACGGAAAAAAATCACTACCAACAACAACCCTTTCCTGATCTCCCTTAATACTAGTGCCACCCTCTGTTACCACCCCCAATTTACCCAGTATATATCTTGTTTGTACATAGTTATTTGCAAATCATCTCCCCCATTAGTCTGTAAGCAATTTGGGAAGAGGGATTATCTTCTGCCCTTCCTTGTAAATCCAGTGCTTGCCAAATAATTGATAATTGATAAATGCTTGCTGACTGTTCTCCAAGCCTCTGAAATATGCTTTCTCTCCTGGACCTGTTTATTTATTTTGACCGAACACTTATAGTCCCTTGTCTTTCCACATCATTGCTATCAACTAGACACCTCTAGATCAACTAATTTTTCTACCCGAGATCCTATCTTTTTAAGTCTCAGAATACAGTGGGAAGTTGATCTTTTTACAAAAATTTTTGCACCACTTTTACTCAACTTTTGGCAGGCAAATAATCATTTGTTGACTTACTGCAACTTGCTTGTCATTTTTGTGTTATTTGTAATTTTGAATCTTCTTGTTTTGAATTCTATGATTTACAGTCATATAATATCACTTGGTGAATATTGGCATTTTAAAAAATGGGTTTTCATTAGTCATTTGGTAATTTCTTAAATGTGATCTAATCACACATCTCTTCTTACTCAATTTTGGGCTTTCTTATTATCCATGTAAAGGACTTGTCCAAGTCATATTTATTGATGTGACAGGTTATCTGTCTAGCTCTGCTCTAGATCATTTTAAAAAATTACTGTAGGTTCTAGTTGAGAAAACTGAGGCAGATAGAGTTTAGCAACTTCCTTTAGTTTCTTCAACTGTAAAATAGGGATAACAATAGTACTTACCTTTCTGGGTTGTTATGAGAATAAAATTTCCAAAAAGAATTTATAAAGCACATAGTAGAGTGCCTAGTACATAGTAGGTATTAACAAACGCTTATTTTCCTCTTTCCCTTTTTTCCATTCTCCCTTCTTCCTTTATTTTTTTCCTTTCTTCTGGTCATTACTCAGTAGATTGCTGAACAAAATTATTTCCATGATCACACATATTCTCATGAAGATTTTTATGTATTTAATATATATATCGGCAGTAGCTTATCTGAGGAAAGCCTTTAAGTCTTCATTTTCTCTATATTCAGCTTAGTAGTCAAATGTTACCTTATTTTGTTTCTAAATTTCATCTCTATCTTATTTTAGCAAGTGTAGTCCATACTTCCTCCCTCTATTTTCTACCCATCTCTCTACTGAAATAGTTTTCTTCAAAGTCAGTATTTTCTTCCTTATCAGGAAATTCAGTGTCCATTTTTCCCTTACTCACCCTCTTTGACCTGTCTCCTATTTTCTTAGATATTTTTCCCTTCTTCAGAGACTGTAAAGTTATACTCTTATGATTCTGTTTCTCTTTTCTATTTATTGACTAATTATCTTTCTCTCACCCTTTAAATTTATATGAGCCTATAATTTATATCATTTTTCTATAATGTTCCTGTTTGTTTTCTGGAGGTCTTGGAGCAGCCTTCTTTTCAGTTCAGTAATCACCATGAGAATAGCCAGGTGTTAAAGTTAAAATAATAAAGTTATTATCTCCTTCACAATCTAGTTTTTTTTCCTGGGGCTCAGCTAGCTTTCTTGAGAGTCTTCAGACAGCTTTGGTCTCAATGGGCGGAGCAGGAGGACAGGCCAGCCTCCGATGAGGCTGATGAAGATGGAATGAATGAATCTGGCTCTGAATCCAAAGGAGTAATTCTTTTCTTTTTTGTAATTTAAATTTAAATACAAAATGAGAAAAAAACCAAACAAAAATCACTGCCATGTATACAGCAGACCATAAGAGAGGATTCAATATAAAACAAGTGTCCATTTCAAGAAACCTGTATAAGAAATATTACATATTATTTTCAAAGCTGCTCAGCTTTTCTCTGCTTCTTTGTTGGTTTTCTTTTATTCTCTGCTATGCATTTTTTACTTGATTTTTTCCCCCTTCCTTCCCTATACCCTAAGAAAGGCTACAATTAAACATGGATATATATGCATATATCTATATCTATAAACATATATATATATATATATATATATATATACTTATATCTGTAAGAGACCATAGTATGCTTATATTCACTTATCATCTGTTTCTCTGAAGGTGGATAGTACTGCCTTGATAGATCCAAGTCTTTTAACGTTTTTCTAAGTCAACTAGTTCATCATTTCTTATGCCCCAGCAATACTGCAACCCAATATCCTGTCTGAGAGATTGTCTATGACAGTTTCCCTCCCTAAATTTTTGCATTTCTTCTAGTCTTGGCTCCATAGTTTTATTTGTATAAGAAAATTTTAATTTAAAATAATTGAAATTATTCTTTTTTTATTTCAACATTGCTCTCCCTTATAACATAATTTAAAGTCTGACTGCTGATTCTACTTTCTTTTTTTCTTGGTTTCTTTGAAGTCTCTGATCTTTTGTTCTTCCAAATGAACTTTGTTATTATTTGTACTCAGTAAATTTTTTTTAATAATTTAACTGGGGTAACATTGAATAGATTGGTTATGTAAATTGTCATTTTAAAAATTATATTGCCTTTACCGACCCATGAACAATAAATATTACTTCAATAATTTAGATCTGAGTTCATTTGCATAAAAATATTTTATGTCTAAGTCATATAGTTCCTGTGTTTGCTTTGGCAGGTAGATACTTAAGTATTTTATACTGTCTAGATATTTTAAATGGTTTAAAACAGTACTGAATGATATTGTTTCATACTTAGTTTGTCTATTTTTCTTTTTTAATTTTGATTGTATCTATTTTAACTTTGCCTGAAATCATGACTATTTCTGCTTTTCTTACATAATAAATTCTGTTCCTGTTCTTTATTTTATCCTTGTGTGTATTCCTCATTTTTATATTATTTCCTGAAAGCAACATATTGTTGAATTCAAATTTTTAATCTGCTGTTCATTTCCATTTTTTGAGTAAATTAGTTCTATTCATATTCTAAGTTACAATTACTTGTTATGTATTTTCCTCCTTCCTATCCCTCCTCCCAATTCTTTTCACCCTATTTACTCTCTCTCTCCTCACTCCCTTACTTTACTTCTATTAGCTACTTTGCCCTCCTCTTTCTTACTCTATTCTGTGGGGATTAAAATGATTTCATTTACAATAAGAGAGACTGAGGCAGAGCTCTAAGCCAATGGCATTTTATCAAAGGATCCATGATCCCTCTAATGAAGTGGACCTCCAGATCTTCCTCATGATCTGAGATGCCACTTCCTTCCAGGACCCTATTTTTTAAATTATTATTATAGCTTTTTATTTACAAGATATATGCATGGGTAATTTTTCAGCACTGATAATTGCAAAACCTTTTGTTCCAATTTTTCCCTCTTCCCCTCCCACCCCCCCAGATGTCAGGTTGACCAATACATGTCCAAACAGTTATTTTGCTGTACAAAAAGAATTGGACTTTGAAATAGTGTACAATTAGCCTGTAAAGGAAATCAAAAATGAAGGCGGGCAAAAATAGAGGGATTGGGAATTCTGTGTAGTGGTTCATAGTCGTCTCCCAGAATTCTTTCTCTGGGTGTAGCTGGTTCAATTCATTACTGCTCTATTGGAACTGATTTGGTTCATCTCATTGTTGAAGAGGGCCACGTCCATCAGAATTGATCATTATACAATATTATTGAAGTATATAATGATCTCCTGTCCTGCCCATTTCACTCAGCATCAGTTCATGTAAGTTTCTCCAGCCTTTCTGAAATCATCCTGCTGGTCATTTCTTAACGAACAATAATATTCCATAACATTCATATGCCACAATTTATTCAGCCATTCTCCAATTGATGGGTATCCACTCTGTTTCCAGTTTCTGGAAGTTTCTTGCCCCACAAGTTGGGGCAAGGCATATCTCCACATAAGATGGACAGGCTTCTCCTTAATGTGGGTGGGAGGGAGTGGTACAAACTGACATAGTCAATAACCTAAGTGGTCTTAAGATGGTCATCTGCTCCTATTGGACAAGTCTGGAGGCACAAAAATATTTTGGGGGACTTTCCATGTAGTTGTCACCTCTGCCACATTGGGCTTGGTCATCATCAAGGTAAAACAAGGGTGGAGAGCCTCTAGTTAACTTTCTGTAATTAAGCAAGGGAATTTAGAATCTGAAAATCACAGCTCTGAGGCCTTTGAAATGATTCTTTGATATGATTCTGTCAAATTGGTTATTACTAAGTGGAATAGGGTAAGGGTCCAAATGAATTATTTCTCTCAACTGATCCCTCTAAAGGTCTCTCCCTTATCCTTTCCCCACCCTATCTCCTTTCCCTGTTTTTCTTAAATTTAGAAGACTTTTTTTTACATGCATATAACACACACACACACACACACACACACACACACACACACTTCCCTCTTTAACCCATTTCCAATGAAAGTAGAGTTCCAGCGCTATCCACTTTCTCCTTACTAGTTCTTCTCTATCAGCTTTTCCTTTTATGCCTCACTGTATGAGATAATGACTCCTTTTTATTTTTCTCTACAGCTTTATTTTTTTTTAGAATCACCCCATCATATTCACTTGGTTCATGCTTTCTTTCAAACTACCCAAATGACCATCATAATAAGAGTACTGTTAGTATTTTCACATATATGAAATAAACAACTTGAATTTATTGAAGTCCCTTATAATTAGTTTTTAATGTTTAACTTTTTCTTGCATGTTTTATGTCAGATTTCCCTTTAAGTTCTAGTGGTTTTTATCACAAATACTTGAAAGTCTTTCATTTTGTTAAATGTCCATTTTTTAATTCAGAATTATACTTAACTTTATAGGGTAAAAAAAATTATCCTTAGTCATAACAAGGAGAGGCTCTTGAGAAGGAATCTGGCTAATTATGTTTTCTGAGATATTATTTACTTTCAAACTTAAGGACTGAGGTAGTTTCTGAAATCATCTGTATATTCCCAGCTCTCTTACTCTTGCCTATCATAACACATCTACATTCAGTTCTTATTCTGCAAGTAACTGGAATTCTTAGATTCATCTGTAAGCCCAGACATACCCACAGCAAATACTAATTTGATGCCAAAGAAAATGCTCCCAGAATTGTCTTTATATTTAAATGGCTGGTGCTATTGTCTTGTCACAGAAGCTAACAGTTACAGTGTTAGAAAGGACCTTAGAAACCTTCATCCAACCTGTAACTGATTAGTCGTCTACTCTATAATATTCAGTCATTCAGACCAATGAGGAAGAAGCTTCTTTTTCTCAAGGCAGCCCATTTCCCTTTTATTTTCAGTGAAAATAAATTTAAAAGCATTTATTAAAAACCTATTATGTATTAGGCACTAAGTATAAAAATATAAAAGTGAGAGAGTTACTTAAGAAGCTTATGTTTTAATGAAGGATAGAGGGCTGTTCAGGGAAGAAAATTTTGTTTTGGGAAATCACGTGGATTTTGAGGAGAGCTATAAAACAGATAATCATGTCTTTTTGAGTGGCAGGTGTAGTACTAATAGGGTTAGTTATTCAGAGCAGGAAGTAAAAGAGAAGAGAAGGGAAGATTGACAGAGCAGATACAAGATGACCAAGTTGATCCCAGTTTCATGGTAGGGGGATGGATGACACTTAAATCATGGCCTGAGACTGTCTAGGTTAATAGATTTGGTGAATTTTCACCCAACTATTAATCAGAACAGCTTAACCCCAAATAGGTCACAGTCCTGAAAATGAACATATTAAGGAAGTGACAAATATAATCTCTAGGCAAGGTTCCAGATGGAGAATGTTCCAATTAAAGAGATGAGAATTAGAAACATTTTGGGGAGTTGCACATTATAATAATAAAAGCTGACATTTATATTGCACTTAAGTTTTTTTTTTTAAAGCACATTACATGCATTATTACCTCACTTGACTTTATTACAGAATTACAGATTTAAAGTTGGAAAGAACCTCAGACAAAACATAATCCAACCTTTTCATTTTAAAGATGAGGAAACTAGGACTTAATGATTTGTCCAAAGTCACTTTGTTAATCAAGTTAAGTCAGCACTCTTTCAAGTGCTTGTTGCTATATGTTAGGTCCTGTGTGCTAAATGCTCAGGATCCAAATAAAAGAGCAAAACTAGCTCTTGCTCTCAAGGAACTCACAGGCTGATAGGAAAGACAACATATAAATAACTATGTACCAGTAAACTATAGAGAAAATAAATGAGAATAATCTTAGAGGGAAGCATTAAAAGGGGGTCAGGAGAAACTTCCTGAAGAAGGTGGTATTTTAACTGAGATTAATGGAATCTAGAGAGGAAAGAGGCAGAAATGAGGAGGGAGTATTCTTGATTGAGAAACAAGAGGGCCAGTGTCTCTGAATCACAGAATACATAGTGGGAAGGGTGGTGATAGAGGAGGTTTGAGAATAAGTTGTAGTATATAAATATTTAATATATGTGAATATATACACATACATAGACATATATGTATATATACATATACACATACACATATGGAAGGATCCAGGTTATGATGGGCTTTGAATGATAGAGGATTTATTTACTAGAGAATAGAGAGAGGATCATGGGAGTGATATGGAACCACTGGAATTTATGGAATTGAGGTGACATGTTCAGACCTGTGTTTTAAAGAGAGTAACTGAAGCTGACTGGAGTTGGGAGAGACTTGAGGCAAGAAGATCAATCAGAAATCTATTTTAATCTAAGAATAAGATGATGAGGACGTGGCCCGGGATGGTGACAAGACTAGAGGAGAGAAGACAACACATACAAGAGATAATACTAAGGCAGAATTAACAAGAATTGGCAATAGATTGGATATGGAGGTTGAGAGGAAGGAAACCAATTTGGTTGACTATGTGGATGTCTCTCTTTTCTCTGTTGACAGTAACAGGAATATTGCCATAAGAGGAGAGACTGAAAGGAAGGATACTGAGTTTAGTTTTGGATATGTTTAGTTTAAAATGCCTACAGGAAATCCTGCTCAAGAATTCCAACAGATAGTTGAAGATGTAAATCTGGAGATTAGGCCTAAATGACTAGATCTGGGAATCATAAGCACAAAGAGCATAATGAGCGGAAGAATTTAAACTTAAAGGGTCTGATTCCAAACCTAAACTCTTTCCACTGTATTGTGCTGCTTCCCTGAAATGAGACTATAAGAAGAAGATCCTTTAGGGCAAGGAGATTGTCCAGAGCTTCTCTGTCCTCCTTAACTGCTGGTTTTGGACCACTGACTAGTGAAACTTGGTTTTACTCCATTGTCTTTATTATAACTTCTTGCTCCTCGGACTTGCTTACTTTTGGCAAGGATCTACCTTGCCTTTCTAGTTCTTAGGCCAGACCTTATCTGAGTATGGGTTATGAATTTCCTAGTTTCAGCTTTGACTTCCTTTCAGCACTTGTAGTTTTCTTCTTGATCTTTGACTAGTAGTAAACTCTTGAGGAACAACCCCTAAATAACTGGTCTTATACTTGAATTTCTGCCCAAATTCTCCTGTCATTTTGATTCTCATCCTTTATCCAATTTCCCATCACCATGGACTAAGCTGATGACCTTCTTGGCATTTACCTCCCAGTGTGACATAGGCAGAATTCTAGTGTTGATGTAAGGATGCGACAATAGTACAGGAAAGAAGGATTTAGATTTTTAGGAAATTGGGCAACTTTGGGGTCAGTGTTGAAACTATATAAATATTGTGGGTTTCATTTGAATTAAAATATTGATTGGAATGAATAGTTTCAAAGGTGACTTCAATTTGAAAAAAAAAAAAAAGAAATTAGGGAAGAACTGATAAATCTCAAATGCCAAACTCCTTGGGGGGAAAATGGTCAGAACAGAATTTACAGATATGCTTAAGGAAAATGGGGATGATAAAGCAACATGTTCACCAAACTGCATATGTAAAAAGTTTGTGGAAAGTAGCAGAGAAACAAATCAGAATACAAGGTGTTTATAGATAGATAATAGCATATCTATATATAACTGTATTTATTTGTTGAGAGAATAACCAATCAAGAGACAGATATAGAAACAAAGAAAATCAGATAGAAATCTGGTAACTAAATGAGAGAAGGTGGGGAGAGAGAGAGAGAGAGAGAGAGAGAGAGAGTGTGAGTGTGTGAGTGAGTTTCAGGCATGGAAAATGTAGGAATTGATTTTGTCAACACATTGCATATTTATGATGAGATTCAAAAATTAGTGGTGGACAATTAAAAAAAAAACAGGTTATTAAGTGCATTAAAAATTTTTTTTAAAGGAAAGGGGCCCTTCAAACTAGGAAATCCTTGGTTAAAGTCCTGTCTCTGACATATTGTCCCTGGGCAATTTTTTTAAGTTCTTAGTGCGCTAGGGTAATTCTTTTAGATAAATTATTTATAGAAGAGGCTAACCTGCATGGTAGAGGAAGTTTCTCACCAAGGGTTCCCTGCACTAATGAAATCACAGATTCTTTCTCTCACTCCTTCCCTCTTTCCTTCCCTCCCCCTTTTTTCCTGTCTCTCTCCTCTATCTCTCTTTCTCTGTCTCTCTATATCTCTTTCTATCTCTGTCTCGCCCTCTCTCTGTCTCTATCACTGTCTCTCCATCTATCTCTCTGTCTCTCTCTCTGTCTCTGTCTCTCTCTCTCTCTCTCTCTCTCTCTTTTACTCACACACACAATGGATGAATAAGTTATGCCTGAACCTGAAATACTTTATGCATTTATAGTATACTTTGAGGAACAATTAGGTGGCACAGTGGATAGATAGTTGTCAAGACTTGCATTCAAATCTTGTTTCAGGCACTGTGTGACCCTGGACAAGTCACTTAACCTTGTTTGCCTCAGTTTTATCATCTATAAAATGAGCTGGTGAGGGAAATGGCAAACCATTCCAATATCTCTGCCAAGAATACTCCAAATGAGCTTTTGAAAAGTCTGATATGACTAGAGTGACTGAACAACCACAAACATCTGGAGGAAGAAACAGAACGAAAGAAGTTTCAGAGTTTATTTTAAAAAAAAAAAAGTTAAACCTCTTCAGTCCAGAGTATTAAAGTGTATAAAATTACAAATAGGATTATTCACTAAAAATCCTTAGAATATTCCTAGGAAGCACATTAGATAGCTCAAAGATGTAATTTGAGGATATGAAGTGAAGAAAATATTTCCATCCTTGCCTGAGATACAGTAAACAAGAAGAGACTGTTGCTCTGCTTTTCTATTTAATATAATGTAGTAGATAGTGTCAGAATAGCTGGGGTCAAATTCTAACTCTGAAAATGGCCCGGCACGTGATTATAGGAAAGTGATTTAATATATTTGAGCTTCAGGAAACTATTGAGTTGTTTGTGAAAGGGAATTTGAATACCAACAAAGTTTTTTTTTTTAGTATTACCATTAAAATATAGTTGCCACAGATTAGTCTCTTTTATATAGATTATCAGTTAATAAAACTATCATCACATTCAAAGTTAACAATAGAAAGATTTCTAGAAATCAAATTGCAGAAAAAATTATTGAAATCATAATAAAATATTTAATTTCCAGTGATTATGCCTCTAGTAGCTCAAAACATTATTATGTCATTCTAGGTTTTTGTTTATTACTCTCCCAAGAAATCTTTTTCCCCTTTCACTTTATTATATTTTAACTAATGCACTGGTGCTCTCTATTCCACACCCCATTATGCAATTACAACACTGTAAAATTAATAATAGCTAAAGCAATTTATTATTTTAACTGTATTGATTTCCAAGAAAGAAGAGTGTATGTTTTCTCTTTCTCATTGAGAAGCCAAAATAAATAAATGATGTTCTGTGAAGGAGTTGGTTTTGGTTACTGTAGCTTCCCCAGTTAGTCTTCATATCTTTTCTATTTTGCTTTGTTTACTGAATAACTCTAAAACAAAGTTTCAAAATAATTTTACTCCTCATTGATCAGTGTGCATATAGATTTTTTGTATTGAAACACCACAGAAAGCACACTGCGTGATCTACTCCCATTCCAGATCTCAAATGACAGATAAATAAATGGCTTTTCTTTGTCCAAGTGAGGATGTCTATCGGTCTCATGTCTTTGTTTTTCTCTCCTATTGGATAAATATTGTGAAAGTGTATTTCACACACATTATGATTAGAATCCTCCAATTTTCTAGTATCACATCAGAAACTGTCTGGAAAGCAATTGTTGAATCTTTAATCATTTACTAGGTAGTTACAAATGTTATTATTTCTATGGACAGTGAGACCAAACAATTGTCAAAAATCCTGTTGCCAAATCTTTTATCTAGTTATTTCAGTTCTACATAATTGTTTTTAGCAATTTTGAATTATATATGTTTAGTATGATTCAAATATGTTCCTTTAAGACTGCAGCCATGATTCTTTCACAACATGACTAATATGGAAATATACTTAATATAAATATACATGTATAAGCTATATCATATTACTCATTGTCTTAAAGAGTGGGAAGGAAGAAAAAAATTTACAACTCAAAAATCTTACAAAAAGAATGTTGAAAACAATCTTTACATGTAATTAGAAGAAATAAAGTGCTAATAAGTGTAAAATAAATAAAGGAGAATTTTAAAAATAAAGATTGTAGCCACTAACATTACAAACACACGTTTTCTATACACATATTATAACTAAAGAGCAAACTGTGGGGAATGTCCCCAGCAAGATCCATGAGCAAAGTCATACATTAGAATGCAGCTGAAAATTATATTCTGAAGCTAAGTTGCTAAAAACAAAAGTTGTTAGTTTTTTCTGTGTGCCTTGGACCCCTTTAGCAATCTGGTAAAGCCTATGGACTTTTTCTCAAAATAGCAGTGGGTTGTGTTTTGTTTTGTTTTGTTTTTGTTTTTGTTTTTCTTTGGAGATAATTAGGGTCAAGTGACTTAGCCAGGGTCACACAGCTGTGTCTGAGGCCATATTTGAACTCAGGTTCTCATGACTTCCAGCACATACTCCATCTACTGAACCACCTTGCTGCCCCAGAATAATATTTTAAGTGAATACAGCAGAAACCAAAGGTTGATAAAAATAAAGATGTAACTTTTTCATTTCCAATTTCACAGATCTCTTGAAATCCATCCATAGACCCTCAAATTGAGAACTTCCGCCTTAAATCGGGATGTAAATATACTATCTAAGCTTCTTGTAATATGAGACATTCTAGTACACATATGGAAATTCTTTAGTAATTTTTATTTGGAACCGGAAGGGTTCCATATTCTACCCTCTCTACCCCTTTTCATTTTCAGACTTTCATTGACAGGCATGGGTTTTAGCTTTTTAAAAACCAAGAATTGTCAGAAGTGTAAATTAGATGCCAATTGATAAATTGACCAAGAGGTCTTCCCTGATCCTCATTAGTGAAGCTGTGTTAAGTGACTAATGAAAGGTCAAATAAAAAAAACAATAAAGGCAGAATTTGAATCTGGATCTTCTGATTTAGTACCCTTTCCACAATACTACACTATCACACTTATGGGCCAGTCTTCCCCTTTGGGCATCATCTCATTTTGTTCTTGTCTAAATATACTTATTCTGTATAAGTGCATTTTGTGCTTTTCTAGGCTGATTTCATTCTCTTGGACTTTAAACTCCATAAGATTTGTGTCTTAGTGCTGAATGTTAACACTTAGGACAATGCTCTACATAAAAACACTAAGTGATTTATTGAATTGAATCTAATCTGGTCTCCTGATCTTTATGATCAGAAAACTGAACCACTTTGAGCTTAAAGTGACTTTCTGAGGGTTTCATGGCAAGCTGGTGGCTGAGCAGGCCTGGCTGACTCAAGCTGGTGTTCTTTCTAATTTTTGTTAATTTGGGGGGGATATCTTCTAAGATTTTCCCCCACATAAATTATTTCCTTCTCTCTTATGTTTTGCCTCATCTTATGTTTGAAATCAAGAGAATATTTTCTATGTAAAATCCAACCTCCAAGTACTTTTTTTTTTCTTTTTTTCTTGCCAGATAGCAACTAGATAACTAGTTGGAACTGGAGCTGGAAATGGAAAGGATTTTATCTCCACTGGAGCAGACAAAGGGTTAATTTAAACTGCCACTGTCTAATATAAGAGTAGAGGCAGAAAGAATCTGACTGGAACTGTGAACTGATCCAATCATTTTGGAGAGCAATCTGGAATTATGCCCAGTATGCCAATTATACTAAAACTGTGTATACTCGATGACCCAGAAATACCATTATTAGGTACATTTTCCATTGTAATTGGGGAAAAGGAAAATCACTTATATATTTTAAAACATTTATATCTGTTCTTTTTGTGGTGGCAAAGAAAACTAGGAATTGAGGGGATAGCCATCAATTGGGGGGATGGCTAAACAAGTAGTGGTATATAATTGCGATGGAATACTACTATGTTAGAAGAAATAATGAACTGGTCGATTTTAGAAAAAAATGAAAAGACTTGAATGAAATAATGAAGAGTGAAGTGAGCAGAACCAAGAGAATGTTGTATACAGTAACAGCAATATTGTTCCAAGAATAATTGTGAACCACCAAGTTATTCTGAGTTCTTTACTCAAATCAACTATAAAGAACCTATGAAGGAAGATGCTATCTACCTCTAAAGAAGAGAACTGATAAATAGAAATATACATAATATGGTTTTGCATATATTTGTAAATCTGTATCAAATAATGGCCTTCTCTAGTGTGGGGTTAAGAGGGATACAGTTCAGAATATAAAATGTAATAAAATTGATTTTAAAAAAAGAATGAATTTATGTTTCAAAATGAAGAGATCTGGCTTAATATGAAAATCATTTGATGGATAAATTCAATTAGGAAATCTTAATAAGAGCTGGTTGACAGTCAAATTGTAGTTAGTTTTATTGCTGAAAGTACCAAAGGTCATGAATATACATTCATTCATTTATCTATTTTGAATAAATAGTATCATAGAATATTTGAATTGTAAGAGATTTTGGATAACATCCAGTCTAGTACTATGATTTTATAAATTAAGAAAGTGACTAACAGAGTAGTGAAATAATTGATATAAAAGAAGAGCTATCACTATAACCCAGGTATCCTGACTCTTAGTTCATCATTTTTTTTCAGTGCGGAGAGAGGAGATTTTAACAATGTGCAAATGTAGATGTTATCTAAGCCATTTTTTCTTTGCTAATTCCCCAATTCTTGATAGCTTTTCTCAATGTTTCTGTGATTTTTTTTGTATCTATATTGGAAAATGTATTCTTCCTTGGTACATTGAGACCTCAATTACAACTTGACAGTCATATATTGATAATTTATAAACTACTATTAATACTGGTAGTTGTTTGTCTTTAGTTCTTCACAAGAACCATGACATCAGAGAGGTGATGGCCTGACATGCCAGTGAATTGGATTTAAGTGTGGGGAGGGTTGTGCAAGGTCACCTGTCTCACTTTCTCCTCTAGAATCATAAGTCCAGTGGCTGGATATAGTTCAGGATGACTGGAGATTTCCCGAGATGCAGTAGAGAGCTCTTGGTCTTTTAAAGCTAAGGCCTTTATCTGGTCTTAATTTGAGGCAATGCCCATTCAGTGATTAAGGCTAGGTAAGAATTGAGGGAAAGAATAGCCTCTTTACCTGGTCACACACAGAGAAAAATCCAATCTGATAGAAGAAGATCCTCCAGTTTTATGGCCAGAAAAGAAGCAATTTCTATTTACATTCACTCTTGAGTCAATCAGTGCCCAAATAATGATCGAGTTGGTCTTTGGCTGGGGATCTATTATTGGCCAATCAATGAGAGCCAGAGTGATTTGGGTTTAAAGCAGAGTCCTTAAGAAAGAAATGTAGCTGCTAAACCCCAAGATACCTTGGAAGATTTTAGCAATAAAAAAAAATGTACATTTGTTTAGACAGGACCCCTACAGCCAAGGATATGAGGCTCCAAGGAGAAAAAGAGAGGGAGAAGGTGAGGGAGAGAGACGGAGAGAGACAGAGAGAGAGGGAGAGAGAAAGAAAGAGGAAAAGAGAGAGGAGGAGAGGGAGAGGGAGGGGGAAGGGAAGGGAGGGAGGAAGCAAGAGAAGGAGGGAAGGGGACAGAGACAGAGTAGAGAGCTATTTCCCATCTGACCAGTTCAATTGAAAGAAAAAGTTAAGTTTTCCAACTGACCTCAGTGCCACAGTCTATTCACAGAGATTACTGCTTGTTTTTTGTTCTTGGAAAGGGCCATGACATAAGGGAGGTCATACCATGACATGTAAGTAAGTTGGATTTAAGTGAAGATGGATTATGCAAAGTTACCAGCCTCAGTTTCTCCTCAGAAACCCTGAGGTATTCCCTCCCAGATTCTCCTTCTCTTTTCTCTTTCTCCTCCTTCTCTTTCTTCTTGTTAGGCACACCATAAAATGAGATTAGTGTAGGCACCGAATATTAGAGTTGGGTCTAGTGATTAATCCACAATGACCTTTCTTTCTCTTTGAAAAAAGGTATTTTTATTGATGAGAAGAGGTTACAGACAAAATGAAGAGACACAATAAACACCAAGAATGGTAAATATGAAATATATTTGAAAGAGCATTAGCAAGGAAAGATTTGTTTTTTTTTGTTTTTTAAACAATAATGGAAAAGCCAAGTTCCCCAGCGGAACTCACAATTAACCAGGAAAAAGGGAATATGCCTTTGGAATTGACTTTGAGGTTAAATCCACAGAAGAGTTTAGTGCCCTAAAAGAATTAGTTAGCTATAAGAAGGAGAAAGATACCATGAGGCATGAGGGAGGGATAGAGTAAGAAGACAGACCTCATAAAGCACAGTGTAAGAGGGATGGGAAGGAAGATACCATGAGGGCTAACCCAAAAGGGATTCGGCAAAGATGGCACAGATCATGGACAGATTTTTAAAGGGAATTTAACTTTGGGGGTTTGACATTTGATTGGATACAATAAAATAGGGTTAGTCAATACCTCCCCATCAGTACCCTTCCCTATTTGCCTCAGGGAGTAATATCATTACTTCTGGTTTTTCTCTGCCAACCTCCCCCAGTGGCCCAGAATCTCATTACTACTACTATTACCACCACCACTACTACTACTACTACCACCACCACCACCATCACCAGCCAACCACCACCAACACCAGCACCAGTACCACTAGCACCACCATCACGACTACTAATACTTATACTACTGAATACTCAAACATCTAGAGTGAGTTAAAATTCAGTTTCTTACCAAAAATCCTTTCAGGTTAGTAAACTGCAGCTCAATTTCTGCCTCTTCTGCTGACCAAGCCCTCAGAGAAACTAGTGGAGATGACAGTGAAAGAAGGAAAAAGATAATTGCATGTGAATGAGAACCATTCAGAAGCCAACACTAAACTCAAATGACCAGCAGAGGCCACTCTTGTATCAGCAGAAATAAGTTTTTTCTCCCGTGTTTTTCTTGGTCTTTGCTCTTTGCCAGGAGATATAAGTAGGTTTAAACCCAGACTTGGATAAACCAAATGGGAACTATAAATTGTACAGGGAGGACACTGATTTAAAAGAGATTTACCAGTAATTTACTTAAGAATAATCATTGACCACTCTAATTAAATCAAAGTCTTAACTGGCCTTTTAGACAGTCAAATAGACTCTCAAGAAGGTAGAATTCATGGAAATTATTTCTTTTTGAAGAAATGGATTAATATGGTTTGATAGTTATTATGGAAATTTACCTTTGTTCAATCAGATCTTGATCTTTAAGCTTCTATGATTTTCCTTTAAAAAACAAAAAAATTAGTAATGAATGTGCATCATTCAGAATTTACTAGGAAAAAAACCTCAACCTAACACTCGGTGTAGTTTTTAAATGTATGAATTTTTGTAAAATAAATGAATAAGTCTTTTAGTTGTAAGCAACTGTAAAACTGTAAAACTGTAAAATTCTTTTAGTTGTTTACAGGGATTTTAACAAAATGAAAAGTTTTCTTAATATACAATGTACAATTGTACAATGCAATGCTAAATCATAGGAAAGCCAGGACAATCAACAAGTATTTATTAAGTGTTTATTAAATGCTAGGCATTGTATTAAGCACAGGGGTTGCAACTAAAAGAATAAAAACAGTTCTTGTCAAAGGAGCTCATATTCTAATGGGTGAGAGAAACATGAAAATAACCAGGAACATATACATCAAATTTATACCAAGTTAATCTCAGACAGCATAGGTCTTAACAATTGGGTGGAGGGTAGAACTGAAAAATGCCTCTTGCAGGAAGTGGAATTTGATTTTTGAAGGAAATCTGGGAAATTAAGAGGTATAAATGAGGAAAGAGACTCTTTGGACACAAGTGTAGAGTATAGGCTAGCTCCCTGGAGGGCTTCAGGGTCAGCCAGAGTCAGGATGAATTAAAGTCCTTGGTCTTTAGGGGGAGAAGTGAAGAAGGCAGGCAAGCTGCTCACCAATGATGTATCCTGGACTCTGGAGTCCAAAGTCACCAGCCTCTCTCCTCTGGCAAAGTGACTCTCTGGCCCCTCTCTCATCCTACCCTCTAATCCTTGTTTAGCATTATTTTAACACCAAACATTCAGCAAGCACCAACAGTGAGAAGAGTCATTTATCCAAACGAACATATGCTAATAGAGTCATTGTCTCACATCAAAAAGGTAATTAGCCTTAAGTGCTAGGTTGTCTGATTCAAGCACACCTTGTTGGAATTTCAGCCCTTTACACATCAGGGATCACTAATGTAAACGCACAGAGAAGAAAGATGGTGGGTGCAACAATGATAAATCTGTACAGTTCAGCTGGATCATACAATTCATGAAGAGTACTGGAAAGAGAAGGGGCCAAGTGGTTAAAATGCCAAAAACAGGATTTGATATTTAATAGTAGAACCAAAAGAGAAATGCTGGAGCTTACTGAAGGCTGGATGACAGTCAGACCTGCACTTCAAAAAAATGACTTTAGCAGCTAAGAGGAAGATGGAGGTGGCAACAGGGGGCCAAGTAGGAGGCTATTGCAATAATCTATTTAAGAGGCAATGAAGGCCTGCACTGGAGTGATTGGCTATGTGACTGAACTAGAAGGGATGTTAGAACTTATCCACTATGATTTTTACTTTATTTAGAAATTCTCTCTAAAAATTCCAGACAAATGCTCTCCTGAGCACTTATCGTCACAGTAAGTTTCCTAATTCACAATTCCATTTCTAGATATATTTAATTTGTAGATGTGTTTAAAACTCTCATAAGAGAAAGAGATAGATCAAAGCAATGCCCACAATTCAATGTAAAAATAGTACCTGAATATCTGGGTATTAGCAAAATCTTCGGATTTTGAGTTGAAACTTCCTGTAATTTCAGTCTGTAGTCCTATTTGATTTTATCCTCTAGTAATACAACAAATGCTTAATCTCTCTTTTAGGTGACATCTTGAAATACTCAAAAATTGCCTTTGTATCTCCCCTAAGCTTTCTCTATTACCACTTTTTCAAAGGATACTTAAGCAAAACATTCAACTTTTGATATGAATTTAATTTATAAATGTGCCTAGACTAAAGACTTTTCAACTCTGTAGAAAAAATTTTTAAATAAAGAATTTTGGCACACACATATATAAATTGCAGAATTTCCAAAATTCTCTTTGCATCTTTAACATTTGTCTCATTAAAATAGTTTAAGGAAGCTCAATTTCAAATGTTTTAAGCCCCACTGCATATTGGTAAACAACAGTTGATTAAACAGAGGCTTAAAATGATAGGGAACACAAGATGAACTGTTCTGAATCTAGGATTCTTAAAAGACAGAACTCTGAGTCCCCAGAGATTGCTTAAGTTCCAATATCACAGTAATACTAAAAAAATCTGTATGGCTGCTCTGTTCTCTGTTCTCCTCAGTGTTCCACTAATAGAACACACAACACAAAATCTCTCAGGTCAAGTTTCTGTACAGTCCATTTCCTCTAACTCTTTCCAGGGGAAGTGAAACAAAAGGAGAAAATTAGCTGGCCCTTTTTACTTTATACATTTAATAATTTTATCTGAATATTTAGATGTAATGGTAAATAATTCTAAAACCAAATTTTTTTACCTGGTTGGTACACTATAAATCTTTAACACTGTATATATCTCCTACTTCTAGGCCTATTCTCCAAAGAGATAAAAAAAAAAAAAAAAGAGAGGAAAAGGACCCATGTGCAAAAATATTTTTAGCAGCTCTTTTTGTAGTAGTAAAATATTTGGAAATTAAGGGTTTTGTTGTTGTCGTTTTTTCAGTTGTGGCTGACACTCTGCGATTCCATTTGGAACAAAGACATTAGAGTAGATTGCTCTTTTCTTTTCTAGCTCATGTTACAAATGAGGAAACTGAGGTAAACAGGATTAAGTGATTTATTTGTCCAGGATCAGAGAGCTACTAAGTATCTGACACCATATTTAAACACTGGAAAGGGAAATCATCCTTACTCTAGGCTTGACATTCTATTTACCTAGCTGTCCTGGAACTAAGGGAGTGCTTATTTTTTTGGGAAATGGCTAAACAAATTATAATACATAAATATGCTGGCTGGCAGGCCATTGGAAGTGAAAAAAATGATAGTTTTATAGGAGACTTGGAGTGATCAGAATGAAGAAAACAAATTATACAATGACAATAATATTACAAATAAAAACAACTTTGGGCAGTTAGGTGGCTCAGTAGATAGAGCACCAGCCCTGAAGTCAGAAAGATGGGAGTTCAAATCTGATCTCAGACACTTAAGACTTACTATGTGTGAGATCCTGGGCAAGTCACTTAGCCCCAATTGCCTCAGCAAAAATAATAATAATAAAAAATAAAAACAACTTTGAAAGACTTGAGAACTTTGATCATTGTAGTGATAAACTTTGATTTCAGAGGATCAGAGATAAAGCAACCTGTCCATCTCCAGCCAAAGTGGTAATGGATTCACAATTCACAATGAGATACATTTTTGGAGATAGCCAATATAGGATTTGTTTTGTTTGACTATATTATGAGAGTTTTCTTTTTCTTTTTTCTTTAATTGTTCATGGTGGAGGGAGTGAAGGGAGGAGGAAGAAATAGAAAAATATTAAATATTGGGGGAAACATCAGCATATATATCAGCTTGTGGACTGCTTTATAGGGTAAACTTCTAAAAGACTGGGACCAATGCTGTTTAAAATACTTTGTTCAGCACTTAGAAAACATAAATAAGAGCTCATGTTTGATGGCTATGGTGGTGGTGGTGGTGGTGGTGAGAGGAATAACAGTGATCAAAGCCAGCTCTTGAAGAACTACAGAATAAACAATGTTAGTTTTTAGCATTTGTTTCTACCTGTATCATATTAGTAGAACATTCTCAATTTTTTGCAGCAAGTTTGTTAGATACCCTTTATCCCATGGCTGTTGTATATAGTGTCCCGCCAGATTTGCACTTTACTGACAATCTCCCAACTTTATCTAGTCCCATTGACTCATCCCTTAAAGGCTTTTTCCTAGAAGGTGAGTGCTCCATTGGATAAACTGACAAACTATAATCAATAAACTAATATATGTAAACAAGGATGATTTTAGGGTAAAAGTTTCAGAAGTATGGGGAAGGCAAATTTTATTTGAGTTTTTGGTCTCTTAAAATTCATCTATTCACTTTAAACTATAGATTCTGGTCATGTTTTAGATGTTGATATGAAACAGGTTTTTAAAATTTTGTTAATATTTTATTTTTCTGAATGAATGCAAAGATAATTTTCAACATTTACTTTTGCAAAACCTTGTGTTCCAAATTTTTTTTCCTCTCTTCTCCCTCCCCAAAGTAGTAAGCTATCCAACATGGGTTAAACATGTGCAACTCTTCTAAACATTTCCATATTCATCATGCTGTTCACACACAAAAAAAGTGAAAGTTTTGATTTTTGTCTCAAATTAGATTTTACTAGAAGAAAAACGAGAGACCCTGATCCTTTCTGAAAGCCTCTGGGGAGTCCAGAGTTGGAGGATCAGGGAAGAATGATGAACAGGGAGACAAATTATCATCTCATAGTTTTATCCTGGGGCAAAGCAAGCCAGTTCAAAATAAAACTAATTTGTGCATATTATAAATAAATATATATTATTCTTATTCAAGGATTTATACTTGATTAAAATTTTCTTGCCTCTATGCTCTGTGCTTGACATTTGGATCTAAATCAAAAGGTCAGAGGCCTTCTTAATGCCCATTTTAATTAATCCCCTCAGATTATTACTATTTATCTGAAAAATTTTTGATGTGTTTTGACCTCATACTCATTTCCAGATATCCTTTCATTAGCCACAGTGAGTTTCCATTTTTTTTTTTTAAAGGAAACCAGTTAAGCAAAACAAACACAGCAAGCAAGTCTGACATTATTCCTCCCTCTTTCTAGTCAAAAAGCAGCGTTATATTTTCTTATTTCTTCTTCAAGGTCAGGATTGGTCATTAAAATTTTGGATCAGTCTAATCTCATTATACAAATGAGGCCCAGAGAAGTTAAATTATTCACATAAGGCCACACAAGTAACAACTAATAGAAGTGAGATTTTTAATCACATTCTCTTAATTCTTTTCACCACTCCTCCTGATAATTTTCTTTGCTTCTATTTTCTTGAGCTACGATACAGTATTTCTTCTCTATTGACACAGGTACAGTAATATATGACTTATAAGAGTTGAGCATATTTCTTCTCTAGTGAACATAGTTTATTTATGTTGGTTCAGTACAAAGCATTGGTGTGCAATTTTATGTGCAAAAGCACATAAGACAGTTGCTGAATCAATAGAACATAAATTATATTATAAAGTGTCATATGTCTTAACAGAGCCAATGAAACAAAAAAACCCCACATCTTTCTTTGTAGGATATAGATATCTATAATATCTAGTCATTCAGAATCAAATATCTATAAGAAAATGCTACTATATTTTATGTAAATTAATGCTTTTCCACTAAAAGAGAGTGTTCAACATTTCAGGGTTTCCCAGTCACTAAGAACTGTAGAAAATCTTGAAGACTCAATTAATTTAAATAAGATGCACAAAGTAGGGACAATTTAAAAAAATATTTTATTTACATAAATGAGATTCTGAACACATGCAAAAGAGCAAGATAAAAGTATTTTTTCTAAACTGTGGAATTATTTATGAGTTCATTAAAATTACTATCTTCTAAGATCAAAGAGAAGCAAACAATAATTAGTGAACTCAAAAATAGAAAGATTGGAAAAGAAATTATATAGTCTTCCCTTTTTAAACCATTTCAGCTATGTAGTGTTTATTCTTTTGTATCTGATTATTAGTCTGTCAGCCTGTCAACAAGTATTACATTTAAGTAACTACTATGTGCTAGGCATTGTACTAGGCCCTGGAGATACAAAGTAAGACAAAAGGCATTTAGTTAGTCCTTACTCTCAAGGAGCTCACAGTCTAGAGAAGACAACACATACAACTACAATCAGACAAGATGTATAGAGATCAAAAATCATCAATACATCAATATAAAGGCACTATCGTTACAGGGACTGGGGAAAAGTCCTTTTTAGAAGGTCCTTTTTCACCTTAAAACAAATTTGGTATGGTATATAAAACTAGCATTGGCTTAGGAATCAGAAGACATGAGTTTAAGTTTGGGCTATAACATTTAATAGCTGTTCTACCGGAGGTGGATCCTTTAATCCCTCTGTGCCTGATTTTCCTTATCTATAAAATCAGTCTAATAATACCTGCATTAGGAATCTTATATGTTTTTGTGAGGAAAGTGCTTTGTAAACTTTAAAGCTCTATGTAAATATAAGTAATTGTTGATGTTGCTGGGAAACCCACAAAGCTCTATCAATGGAAGTGTTCAGTAGCTGGCTGAAGGAAGTTTCATTCCCCAAAGTAAGAAGTTTAATCACTGTCAGTAACTTTATCTAGATCATTTGAAATGCAATTTCCAGAAGACTCATGTAATAGACATTGTTGAATATTCTAAAAAATGTAATTAATCACTATTAAAAGGACTAAAAAGTTGAGTTTTACAGCTCTAGAGGCATATACTTTAAGACATAGTTAATGATATTTGATGGTTGTACAGTGATATATAACTGATGAAAAGCTTTATTTAGCACAGGTCATCTAAATCTTATATTTGAATTGCAGGTAAGTAAGTCAAATGGTACTTCACAAGTAAGGGAACTAAGGTTCAAGTTGATTGAGTGGCCTATGCAGTTACACAATAAGTGGAGCCAGGACTAAAGCCCGTCTTCTGACTCCTAGTTTAGTATTTTTTTTTCCAGAACACATTAACTCACATCTAGCATAAACACTAATGTTATACAAATATTTAGGTTTTCTATAAATTAAGTTTTCCATCATAATGTAAAATCTATACACATTTTCTACCAGAGAAATTTAAGGACATACAATGTTGAATTTCTTTCATTAAAGTTTTTGTACAAATTCATAATTTTTGAACAACATCCTTAAGGTGCTAAACAATTGAATATAATTTAGCAGGTATTTTAGAAATCAAGTTAAAGTTTCTTCATTTTAGTACAATTCACTATCACCAGGCTTATTTTCCCAAAAAGTGACTTTTCATCATGCTACTACCATGTCTAATGAAGTCAGGAAGCATTTGTTAAGTTCCTGCTATGGGTCAGGAACTGTTTTAAATACTGAGTATTCAAAGCAAAGCAAAAATAGTCTCTACTCTCTAGGAACTCAAAATCAGAAACCAATGTACAAAAACCAAACAAAATATATACAGGATAAATGAAAAATAATCCATAGGGGGAAGGCACTATGTTTAAGGAAAACTGGGAAAGACTTCTTGCAAAAGGGAATATTCTAGCTAAGATTTGAAGGAAGCCAGGAAATCTAGGAGGTGAGTGACATATCACCTAAATGAACAGATTCAACTTCTTAGTCAAATCATTCAAATCATTCTATGATTTGGCTTCAATCCAATTTTCCCAATTAAGAATTTTCATCTATAACTAGAGTTAGGGCTAAATCAAACTTCCTCATTTTCCAAAACATGCTGAGCTCACTTTCACCTCTGGGCCTTTATTCCTGCTACGCTCCCAGCTGGTGAACACTCCATTCTCCCATTCTGAGGTAGCAGAACAGAAAATTCAGGTTTCCCCTGTGCAGAAATGCTGCACATTTCTTAATATGTCTTTTTAAGTCTTAATAAAAATGACCAGGAGACACCAATTTTCTAGTGGTTTCAGTGCTTTCTGGAGTCAGGAGAATTTTGTGACTTTTAGTTTCTACTTTGTAACAATATAAAAATTGATTCAAAGTCAGGACAGTATTTCCTAGCAATGTAGCCAATCAAACTCTGGGTCAAATCTTCATTCTGGTGCCCCATGTTCCAGGAAAGGGATCAGATATAACTTGTTCTATAAATTTCCATTTCTAGTGTTCTTTCATTCACATTATCCTATCTGTGTGTCTCTCTACAACCTTGTAAGCTGCAGGTTTTACAAGTATCTCCATTTAATAAGAATAATTGAGGCTCAGAGAAGTTAAGAAACTAGCCCGTGAATACACATACACACACACACACACAAAGGATCACAGGTAGGATTCAAGTCTTCCTAGTTCTAAATTCAGTTTGCTAGGTCCTACACCATATCTGCTGACAGGTTTTCTGCCTCAACTGTGGGACTGGGAAAGTAGGCTGCACATGCAAACTTTAAATGTATGTAGTCAGGCCACTTTCCTACTCATCCTTCATATGAAAATCCTCTCTGTTCAAATTCTCCTGTGCATTGGGTAGGAGTCAGAGAACAGGAAAGAGTCCTTCTTTCTACCTATTCCTAGGCTTCCTAAGAAGTCCCCAACCAATAGCATATGTATTCTCAGATTCAGTTTCTAGTAAAAGCAATCTATTTTGTTTATTGGTTTTCTAGGAATTTTTAACAGAGTTCATATTTCCATAGGGGAAAAAAATCTGAACATCTAGTCTTCAGAATACAATTTAGTTTTCCCATCTGAATCCAGTACCTAGCCATTATTGGTAATAGCTGCTGATTTGACCAAGAAAAAAAAATCACTTAGCAATTTGGAACCAGGGAGATGCATTCAAAACCATTCTCAGACTTCCTACTTGTGTGATTGTGGGGAAAATAATGGAACTAGGAGAAGGCTATGTGTAGGAGACAATAAGTAGAGGCCAACTTTGGTTGGATCAAAGTATTTAATGTATAACAAATCTGAATGGATAGGCTGGGGAGATGTGTTCAAAGCTAGTCTCAGACTTCCTACCTGTGTGATTGTGGGCAAGTCACTCTGTCTCAGTTTCCTTATCTATAAATAACATCTATATCTCAGGGTTGTTGTAAGAATCAAATTAGTATTTGCAAAGTACTTTGCAAACCTTAAAGTGCTTTATATAGTATTATATAGCTATATAAAGGTTAGTAGGAGGGACAGATATACCATTGTGGAAGAGCAACGTTAAAGATACACTCTGACTGTATGATCTTGGTCCAGTCTCTTAACTTCTCAATGCCAGAGAATTAGTTCTCTGTAACTCTTAAGTTACAGAGCTGATGTGGCTGGTAGAGGGAGATTCTAAATCTTATGGGAGAAATATCTCCTCTCTGAATTGATGTTTGCAAATATTTGTTTACCACAATGCAGAAATAATGAAGATAAAAATTTAAGTTTTAATATTATGCTCAAACATAGGGTCAGATCTCAGAGAAAACATGAACAATTGTAAGAGTTCTGATAGAGGCAAAATTACATAATAATGACAAATAATTCTCTGACATATTGTAATCTTGTACATTTCTCTTAGGCTATAAAAGTTAAAGAGAAGATAAAATTCAACTTTTATAACATTGAAAGAAGGATTATGGCTTTATAATCCTTCTTTCAATGTTATAAAAGTTGAACAAACTAAAAATAGAGTCATAATTCATTCCTAAGGAAACAAATGCCAGCAAAGAAATTCCATAAGTAAATTCAGTCAGTTTACAAATTAAATGAAATTTAGAGGATTCATAAATAGGTTAATTGAGAAGGAGGATATACATGTTATCACCTAGTCAGAGACAGTTGAAATAATTCTTTGATTTCTTATCTAAAGAATGTTTAAGGTTCTTATTTTCTACATCCCATGGGACAACTTTTGTTCAAGTGAGGTTAATATCAAAACAGACTTTTAGTTAACCAAAAATTGCCAGATTGATCTTAAGCCCCAAATAATAAAGGGAAATAAATTTCCATGACATAATTTGTTTAATTCTAGTTCATCTTTCCTAGTTCTTTATATCAATACAACCACAGATTTGATTCCCAAATTTCATTTTAAACTTAAAAGTATTTTAAAATGTTTCTTTTGGTTTTTACTTTCTATGATTGATATTTATTTTAAGGTTAATACTTAGAAATTAATTCATTTCAATGAGCCTTTATTAAGCATTACATATATAAAGTGAAAGGCTAGAAGTTAAGACTAGATAAAGAAGATAAGATACAGGATCAATTTATAATGTAATGGAGGAAAATATAAGCATCCAAATGATTTTGATTAAAGGGAAATTTCAAAAAATGCAAAAGGAGAAGTATAGGCCAAGTACAATGAGATATTTGAAGAGAAAAGATCATTTTTACCTAGGAAAGTTCTTATAGAGAGTAACAGTGAAAGTGGGGTTTGAAAGCAAAGATTGGAACCATCAGATTTAGAGTTGTGGACAGGGAAGAGGAGATGCTGTGTGGGGAAGGGGGCGTGTGAACAAAAGAAAGCTTGGAGAGAGGGGAGAGCTGGATAAGAATGAAGAATGAAGAGGCATCCATTTTGGTTGGAACATGGTGTACATGCGGGGGCTGTAGCTGGAGATAAGGCTGTTATTAGACTGGAACCAGACTGTCCTACCCTGAAAGCTTTGGAGCAGAGGAATGACTTGATTTTCTGAGTGTTAGAAATATTACTCTGGCATCAGCATGCAGGAGGAATTGGAAAGGGGACATATTGAAGATAGGAAGACTATCTGGAAAACTATTCAGGTCAATTCTTTGTTACAAGAGAGAGGGTTCTAATGGGAGAAGGAGAGGAGTCACTGGAACAGTGTCTGAAAAACAAGACAAAGAGGATCAGATTCAAGAGCTAATCCTCTGATGGGATTAGGTATGGTTATCAATCAGTAGCATTTATTAAACACTAAAATATTAAAATCATTAAATCATTAAACACTGAATTGTGCCAGGTATTACCCTAAACAAAAAAAGCCAAAAAACATTTCCTGCTTCCAAGGAGCTTACAGTCTATGTGGAGAGAAAACACACACACACACACAATTACATACAAGTAAGCTACATTCAAGATAAATTAGGGATGGTCTCAGAGGTAAGTCACTAAAATTGAGGAGGACTAGGAAAATGTATTGCAGAAATTGAAAACCCAGAGAAGCTAGAAAGCAGATGATGGAGAGAGTTTCAGGAATGTGAGACAAGACTATGAAAACATGGAAGGAGTAGCAAGGACGTTAGTCTCTTTGGATGTCAGAATATATGTAGAAAAGTAAAGTGTAATGGAATTTAGGAAGGACTATAAAAGCCAAACAGAGAATTTTATATTTGATCTTAGAGGTAATAAGGAGCCACTAGGATTAATTGAATAGAGGATGCTTGTGTTTTAGGAAGATCAATCTGATAGTTGGGTGGAAGACAGATTCGAGTGGTGGAGAGCCTTGAGAAAAGAGACTGATCAAGAGATTATTTCAATAGTCCAAATGTGATATAATGAAGGTCTGCATCAAGGTGGTGGCAGAGAAGGGGGCATATATGAGAGCTGTTATGAAAGCAGAAATGATAGGACTTAATGATTATGTATTAAGGATAAGAGAGTGGGAAGTCAAAGATAACATCTAGATCATAAGCCTGTATGTATGGGAGAGTGATGTCTAGTTAGTTAGGAAGACAAAAGAGTTGAAAGGGAAAAGATAATGGGCTCACTTTTGGAAATGTTGAATTTATATTCTCTAAGGGACTTTTAGTTTGTGATATACAATAGGCAATTTGAGAGGTGAGACTATGGGCCACTACAAAAGGAAGGGTTACACAAATCTGAGTCATCTGCATAGAGATAATAATTGAAATCATGGGAATTTATGAAACTACCAAGTAAAATACTATGGCTGGTGAAGAGGGCCCAAGGCAAAGCTCATGGTTAGTTGGTGTGATATGAAGATCCAATAAAAGAGACCAAAAAGGAGTGGTGATATAGGTAGGAGGAGAACTAGGAAGTTTCACAAAAACCTGTCACAAAGGTGGCAGAGAGGTTAAGAAGGATGAGGATTGAGAAAAAGTAATTAGATTTGACAACTAAGAGATTATTAGTAATTTTGGAGGGAACAATTTTAGTTGAATTTAGGTTAAGAAATCAAACTTCAAAGAGTTAAGAAAAGAAAAAGAGGGGGGGAAATGGAGATTTTGTAGCTGACCTCAAGGAATTTGGCCACAAAAAGGAGGAGAGATATAGAATGATAATTAGTGGAGATGGAAGAATCAAGAAAAGTTGTTTTTTTTTTTTTAATAGCCTTTTATTTACAGGATAACATGGGTAACTTTACAGCATTAACAATTGCCAAACCTCTTGTTCCAATTTTTCACCTCTTACCCCCCTACCCCCTCCCCTAGATGGCAGGATGACCAGCTTTTGGGATAAGAACTTACTGTTTGATAAAAATTGCTGGGAAAATTGGAAACTAATATGGCAGAAACTAGGCATTGATCCATACTTAACGCCGTACACCAAGATAAGGTCAAAATGGGTTCATGACCTAGGCATAAAGAATGAAATTATTAATAAATTAGAGAAACACAGGATAGTTTACCTCTCAGACCTGTGGAAGGGGAAGGTCTTTATGACCAAAGCAGAACTAGAGATCATTACTGAACACAAAATAGAAAATTTCGATTATACCAAACTGAAAAGTTTTTGTACAAACAAAACTAATGCAGACAAGATTAGAAGGGAAGCAATAAACTGGGAAAATATTTTTACAGTCAAAGGTTCTGATAAAGGCCTCATTTCCAAAATATATAGAGAATTAACTCTAATTTATAAAAAATCAAGCCATTCTCCAATTGAAAAATGGTCAAAGGATATGAACAGACAATTCTCAGATGAAGAAATTGAAACTATTTCTAGTCATATGAAAAGATGCTCCAAGTCATTATTAATCAGAGAAATGCAAATTAAGACAACTCTAAGATACCACTACACACCTGTCAGATTGGTTAAGATGACAGGAAAAAATAATAAGAAAAGGTTTTTTTGAAGATAGGGAGATATGAGCATTTTTATGGGCAATAGAGAAGCAACCAAAAGACAGAGATTGAAGATTTATGAGAGAAGGGATAATAGAGGGGCAATCTGCTGGAAAATGAGAAACAATCAAGATATATATAGTTGCTATTGGGGAGAGAAGAATCTTGAGAACACAATGTTACTGAAGTCAAGGGCAGAAAATTTCCCAAAGGAGGGAGTGGCACACAATATCAGCAGCCAAAAGAACACTGGATGTGGATTCTCATCATTTTCTATGGTAGATTCCCCCCCTCCCCTTCTTCCTGATACTCTATTCTCTCTAGGTTTTTGAAACACTACTCTCTCCTGGTTCTATGTATAAATCCTTTCTGCAATCTCCTTTGCTAGATCTTCGTCCAGATCAGACTGTTTAACTATAGGTTGGGAGGAATTCACTTCAAACTACCGGGTTCTATCCTCAATTCTCTTCTCCCTCTCTGTTGCTTCACTTGACAGTCATCAGCTCCTATTACCACCTCTATGATGATGGGGCATCTAGGTGGCCAGGAGATAAGAGAATTGATCAGAGTATTGTGGTACTCTGTCCAGGCCTGAAGTCAGGAAAATTCATCTTCCTGATTTCAAATCTGGCCTCAAACTCTTAGTAGCTGTGTGACTCTGGCCAAGTCATTTAACCCTGTTCAGAGTAGTGTTGTCACCTGGAAAATGATCTGGAGAAGGAAATGGCAAACCACTCCAATATCTTTGCCAAGAACTTCCCATGTGGGGTGATGAAGAGTTGGGCTTGATGAAACAACAATGATGGTCACTCAGACCTATCCTGATTTAACTAATTTGCTGTCCTCCAATTTTGTATTTCCAATTCAATATTTCCATACGAGATATTCAGTAGACATCTTAAATTCACCCAAACTCAAGCATAATGCTTTCCCCTAAATCTCCTTCCAATGTGTCAGATTTACAATTTAGATGTCATTCTCCACTCATCATGTCTCAAGCCTCATATCCAATCTTTTGAGATTTATCCTTTTACCTTTATAATCTCTCTAGACCACATCCCCTTCTTTTTGACATTGCCCACCACCCTGGCACATAAACTCATGACAGCCTGCAATGAGTCTTAACTAGTTTGTGAATTAATAGTTCCTGTCTTGGAGGTCAGATGTTAGAATCAAGAGGATACAAGTCGGATGTTTTACGAATAGTTAAGGCTGGGGTTTATATAGCTAATTTCTTGCTCCCTCTGTCCTTTTCCTCCCATTTCAAGAATATCAGTTCATTATCAAGAAAGAATTTTAATAGTCCTCCTACTCGGGTCAAATTCAGCGCCCGAGAGTAAGAGGTTTTAGCCCTAGTTAACGTTAGCCTCGCGTTAGCCCACGGCGGACCTCTCCTTTGGAGTTCAGCGGCTTCGGTCTCGCCCCGTGTTCCTTCTCCTCCTATGGGAGGATCCCGCAGGAGTGACGGCGGGCGCCGCCTCCCTGCTCTCCGGTCCCGGGCAGGCACTCCTTGAGAGACGCAGGTGAAGCGGTGTGAAGGGTTGGGCTTTTTTTTTTGTTCCTAAAAATAAAACGAACAAAAAAAAAAGTACAACAATCCAAACCCAACCGTCTCGAAGCCCGCCGGTTTGACTGGGATACCCTTCTTTTCCTCTCCGTTGAGCAATCTCCAAGCGCCGCCTCTTCATGCCGGGCCTCGGTGTTCTGGGTGTTTCCTCCCGCCCAGGAGGCCCCAGGAGTAGCCCCGCCCAGGAGGCCGCAGGTACCTCCCGACTCCCAGCACTGCCCGACCGACTCGGGGACGGCGTGGGGAAGGAAGGCGGGAGAGAGTTGGGGAGGGGGAGGCCCGAGAAAGCCACCTCCCCCTGCCCCCCGCGGCCCTCCCACCTTCGGGACGGGCGAGGGAGGCTTAACAAAGGCGAGCAACCTCGGCTGCGGCTGCAGCGGCTGCGGCATCGGAAGAGGGAGGTCGGAGGGCGGGCCGGCCGGCCACCAGGGCCAACCTCCCCGCGAGTCCATTTTGTGACCCAAGCAGCCTCACGCCTGGAGAGCGCAGCTGCGCCACTTGGGCAGCTCGAGCCTCGGCTGCTGCTGCTGCTTCTGCCGCCGCAGGCGCGCGCCCCTCACCAGCAGCTGCAGGTCGGTCTGTCGGTCTGGGCGTGGGCTAGCCCTCACACTGCCCCGCGTGCCTGTGGGGCCGGGGGAGAAGAAAGCAAGGGGGAATTTGACCGGAGCCCGTGAGGTTAGGGGGCGAGCAGCGTGCTCAGATCCAGAAACGTTTCTTTTTGCCCCAAATTCTAGCTTGGACTGGCTCCCGGCCGTGCTCGGAAACTGGATCTGCCGTATGCCCGAGTAGGGCCGGGCAGGGCCGAGCCCGGCCAGGGCATGGGGCAGTCGGTAGGTTACCGAAGGAAGGGCTGGACAGCCGGTAAAAGCGGCGTAAAGCCCGGCGTCCGGCGTTGCCTCTGTCCCCGCTCCAAGCCGGGCTTTCTTTATGGAGTAGACCGAAAAGCCACCGGGGACTTATGTAGGGGCCTAGGCGTCCCTTCCTCGCCGGAAACCCCTCGTGCGGATAGTTGAGTGGCAGCGGGGAAATAAAACCAGGCTGCTGAGTTGTGTGCCGGCTTTATAAGCCTTTAAGCAGAGGGGACTAAAACAAAACTATACTTTCTCCATAGCCAAGGCCCATCTTTGGCTACATACCCTTTTCAGCCTAGATTCTTACTGCTGAATTCTAGGTTTTTTCTGCTTTAATCCAGGTTTTATGATTTGAGCAGTGGAGTGATTGTATTTTTTGCAGTTTGGAAGCAGAGGAAGCCTTTGGCTAATGGTAACCGCGATTATAGATTTTTAAAAGTTTAAAGGCCATCTAACCCAACCCCTTCATTTTACAGATGAGGAAACTGAGGCACAGGTAAGTTAATTAACTGCTCAAGATTTTATAGAAAGCTGAGATGTGAATCTGGATCTCTTACTACAAATTCAGTGCTTTTTGAGATCTGTCCTGATAAGATTTTCTGGATAGCTTGTCTGGGCTTTCTTGTCCAGTAGATTTTTCAAAACCTCCTTTACTGCAGTGTCTGTGAAATAAGATTGGCTTTATGGCTGTTTTTTTTTTTACTTTCTCCACCTTCCAGATTTACCTTATTTCTTTTCGTTCTGTAGCTATCACAATAATATTAGCTTACCCTCAACCTGGAATAATTTATTACTCTCCTTTCTCGAATTTTGCAGCACTTTACCAATAGTGGCTTCTCTCCTTCCTCTATCCCCATTGTATTTCCTTCCGCCTTTGTGTATATACATATGTCTATATAAATTTATGTGTCTTTGAATAAAATTCATTTAGAAATGCTTAAGGATTTATGAAATGCTTTCCTCATAGATATGAGGCTGTTATTACCATTATATTTGAAGGATGATTTAATTGAGGCTACAGAAGATTAAGTAACTTCCAATGTCATCTGGCAATAGAGTTGAGACCTAAAAAGAAATCTGCTCATGGCAATACTATCTTGCCACTACACCATAATGCTGTCCCCATATACTGTTTGGTATTTTACAAAGATCTTAAACACATTTGCTTATCATCTCATAGTCACCTCAAATGTTAGGCATAGTTTTAGTGGTTAATACTTCTTTCATAAAATATTTATTAAGCATTTATTTACAGTAGGGTCAAGATGGTAACAAAGGAAACTATTAACTGTAAAAATAACTTTTAATTATAAGAATTTTTTGAAAACTATCTGCTCCACATTTGAATTTATAGTATTCCAACCATCTTATGTACTTGTAATTTATTTGTATTTTATTTATCTGTGTTCTTGTCTTATCTTTTCTTAGCAAATTATAATCTCACTGCAAGAGACTGTTTCTTATTTGTCTTTATATTTCTTTCCTGGCATCTATCACTCTATGTTAGTTAGTCTTTAATATGTGTTTGTGAAAAGAATAAACGAATGCTTGCTTAAAATGCAAAACAAGACTATAGTTATGTGGGTTCCTCTTTTAACCAGAAAAGTTATAGATAGTCTTGGGAAATTGCCTATTTCATCTTAATCCATTTAAACTTTAATTGGGAGGAAAAAGTACCTGGAAAACATAGAACTCTATTCATAAAACCTTAATATAAACCCATAATTTTAACCTGAGCTCTTATAGTAAACAAGCTAAAACTTTCAATAGATATTCTCTATGAGCAGGTTAGGATAAAGATCTAGTGGTTAGTGATAAATGTGTGTATATGTGGGGGAAGAGAACTGAAAATATCCTTGTTAATCTCTACCATTTTGTCTATGTGTGTTTCATAGACCTAATTATTTCTTCAGACTTTCTTGACAGAAAGGCAAAATCATTCCCTCTTTCCCCCCAATTTCATAACTATGTAAATTATTGAAATAGAGACATCTGATATATTTGATTCCCTTACTCTGACTTTACCCTGAGCCTCCTCTTCCATATTCATAGGGTAACATTCTGAATGAGTTTTATCAAGTTACACTGGAAAAGGAAAAGAAAAGAAATAAAAGATCAAGAAGCAAACTAGAAGAAGAGCAGAAATAGGAAAGTTAAAAAAAAAAAAGTGAATGAAGCTGCCCTGAGGGGGTGAGATAATAGGATTGTAAAGAGGAAAAAAAGGAGAATGGGGGGATAAAAAATGATAAAGAGAAGAAAGGGGAGGAGTAAAAGGGCAAATCCTATTGGATGAGACCTATCAGTTTAGTGTTTACATAGTCAGCATAAATTAGTTTTTGTTATTTTAGCTCCAAAATAATTTTTCCTCTCCAAGCTTACCAATTACTGACTACATTCTTAATTATTTCACTAAACTAATCCTATTTAGGGAGGTCTTTTTAGGTATCCTAGATATTAATATTCACATTGTGAATGCAGAAGTGGTAATTGGGTGTTAAACTGATTACTTTGTAAAGTAACTAATAATCTACATTATTTGGAGTAGGATCAAAGTTTTAGAATTGGAAGGCTCCCTTATTCTATGGAGTAGTTATGACTTGCTAAGATTATTGAGGGATTAAGTGCTAGAGTTAGATTTGAATCAAAGTCCTCAGTCTCTTGTAAAATACATCCAGAATCCTCCAGCCCAGCCATGTTGTATCTGTGGAATTTCAGAGCAGTTGATCCTTCCATCTTACCTTTTCTTCAGCCCTCTGTATCTAAATTATGCCAGAAATGTATTGTTAGTATTGCCTAGTATTCATTCTAGGAGAGGCAGTATCCTATCTCTGACATCCTGGCTGGTAGCTGGGTCAAACCACTTAATCTCTTAGTGCTTAGTTACCTATCAATGATTATTAAATGCAGAGAAGATGATAAAGTACAGAAGCAGAAGAATTTTTTTTCACTGGAAGTTCCCTATACCAATGGAGTCCTAAGTTTGGTTTCTATTTTTATTTTCCATCATTTCATTCTAAAACTATACCAGATTAAAAAATGAAATGAGCTTCTATCAAACATGGATACTTGAAGAATTTTTAGCAATTATTTGCCCTGGATATTTAAAAACCAGCTGAACTCTAATATCGTATTTTAAATTCCTTTTAATGAAATGAACATTGAGGCATGACCTCCTCTGACACTTGATAACTCACTTTTCAGTTTTTGTTTGTATTTGAACCTACCTTCTCAATTTCATCAAACATTCAACAAACTCTTTTCTCCAGGGACCTTTAATCAAAAGCAAGCCAAAATGCTGGTTTTGTCTGAACTAGTAATATTCTTGAAGGTAGTTGGGGAGGTAGAGGAGGCCATACCTTCCCAAAATAAAAAGGCTATGTGAAGGCATGGGGCTATAGCATAGCAACTAGATGGTGAATAGGATAGAGGACTAGTTTGGAGTCAGGAAGACTTGAATTCAAATATGACCTCAGATTTTATGAGCCGCGATGTCTGCAACTCACTTAATCTCTGCCTGCTTCACTTTTCTCATCTGTAAAATGGAGATAATAGCATCTACCTCATAGAATTGTTGTGAGGATGAAATGAGATGGTAATCATAACACACTTAGCATGGTATCTGGCATATACAAGCCCTTTATAAAAGTAAGCAAATTATTGTTAGCTGTTAACCTAAAATGTTTTAAATAATCATTATGAGTAGATCTGATCCTAAAGTAGGGTAAGATAATTGTGCTTCCAGATAAGATTGATTAGTGTGCCTAGAAATACCTTTACATAAAAAGAGATGTAGAAATTTAAAATTACACTAAAAAATGCCAGAATTCTCCTTCATGGCCCCTCTATCTCTCTCTGCTCCTCCCTCTCCCACTGTCCTCTATGAGGGTGTTACTTCTCATTTTAATTCATGATGTTTTCAAGTCCAAAAAAATATATATAAACCATTATTTCTTTTTATGGGAATTATAATGCATCTATAATCCCGTTTAGTATAAAAGGCACTTATTTATTACATAAACACTTCTTGAGTGCTAACAATTTTCTACTTGAGAATAATACTATCAAGTAACTGAGATTAAATTGTTTTTTCTTTTTTTGCCAAGGCAATGGGAGTTAAGTGACTTGCCCAGGGTCACACAGCTAGGAAGTTAAGTGTTTTGAGACCATATTTGAACTCGGGTCTTCCTGATTTCAGGGTGAGATTAAAACTTTTTAAAGGGAGGTAATAGGCACTAGCTTTCTGAAGTACTGATACAAAGAAGGTTAAGAAATTAATAAGGTTAAATATTACATATGTAAATGTTAAATGTAAATATGTAAAAGGTTAAATATTACATTTATACATATATGTACTGAATGGGATTAAATTATTTTCCCTGTAGTAATTATAAAGCTATGGGTTTATTAGGGCTTCTTAACTTGTTTCTCATTCTTAAATTTCTTTCTGGTGGCTTTCTCACTAGTAAACACCAGATTTTCTTCAGTTTTCTTTGTTTACATTGTAACTTTTAACAACAACAAAAAAAAATCCCTTTCTATCTTAGTTGTCTACTAGGAGTAACTCTCCTTCCAATTCCTTGGCAGAGTCCTTTTATTCTGCATACCTCATTTAATTTATAACCCTCAGGAAATACTGGCCTGGCCAGTGGGAATGATGAACAAAGAAAGATTCTTTTTCATCTATGACAGTTCTCATTCTGTTATTCCTCACACCAATATAGCCATCATTTTAGTGCCATGTTTGGAGGCTGTCTTATCACAGTAAAGGAACAGAAGCCAGACTGTGCCAGAACAGTGGACAAATAACACGGCCTGTAGTGGCTGGGAGAAATGTGGTGGAAGGACAAGGCTTGGGTCCTACCTAATCTTTACCCACTTGATTAGAAGAGAGCTGTATCTCAGAGTTGCTTTGCTCCATTTCTAGAGAACATATTGACCATTGTCCTAAGCTACATATTCACAATTCTATTCAGAATACTTTTCTTTTCCAGTTAAAGCCCATTTCTCTATATGGTGGCCTAATATATTTTTAAATCAGTTGATCAGAGTTTTGGGCAGTATAGGGTGGTGAAATGGAAGAAGCAATCTTTTCTTCACGTGATCTATGTTGTATTTTATAACTTATGAACTACATGAAAGTAGTTAGGTCTGCAAATCTACCTTTTACAATTATCTATTTTTTTATTTTTAAAATAATTGACACTCATTTTATTTTCAGCTTTTACTTTGTTACTTTGTATTTTGTGATACAAATTTAATTGTAGCTGTCTTCAAATGATTTCATTTAAAAATAATATTTATTTTTTCCCTTTCTTTCCTTTCTTTACTTCCATAGCTTTTTTAAAAGGTCCAATAGTTGTTGGATTTGATTGATATTTGCTTTGGTTCATATTTCTGAAGCCTACTGAATTTAGAAAAGTTATTTGTTTAAAATGATTATTAATTTAATACAGACTATCCACAAATCTTTTGAGCAAGTGGCAGAATTTGAAATGTGTTGTTCTCACGATGGGGAAAGATAAGGAAATCTTGAAAATTTACTTTGTGACTGGATGATGGAGGGGAGATAGAAATGTTTATTTGCCCACGTAAGTCTAATGAAGAAGCAGCAAATAGAAATAAACTTTAAGGTTAAGTAATTTGCCATTTATCAGGGTCAGTTTTATCTATAATTCCTAAAAATGATTATTCTTTTTTTTTTTAACCACCTAAGAAAACAAGATGTTGTGGAGGTCTGACTTGAATTTTTGTATTACTGTACTCCTTATTTCTAAAGTAGCCTTACAGTGCTTTTTTTTATAAGAGTCTACAGTTCAGTTTTGTTCTTTGGGCTCAGAGTAAAGAGCTTGTTCAATTCAAACACTGAATAGCTTTGTTCCTGACAGCTAGTGGTCAGCTCCCTGTTTTAAAACAATCAATTGGGTGCCACAAGCTTAATTTTGCAATTGTCTCCTAGTCCTTAGTCAGCCTCAGCCAACCAGCACTTCTGTTGGGGAGCCCACAGAGAGGCCTTGTGTCCTGGGCCTTTAACAAGGGGTGGTTAATAATCCCAGGGAGATGCCTATATAGGTTTGCCTACCAGTGGATTTGATAGTACATGGAAGGAAGACTAATATCGTGTTCTCTTGATTGCTCATTGCTGTTCTAGCCTTTTATTCTGGTATGCAGAATCTGGATCAGTAGTATAATCAAAGCATGGGATGGGACAGAAAAGAGAAACTTTGAGACATGGCAATACTGAATCATGATGATTTTCACCTAAGAGTTTTCAAAGACTTAGTAGCTTGTGTATAGGAATTTGTGTCATTCAGACCATTGTTTCATTATTTTAGATTAATGAGCATATAATTCTCCTATTATTATTATTCACCTCTAGTGAAGACTACTAAT
Organism: Sarcophilus harrisii; assembly: GCF_902635505.1. NCBI lineage: Eukaryota > Metazoa > Chordata > Mammalia > Dasyuromorphia > Dasyuridae > Sarcophilus > Sarcophilus harrisii. Next base: position 522,320,147 of record NC_045428.1, read on the forward strand.
TAAGTAGAATCAATAAAGTGTTTTTTCCCTCTCTTTGACAGGATATGATGGAGCTGCTGGAGGAAGACCTCACATGCCCTATTTGTTGCAGCTTGTTTGATGATCCCCGGGTTTTGCCCTGCTCTCACAATTTCTGCAAAAAATGCCTGGAAGGTATCTTGGAGGGCAATGTTCGTAATATGCTGTGGAGACAATCCCCTTTCAAGTGCCCCACTTGCCGGAAGGAAACTTCAGCTACTGGAGTCAATAGCCTGCAGGTCAATTACTCCCTGAAGGGAATCGTGGAAAAATACAACAAGATCAAAGTCTCTCCCAAAATGCCTGTTTGTAAGGGTCATGTAGGACAGCCCCTCAACATCTTCTGCTTGACAGACATGCAACTAATCTGTGGGATTTGTGCCACTCGTGGCAGCCATACCAAGCATGTCTTCTGCTCTATTGAAGATGCCTATGCTCAGGAAAGGAGTGCCTTTGAGTCATTGTTCCAAGGTTTTGAGACCTGGCGTAGGGGAGATGCTCTTTCTCGCCTGGACACCTTAGAGTCAAGCAAGAGGAAATCTCTTCAACTTTTGACTAAGGATTCAGATAAGGTGAAGGAGTTCTTTGAGAAACTGCAGCACACTTTAGAGCAGAAGAAGAATGAGATCCTGTCTGACTTTGAGACCATGAAGTTAGCAGTCATGCAGACCTATGACCCAGAGATCAATAAGCTCAATACAATCTTGCAAGAGCAACGGATGGCTTTTAACATTGCAGAAGCCTTCAAGGATGTATCAGAACCCGTTGTATTCCTACAGCAGATGCAGGAATTTAGGGAAAAAATCAAAGTCATCAAAGAGACCCCTTTACCTTCCTCTAATTTGCCTGTTAACCCTATATTTAAGAACTTTGATACTAGTCAATGGGAGAGAATAAAACTAGTAGATGTGGACAAAATGTCATTGCCTCAAGAAAATATCCCATTCACCAGCAAGATTCCTTGGAGCTTTTATCAGATATTTGTGGTGCTCTGTCTTGTTGGCCTTCTTGTTTACTTCACTCCTACAATGTCCCTGGATGGGACCTTATTTGATGATTTCTCAGTTTGGAAAGCCCATCTTTCCAGCTTCAGTTCCTGTTATCTAACAGAATCAGCAGAAATTGCAGATCAAGCAATTTTGTATTGGGAACAGGTGGTGGATGGGGTTTTTGTTTTCAGTGAAAGGTTCAAGAATTACACTTTGGTGTTGCTGAATGGTATGGCAGAATTTGTTTGCAAATATAAGCTATTATAAAAATCTGTTGCAAGTACACAATCCTATTTCTGTCTTTTGTATCTAGCTGACAGAACTAACCTATAAACCTGTGAAAAACAAATTAAAAGACATACTTGCTAAGAATACATTCTTTAAACTAGTGAGTGGCTTGGTTGGATAGCTTCTGGTAGAGATATCTTTGTACAGAAGCATTCCCATGGAACCAATATTCTGTGCATGTGTATACTGTTCAATATGATGGAATCTTGAAGTATCATTTTTCCTCAGTGTTTTTTTAAGCAAGCTTCTCCCTCTCCCAACTTGGTTTTTGTTCAGGCTGTGACAAAAATGGAAAACACAATGGAAAAAAAAATGTGATCTATAACACTTTGTACAAATTGACTACATTAGTATAAATTATTTCACAATCATACAATAGAGATTGTGCTTGGAAAGTGGTATTTTTTTCTATTGATATCTCCCAGAATAAGACATTTAGAAACGCTAAACTCAGTTGATTTTCCTTTAAAAAAAAAAAAAAAAAATCTAATGATGGTCCAATATTGAATCTTTATATTAACTAAAATAATTGGGTTACATTTTTTGGATGGGATATAGTAGTATTTTCAGCTTACTTCCTTCCCTCTTCTCCCCCACCTTAATAATGTTATCCTTGAGGTATTCTGCTCTATTCTTAATGATCTCTAAATATCAGAGGCCATATGGTTTAGAAATATACTTGAAAATGTTAGATTTGTGATATATTAATTTTAGATTATTTTTTAAAAATAGCCTTTTTACCTTTGCAATGACCCACAGTACTTAAAAAAAGTTGCAAGTTTCTGTAGTTAAATATGGGAAATTGTTTTTACTTGTTTCCGTTGGATCAGAACTCTGCAGGTATAGATGAAAGTAAGAAATAACCCTAACATATGGCAGGAAGAACTCTCTCTGTCTCTCTCTCTCTCTCTTTCTGTCTGTCTCTCTCTCATTTGTGTTCTAATTGGAGCTAAAATATAAAGGCAGCTGAACTACTAAGTGAACCCTTATACTTAAGGGAATAGCTTTATTCTTGAAGGACTCTTCAAATCTAAAATTTTGTGATTCTGGACAGGAGAGTAAGAGAAGGGAAGTCAAATTAAGAAGCTGGTGGAATTGCAGACTTTTATTTAGACATAGCTTAAAGTTTGGAGAATTAAAATATGGGTAAAGTATTGGCTGCAATACACCTAAATATCATGGTCTAACACTGTGGCTTTAATGAGAAGGCATTGGGGCATTTTATACTGAATGGCTTACAAACATAGAGTTCTTACTCCCTTATCTTTATTATTCTCCATTGCATTTATGAGAATATTTCTTTATACCCAGAAATTTGAATTTATCTTTTAGAAAAGTGGTTTAGAATTTTATTTTAGGATTGTTAATTCTTTGAAACAAATCATTTCCTTAAGTCATATTTTTAATATTTCATATTGCTTTGAAGATAATCTTTGATCAACATTTTAAAATAAAGGACAAAGGGTTACTTCAGGTTGAAATTTCTTTTCTAAAGTACCTGTCTTGACAGCATTCCAAAAGTACTCAGCCGTTCCACCTTTCATTTCCTATACTGGCAGTTTCCAAGCAACCCGACCCTGCAAACAAAGCTGCTGGATACAGTATTTACTTTACTACTGTTACCTGGGAATCCAATCTTGTTTCTATTGCTTTCTCCCCTCTCTCACTTAGATACAACCAACATCTCTGATTATAGATTTGTTTTTTAGTTTAGAAAATCAAGCTCATGCTTTTCAGCCCGTGGTTGGAAGCTAAGGAGAATGAGTGGTCAGGAACTGGTCACTTTGAATGTAGGAGGAAAGACATTCACAACACGGCTTTCTACCATACGACAGTTCCCTATGTCTCGGCTGGCACGAATATTAGATGGTCGGGACCAAGAATTCAAGTTGGTAAATGGCCAAATTTTTGTGGACAGAGATGGTTTGCTGTTCAGTTATATCCTGGATTTCCTGAGAACTCGACTGCTTTCCTTACCCACTGACTTTTCAGATTACCCAAGACTTCGAAGGGAGGCTAATTTCTATGAACTTGATCCTCTGGTTGAGCTTCTTGACCAAGAACTGCTAAAGCCTAAGCCAGAAATTTTAGAGGTACGTTTTACATGTCAGGACACTCGAGCCTTTTTCCGGGTCTTTGGCTCCTGTAGCAGCACAGTTGAGATGTTAACTGGAAGGATTACAGTGTTTATAGAACAGTCCTCTACCCAGAGCTGGAGCAGTAGCTCTTTCCCTGCTCAGACGACTTTACTTCCATTCCCACCACAAAGACCTTCATACCACGATCTGGTTTTCCAGTGTGGCTCTGATAATTCTACTGGTAACCAGGCCGAAGCCAGGTATACTGTTCTGTTTCAATATGGCTCCTTGCCTCTTCCCCTGCCTTCCTTTTGTCCAAATCTTTGATGTTTTTATCAAAACAAAATTTCTGATGCCTAAGATAATTATTTTCCTAGACAATTTTTGTTCTTCAAAATGGTGCTTTGAATCTACCAGTGGAATGTGAAACAAAGGATTTTTAAAGATCAGTTGTTTCAGTGCCAATGAAATTGACTTTTTTTCATTGAAAAATTTTTACTTTCTTTATAGAAATTATTTTAATTTGACATCTCTTTATGGTTTATTTTCACCTTAGGAGGTTCTTTTTTTCTTTCTTTCTTTCTTTTTTTTTTTTTTTAATTTTCAAGGGAAGATGTTTTTATCCCACTGGCCATTTTCCCATATTTCATCTTTGGCATTTTGCTTCTTAGTCACCCAAGAAGTATGTCTTTGTATTAAAGGTGGTTTTATTACAATATTTTTTTAACACCCAGTTCTTGACAGGATCCTAAAGCTGGCTTCCAATAAGTTGCTACATGGAAGTTTTTTTATTTCTAGTACTTTTCATTCCCTTGTGTTACTGAATGTGTAAGATGGCATTTCTTTTTGGGAAACTGACCAAGTTTGGTTAAGTTTAAAATGTGTGAATAAAAAGACATTAGTTGTTGTGGGTTATTGTCCTAATCTTTAAAAGTTACTATCAAGGACACCCATACTATGTATAAATTGGTGATACTGTCTTAATTGTGAGTGGATGGCTAATAAATAGATGAGAAAGGGATATGTTAAGCTTTTTTTACTTTAATGGGGAATTAGTAGCTATTTGAAACTTTTTTCAAAAATTAAAGAAATGAGGATAAAGTTAAAGAATATGTTAACAGAAATATTCCAGGAGGATAAAAGAATTTTAACAAACTAGGTTTTGGGTACACATATGCTCAACACAGTTTGGAATAAAATAAAAGTTTTGAAAAAGCTGATAGGCAAAATAAGAAAACTTAAGATAGGAACCAGGGATGATAAGGCATTGCTAAGTGACATACTTTGGTTATATTTTTTAGGGCCATACTAATTTTAAAATCTTAGTGTGAGAATACCATCAATATTTTAAAATCTTGTGATTTTAATAGTTAAATCACCAGCATCTGCTGATTAAAAGTTTTGATTGAGTTTATGAGTTTCTTCTTAGCTTGAGTGATAGAAGTTCTTTTCAGTAGTATTTGTTATCCTGTTCTAAGCAACAAGTAGAAGGCAAGATGGTAGAAATGAAAAGACTGCAAGATTGGTAGTAAGAGACCAGATTTTAAAAAGTCACTTAATGACTCTGGATCACAATTTCCTTAGCTGTAAAATGAAAGTATTGGTCTTTCAGAGGTCCCTCCTAGTAAAAAATGTATGAGCCTATCATACCATATAAGTGTTTTTTGATCTACATATGAGTGCTGCGTTCAGAGAAGGCAGATAATCTGATTAAATGATCTTTGATGCTAGAATGAAATAAATGACATGCTCGAGAATCTATTCTTAAACTGTACTTTCTGCAGGTTAGAGAGGGAATGCTTATGGGCCTGGGTCTTTCCTTTGTCATCCTGAATCAAAATGCCTGATAAAGGGCAGGGAAGAAAAGGGTCAGTTTTGGACTGACTTTTCTGGCTTTAAAAGAAGCACTGAAAGAAAACCCATTGTGTTGGGTAGCCATCAGTCTAGCTAGCATATAATCTAGATGTATAAATTATCATCCATTATTCCAATGAGCAATAATCATGTCCAAATCATTTATTAGATTAAGCTCTTAAAAGCATGAATACTTTCATCAGCATCAGAAATATTTGGATTTGCTGTTTTCTCGCAGCTACAACTCATTTGATTAAGTCCAACCTAATTTCACAGATCTTAGATATTTTCTTCTGTAGATATTCACTATTGCATCTGGTTCCATGAATTTTTGTTTTAATTCTGGGTCAATTAAAAAATGTGTAAACCTTTTAAATGTAAAAAAAAATTTGCAAATTGTTTTTTAGTTTTTCCTTCATAGACTATACCTCTTTATTTTTCTTATGGTGCCTTGGAATCTTTGTACCTCTGACTTGGGGGTTGGGGAAATGGTAGGGAGGGGGTCTTACATGGAAACTTGTTCTTTGATTCAACTTTTCCTGATAATGCATACTATGTAATGGTTTACTCTGTATTGTATATATTATATAGAATCTAGTTCTTTCAGATGTCTAGTAAATTGTTTTTTCCCCAATGTGTTTTTTATATTTTAAATGTGCACTTGGTTATATTTTCTACTTTGGGAGTAGAGAGAAATACTTTTATTAACATTAAACAAAGTTGTAACAGTCATTTTTTCAATATACAGCTTTCTTTTTGGGGGTAGAGAAATGTGTTTTGTAATTTTCAGAATACTGTTTTATTTTTTGGATATTTGGATATTAATAAATTTGAGAAATGGCTGCATAGCATTGAGCACAATGTTTAGTTAAACTCTTGTTTTAGAAAAAAGTTGGTCTTTTTACTCTACAGATCTACAAAAAGTTCAGGTTTTCAATGGAACTAGTGAAGATTAGTTTCTTATCAAAATGGCTTCCTTGAACGTTACAAGCCAATTACCTTTATAGTAGGGGTTGGTACATCTGATGTAAGGTAGTAAAGAGGGTATACATATAAAGATAAAATGTTCTTGATGTTGTACATAGGAGGAGGAAACACATAGCTACTTATTACTATGTCACATTATACATTCACCATGTCAACAGAACAAATCTGAATGGTTTAAGGCAGGCAGAGGCTTTATTTTCCCTGTCTTATGTGGTCTGGTTTTATGAATTTTGCTGAATTCACCAGATGACTGTGAACCTCTCCCTACCTCTTATTTTGGCTATGTAAATAAAAAAATTATTTCAAAAGCTTTGCTTCTTTGGAAAATTGTATTTAAAAGTACTTATTATTTAGTCAATATCAAATCATATCTTAAGTTTAAATCTGTAGAAACCTGTAATGCTAGTTGTATATATAGTTTGGGGAGGGCTTAAAAAACATTAATCATTTATTCTGCTTTAGGTATGTTTCTATAAAGCCTGATAACCGAAAACTGGCCAATGGAACTAATGTACTAGGACTACTTCTGGATACTTTGCTAAAAGAGGGCTTCCACCTGGTGAGCACTAGGACTGTGTCCTCTGAAGATAATGTTGAATGCTACAGCTTTGAAAGGATGAATAGGCCTGAAGAGTTTACCACAAGTGAAAGAGTGACACCAGAGCTCACTGCTGCAGCCCAGCTGTTGCCAATACAGCCTCAGAAAAAGAAATGAAGTGCCTCATCCTCATATTAAAAGGAGATAATTCCTTTTAAAACAACAACATTTCAGAGGGAAAAAAAATATGTGCATGTACATATATAGACACACATATTTTGGAAGGGGTGTGGGAATTTCGTGCTTTGGGTGGAGTGTGCTGATGTGCTAAATTCTGAAATAAAAATACTACATCTCCTGCAATCATTCCACAAGCAGTGAGAGCTGCCTATGAGCAAGAATGTCCAGAACAAAGTATATTACACTGCTTTAGGAATCAGAAATTGAATTTATGGAAGGACGATGAGGTGGGCAGGAGTGGCAGTTACAGTGTTTGTTTTTTTTCTGTTTGGTGTGAGCATTATTTTAAAAATTTGGGTTTTTTTTTTGGTTTTTCTTCCACTTTTTCTTCTAAAAAAAATACTGCAGCAAAACCTGGAGTATTTTTTCAGCTAGATCTTTAAAGGATCTTGGAGATCTATTTCTGAAAACACTACAAACCTTTCTTTAGAAATTCTTAAACACATAAAAAGGAAAGATATTAATATGCTCTACAGACATCATAGTCATTATAAATCAGTGGGATAGGTAACAAAACTACTATTTCTCTTTTGCCCACTTAATCGGGAGTGGAAGTAAGCCCACTGTTATCAGTGGGCTGATAGTGTTGAGAAATAGTAAAGGAAGAAGAAGGAGTGCTAAAAATATGAACATCACATTCTACAAATTAACTAGTAGTTTCCCCAACCCTTCCCCCCTGGATAGAGGATTGGGGTATTTTTGTTTTCCCTTCAGTCTTGGAGAGTCGAGAGGGCACTAACCATTTCATTACCTCTGCATTTGTCTTAGAGGAGGTCTTGAGTCAGACCTTTCTTTTTGACATCTGGAAGACTAGGAAGATTTTTCTAAGAGTTTCAATTAACTACAACAAAAGTAGTCAAATGAGAGTTTGGAAAAGGTGTCTTGGGCATTCAGTTCTAAAATTTTCAAGGTACTTTCTCTGCAAGTAGCAGCCTTTACAGTCATCCTCAGTTTTCTACATATATGGTTCCATGAGTTTTCTTATAAATGTGTATCTGGCTTCCTTTCATAAGTGGAGTAAGTTTTAGGGCTAATTCCCCCATATGAAATAATTATCTAATTTGAGATTTCCCACTTTGGTGAATAATGATTTGCATACTTGCCTTTGGGCTAAAGATTCCTAGAATGATAAATGTATAATTTTGTACACTCAATAAATTCCATTTTTGTTTTCAAAGAAGGAACTGAGAATGTGACTATTTGGATATAGCCATTTACTATCTGTGGGACCTTGAGCAAGTGATTTTCTCCCTGTGACTCGGTCTCCTCTTATGTTAAAAGAGAGAGTTGGATTAGATGGCTTCTAAAGTCACTTCCAGCTGATATCAATGACAGAAAAAGATTCTCCAGCATCTATTACATTTAGAAGATTATTAGAATATGCTTTAAGAAAAAAAAGGTTACAGAAGGAGGCCCCTTCTGTAGTTCTGTAGGGGAATATAACAGAATATGGTTTAGGATCTGTGAATTTTTGGGCATGGGAAACCCCTTCTGGCTGAGGCAGCATGGCACAGGACTTAGATTCAGGAGATTTATGTTCAAATCCTGGGTACAGCTAGGTGGCACAGTCGATAGAGCACTAGCCCTGGAACAAGGAGAACACGAGTGCAAATTAAGCCTCAGACACTTAACTAGTTGTGTATTCCTGGGCAATTCATTCAACCCCATAGGCAATATGGATTTCTGTATCATCATTTGTAAACTGACAAGAGGATCTTAGAAACTTCTTAGGTATCTTTAAATAAAAAATCTATGTTCCTAAAAAATAGGTACCAATGCAGGTTAGCTCCTTCTTTGTAACTTAAAAGTTGCCGAGATCAAAGATGTCAATCTGATTTTGGTGGCTCCTGCTCCTACCTGAGTTGGTCACCATTTGCCTAGAGCACTGAGAGGGGTTAGGTGATGTAGTAGTTTAGGTCCAAGGGATGGCTAAAATTCATTCTCTCCTCAAATTTGCTATTAAAATTTTTCACTTCCTCCAAGAGTGAATTAAGGCACTACTTGTTCTGTGTGGCCTTTCCAGATTATTCTTCACAAAAGTGTTCCCTCCCTTCTCAAACATTCCTAGAGTACTTTGGATTTTTTTTCTTTCCCCTTATAAAACATACTATTCTTTTAGTAAATAGTAAGTTCTTTAAAAACTGAAAGCCTTGCTTTCATCATTTTTAACTCTTATTTACCACAAATATCAATTTTAATAACCTATTATACTATACTGTGATATTCTGAGTGTTATTTTATTACTAAAAATGGACATGGTAAAAAAAAAAATGTAGATGAAGGTTGCCAAAGAAGATACTCAATTCGGGAAATGTTTGGACTCCTATAGGTATGTTTTTATTCTATGTTTATAGGACAATTGAAGGAATGGGAATAATGCTTGGTGAGCTGGAATGTATAAACTGCCACTAAGATGTCCCATGAAACCGAAGATGTCCCATGAAATGCAACAATTATACTTTACAAAAATAAAACTGGGTTTTGAACTTTGAAGAATACCTAGAGATATGATCTTATTAACCCTCTCAAAGATCTAACTAAGCATAGAAAGTCGATATTGAAATTGAGATTCTAGGAAGCAGCAATAAAACTAAGTTGTGCCTTGAAAAGAAAGTGATATTTTCAAAGGAAGCAGGAGTAAGTAAATGGTAAAATAATTGAACATTTGCACAGAATCAAGGGGCTTTTGGTTTCTTGGCTAAATTGGTTCGTTTGTCTTTTATTTAAAATCATAACAAAACAATGACAAAAGTTCATGCTATAGACTTATGTAGCTTTTGCAAACTGCCTGCTACCACTGTTTCCTTTGCAAAAGAGAAGCAGACTTATTTCAGTTCACTAGATTAAAAGGAACTGTTGGGATTGGTGTTTTCTATGGTTCAAGAGGATTAGAGTTTCGAATCAGTTCCAGGGTTTTACCTTTGTTTTGTAAGGATCTGCAGCTTGTGTTTCTATATGCCTGGAAGATTTCTTTCTGGGTTAAGATTTTTCTGAAAAGCAGCACAAACCTAGTGTTGAGTTGAGCTTTTGTGTGTGATTGTAATTTGCTGATTACAGTTGTTCCCAGGTCATGGTAAAATTATCACAGGTTTGGGTTCCTGCTAAATTATGGTTGACCAAAAAGTCTTGAGATGTGGTAACAGTGAAAAGCAACTTGGGAACTATATATTACAGACTAATGTCTTCCTTCTCTGTGTTTCTCACATGTGCATTGTGGTTGCATTTTCCAAAATCTAGTATCACTTTATAATCTTTATTTTTATTAATTTTAAATAATGAACTATAAAAGTGTTCATATTAAAATAAATGAATATTACAAGAGACTTTCCTAAAAAGAAATAGAAGCAGCCAAGAGAGGGCTAATGACTCAGTCATATATTTTATTCTGTGGTTCCTTATGAGTGCAAATGAAGGCAAATCTGTAAAAGCCAGTGCAAGAAAGGTTTAAAGGTTTAGAGGGGGGAAAAAGGTTGTAAAATGTGCTCGAAACAATAAGGAAAGAGGAAAGGATGCTGCTAAAGCATTTTTGACATTCTGGAGCTTCAATGATTCAGTCAAAACAAAATTTCCTCCCATGAATTGACCCATCAAGAACTATTAGGCTTTCTATTAGGCCTAGAGGGCCCCTGACTATAGTGAAAATGAGAAACTGCATTGTTACTATAATGTTATCTTTTCTTCTAGAATAGAGACCTAGAAAATAAGTGAGCCTACCAATAAAAATCTTGAGGATTGATAGGAAAAGCAAAAACTTTGTGAGTGGGTGGGAAAGGAATCAGCGAACAAGATAACTTCATAAATTCAAATACTAAAGGGATGAAATATATGGGATTTTTGCTTACAGAGCTAAAATGTCACTTGTCCAGTATTGGCTCTTTTATTATCAAACCTAGTCTTTAGGCTAGCTGTATGACCTTTTATGTCTCACCTTAACACAGGTCACTTGGCAGTCCCTAAAGTAGGCTACTCTTGAGATTCCATATGTACACTGATTAGTTTACCAGTTTTATAGTGTTTTTTTTTTTTAATGCATTTTAGCTGCTGCTTCTTATGTGGATTTCTTTTAGTACCCAAATGGAAATTTAAACCATCACAGGTCCATTACCCAAGTTCTTATCTCAACAGATTCCAACAGAAACATTAGCTGAACTAGAATTGAACACTCAAGGTTTAGACTATGCTGGGCATGGTTTTTGTGTCCTCCATAATGCCTTGCAGAATTCTGGTACATAAAAGTCTATTCCCATCTGGTGAACTGAACAAAAAGGAGAAGTCTTATTTTCACTATGTTCAGGATCTGGGGGAAACCAGATTCTTTTCTATAGACCTAATTGCATATGAATTAGGGTCATAATAATCTGCCAACCTAAATTTCCTCATCTGTAAAATGGGGATAATGATAAAACCAACTTACTAGGGTTGTTGCAAGGATCAAATGAATTAATTTTTGTAAAGCATTTTGCAAAATTTGAAGCACTATAAAAATGCCAGTTTTGATCCTCCCCTTCATCATTTATTTCTAGGACTAGTACTAATACAGTATACTGCTCCATAAAATAGAATCAGGATAGGTACTGGAACTGTGATTCATTGGTAGAGGGAACTCCTAGATGAGTTTATTGCAGGTCAGCATGGTCTTTCCATTTTATTATCTCAAGTTATCCAGGGCAACTGGTGGACTTCTTCAGGATGGGTCACAGCCTACATGTGTTAAAAGCATTTTTTTCCACTTAAGATCTTCATAGCTTTAGACCTGCCTACCACCACACTGTGGTGCCTCTTCCAGTTAAATTCTTTCAAACACTGCAGGTAGAAGTTATGTAACATGACCCAAAGCCTAGGTTTAAATGGTGGCCCATGGCAATTACTAGTTCTATGTCCCTAGGCAAATCATGTAACCTCAGTATTCCTCAGGTAATATTAAATCATAAAAGGATTTTAATCTGCCACTTGGGTAGAGGAAGTTACTGTACTAGGAGTACTATAACCTAGGGAATAATACATTCTTCATGTATTCATAAAACATCTCATACAGATTTTTTTTTTACCAGTCAAAACAGTATAGTTCTTAGAATAAAAGAGAGGTAATACCAAATCTTAAAAGTAAAGAACAAAAGAGGCATCATGGCATATTTGGAAAAGATTCCTGCATCTACAGAAGACCTGAATCTGAATTCTGGCATTGCCAGTTTCTATGTCCTTGAGCAAGTCTAAACTGATCTGTAAAATGAAGGGTTAGAGGATGGAAGGATTCTATTTGAGATGGAGACATTACTGGGAAGTCCTTGGGGTATAAAAACAAAAACACTGAAAAAATTAACAAGTAAATCTTATGATCCTATAAACTTTTAGAGATTACAAATTCAATAAAGATTACTTCTATAAAATACATATCCTGAAGATAGAAAATTTCACTTACCTACCCCAATATGAATGCAGTGGACAGCTGGTCAAGTCTGTGGGACAGTTATACTAGGCTGGAAACATCAGTGGTTAAGTATTTCCCTGCTGTAGATAACTGAATTTGGAGTTCATAGGAACAGAATGAAAAGGCTCATGGCTTAGAACATTCAGGGATACCTTGAAGATACAAACTACTGAGGTTTTTAGAAGGCTTTAAAAGCATATGTTCAGCTTCAAGATTCTTCATATTACAATATAAATTTAACTTTAATAAATATACAGCATAAAATGAGATCTCTCTGGAAATGGATGACCACTTTGCTCAGCACTTAGCAACAACTTGAGATAGTCTTTCAAATGATCTTAATGGGTAAAGTCTGGTTCTAGGATTCTACCTTCAGTAAGGAAAAACTAATTTTTACTTTGCTTTCCTTGAAGCTCAGAACTCCCTATCATCTTTGTAGCAGTTGACAGTTTCATAAAGTAATTTCCTTTTAAATTATGTTACATTTCTCTGACATTGTTTTGCTTTAATACTTCCTTTTAGAAGTCTGAATAATTGGAGGATGAATGGTTGGAGAAAGTCCACTAAGTTAGACTTGAGATAAAATCTTCATCTGCTGTCTCTTCATACCTCCAGCCCCATCTCTAAACATAAAGAAATCTTGTCCAACTTTTTTTGAATTTCCTCTTGTATCACTTAAAAATTTGTTTTTATTCAGCATAAGAAAATTCTTCTTCACAATGTCAGTTTCACTCTAGGGAAGTTTGATCTGATGTTTTCAATTATGTTTATTTTTCCTACAATTCAGTTTAGCATGCTATGTATTTTTGCCTTTCTATTTTCTGTAGTGGAACTGGAATCTTACATATTTTCCCCAATTCAGTTACATGCTTCTCACTTCAGAATTAAGGCTATGACATTTGCAGTTTTAACTAATGGAACCATCTGAGCTTTCTATCCTCTATCCCATCCCTTCAATTTAGTTCTGGCAAGGATCTTTCTTCCAGTAACAATGAGGAAGAATCATGTATATTGTTGAATACAACATTTTCCAGTTGGTGGATAGCATGCCTAGTATCTGTGAGTCTAACTGTATAAATGATATTATTGTAGAAATTTTTTAGAAGGCACAGTCTATGAAATATGATAGTCTAAGAAAAAAAGGGAAATTTTAAAATTCAATTTTGGATTGCTTATGTGGTATTCTCAATTGGCCTTTTATATTTTAGTGACTAAATTCCTTCTCTTTCCTCTCTCTTTGGAGAAAGGAAGTAATTATCTCTACTGGTAGTCCTCAATGAAGCTTTTAACATCTAGGGGAGTAATTTCCAAATCAATGTCTATAAGTTCCCCTTTTAGATGTGCTCTACCTTTTCTAATATCTATAAGATAATTCTTCTGGTATGTTCTACCATTACTTAACATTTAAAATTGGATTCCTTCTTAAAGATATATTCTTTTGCTAATTGTGACATTTCTTTCAGGAGTACTGGTTCTTCTCCTGATCTTCAAGTCTAGATACCTGGGAATTCTTCTCCTATATTTAGTCTATTACTGAGTCTTCTTAGATAATTTTCTTGAATCTTTGTCATTTCTTCTCTTGGATTTATGCTTCCATTTTTAAGATCATTTATCCTCAAAACTTCATTCTAGCCTTACTGCAACAGACTTCTACTGGTCTGTATGTCTCCATCTTTTCTCCTATCTAATCAGTCTTGTATTACCCTTGAAACAGAAATAATTGTGGCATTGATGATCCAACTTTTGAGAATTGTTTCCCTTAACTTATATACCCAGGAACCTAAGAAATCCACCTTTTTGGAAAAATTTGGTGTTAATCTAGTTACACACATGCTGGCCATAAGGCACCAAGCAAATTTTTATTAGAACAGACGTATGCAGGTGATACAGGCAGCATCAGCAGTCTAGTCCCCCACTCAAAGTCCCCAAAGTCACTTACTGTTCCAGGATCAGGAATCTTTTCACAAGGTGGCCTACTATCCTCCGAGGACAAGAATCTGCTGCAGATGCACCTTCCACTGGCTTGGGCTACCTCACACCTTTTACTGGTGTGAGATGCTCTCATAAATTTTGCTGGATGCTGTTGCCTTCTCCAGGTTTCCCCAGCCACATTGGGGAGTGTGAGCAGTCCTCACTTTCGAAGAACTGTGTTCCTAGAAACCGCGTTGTAAAGTGGATCATCATAATTGTAAATGGTATTTTCTCATAAGAAAAATATAAATAATTAGGAGTTATAATTGAAAGTCTGGCATAAAATAAATAATGGCTAAGATTAATAATATAATAAAACAAGGATACAAGTATAAGGATTTAAAATCATGTAAAAAGCTAAGTGGTGGTCTGGATTCTATAAAATGAAACTCAATGTCCTGTTTACATTGTGTATACAAAAAAAAAAATCTCAATATATACAACCCAAAAGATGATATGACTTGCTATATTATTGACATTAGAAATGCTTATTTTAAATGATTAAATGTTTAATTTGCAATATATTGTTAAGCTTCTTCTTTTAACAAATTTCTATATGAAGCAAAATAAAAATCATTCCATAGGCTTTAGAAGAAGGGTTCTTTAACCTTTTTTTTTCACAAACCCCTTCTTCAAATATTATTTAAATATTGAAAATGCTAAATTTCAATTACAGGTAAGTAAAAACAAAGATGTAGTTTTTTAACCCTGAAAATCTATTCACAAACCTAAAGTAAGAACTCCAAGACTAAGAACTCTTACTTTAGAGCTACCCTTAAGGACTATAATATTTGTAGAAGGTATAGTATAACAATATCTTTCAAATTTCCTTAGAACGCAATATTTCTTTCTCATTATGGTGTTTCCCCCATTGAAAAAAACATTTTTAGTAATAAGGGATGACCTAATATATTTTTTTTATCTGTTATACTTTCTTAGCTTATTGAAAGTATATTCTCATCAAAGTAGCTAAAGATCACTAAGAAGCAATTAGTAATGTGCTAAAGAACTTTATACTTTGTTGGAAATTTAAATAGAAATTAGATTATTGGGGATTACGTTCATATAGTATTTAAAAAGCTGTAGTACATTTTCTATAAAATAGGCAAGTTGCAAGTTTTATCACCATTTTATAGATAAGGAAACTGAAGCTGAGAAAGTTTATATGACTTGTTCAAAGTCATCCAGCTAATAAGTGGTAGACAGAAATTCAAACCCAGACCTTTTGACTCCAAGTTCAGGCCATTTTTTACCAATTACACTGAATTTAAAAACAAAAATTCTAATTAAAAAAAAAAATTTTTTTTTGCCCTAGTAAACTGCCAGTTGGGGATTAAATGAAGTAGTTAAAATATATATGTTGCACTTCTCATATATATATGCAAATGTATATATATGTGTGTATGTATAATAAACATCTACTCTCTGTCCCATTCAGGCCAGTCTTCTCCCTGGCACATGTTGCATTTATTTCTCTATGTTACACTTACTTCTCATATACATACATACATATACATACATATATATATAATAAACATGTACTCTCTGTCCCATTCAGGCCAGTCTCCTCCCCAGCATATGTTGTATATATATTTTTCATATATATATATATATATAGAGAGAGAGAGAATATATATAAATAAAAATATACATTGTCCATATATATTAAATATTTTATCCCCCATTATATACAAACATGCACTCTCTGTCTATATAGATTAAATATGTACTTTCTCTCCCATTCAGGCTAATTTCCTCCCTGGCATTATGTTGCACCTATTTCTCTCTCCCTCTCTCTATATATTCTAGTTGACCAATATTTTCCAGCAATAATGAAATTGGTTTTGTAATTATATTTATGCATATGCTATATATATTTATAATTTTATATTTGTAATCATATGTTATCTTTTTCATTTGTGGGAACATTCTCTCTCTCTATATATATAAAATAAAATAAACATGTACTCTCTCTCCCATTCAAGCCAGTCTCCTCCCTGGCTTATGTTGTATTATTTCTCTCTCTCTCTCTATATATATATATATATACACGTATGTTGCACTTATTTCTCACATACACACACTTTTATAAATATGCATTCTAGGGAATTTCTAGGGAAATGTTAGGGATTCCCATCTCCTATGATATGTGTGTGTGTGTGTGTGTGTGTGTGTATAAAAACATGTAGTGTCTGTCCATATATATATTAAACATGTACTCTGTCCCATTCAGGCCAATCTCCTCCCTGATATATCCCCAAACTCTGCTCACTTCCACTCTCGCCTTTTGTTCATGCAGTTTCCCCATCCCTCCTATCTTTTCAATCTTTTCATTCTTCAAAGTCCAGATAAGTCCAACCTTCTCTGGTACTCTAGCCCATGTGGTTTTTTTCCCCCTAGTACCTTACATATTGTTTATCACTTCAGTATTCTCTGTTTTAAAGGGTTTGAGTTTTATTTTCCCAAGTGCTAACATTTTTGGTAACCTACATAATTTTAGCATTTGGGCACTGGCCATACTCAATGATGATTTGTTGATTGTCTCATTTCCACTAAAAAAATGCAGTCTTTTAAAAGGCATTTCAGAATACAATTTTAAAAAATGTGTACATGTAAATTTTCACCATGTCTAATTAAAATTAATTTCAAAACTTCAAGTCCACTTACTAAATAAAACCACATAACTTACAAGTGACTGAAATAAATCTAAATATGAGCAAGACTCGATTATCTAATTGCTACTGGCATATTCTAAAGCCAAAAGTATTATCATTCTTGGCATAGCATAACAGGGTTAACAGTAGCAGCAGTTTTCAGAAGCAGGAAATTTACAAAAACCTCAATTTCATGGCTTTGTTTACAGCAAACAATGTATTTGAGAAGTCACATTTAGTTTATTTGTGGGGTTTAAAGTGTGTTACTAAGTAATGAAATGATCACATGATATGACTTATCCAATGAAACTTTGGTTAACAAAGAATGTTATTTGATTGATCCAGATGAGAAATGGACAAAAAATCTGAATTTTTTTTTTCTTATATTATATAATGCTTTTAGTCGAAAAAATAATCCTAAGAAAAATTAAGGATTTTGTAGAAACAAAAAAATGGCCTAACAGACACCCCAAAAGGCACAATTTTTAGGGAAATGTTAGGGATGGTTTCCTGATTCCCATCTCCTAAATCTTCTACAAATATTAGTACATTTCAAAGTAACAATGTAGAATGAGAGTTGATGCTTAGATCTTTAGTCACTGAAGACCTCAATTATATTCACTATATACACTATACTGAAGCAAGAATATATATATCTTCATATCTTATTGGTTTTATAATTATATTTATGCATATGCTATATACATTTATAACTCTTTTATATTTGTAATTACACTTGTACTTTTCTTTTGTGGGACCATTTTCTCTCCAGACCCCAGATGCTGGCTGATTTTCCTATACTTATATCCAGCACTAACACATATCAAAAGAATCTTTAATGAAACAACAAGAGTAGGAGAAATTGAGGCTTTTTTTCAAAATAAAATACATTATTTCTAGCGACTCTAAGTACAATTTTGTTTTCTACATTGGTACTGTGGATTATTTAAAAATTAAAACAAAAAATCAAACTACTCTTCTCTTTTTATAAATACTATGCTAGTTTAAACAATAATTTAGAATCCAAAACAAGTACTTTAGTACTTGTATGTGAGGAAGTAGAAAGAGCATCTAAGGTGGTGGGAAGAATTGGAAATGTTCAATCTGAAATTAAAAATGGAAGATGCTGGTTTAAAAAGAACATATTTGATAACCATAACCTGCTTGGGGGTAGTGGGCATAATGAAAGGGGAAAAAAAAAATAAAGTAAAAAAGGTACACAGTAGAAAACAAAAGAATAATTTACAAGTAAGTAAATAAAAAATGGATACTCATGAATATAATTTCTTCTAGTATGTATATATATTTTCTTGAACTGACAATTTGTTTTTATATATTTTTAATCCTTCCTTATATTCTGCTGGGCACATGACAAAATGGAATATATAAAAAATAAAATGAACAATTTGTCAAGCTTTTTTTTTTTTTAAATGATACAAGCTATTTCACCAGCATAAGAACAGCATATCCTTCAGTGTAAATCTTCCTTATGTACTAATGAGCTTCCTCAGTACATGAGCCACAACTATGAATTTGAGAGTGCAGCAGTACCTCTCGATTTTATTCTGCCTCATTCCATGGCCTTTTCTAACTCAGTGGGAAGGTTTCATCTTCTCATTTATACCTGATTGTTGTCTTAATAAATTACATTTTGATGACAATAGAGATTCTTTATCAAAGCCATTTGCTTTAGAACAAAGTGAATTGAGAGCTGGATGAATGGCTGTTTGATGAGGGTTAAATCACAGCAATTTCATCCCATGAGACAAAGGTTACTAGACAAAGCAGGAGAAGATAAATCATAGGCCCCACTCTCCAGAATCTTCAAGTTGATGTGATTTAACTGCCTTATTTGGCAATTACATTGAACGGTATCTTACAAGTTTCCAATTTCTGACTAATATTATTAATTTCAAACAGAGGCAGCTTTACCCAGTGCATAAGATGATTAAGTAGCTGTGATCTAGTCAGTGATCCTGGGAAAGTCAATTAACCTACCTATAGCTCAGGTAATTCCCTAAAATTCACTTAAGAAATTGTAACCAAAGGTCAAGAATTTCAAGGGAACTAATGAAAAAAAAAAAAAGGAAATGAAGGTGGCCTAGCTGTACCTGATCTAAAACTATATTATAAATCAGCAGTCACCAAAACCATTTGGTATTGGCTAAGAAATAGAGCAGTTGATCAGTGGAATAGGTTAGGTTCACAGGACAAAACAGTCAATAACTATAGCAATCTAGTGTTTGACAAACCCAAAGACCCCAACTTTGGGGATAAGAATTCATTATCTGAAAAAAACTGCTAGGAAAATTGGAAATTAGTATAGTAGAAACTAGTCATGGACCCATACTTAACACCCCTAAGATAAGGTCAAAATGGATTCATTATCTAGGCATAAAGAATGAGATTATAAATAAATTAGAGGAACACAGGATAGTTTACCTCTCAGACTGTGGAAGAGGAAGGAATTTGTGACCAAAGAAGAACTAGAGACCATTATTGATCACAAAATAGAAAATTTTGATTATATCAAATTAAAAGGCTTTCATACAAACAAAACTAATGCAAAGAAGATTAGAAGGGAAGCAATAAAGTGGGAAAACATTTTTACAGTCAAAAGTTCTGATAAAGGCCTCATTTCCAAAATATAGAGAATTGACTCTAATTTATAAGAAATCAAGCCATTCTCCAATTGATAAATGGTCAAAGGATATGAACAATTTTCATATGATAAAATTGAAACTATTTCCACTCATATGAAAAGGTGCTCAAATCATTATTGATCAGAGAAATGCAAATTAAGACAACTCTGAGATACTACTACACACCTGTCAGATTGGCTAAGATGACAGGAAAAGATAATAACTAATGTTGGAGGGGATGTGGGAAAACAGGGACACATACATTTTTGGTGGAGTTGTGAATGGATCTAACTATTCTGGAGAACAATCTAGAACTATGCTCAAAAAGTTACCACACTGTGCATACCCTTTGATCCAGCAGTGTTAGTACTGGGTTTATACCCCAAAGAGATTTTAAAGAAGGGAAAGGGGCCTGAATGTGCAAGACTGTTTGTGGCAGCCCTTTTTGGGGTGACTAGAAACTGGAAAATGAATGGATGCCCATCAATTGGAGAATGGCTGAGTAAATTATGTCATATGAATATTGTGGAATATTATTGTTCTGTAAGAAATGACCAGCAGGATGATTTCAGAGAGGGTTGGAGAAATTTACATGAACTGATGCTGAGTGAAGTGAGCAGAACTAGGAGATCATTATACATGTCAACAATAATACTATATGAGGATCAATTCTGATGGAAGTGGCTCTCTTTGGCAATGAGGGGATCCAATTCATTCCAATTGATCAGTGATAAACAGAATCAGCTATACCCAGTGAAAGAACACTGGGAAATGAGTAGTAAATGAGAAAGCATTTACACTTTTTGTTATTGTTTGCTAGCATTTTTGTTTTTCTTCTCAGGTTATTTTTAGCCTTTCTAAATCTGATTTTGCTTGTGCAACAAGAGAACTATATAAATATCATATATCTTGTATTTAAGATATACTTTAACATATTTAACATGTATGGGACTACCTGCCATCTAGGGGAGGAGGTGGAGGAAAGGATGGGAAAAGTTGGAACAGAAGTGTTTGCAACGGTCAATGTTGAAAAATTAACCATGCATATGTTCTGTCAATAAAAAGCTATAATAATAATAATAAAAAAAAAGAAGTTGTAACCTGGTTGTGATCTCTGCTGGTGTTAGAAGTTTTCCACAATAGAAATCAAAGTTCTTCCAAGTAGCTGCATAATGATACTAAACACAACTTTATTAAAGCCAATCACTGAAGTTCTAACTCTGTTGCCTCATCATGGAGAGATGGCTTTGGGGTCTCAGAGGCTGTACCAGTAAAGTACAAGCTGTGATAATCCTTACCAATGTAAAATAGTTTTACGTGTGGGTTAAATGATGGACTGTATGTATGTTTGTCACTTAAGAGTTAGTTTGGCTAAGTTTACAGAGTATCTTCCCTAGATGGTTTAACTACCATGTGATGAATATTTGAGGGCACAGCAACTCATTAACACTGTATTCTGAAGTGTGGAAGGGTTATGATGATGAAGGGAATACTCATAATTAATGAAAAAATCAATTACTTAATTATATGACAGCCATTTTTCCAGGAACTTAGAATAAAAAGTACTATGTAAAGCAAAATTATTCACTATATAAAACCAGGCCATTAGCTTCATATTTTCAATTATAAGGGACTAAATATAGATACTAAAAATAAGTATCAGTAACTCACCTTTTAAATTAAATTAACAATGTTAAATAACAGGTTAATTCTAAAGCTTCCCTTTTATAAAGAAATTAATCTTAACTTAAAAAATAAATTATAGGGGGCAACTAGGTGGTATAGCCCTGAAATCAGGAGGACCTGAGTTCAAATCTGGCCCCAGACACTTACCACTTCATACTTGTGTGATTTTGGGCAAGTCACTTAACCCCAATTGCCTCAGCAAAATAAATTATAACATTAGAACAAACACACAATAAGTATTTATTAAAAACTTACAGTAATTCAAGGCACTGTGCTAGGCAAAAGGGATACAAACGTTAACTAACACACAGTCCCTTACCTCAAATAAAGTACAATAATAAATTGACATAAAATTTTATGAAGACAAATTATGTGATAAATATGGAAACCAAAGTACATGAGTAAATAAAAATTCATCATGATTGTCATACAGAAACATTTCACATTACATTTTCATCAAAGGGCATGGTGGTATTAAAGGCATAATAGGAAATAAAATAATAGGAAAAGGCTTGAATAGTAAAGGTTTGAACAAAAAAGGCAGTTCCAGACAAGATTTAAAGATGAGATTAGAGTACAATTTATCACCTAATCCTTATATATCCTCGAATAGGTCTCTATTTCAAATTCATTTAACTTAACCTTACTTATAAGAATATAGATTGTATTCAAATAAAAACTTTATTCCTAAAATACTTTTTAAAATAATTGGCAAAAACTGAAAAACAACAAAATTATTGTATTAAAATATTTACTATTAAAATTTTTTTTCAACATTTCTTTCCAGTCAAATATATTTATTTTTATCATTTTTTTCCATCTTTGTCACTTTTACTGAATTTCTTACTAACAACAATTTGTTATAGTGTATAGTGAGCAAGCTGTCCTTGAAGCCAGGAAAAGTCCTGTCCCCCATCATGGGGACTCTGGGAAAGAATGGTCACACACTTACTTAATCCCTTAGTCAGAGGCCAACCTGCATTTGATAAATGGGAGTTCCCTTACCTGAGAGCCCCCAATACCAACGAAATGATAGAACCAGTTTAGATTTCTTACTAATATTTTCTCACTAAGATATAAATCACATGCCTGATTTTAGGCAAAAAGTATAACATACTAAAAAACAATGTGGTATGTATTGAAAATGTGCTAACATTATGCATTGAAGATTATATAAAGTATAAGATATGAACTTTGATTCTCTTTAAATCATCATGGCTTTCTGGGTATTATAGAATTCTGTTCAAAACGTATGGTATACATCTGATTACAAACTGGGGAGGAGAGGGCAGCTAAAACTTACATTAGGACGTCTAATAAATTTTAGGGAGATTTAAAGACAACAAATTTAAGCTTTAAAAAGAAAACAAAACTTACAATGCTGGGCACTTTTCTTAAATTTTTTTTTTTAAATGACAAATTCCCACTGTCATGCAGTGAGATGAGTATTACAGAATGTGGTAGAGAAAAGGGCAGGGAAAAGTATTCAGTTAATCCACAGGTATTTGCTAGGTACCAAATAGTATAGGCAGGCAAGGGATTAAGAATAGAACAGGATCATTAATATAGAAAGAAGCAAATCAGTTCCAGCAGAAAAACAAAAGTCCAGAATCCAGGAGATCAGCAAAGGCAGGGAGGAACAAGCAGGTACCATGGCTCCATGTAGGTTGGCAAAGTCCAGGAGATCAGCAAAGGCAGGTAAAATCAAGCAGGTACTGTGTATGTAGATCCAGGCAAGCAGAGCTCAGGTTCCAGAAGATCAGCAAAAGTGAGGAAGAACATCAACAAGCCCAATAAAAATGAATAAAGTCTGATCCTAGGACATGGATTGTTTTATACTAATTTTATATCTCTTGCTGAGCTTGAACAAATATTAATTTGGGCCAGAAGGTTAGATGCTTATAGGTGAAACCTACTTCTGGGCCTATTTCATATTAAACAATTCGGTATGTTAGAATGTGTCTTTGCATGATTGATTTGGGATTTGGGGTATATTGATAGAATTTATTAAACAATTTTAGAGTGATCTAAACCAGCCACAAAACAAGTGAAATTACAGGTCTATTTTGGTTAAGTTTAGATACTTACTTGAGACTTAAAGCTTGGAATGGTGGCAATGCCAACAGGAACTTTTTTAATTCTCTGAAATGTTTCCTTGTAATATCGTCAGATTCGGCATCCAGGAATTCTTTGCAGTGAGGCAAAGTGGAACCAAGCTCTCTTAAGAGTTACTTCAGAAATATTGTGAAATTTCACTTGTAGCCCTAGGAGGCAAAGTGAGAATCACTTCATACATGACAATGTGATAAACAAAGGTTTCTAAATCCTTTTGTGGCATTCTCTTCCCAGAAACCAGGCCTACATCTCAACTATGACAAAATAAAGAAAACTCGTGCAGAACAGCATCATATGGAAAGACTATTACCTTAAAGGATTATTTTAGTGGACACATTTTGGTCCACACCAAAGCCTAAGCATTCTGTGAACTATTAAACTTTGTGCATTACACATTTCTTAAATTTTACCTCCAAGTCATTTTTTTTTTGCTGAGGCAGTTGGGATTAAGTGACTTGCCCAGGGTCACACAACTAGGAAATGTTAAGTGCCTGACTTCAGGGCTGGGTGCTCTATCCACTGCGCCACCTAGCTGAACTGGAATTTCAGTCCACACACCAAGTTATGTGATCTTAGCCAAATCACTTGACTTCTCTAGGCTTCAATCTGAGCAAATATCTGTCCCATATGTATTTGTGAACTATAAAAAAATTAGGGATTATCATCATTGCATTTAGTATTTGCACTTTTCATATTTATCAACCTTATTTCTCTAACTGAATCACGAATTCTCTGAAGATTAAATTCTTTTATAATCTTCCCTAGGGATACCTAGTACAAAGCTGTGAATATATGTGTAGGTACTCAAGAAAAATACTTTGAATGAAGAATTTCACAATTAAAGTTCACTTATTACTAGAATACTTGTTTCTATCCCAGATAATCAAACCTGCATTACTAAAGTTATCCAAAGCTATTATATTTTACTTAACCAAGTCATGGAATGATAACTTGTCAAGAGCTAATATTGATGACAGTAAAAATTTCTGAGTCTCTAAAGATTATTCAAAGTCCTATGCTGTACTTATGAGCCATTTTTGACATGAAATCAAGCAGGGGCTAAGCACATGGTACTCAACCAAAAAAATAAAATGTCTAATAGCTATTCCTCCTTACCAAGATGGATGAGACAGTCAAGAATATTGTCTCTAGGCTGGAATAAGAGCCTCAAAAGTTCCCGAACTTTGAAAACCCCCAACACTGAATGGTAAAATTAAATGTTTCATTTTATCATGAGAAATCAGTCAAGTCCAAGGCTTAGTGTTCAATAATTTTGATTCTGGATCTGAACGCTGGGGACTGGCAAAAGGGGTCAAATGAAATTGAGATTATCTGCACAGTGGAATAAATTATGCAGAGTTTATTCATTGCAGTTTGGTGTTGCCTCTGGGAAAAAAAAATCAGTTGAATTTGTAAGGCTCTTGAGGGCAGTGTCAGCTTTATTTTTATCTTTGTATTGTTTTTGTATTGTCTTGCATGGCACCTGGCAAAAACCTTGGTAAAGGTGCACTCCTGTTAATTATGTCTAGGCCCCCAAAATGGTTGTATAGTTTGAATGATAAACTTTCAAAAATTCTGATTTTATTATTTTTGGTCTTTATGATTAAGGCTATGGACTTTGTAGAGTTGTATAATTGTTGTAGCCTTTCCATTCCACTCTGAGCTTAAATCTTCTAAATGTCAGATTTAAAGGTTTATAAGCAACTAAGGCTCCTTTAGTCACAAATTTCACTGTTATAATTTGTTTAGATAGTCTACCTTTTCACTTCTATGCTTGATTTAAAATACAAATGCTTTCTAAACCTTAAAGTACAATAGAAATATGAACTATTACTGTATTTGATATGGGTCATAATCTTTATAGGCATCAGCAGCTCCTTTCTAGAAGATACATTTCAAACAACATTAGCGTTTTAAAGTTAATCTGTACATCATTAGTGCTGCATAAATAAGTTTCAAACAAATGTCACATTATCCTGGAAACATACTATATACTTCACTTTCTTAAGCTGCCTGTAACATCTTTCTTAGAGACTGCTGTTAAATCTGTAGTCCAATTTCCAGTAAAAAGAACACTATGGATGGAAATTTTCCTATAATGTATTTGAATATGTGGCAAAGAATGAATTTCAATTCAAGATTTTGCCACTTTGTTGTTTCTTGATGGCACACAAGGATGTTAATTTTGCTTATCTTAATATTTAAAAAACTGATTATCTTACTCCAAGTTTTCTACTCGATTTTATAACTTCCAATATTTAGTCACAATTTCTTGCTCTTGAACTAATTTAAATTGTTGGTTAGAATGAATTTTTCAAAAGATATTTCAAAATTTAGGAATTTTAGGAAAATTAAGAATCACTTTTCTTATCTCTTCTCAATTTTAAAAGAATGTTAGAGTTAGTAGGGGCCTATAGATCACCTAATCTAGGTTCGCTATTTCAAAGAAGAAATTGAGATTTAGGTTATATGACTCTTCCCAAGATTTCATAACTGGCATATGTCAGAACCAAAGTCTTCTCTTATACTAGTTTCTTTGATTTTTGACTTAAAATAAAATAAATGATAATACAGCTGATTTCATGGATATTGGATTTTTTCACTTTTGATATTAATTTCCAAATAGCCTTACATACTTGCTCTTCCTTTTAATGCATCCTTCATTAAAGTCACATCCTTATGTCTTAAGAACTTTTAAAGCCTGGGTTGTAAAAGGCTATGACAGCAAAGCAAAAGGCCACCAAAAGGTCTAATGATGGGCTGCACATCTGTAATCTGAGGACCAATTTCTAAATTTCAAAAAGATTATTTGTAGTAGTGATTAGTTTTTTTCAATAAGCATTAGTAAAATTGTCAAAATTCTGTTAGAAGTAAACCTGAAACCTACAAGATTACTAAAAATATTCCAGCTGAATCAACAAGCACCAAATTATTTTATACTTTCTTCTTCTTTGGAAGTACCTTAGGCTGCTGGGTCCACTATTCAATAAGTTTCAGTATGGTTCCAGATTTCCTCCTGCACCAATTATCATGTCCTTCAAATACCTTTACAAACTCAACCCTTCCTCACTTTCCAATCTTTCATACACATCTTATACTTGATCCTCACATGTCCCAGAATCTCTCTATAGTCTTATTAAATCCTTGAATATGTCATATTCTAACTCTATGCTTTTGTAAAAAAAAAAAAAAAAATTTTTTTTTGTGTGTGTGTGTGTGTGTAAATATTTAAAATATTCTTCTTCTCTGGCTTCCTTCAAATCTCAGCCAAATCCTGTTTTCTGGAAAAATCACCTTAAAATTTTTTCCTTGCCTTTCTCCCATATTCTTGGAGAGGTAAGACAGGAACTGGGATCAGGAGGAAAGCAATCTAAATTAAGCTAATGTACAATGGGATTACTCTCAGCCTCCAAGAAACACCTTCATTTAAAATCCTTCCAAAAGAGAAAAACTTTAGTACAAGACTGAAAACTTTCAATGCAAGGTTAAAGGGTCCTCCTAATAAAGAAATTGACCCATTAGACATTTTTTAACAGCTCTGCTCTATACCTACTAAATATTATTCCTGGTCAGTAACTTACAATTTATCTATAAATCAAGTAGTATTAATTTTTGCAATTTTTTAAGACGGAAAAATAATCAACTTTATGAGTTTTAAAAATTTTCAAAATGGTACTTAGTTGTATGGTCTGTTCAATGAAGAGTAAAATGGTCAAACAGATTACTAAGTCACTTGTGATTTCTTTTCATTGAAGACACAAGACATCTAAACTTCATGGGGTAAACTTATCAATGGGCTGACAATTTTATTATTTGAACTTGATGCTTTTACATTATTTATGCTTTTTAATATTTCAAAGAATGTAATATTTAACAAATATTCACAGATGAAAGTTGAAATTTATAATCAAAAGCATGACAATTGGTCTATGTTGCCTGATTTCAGAATCATCTTGTCTCAAAATCTTCACTGCACATTTTTATTTACTTGATGGGACTGAGGTCGAATATAACCCAGATTTTGGCCTTTAAAAAAACTATGACCATGTTACTCCTATTCTTTTCACTGTAAAATCTGTTCTTTCAAGTTGACCTGAATTAACTTTAGATTTTTAGCTACTTTGAAAATTTGGGGGATTTGCGGCAATGTAATGTAATGCCATGGGAAATCCTTAATCTACAATCTGTGCTGTATTTCTTATACCAGCCAACTTTTGGCAAGCATGTTTTATGCCTTTTTCGGTGTTTGGGGCAGCTAGATAGCTCAGCAGAGAGCTGAGCCATGAATAAGTAAGACCTGATACCAAATCCAGCCTTAGACTTACTGTTCTACCTTGGATAAGTCACTTAACCTCTTATTTGCCTTGATCCATTTAGGGAAATAGAAAACCACATTGACAGCATGGTCCACAGGGTCATAAAAAATTAGCCACAACTAAATGTTTATGACCAGAGAGGCACTGAATACGATTATTTGGAAGGAATCTTGAATATTCTTGTTATTAGAGGCTTGAGAGCTACTTTGTAGTAAAAGAGCCTGTAAGGTGTTTTGTTCTATTCAGCAATATTTTTCTATAATCAAAAGTTACAATGGCATTTAACATTCTCAACATCTGGCTAGTTGTGAGATAGCAAAGATGAGTTCATTTATTAAAAACTTGTAAAAATCTTAATATTCTTACTAAATAGTATAATTTGTGTCTATATAACCCTCAAAAGATTTTGCAAAAGTAGCAGAGTAAGCATAGATTGGTAGCTTTTTTTTTGATCATTTATTTTTGAGGAGGGGGAAATCAGTAAGGGCTAAGATATATTTTCTCTAGTATTGGTTCTCTTTCTATGCAATTCATCTTTTCTTATTTTTGTTATAAATTCTGATCTTAGCTCTGAAGTGCCTGGTTTAACTATTCTGAGATAAACAACTCAGGATTAATTCCCACTTCCCTAAATCATTTCTTGTCTGCTAAGTCAAATTAATTCTTTGTAATATTGTTTGTTGCTTGCCATATCTAGTCTATCAATTTTTTTAAAGTGTTTATGATACACAAGTAGGAAGCTTCTTTGTAATCTAGTTATCTCTCTTCTTTCTCCTGAATCACTTTCTCATAAATTTGTCCCTTCTGATCTTGTTACTTACCAATATGATAGCTTTAAAAAGGAATCCAGATCATCCTTACTTGGGAATAACTATAAATAAGATATAATTTTTGTTTTAATGAATTATAACTTTAAAGTGATGTAATCATAACCCACATCATTTTTACTACTAATCAATATAATTTAAGATATATATATATGATAATATAATTTTACAAGTATATATGAATTATATATTTGCATTTATAGCAAAGCTCAGCTTAAATCAGTGGTGTCTGCTTCCATTTTCTTCTGACATAGCTTTCAACAGAATCTTACTAAGTCATGTGTGTTACCATTTTCTTAAAAAACCTTCAATAGTTCCCCTCTCTTATCATTGAGGCAAAGTGCAAACTTCTTAAAGAGTGGAATTTAAGACTTTTCTGGTTTGGTTCTACTCTTAATTTTCCAGATTCATATTATTTTATTTCTAATATTTTAAGTTTTCCCTCTAACTCAACTACTTGCCATATTTTAACATTTCATTTTACAACAGGCTCAAACATTTTTATTCTTCAAACCTCAATTCTTATGACACCTCTCTGATTCTGCCATGTCAACACTCCCTTTCTCAATTTTCACTTGCACTGTCTAATTCACCGAGTTAGATGGTTGGTAAACATACTATGACAATATGACAAAATTATTTGCTCCTGTGGTTAAAAAAAAAAAAAAAAACAACAACAACAACAAAAAAAAACAAAGCCTTTCCTTTACCATGTCCCACTCAAGAGTAGTTACTCTCTCCTTAATAGGCTCCCCTAGTTCCAGGTTTTCTATTAAATGATTCAGATGCTTTTACTATAAAATTAGGTAAAGTTGTACTCATTTTATTTCTTGCCAGGATTATTAGCACCTTTCGCATATACAAAATAATTAATATAAAAGCACCCAAACAGGAGATGAAACTGTCAGGAAGAGAGGTGTTTGTCTAGACTGCAGAATGGGAGAATATACATTTAGGAGCTAAAAAGGTTTGTGCTTTTTCCTAACAACAGGAAACTTATTGGGATTGCTTTCAAAGTGTAGTCACACAAATCTGTGTTTAAGGAAACTGAGACAAATTAGCAACTTATTCCAATAATCCTGATTCTTAAGGTGGCAGCTGTGTTATATGTGAACATGTATTACTTTTTCTTTTGGATTTTATGTTCAAGGACAGAGACCAAGTAGCCATCTTTGAGTTGTTCTTTGTAATGGGTATGATTAATAAATGTTAATTTATTAAGCTGAAGTTCTTAGGGCATTTTTACCTTTCATTAAATGTTTACTTTACTTTCGACAAATATTCATGAGGTTTTTGTTTATACAATAACTTAATAGAGACAAGAATAAAAAAAATAAAAAGGACTACCTTTCATTCTTTGTAACTTTCATTAACACGTTTTAGTTGTATATGAGGGTAACAAATTTGCTTAAAATTCAAATAGGTACTTGAAGGATATCTTCAATATCTGATTAAGTTAAAAAACAAAAATCTCAAGTGAAACTGTTGGTGGTTAAAAGAGATAGTTTAGATAAGATATAATCCCTTACCAAGGAGCTTGGTTTGCAAACAATAATCATTTAATATACATTTGCTGAATTGGACTTGTTTGGACCCCAGAAATCAAAACTATAAGCAATGGATAGAAGCTAAAGAGAAACAGGTTTGTGCTGTGAAAAGAACTTCCTAAAACTTAAGTGTTACTTAATTTCCATTTATGGACTAAAATGGATTACCTCTTAAGTACATTTGAACACTAAACTTTTTATCACTGGAGTACATAATCATTTTTTACTCACAATAGCACCTTGAGGTTCAGAAGCCAAGAGGAAGGTTAAGTGTTTCCTTGAACTTTCTATTTTGTCAACCTTTCTTCCCATACTTTTTTTTCCCTCCCAAGAAAATTACAACTAAAAGTTTCAGAGATTCAAATCAAGCACAAAAGCTAGTCTAATCCCGTTTTTAATAGTTTACTCATTCAGGTTGCTATAATGGATAACATTTTCCAGAGCATTTCCAGAGCAATGAAGTCTATGCATTCTTCAGATGCTCAGAGAATTCACCACTTGATCATCTTTCAACAACTGTGAACTGTTTTAGAATCTATATTATATAACTGATGGTTTCTATGGTTAGTCTGAACCTACTTTTTAATGGCTCTTTGAAAAAGTTAACTAATCTTACTCTAAAGAAAAATAGTAATTTTATCACATTCAATTTTTGTGTTAAAATCTTCATTTCCAGTATGTGTGCTAAAAGGAATACATTTAATCGTGGAGGGAAAATGGTAATATATGGCTGAAGATCAGTCATTTAACACATGGAAATCGACTCTACCAAGTATGAAATTCATATGTACTGTTTAGGACTTTTCACCTAAGGCTTTTTTTAAGTTCATATAAAGCTTCCTCATGTTTTGATCTATCATGCTTTCTGACATTCCTATGCAAAAGCAATTTACTAAAAACATAATAGGATAAGCCAGACATCAGTAAATTTTGTTCGAAGCCTTTCATTGTGAAATTCTTTATCAGTTAAGTTAAAATTTTTTATCAGTTAAGACTAAGTGGATATAGATGAGATTGTAACTTTTCTGGTAAATACTATTACAGTGGAATAATGGTTTTTAATCTCAAAAAAGCTATACATGCATACCCATACACACCCAACTTCAGGGCCAGTTCTCTAATCTCTGAGTCATTTGGCTGCCCCTATATTGAAAATATTTTTATAAGAAGGTATTCCCTGTCCTTTCTATTTTTAAATAGATGTAATAAAAATGCTATTCCTTATGGCTTTCTACATATACATAATATAAATTCATAAGGGTAAAATGCTTTGATATATGTTTATGCAAGAATAAACACTGTCTAGGAAAAACCTGACTCTAGCTAAAATCAGCTTTTCATATTTTAATAAAAACACTATACAAGTTATCTTTTCAGAAGGCTGTCAGCTAACATGTTGTATGCTTCCTCCAACAATAAAGATAATCCAAACCAAATCTATTCTATTACAGCTAACTCTTGTTCAAGTTTACAGCTGAGGGTTCACCGAATATGCTAGAAATACTAGGATACCAGTAGAGTGCCTTAACTATTGCCTTCTGATATCTCAGCCTGGACATCAGAACAGTCAATTATTTTTAGCATACATTCCCAAAGAATTTATGACATTCTTTCAGTTCTTCAATGCCTTATTTATGTTAAGACTTAAAAGACACCACGGATTTTTCAATATTCTTAAAAATGTTATCTCTAGCATGCAAATATAATGTGCATGTCAGCCAATTATGTTGCTTTTTGCCACTTCTGATGCATCTGGTAGGATGCAGATATAGTTATGATAGATCAAAATTTGAACATAAGCTTCAGACACTTAATACCTCTCTGACTTATAGTTCCCTTCCCCCTACCCCCATAAAAATTGCAGATTATGACAAGTGAAATATTTGTAAAAGCACCAGCACAATGCTTGGCACATATAAGGAGCTATATACATGCTTATTCCTTTCCTTACTCCTTTATGATTTTTTGTGATATTTCCACCTTCTTATAAAAAAAAAAGTTCTACTGCCCTTGATAGTGAAGAAAGGCTTCTAATAAAACTTTTTGGATTTCTATTTTTCTTCTGTTCATTATCCTCTTTCCAAGTTTAGTCCCACAATGCCATCAGGGTAAACTGTTCAATTGCTTCTTTCACTCAAGCTTTCGCTTCAATTAGTTTAAATCTCCATTCTTTTCTGCTTTATGAGGTGATTTAGTTTATAATCTTCCATTATCTTTCCATATGATTTCTTAGAACAAGCCTGAAGTTCTAAAATGGTGCTGTGGGCTACCTTTTACATCAAACGTTTTCTGATGAAGTTGCTTTTTAGGCTTTATTCTCTGCTATGGCAATTTAGAAATTATTATATTTATTATGACACTGGTCTTTCAAATTTATCTTCACAATATTGCTGTTCTGGAATAAATTGTTCTGATTCTATGAACTTTCCTTTGCCATTAATTCATACAAGTTTTGGTTTTTCTTATCAATAAATTGTTGAAATTCAATAGAAATGAGTTTCACTAAAACTTTTAAATTTTAGTTTTTCTAGCTTTGTAACGATTTTGATTTTTTCTCCAAGTCATTGATATGACCATATGGACAGATGATTTAAGAATCACTATAATGCCAGCTGTGAGTCATCTTTTTCAGCTAAAATATAATCAATTTTATTTCTTTGTGGGGTTATTTAGGTGCTTGCAATGTCCAAAATCTATCAATTATTTTTCAAAGATGTTTAGATAGGCATGAGGCTTCTGTGTCATCTGTGGCACTTATTCTCATTTTTTTTTTTTTAATCACTAATTGCTTTCTTAATCCTCTTTTCTCACTTTTGCTTGTCAGTAATGAACTTCCATTATTTCTCTATTTTATCTTCAAAAGAATACTGGTATACATACCAGTATTGCATTGGGAGACTTTTTACAAATACTTATCATAAGCACTACAGTGCCAGAGGACTAAATATTCTATGAATTGCTTCTTCTTACCTTATAATATAACTAATGCTACCAATAATTCCTTCATTTCCTTCTTCATTGAGAACCTGCTGAATTCTTCCATTTAGCATCAACTTCCTTCTTCTGGTTTAAATTATAGTAGGAATATCAAGATTGACATGAATAATTTCTGTCAGTGGAAGATTATCTATTGGTAACTGGACCAAGATATGACCTTAAGAATACCAGGAGCTACATTAGTTTATAGAGGCTCTCAAAAAAAAAAAATTCTTTTTTAGCGCCTTCTGTTCTTTGTTCAGACAATACCATTATCGGTAGAGGAAGAGTAGGGGGACTGAGTGACTTTTTTTTTTTTTTAATTTCCTGGGTTACCATAGCAGAGGAATTCATTCTCAAATGACAAGGTAGTGTGTACCTCTTTATTCAGCTAGTAGTAGAATATAATTAAGTCTATTCCCCCAAAAAACTAATGCTGCCATACAGATTGAATTGTGTACTATATATTTAAAATATAATTAGCTAATAAATAACACATTTCATGTTTCTTTTGGGATATGAAAACTTGTCTTCCTTTCAATAAAACTGACTTTATTCTTTAAGTTGTATAAACTATCACCAATGCTACTGAAAATGTAAGAAAATTATCAATTAAAAATTCTGATACAAAATATCCTTTGAATTTGCTTAATTTCAGTTAAAGCACAAAATGTTAGTAAAAAAAGAAATCTATCAATTGTGACCTTAAGGTTATACAAAGTTAGCTTTTTAAATAATCAAAGAACTTTAGATCTGGAAGGCTTCACTTTGAGATTATCTAGCTTAATGTCCTAAGTTTATAAAGAACTGATTTGTCTTTCCATATTTTATCTCTAATTCAAGTGAATGTTAGATTGTTAATCAAATGCCTATTGAATAAAGACAGTGTGATAAA
Source organism: Sarcophilus harrisii (assembly GCF_902635505.1). Lineage (NCBI taxonomy): Eukaryota > Metazoa > Chordata > Mammalia > Dasyuromorphia > Dasyuridae > Sarcophilus > Sarcophilus harrisii. The sequence goes on from NC_045428.1 coordinate 522,354,196, forward strand.
GAGTAGGAAGAATACTGGATATAGGATTAGAGAATCTCTGTTTAAATTTAAGCTGTCACTCATTGAATATGTTACTTTAGGCATTCTGTCTCTGCAATTAGCTAAATGACTATTACCTATTTTTCTTGAGAATCTCTGATGTTCTGGTGATGCTAATGACCAAGCATTACACACTGCAATATAAAATTAAAAAGACAATTTTCTCCTATGTACAATATTAAAAGCCAGAATTGTTTCCAATTTTCAATTCAATTGTTATGTAGCTATTTACTGGCTTATATCCTGCCCTTGGCACATTTTAAGCAGACACTGACAAACTGAAATACATCCAGGAATAAGAAGCAGAAAAAGACACTGGATTTGGAGTCAGAGAATCTCATTCTGAAGCTATAGTCAGTCTCTGGCCAAGTCATTTCACCTCTCCTGGCTCTACTTTCTTCCTCATTTATTAAAATTCAAAACAAGGTAAAAAGTAACTAGTAATAAAAGATAAGGGGAAAAGAACTGTATAGGAAAAAATGATATGGAAGATGTATTATAACAAGTAACATGTGCTAGTGACTTTACAATTATTCCATTTGATCCTTACAACTACTTTTGGCGATAGATGCTATTATTACCCCCACTTTATAGATGAGGAAACCAAAGCAAACAGGTTAAGTGATTGCTTGGTGTAACACAACCAGTAAATATTGAAGCCAAATTTGAGCTCAAGTTTTTGGGGACTCTAAATCTAACACTATTCATCGGACCATTTAGCTGCTTTCGAAAATTCTTTTCTGTAAAGCAAGTTAGTTTCATTCAATGTAAAAATAAGTAATGAGTATTATAAAAGCATGAAATTACAAGGAAACAAGTTTTATTTCTGGTCAATGTAAGAACTTCCTAACAACAAAAAATGTCTCAATAAATTGCTTTGAATTATAATTATCTTCCCATTCCTGGACATATTTAAATTAATGCTGTCACTTGGTAGAGATGCTATACATGTTGATTCTCGCATGAAGTAATTTTCGTAGAACTTCTGTGTTACAGAAACTGGGATTTTATAGTTTATATGGCTTGTCCCAGGACAGTTAAATACTAGAAGAGATTTAAAACTCTTGACTTCTGACTCCAGATCCATGCTACCTCTCCCAAATGTTTTAGTCTCTAATTGTGCATTGGGCAAATTTAACCAATGTGTAAGCCACTTAATTGGCAGAAGAGCTTTTTAAAAAATACAACTTTTGAAGTAGTCATTTATTGTAAATGAAATCAAATGCTTGTAATAGTTTATTTGTACTAACAATGATTATTTTCTTATCATTCAAATGTGTTTTTGTTTTTTTTTTAAAGTAACATGAAAAACGTGCATGCTGTTACTCAACTAGAAGTACCTGGATAAAAAACTCCTACCAAGTCTTTCCCACCCATGAATAGTGGTGGCATGTATTCAGAACGGTAAAGTCCTTTTCTTTCTTTGAATAACCAGTCATACAACCTTCTCTTAATAATCATTCTCCAGCCCATTTTTCCATTCTTCAGGGGATCTGAAAAAAAAAGATAATCAGAAAATGGCATATCTAATTTTGTGCTAAGAATATAGTTAACAGTTCATGTGAGCAATGTGTATTGAACAAATCATTTAATCTTTGTATGCCTCCTTTTCTTCATGTATGAAATGAAACATTAGTTTCAAATCTTCTAGATCACAAATTCTAAGATTTTACAAGATTGTTATATATTAGAAAAGTACACAGTGGTTTTGTGAAAACCTAACAAGATATATGTTGATTTTTTCACCACTGTTTAGGATTTGGTTAGGTTAACTAATTTCTTTTTAGGTTTAAAATGCTATCCCTGCCTCTCAGTGTCAGGACTCACCTAAGCAATAAAGTAATAAAAATTAGAATTCAAAATTTTAGTTTAATATGAAATTGCTTTCTAGCTTAATTTCTGGATGCGTGTAGCACCCAATCTCTAACAGCTATTTTTCCAAAAATGTCTTTGTATAAATCAACATTGGAGAAACATCTAGCAACAGAAAATGTTATAAAATGGTAGCTTTTTAAAAATAGCCTTACAAATCATTCTACTTAAAATATATCTGAATAACTAGTCTGAATTCAAGGTCCTAGAAGAGGGACATAGAAAAGAAAGAGAAGAAAAGCTAAAATAGGTGACCACCTTTGTCATTCTGGTCTCCATTTTTAAATCCTCTCACACTTTCTAATTCTCTAGGACCCCAGGATACACATATCCTGATTATCCCTAAAGTAGCTATCCTTTTTCTTAATTCCAATTGAGTCAATGCAGCTTATGCAAGCTATAGAACTATTTCATAATAAAGTTCTTTAACAGCAAGTATTTAATATGTGTTAATTCATTCTAAACTTTTACTGCAATTAGTTTATGTTCTTTATTCTTTTAAGAAGTCTTTGAAATTACTATGTACCTTTCTTAAAATTCATTCATTAGTTGCTATAGCATACTACCCTGGGTCCTGATCAACAATATAATCATTGTAACTTCTATCATATTTTTTATACCTTGGGCATTCACAGCCTGTAACAATCATTTAATTATGTAGTTACTTGGGCTGTTAGCCAAAATTTACCAAGGAATAAAATTAAAATACAAGACAGAAAATATAATTCAATAAACATTAATAGCAAAGTCCTAGGAATATAAATAGAAAAAGAAAAGTCGTCACCTTCAAAGAACTTATATTCTAATAGGCAGAATGAATTAAACTGATTTATTTAATGTAAAAAAAAAATTAAAGAGTATCAGGGAAACTTTCTTGTAGATAGTAACACTTCAGTTTACATTTGGAAGGAAGTTAAAATTTTTAAGAGGCAGAAACTGAAAACAATGTATTTTGGGCAGAGGGTGCAGCCTACACAAAATAAAAAATCAAGATGGACACTACATGGGTAGTAAAACAATTTAACTACACTGATGGAAAGTTTGACTGAAATCACACTGAAAGATCTTACAAGTTAGCGAAATGGATGTTCCACTTGCTCTCTTGATTTATTTCCAATTTACAAAAAGAGTTGTTATATAACTAGACTAGTTCCTTCATGACTATCAGTGATCCCCTATAGGCTTTCCTCATTCCTGCTGTACGTTTCTATCATTCATTAGTTGCTATTATGATAGGTTAAATCTTATTTCTCAAAATCAAAACTAGATTCTTTTAGTCTCTCCAGTGAGTTGTCTTGTGCCAAAATGGTTTATGGATATCAGCATGACAACACTGTGAAAAGAGATCTGGATTCAATTTTGAGCTGTACTCCCTGTGTGCCCATGAGCAAATCACTGTATAGATGAACCTATAAATTCACTGTCTCCAAAAGCAGCCCACTTTATTTTTTGGCTAATATAAACAAAAGGAAATTTTTTTCTTATATTTTTTAATATTAATTTAAAAGTTCTCCCTAAAACATAAGGAAATCTCACATTAAGGGAACACTACTTTAGTTTCACTATAATGTAGACTACATGATCAGTATAAAAGGGAAGAACTTATTTTATTCAATTAATATTTAAGCATTTATTATGTGTAAAGTACTATACTAAATGGCAAGAAAACAAATGTGTATATAAGACATTTCCCCCTACTGTTAAGGAGCTCAAAATCTAAAAAGGAATACATCATAGAAATAGGTTAAATATAACAAAAAGTATTTGCTTCAGCTCTTTGAAAGTAGGGGTTGTTTCATTCAGTAGGTATTAAATGAATTTTGTTAATAGCCATAGGGCATAGAAGTTTGAGTAGAAAGCCCTCTCAGATGTCATTGAACGAAAATTCCCATTTTAGGTCCGATTTATAACTTGCTCCAAATCATAAAGGCAGAGTAAATATGAGCCAGAGTTCTCATATAGTTTTTCTGACTCAAAATCCAGTCTTCTGTCCCCAGTGCACATACACTGTTCTGAGTACAAATAGCCTTGTCATAGTAGATAGAGATCATGCAACAGAATCATCATCAACAATGTCAGGAAGGAGATATTTTGAGTATGGGTACAATTTCCCACAATGTTCATATTATGCATGAGTTGTTGATCTGCTTTTGAATGGCATAAAACACTATTCACTGTATACAATTAGTTCTGGGCTAGTTTGATTTTAGTTCTATTAAGTTTGTGCCAGGTGGCAACAGTAGGGTATACATGAGGGAACAGTTAGGGGGTTAACTGAGCAGCAATGCCCCAAAAAGACTGCATTAAGTCTAGAGAGTTCCAAGTTCTTGCAGAGTTACTATTTGCTAAATACCTTCTCATACTTATTTTTGTTTCTTCTTGATTTTGAATAATCCTAAATAATTTTCTAAATTTATAGTATTTGTAAATGGAACTCCTAACACCCATAAAATGACAGGATTCCAAAAATGGGTTAGTGTCAAAGCACTAAACTTTTCCTGAGAAAAATTAAACTAGCCAATTATAAGGTTAGTTTCCACTGAAAGAGATTCCATGTTTTTAATGTTGTATAGTAACCACACATGTATATATTATAGACATATCAGTTGGAAGTTATGTTCTTGAAAACAAGATTTTTTTCTTTTATGCACACTTTTAATAGTAAGGATATTTCTTAATAAAACCTAATATATTTTAGGGAAATCTTCAAAGTGATTGATAGGTTATGATGTTTCACCATCAGTGGAAATGTGACTCCATCAAGGTTGGAAAACTAAGTTTTCACTGTGAAAACATTTTTAAAAATCCATAATCCAGTTAAGAGATATCTAAAAAAAGTCCAATTCCCCATGCCAAATTCAAATTGACATGAGGAATTTCCCATGTGGTCTTACTGCCTTTAATTTATCAAAAATAGCAAAGGAAAAATGTATAATATATTACAAAGGCAGAAGAAAATTTGTGCAACAACATACATAATCCTGTTCAAACACAGTTTTTAAAAATACATGAGTTAGAAAAATTGGAACAAGAGGTTTGGCAATTGTTAATGCTGTAAAGTTACCCATGCATATATCCTGTAAATAAAAGGCTATTAAATAAAAAAAAAATACATGAGTTAGAAACAGTTTTCAATATGAAAACTTCTGTACAAAAACTTTCAGTACAAAAGCTTCTGGATCTATTCCCATCTTCCTCCCGCACCCTACCCATCATATATTAATGTGGCTGAAACATTAAATTTCACAACAACAAATTAGACAACAAACTTATCTATAGTAAGAAAATTTATGGCCAAGTATGAGACAAAAAATAGTCCAGTAATTTGAAGTTAATGCCAGATGCAAAATAATTTACATATTACTTTAATTTTTTACATCCAGGAGAATTGACAGTTAAGACTGTAGTTTATGAAATGATTTTGTTAATAAATATGTTAAGTGTTTAATTTTTTAAAAAAACTGACAAGAATAGAAATGCCAGAATAGTAATACAGATAAAAAATATATTTTAATACTTTAAAAAATACATTCAGAGATGAGCCTAGACATGAAAAAGTTGAGTTCTTCTTTAGTTCAAAGAATCATGAATTAAGAGTCATCTAGAAGTATATTCTACAAGATACATTAAAACAAATCTAATTCTATACAAAATTATCTTTACTAGTAAAAAATGTCAGAGAAAAGTATTCAAAGAAAATGAAAAAATTTGAGTAACAAATGACAACAATGTTTCTAAATAACATATCTTATTCTAAAAGAAAATTTCTCTCTTGAAACCAGCACCATACTTTTGCAAGTGAATTCATAAAATTACAAAGTGCTCAGGTATGACTGAATCTAGACTACAATTTAAGGAGGCAATTAAAACTATTCTGAATAGCATGCTGGGTTATTTACTGACTGTGATTCTAAGTCACTTTATCCTGCTTGCTACCGTTCCTTATCTGTAAAATGAGCTGGAGAAGGAAATGGCAATATCTTTAATAAGAAAACCCAAAATGAGTCATGAAAAGTTGGGCATGACTAAACTCAACGAATAACAAAATTTTCTAATTTTAAAATGATTGATATGCTTTAGCCATTTCCAATCTACAAAATTTGAGTGTTTAGCTTCCCAAATGGAAACAACTAAGTTTTTAAAAATAAGCAAACAACTACAGAATTAAATAACAGCAGCAAAAAAAAAAAAAAAAAAAAAGACTAAATAAAAAAGGGCATATATGGTTTCTAAATAAATATAAAATTCTGTTGTAAGAGAACAAAATTTGTGGATTATTTCAGTAAATTCTTTATCCCATTGTCTTAGATACTAAAACAAACATTTTTATACAATCTAAAATTAATTTTTTGGTAGTCTATGTAAAGTCATTTGTTTGTCCCTTGTTATCTTATAAGTTGGAAGATGAAAATAGTTGAGTATAATTTTGATTCTGATACAATAACATTTTAAAAAGTACAAATTCATAATAAATCTTAATACACTGAAAATTCCCCTATTCGTGTCCACTATTTTCTCTGTCAAAGGATGGGTTATTATAGTACTAGGTAGTAGTCTAGCTATATTAATTACAAATTAAGGGGCCAGATAGATGATGCAATGGACAGAATACCAGCCCTGGAGCAGGAGGATCTGAGATCACATCCAACCTCAAACCCTTCCTCGCTGTGTGACCCTGTGAAGGTCACAACCCCAACTGCCTCACCAAAAATTGAAGAAATTATTTAGACTATGCAGCCAAGATTATTTACAATGAGTAATACCTGTTGCCTTTTTTATTCATTTCATTCAATACATTAACCTAAAGATCTATTAGTCATTTCAAACTAAGTTTCTTTGATACATAAGATAATTTTTGAATGAATTACAAAGTTTTCAATTTAATTTCATAATTATTTTTTCAGTAGAATTACAAATAAATAAGCAAAAGTCAATAAGGATAACTTATTTTGCTGATGCCTTGGATTAAACAAAATAAAAACATAGTATTAAAAAAAAAAAAAGCAAACGTCATGGGCTATTATGTCATTTTTTTAACAGGACAATAAGAACTAATTGAATATATGCTTATCTAATCAGAACTCCTCTTAATAAGCATAAATAATATAAGGAGCCTCTATAAAAATAGTAGATAAGACTAACTCAACATAACCTTTACTTCATTTCCAATAAGTACATTAATCTACCTAAATGTTTCAAAGAGCCAAAGCTCTCTCAAAACAGTGAGACACTAATTTTTACTTTCTTTAAATCAATGAGATACTGAAACACGCGAGACAAGGCTTTTTTTCCCATCAGGACGATAATATCCACCTGCAAAAGGCAAGAAATGTAATTAAGAGATTTAGAATGCAGGTTTAAGTGAAGATAATTAATGTATAGAGAGGTCATGATTTATAAAAAATAATCCAAGTATCCCAAATGTTGACAGTTCTGAGTAAGAAATATTGAGTAGGAAATAGTATATATTCTCTTAGGAATGGACTCAAGAAAAGCTCTTTCAATTAAGTTGTGTTATGTATAAAATGCAAAACAATATGAAACATGTCTTTTAGTTTATAAGAAATTTCCCTATTTTGTTCATTTTTAACTAGCTTTTAATCTCTGCAAAAAATGAACCTAAACTGAAATTCCCCCCCCTCCCCCCCTCCTCTCCCATTCTCTATGTACTTGCCTGAATTGTTTTGGTTAAGTTCCATACTCCAAGTAGGAGAGATTGTCAACAATTGCAATTATTCAGCAACAACTTAAAAAAACCTGAAAGACATTAGGATTTTATCTAAGGAAGAAACAAAAATGTTGAATTTACACTAATAAGCCTCCATACTACCTTTCTAAGTGAAATTTTGCAAGCAATTGAATTAAGTTCCAAAAAGATTTCACACAGAAAGATGACTACGAAATGAGATACGTTTCCATTCTTATTCTGCCAAGCTACTATTAGTCTATATTCAAGAATATATACTTACTATATGCTATCTTTAGAAGCTTCTAAAAGAGATGGCTGCAAATTCAAGTTTTTGATTCTTACTCTCCATAAACTTCATGGTTTATTTTCCCCAAGTTTTATCTTCTCTCTCTCTCAATTGAGAGAATTTATAGTAATCTTTAAAACGAGAAGCTATGATTTAGCTATAAGTAGCAACATAAATTGATCTTCATTTACATTTGAAGCTCGAATATTAAATATGAGATTTCTTCAGAGAGATAAAAGTGCATCAATATTTAAAAAACAAATTATTAATACTAATTCGAAATAATCTGATATGTTAAAAAACAAAACAAAAAACCATGCCCCACAATAAACACAATCCCCCCAATACAAATTGGAAAACAAACATCCCCTCCTCCCCAAATTCCCCAAACCCATTAAATACTCAGGAAACAAACTATCAATTGAATTGACTATAATGTTACATAAAGTTTAGAATAATACAATTTGAAAATAAATTGTATATTTAGAAGACTACTATAAATATTGAACTGAATATATAATTAGCATTAAAAATTATATGGCAACTGCTAGAAAATATCAAAGAAAATTAGATTATCTCCTCCTCTTGATGAGTTATTTCAAAATAAGGACCATCTTCTGAACATTACCTGGATCACAGAAAGTTCAGTCAGCATTTCATTTCTTTATAAGACTTGTTATGCAACTGTTGCAGATAAGATTTCCTTAGAGAAAGTTTTTTAAAGGCCCAATTACCCATATATGATTACTTTGAATAGTCTTCTCTTTAGTTTCTCAACTTTAATATTAATTATTTAACATACATTTAAAGTAGAACTTAGAATCCTAAGTTCCCCAAATGAATAATTTTAATTACTAGAAATGATTTGTTATGCTTTCTCTTTATACTTTTAATGAGTCAAGAACTGTTTTACTTTACTCAAAATATACACACAGAGAAACTCATTATCATCCATTTTAATTCAATCATTTGATAACTAGTAGGTCTAGACAAGAAGAGAAACTAAAGGAGATACTTTTTCTAATCATCACTGCATATAAAAGTAGTAATTTTAAAATGGATACTGTTATCTTAAAATTCACTCTCTCTAAGGAGCAAATGCTTACATTAAAAAAAAAAAAAATTTGTTAAGATTTAATGCATAAACTACCCAAGACTTTTATGGGGGGCGTGGAGAAATCCCCTAAACATTTTATGGCTAGCAATTTCACATCATTTTAAAAGTCCAAATGCTCATCTTTCCATGCCTACCGTTTATACTGGAGAACTATTTAAAATTAAAAAAAAAAAAAAAAATTAGTTGTTTTTCTAACTTCTGAAATGGTGGATAAATATTGATAGATTAAATGCCTTCAGTTTATTACTTTACAAAACAGAAAATCACTAAGAAATTTAACACAGCTATTTTTAAAAATAAAGTTAAATAATATTGAAATATATACAAACACGAATTCTCCAAATGTTTTTACAAAATGCTTTAGTATCTTAAAGTAAAAAAACAAAACATAACAAAACAAACAAACAACCCCCCCCCCTTTTTTTTTTTGCAGAGAGGGGCCAACCTTACTTCAGCAGCACAGTTAATACTGGAGATACTTTTAAAATCTTAACGCCAATATTTACGTGCTGCTAAGGCACTGTTGACATTGATATCACACAATGTAGCTTTGGCTATCAAGCAATAATAGTTTCTTCAGAAGATCAGATCCTTGTATTTTTGAGGCAGCACAATATGGCCTGCACCTTTTCAAAACCAACAAACCATTATGTGCTGCTACTTTACCCCAAGGTGTCTACACACTAGCTCCTAAAGAAGAATGTAAAATAACAGTTTTTAGAAAAAGAATTAGACATTAACCAATTTTTATTTTAAAAAATAGTTTATAGTTACTTTTACATAGTATATATAGCAACGCAAGAATAAGCTAGGCCTTTTCTTAACGTTTTTTTGGGGAAAAAAAAAATCAATGCTGTCTTGAAAATAAACTGAAATTAACCTGAAACAAAAAAATAATGAACATAATTTTATTTTTACCTTAGACAGAAGTTAACAAATAGTCCTCCAAAAGTAATCTTGTTATTTTAGTCATATATTTATTAAAAGATCATGTAATTGATACAAAGTGATCAAACAAGTAGGAAAATAAAATATTACAAATTAATTAAAACTGGATGCTGTGAAAAGGATCTCCCCAAGAGAGTAGGAAAGGAGAGAATGTGTTACAGATGTGAAATACTGCAGAGATTTCTTCAATACATTAATTTTAGTAAACGTCCTCCCCATTCCCTCATTACCTGATTTTCAATATTAGTGCTCACTGATAAGAGATAGTATTTATATGACACTTTGCTATATATGTTATCTCATTTGAGTCTCACAACAATTCTGCTATACAAGTGCTATTTCACCAATTTTGAAGATAAGAAAACTGATTATGAAAGCACTGAGTTTTAACTGATCAGTTCAGGATCTGAATTTGGGTCTTCCTGATTATAACTGTAATACTCTATAATAGCAAGTCATCTTAAAAAATGATATTTAAAAATATTAAAAAAAGATTTAAAGAGCCAATTGAGGGAGAATTTAAAGTGAGGTAATTTGAACATATATTCAATCAGTGATAAAGGCCATGGGCTTACTCAGGAAAGTTAAAATAACTAAATCTTATATTGCTCAAAAAAAAAAAAAAAAAAAAAAAAAAAAAGAAAAAAGAAAAAGAAAAACAAAACACATTTTGTCTCAAAATCTGACTACATTATCACTAATACTTTATAACTTCAAGTTTTTGAATTGGAAGGCAGAAAAATCTCAAGTCTATGGTCTCTTAGGAAAAAAATACAGTTATAGAGGGCACATTGCCTTTTAACAACTAAACAGCAACTGCTCAATCCTGGGCAAATCAACTTAATGCCTTTACCTTCATTATTTAGTGAGTTCCAAAAGAGCTGACTTGATCAGAAATGAAATTACATTTTCAAAAAATAAAAATATGCTCTTACCCCTGACAACTTCTTTAAGTCCCTTTTATCAAATTTTGGAAAAGCTGCCCTAGCTATCTTATAGGACTCTGTTATAAGCAGAAAATGAGGTCAGGGTTATCAATCTCATCAAACATAGTAAACAAAATTCACCACTGTCACTGCTAAATATGTATTACATATATAATAGGTGCTTAATTAACATGATGATTTCAAAAGGCTTCACAAATTCTTTTGTTCCCTCTGCTTCACTTGTGTACCCAATTATAATTCATAATAAATGTTATTAAGTCATCAAATATTCCTTTGTATATGAAAGTGGGTTTTTTGAATTTCTATTTTATTGAGAATACAAACAAAATCACCACACACAGTCCCCCCATCCTGAGAAATCCATATTTCCCTCATATTATTTATTCTACTACATCTTTTCTTTTAATATTTAAGTATCTTGCCACATAAAATTTAAGTCAATCTGTTTATCAATAACCTAAAAAAAAAATCTGATTTTGCAAAAAAGTATTTAATTTGCATTTATAAAATATACTCATAGTCATAAATTACACTTCACCTTCTATCTTTTAAAGCAAAGAAAGGCAAAAAAGAAAAAAGCATCATGTTTTCAAATATATGTTTAGATTGATGTAAATTATGCTGTATAAAAAGCATTTTTAAAAGAGGTATTTTTATACCTGAATTTAAAACTCCGTATAATCGTAGATGTATTTTTCTTCCTAATAAAGTCTGGTTTATAATCAGCTGAAGCAGTTCTTTGATGAAGACACTCCATGAAATTTTTTTTTTGGGGTAGATTTCTATCACCTACTTTATGAAATCCAATCATTCATACCAGTTGTTAATTAATGATTTAAGGAAACACTGGACAAGTGATTTCAGTACCAAAAAGATATAAATAAATTTTAAGTCTTAACAAATACAGAGTAAAATCTACCTTATTATTCTATCTATACTACTGCTTTATCTTTTGACATGCAATAAAGTTTAGATATGTTAGCAATTCTGTGTGATGCCTTTCAAACATCTCATCATTTCATTAAAAATGTAGTAAACACTTTCTAAAAATTCTGCTTATTTTCTCCTTAAATTTACAATCTGACCAAAATTCTGAGAAATGCTAAGTTTAGAAACTATGAAGATTTTGAGAACTTTGGATAAATCTTGTTCTTGTCTATAAAAAATTTCCCCAGACCTAGCAGCTTTGAAACATTACCTTTCCCAAAGTCACTCTACAGAGCACAATAAATTGCCTAGCTGACTTGGAGGTCACCATCCAATTCTTCAATTTGATTTTGAAATTTTTTAGGGATCCAGTGTAAGCATGCAAATAACGTGGTTTAAAAAAATTTTTTTCTACAACGATTTCAAGGTATAATTTTTTGATCTTTGTGATTTAACCTGCTAAACTGCTTCAGTAAAATATCCAAAATTCAAGGAATGTTACAAAATCTTAAAAGTTTTCAACAATCTAATCAACTCCAATTGCTATAAAATTGTCTGCTTAGTCATTTATTTGTTTTTACCAACATTAAAGCTTCTTTTATAATATATTTGAATATATTCATATATATATAAATATATATAGGCACATATATAATTTATATATTTGAATGCCAGACTCTTAAAGGCCTATACTCACAGTATAAATGTGAAACTAATTAAACAAACAATACCAACTGAAGTTTGTCTTCTCTATTATACTCTGCTGTGCTTAAGAAATGATTGCAGAAGTTATTATTAGAGTTCATATGTATCTTGCAGCCTACAAGGACATAACTTTGGAAAAAACCCACTGAATCACATTGGAAAAAAAAATCCCAGAGTAGGATTTTCTCCATATACATTAGATTCCATATCACACCTCATGATAAAGTAAAAGTTATCAAATTTCAGGTTGTCTGAAAAAACTGTTAAATACTGTATTTGTTAAATATTATATTCTTCTCCCCCCTAGTTGTTTAGTGGTAAGACTTGGTATGCAATTAAGATCTGGAAGAAAATTAAAGAATAAATGTATTTTTAAAGCCCTTTGGCAAAGGACTATAATAAAAGGGACAAGACTATTATTTATTATTATTTTTAGAATTTATTTTTTATTTATTTTTTTTGCTGAGTCAATTGGGGTTAAGTGACTTGCCCAGGATCACATAGCTAGCAAGTGTTAAAGTGTCTGAGGTCACATTTGAACTCAGGCTCTTCTGACTTCAGGGCTGGTGCTCTATCCACTGAACCATTTATCTGCTGCAGGGTAATCATTAATACTGTTGACCCTGGCATTTAATGCAAATAAAGGTTATGTGAAATTTGATGTAAAATTTAAATATACATTTATATTGATTATTGAACAACCTAGAAATTTGGTAATATTTGATCAGTTTTGGTTGCACAATGTTGAAATGAACAATTAAATATAAGACCTCAAAAGTTTAACCACAAGTTTAAAAAAATTTTCAGTTAACTGCATTATCAGTACCGAGGAAAAATAGATAAATACAATACACATAAATATAACCCAAAAGATTATTTTAGAGGGCAGTTTCATACTTTTCTTTCAAAGTCTTGACAGTTGCCAAATTGACTAATCTGGGTTTTGCTTCCCCTACTTTCCATTGAATTCCTCAGATAGAAAAGCTAATGAATAATTAAGTGATTCAAAAGCTGACAGCATGAGGGAAAGAAGCAGTGAGGGGCCTAAATAATCCTCTCTTATAATAATCAAAATCTGATTATAATCATAAAAGATGAGTAGCAAAATAAAACTTTTTTTCATCACTTAAAATTTAACAAATTTTCTTATATTAATTTAATACTTTACTTTGTGGAAGATTTCTTTGAAATAGTTGGAATTACAAATCTAATAATTTCCATTAGAAAAAAATTTCCCACCATCCATGTACAAACTCAAGAGCATGAATATCTTTAGTCCAAAATATTCCTCAGTGAATTACAGAGTAAAAACTAAATCACATTCAATCACAAATACATTAATTCAAACGAGTAGTTCTAAAAACTAAAATGCAGCCTTTAAAAAGTTTTTTTTGCTAATTTAAAATTTCATTTTCCAATTGTTTTGATAGAATAATTTTTTGGAAATATATCATATAATTTTAAAATAATAACAAAAATTATGCAGGCTCATTTTAAGTACAAATATTATTTCAAAACCAATGATACATTCCACTTTGCAAAATGACTTTCACTCTAAATCACAGTGCAATTAATCTTTGGAAAACTTTGTATCAACATTTACCCCATGGATTCAACAAGACAAATGTTAATCAGATATAAAAAATACTATTGACTTAAAATTAGTATTCACAAATCGTACAAGGCTAAAAAGACTCCACCTCATTTTATATCCTACCATGTCATCTTGACAATGTTAATTAAAAACAAAAACAACAACAAAAACCAAAAAACACCCTGCTTGCTGTAACTTACCCTCTCCATTAGAAATACTTTTGGCAACAGCCCCACTCTCATCCCTTTCCCTTTGACTTAAAAAAGGTTTTGATGTTTTTCCCCACCCTAAAGACTTTCCTGACTTTTGTTCTTTTTTTTCCTTCTCTTTTTTCCCCCTATCCACTAAATTCAGCTTTACTTTACATCTTTTAACAATTGCACTTAGAATAAATCTTTAACCTTTCTTGTTTGTCATAGATCTCTTCACCTAAAGATATTTTTAATATATAAAATATTGTTATCTATATTCATAGTCATGAAAGATTAATAGTAACTCATTATGGTACTTTGCGGCTTAAGAAGTTACTTTCCTAACAATCACACAAATTTGTTAGTATAAATAGTATACATTTTGCAAATAAAGAAACTTGGGTCACAATAGAGTCCAGGGTTACAAAGTCCTTGCCCAGATTTACAAAGCTACAAGTGTAAAAGTCTAGGTCTTCTAAAATCTAATCCTTTCCCTCTATGTTATCACAATTAAAAAAAAACATTTCACTGGTCCTAAGGTAATCATCCTTATCAGAGAAACTGTCTTTTTACCTTATTTTAGCCAAGGATATTTCATGGACCCTATTTGATGTAGAATTCTATGATTTCTAAATATTACCAAGAGATATAAGAAATTAAAAAGGAATAAGGAATAGATTAAAAAATACACAGGATCAAAGACAGTAATTTTATGTTCCAATTAACTTGAGTACTTTTATGGCTTTTACAATCAGATGTATCCTAAACCATTATCTAGGGTTTAGTGCACACTATCAATAAGGGGACTCCAGTAAAGCACTGCAATCCAAAAATTGACAAACATCCTTTGTTTAAAAAAAAAAAAAAAAAAAGTCAGAGAACATCCAGAAAGTTTGCCTAGAAATATATCAAATAGTTAGAAAGAGTTTAAGAATACAGTAACCTTTCTCATACAAGAGTCTGATATGAACAGATATACTCAAGTCTACATGAAAATGGATAACCTTCCACTCATGGGAATCTACAATTGCTACCAAAAAGATCCTTTTTTTGACCACAAGATTGAAGAATGAAAGTTAAGCTGGCTTCCAGGAACTAATTAAGAAACCCAAGTGTGGATTATACATGTGCTATTTAGGTTACTAAATATTTCAATAAAATGGAATAAAGGAGGAAAAAAAAAAAAAAAAAAGAAAATTAAGATGACTTGGGGTTTCCAGCTATCAGTCTGAAAAAAAAATTAAGGTAAACGCTTAAAACTCTTTCTACTATACCAAATGCTGAATTTAATATGCTTTGGTCAAGGGCTCGACCTTTTACGGGTAGAATAGTCATTTAATATTACTTAGTATACTAGTCATCAAAACAAGAGTATGTTGAGAAAATGTACCTAGGTAATGGACAAATATCTGAAGCATTAAGTTTTCTTAAAACAATACAAAACAAACAACACCACCATCCACTCACCCTACCTCTCACAGTGCAACATCATTAAAAAAAGAATAATTTGACAATTTGGGTTTTCTTTAAAGGTTTACAATCCACTCCATCAAAGGTTATGTGAAAATGAGATAATTTTGAGATCAATTTGAAAAGTAGTTAGCAAAAATCTATTCTATATGGGGTAGCATTGATATTTAACAAACTTTTATCTGGAATGATTCTAGCATAATTTACAAGTTTCTTAAAACCAAGGGAACTGGAAGAGATGTCTGTTTCTTATCCTGTAGGAGGATGTGTGCATATATGGGGAAGGAAAAGGGACAGATTCTTCCTGTTTTTCCACCTCTTGGTGCTTACCAAGAAATCTAGTCTCCACTGACATGCATATAATAGTGGCTATGCCACTCTTTTAAAAAATGAAGGAAGCATTAAGACAACTATCAAATTTATGTTACTAAATATTTCAATAAAATGGAATAAAACAAAGCTACAAAACCAAATTTTCCTTTAAAATCACTACCATTTCTGTATTTGAGGAAAAGGGGGAAAGAAGTCAAAAGTATGTTAAATAATTTTAAAAGAAGAAATATCCTTCAAAATCAATAACACTTACCAAGTACTGATTTGGTTCCTCCTCCCCCCCCCCTTTTTTTAAAAATAGTGAGTATTTATCACCTAATTTTTAAAATGTCAGAGAGAAAAAGGAAGGCTGATAGTCTAAGACCCAGGTTCTTAAGAGTATATTTCACAAATCAGAAGTTGAAATATAATAAACATCATTTTAAAAAGATAAAGGACTGAGAGGATCACAGAATACTTACGTGTCAAGAATGCTTCTTCAAATGAAGCTAACAAATTGTTATCACATAATACCAGTACAGCCTATCTTAACTTGTTAGAACCTAGGAAAAAACAGAAAAGATTAAAAAAAAAAAAAAAAAAAAACTTGTTAGAAAATAGATCATTTAAAATCTTATTTATGCAATATTCTTTATGTTGAAAGACAAATCTATTTTCTAGTCCTCATATATCAAATATGATTAGTAAAAAAAATTTTTTTCTTCCCTTACTTCAAATCATTTATATTAAGTTGAATCGGATTACATATTGAACACATTTTGGTAAAAGTTACTTGTGGGCAACATATCTGAAACCTACAAATTCTTAAGCTCCTTTTCCCCACTTATTATGTGGTGTTAAAGTTATGAACTAAAGTATTAGAAAAAACTTATAATTTTAAATCAAAAGATATTACACATGAGGGGTAATAACAAAAAAAATTGTTTCATTGTTGATTTTCTACCTACAATAAATAAATGAAGGATTGGTCATTATATCAAGACAGGAAATTTTATTGGCCCTTCAGGATCAAAAAAATAAAAAGCACAACATAACAACAAAAAACTTTTCAATTAGCAAGTCAATGAGAACAAGATTATATATAGTTGGGAGGACTCTTACAGTCCAGATAGTCTTTACTTTTTTCTAGTGCTAACCTTTAACACTCTTTACAATTTATCCCATAAAGACATGCAACAGGATAAAATGTGGATGAATCAGATTAGGTTCATTCACTTCCCAAGTATGTTATTTCATTTTGAGAGGACCTTAGTTTTCGTTATGCTATTTAGCACTGCCTAGGCATAGGCACAATCTACTAAAATGTTCCAAATAACAAAGGATGGCAGGGAATTTGGCCAAAGAAATATTCAGTCTTGCAAGCAATAAAATGATTTATTTACAAAAACCACCACTTTTTCAAAATATATCCAATGACCTACAAAATGTCTGAATTTTTACAAGTGGCTTATGGCATAATATAACATTTAAATCTGTTTAGGCATTAGGGAGAAAAAAAACCAAAACAAGCAAAAAAATGTTACTGAACTTTTATAGAAAATTCTTCCTTTTTAATTGAAGTAAATATGGAAACAAAGCAATTTCATTTAAAGAAAAATGACTTAATTTTATGGTAAGATTATTAAATCTGGAGCCAAAAGTCACTTCAGAAACCATCTACTTTAATTTCCTCATTCTACAGATAGGGGATAACAAAGGAAATACAAATACTGCATCTCTGAATTTAATATTTTTATTTTCCTGTTCTAGTTTTAAGGCAGTTTTGGGTGTACAAATGCAAAGTTATAGTCTCAAGAATTTGTGGTCCAACTTTTTATTCTTACAACTCTACAAATATTAAGGTTATCAGAAAAGAGTTTTTGTATTATTTGCAAGCAACTTTATGATTTGAATTCATCTTGTAAATAATTAAAGTAGTAGTAATAAAGAAAATGAAATCACTGCAACTTTTTGAGAAATAGAGATTATTTCAAACACCAAGATTTTAAATTATGTCATAGAGGATATGGTTTTTTGTAATTTGTCCACAATTATTTTTTACCTTAAATTAAGCAATATATATGCTTTTCAAAAATTTCACTCAATTTAGCATTATGGAAATTTCTATAATTTAGTGAGAAAAAATTATGAAGCTATTTCTTGGGAAATAAATTATTTATATAAATTCTAAGTGTAACAAATTATTAGTCTAGAAAGATGAAGAATTCTGAAACTTTTACACCAAAAATTTAGAGAAAAGTTCTTAGATATTAAAATTTATCTTGTTCTAACCCTCCAACAAATCTGGGTAATAACTCCTTGTATGAGAATAGATTCTGGACTCAGACTCCCCTCCCCACTACAATTCTTACCCATGTTTTTAGATAAATAACTTCATAAAAGTCCATCTATTGTAGTGATGACTTTTTCTTTTAGATGTTATCATCAATGTTAGTTATTAGGAAAGGAGGTGGGCTTGTTATAAAGCAAAGAAGAAAAAGAGAAAGTCCTAATTTAAGTAGCACTTTATAAGTTGTATCACTATTGAGGCAATATGAGGTATTCAAAAATCAAATTTACAGTTTCTACTTGTAAAATTATTCTTCTCTATTTGGTTTATTATATCACTTAATTTTATTTAGCTCCCTTAGTTTTGTGATGCTGGCACACATGCTAGCAAGTATATGAATATTGGGCACTGCTTCTGTAGTTAAGGAGATGGTAGAAAAAAATCAAGGAAGATATATCAGAATTCGAAATGAGATGCAGTGTGTTGGCCACTATGGGACTTATAGAAATTGGCACATAGAAATTTTCCTCCCTTTCTCTTCTGACAGTTGAAATCTACATTTAGTATCAATATATATTAAGTATTTTTTCTCTAAGAACTTCTTCCTGTCTAACATCAACACTTATTTCTTCTAGGTAGTTCTAAAAAGGAATAAAAGAAATTAAAAATCACACAAAGAAAGCAACTAATTACTAAAGTCTTCTTATTATTAATAGTTAAGTTGAAAAATAACTTTTACATGGAGATTTTTTGTATGGTAATGAATAATCTACCAATAGTATCACCACAGTGTATAATAGTACTTTTTGTGAAGAATAATTCCCCCTAAATTAGTATGATTTGCATATACTTATTGGTATTTGATTTTCTCTAAGGTTATCAGCAGCTAATGGGTACAACTTCTAAACGCTAATGTTCTTAAATATTTAGCAGCTGACAAAAGCAGAGATTCCCCAGCTCTTGTTTCCAGCTTCAAGGGAACAGAAACAAGGACTGGGAAGATGAGCCCATCAGCAGCTGCTTAAGCAGTGGGCTGGGGTATACTGAGGTATATTGCTGTGAGCAAAGCATCTGCTCACTGAAGGGGGAAAATTTGGTTATATTTTTCTGAGTTTTCGTTTCCTTTTAATAGTATAACATGATTTTGAATTCTCAAGTTTATACTCAATTACTCATTCAACTACTTAAACTCCATCCAACTTTGCTTACACAAGTATGAGATGGAGAACTGATATGAACCAAACTGAAGATTTTACCAAGTCTTTCTGAATAAACTTAAATAAAACAAGTTCAGGTATCTCATCTATATTCACCTATAATAATAAAGAGGGCCATCCAAAAAGAAAAACAGCAGACCCCTGGCACTACAATTTCAAACTCTGATATAGAAAGAAAAAACAAATTTTGGTCTGCTCTTTCTCTTGAAAAATACCTAGCCGTTTTTAAAAAATAAGCTTCAAAGTGACACTTCCACTTTTTAATAAGATAGGAACTTAGCTAATAACTCGATAGACATTTATCGAGATAGGAAAATTAAAGTATCATTTAACAGCCACAAATATTATTTGTCCCAAAAGGTTTTATGGTATTAGAAGAAAAATGTGCAATGTTAAATTTTATTGAATCATTTACATAAAGTTATTCTTAAGAGAATAATGAATATAATTTTGGCCAAAACTAAGCAATTTCTCTGCTCCAACATTTAAAAAGCAAATAATGTCAAAGTTCACTACAAAATAAGTGTAAAGAACATTAGAAGATAGATAACAATCTAATTTTGACTAGTTCCCAAGAAATTATGCTCATGTTTATTTCACAAGAGTCCAAGCATCTCAAAACCACACACAAAAACACATCAAATTAAAACAAAACCCTAGTTGCTCAAAGAAAAAAATTCTATTGTAAACATTAAAGTATGATTTTTAAAATCTCTAAAAACATATTTCAAAACACTAATAGATTACCCAAATTTTAAACCAATGGATTAACTAGCTATCTCAGCAATCCCATTATGAAACATTCTGTTTCTTCTCCAAATGATGGTCTAGTCATAAAAAAAGCAAAACCAATTCTCAGTAATATACACATTAATAAAATATTAATGGTAGTAAATATTTTAGTTCATAGCCTAGATTTTATATTGATTTATAAGCACCTAAAATATTTCCAGCTATTTTGCATCTATCTTTTCTAAAAAACAAAAACAAAATTTACCCAAAGTATCACTTCATTGTAATTCTATTGCATTAGGTGTCAAACTATTAAATATTTGTTCCTTTAAAAACCACATATTATAATTAATTTTATAATATTTGCCACTAAAGTAAAAAAATAAAATAAAAACAAAGTTGATGCTTAACAACATAATAAATTCTCCACCAAAAGCTGCCTAGGAGAAAAAATATCATTTAACACAAGTTTTACAATAGACAAACTATCTAAAATTAAAGCAATGCTGCTAATACATTACATAAACAGCATTATTCATCACGTGATTTCTTTGTATTTCTAGTTTGTTACTGAAATGTTCAGAAAAAGCAATAGTTTTGAAAATTGTAAAAATCTGAATAAAGTGCAAGCATTTTGATAGAGTAAGACACAACATAAACAGCATTATTCATCACGTGATTTCTTTGTATTTCTAGTTTGTTACTGAAATGTTCAGAAAAAGCAATAGTTTTGGAAATTATAAAAATTTGAATAAAGTGCAAACATTTTGATAGGGTAAATACTTTGTAAGCAGTTATGATTTTCTCTGCAAAAAGCATATATATGTTGAAAATTTGGAAAACATGGAATATAAGTGATGAACAAAACCCCAAAACACTGACAAAGTATTAAACTGGAAAGAGAAACTTAGCTAGTTAAGCAATTTCTAAACTAAAACAGACACAATTTTATAAAATATCTCTTCCTCACCCTCTTTAAACCACCTATACCCTTCTAATAACTTTAGTACCTGTCTCCAAATAAGAAGCATTATCTATTTAAGTTTTTGAGTCAGGAAAATTCTCTACATTTAAAAAAAAAAAGAAAGGAAAATGTAAATACATCTGGTCAGTTAAAAAAAAAAAAAAGACTTAGATAAATTACTAAACTTGAAAAAGCAATTCTATGAAGTAACCCTTGAAGAATAAATCACTAAAATATAGCAACCAACATAACTTATTTACAAATCCTGGATAAAAATGTATTCTTGTGAACATTAGATACAGAAGTCACTTAAAGTCTAAAAATTGTGAATTTAAAAGTGAAATGTATTAATTCTGGTAGGTTCTAAGTATTTAGATGATTATATGAAATTTCATCTTTGTTTTGGATATTCTTATCTGATAAAATAGAAAATATTTATCCGTCTTAAGCTTATCACTTGGGGGAAATAAATAAAACAGCTAATTGCAACTATGCCTTTATAGTTTAAAAAAAAAAGTATGGGATGCTAATGTTTAATTATGTTTTATAATTGTATGAAAGACAGGAGAAAAAGAAAAACTACTCATTCTTATCCCAACTATCCTCTAATTAAAGACACATCAATGTATTTGTTTTTAATAGTCAAACATTTTGTACAGCCTACATGTTTACTGCTACAAGTTTAAATAAAAAGCCATCATCATTCAGTCACATAAAGTACCTTCATAATGTTTACATTGATTTCATTCACTCCAAATATTAAGAGATTGATTTTTTTGTGATTAATAAGAGACTAATATTAGAATTGAGAATAACACTCAACAAGAAAAATTTTTTAAAAACCCTTATGAACGCTTACTTTTTTCTTACTGTTTAAAAATGATCAAAAATAAATTCTGTAAGAATAAACTATACTTCAGCTATTTTAAAATTCAAATCACACCATTTATAAAAATCTAGTTTGGGGACTTCATGCAAATTAAAATATAAAGAACTGTCTAGTAAGTAAAACAACAATCCCCCCCCAAACCCAAGACATTATTTGAAAATGACACTATACTTTTGTTATTATTTTAATTGCACTTTTTTAGTGTTTCAATTAAGAGACTGATTCCCATTTTGAAAATACTTGTCATTAGCTTAAATTTCCAAATGTCCCAGACTGAAAGATTCCAAAAATATAAACATTAAAGTTGATTTCTAAACCATTCTCACAAAAACTAAAGCATTAAAAGACGTGGTACTCTAAGATGTAGTGCATTAAATTAACATTTATTATAATTTGTGATTTGAGAAATTTCAACATTTTGCTCCATGTAAGACTTAACAGTTGTTACTTAAATGAAAGTGGGGTTTTCATTTTCAACCAAATTGACACTCTTGTTTAGGATCAGGACTTAATATTAATTTCATATTGGAGTCTTTCCTTTTAATATTTTGTTAAGTTTACCAACAAGTATTTCTTGAAAATTAATTTCACAGACTATATAGAACCCACTTCTCAAAACTACCCAAATATTAATTACTTAACAACAAAAATCGGATGTAAACCACAAAATGACTTATTTACAATAGGATAAATCCAAACAAACAAAAAACCCTACTTTAATTATGCATATTTCCCTTCTCAGTCCTATTAACATTTCTGTTGGAGAAACTATCCTGTGGTTAATTTCTTTTAATTCCCCAAACTGCTGACAAATTCAAGTTGTTTTTATACATATTGGCTCCTCATAGAGTCTTTTTAAGGAGACTAAGATAGTTAATTTTAAAATTTCTTCACAACTGAAAAATCAGATTGCCTAACTTTAAAATCCTTAACTACATCAACAGTTATTTCCATTAAAGTTCAATCATGTCAAAAAATAAACATAAAACTTTTGAAATACAAAACCACAGGAGTAATAAATTCATTAATTTACCTTAATTTTCTTATCTCTTTTCAGGTAGAATATAGGGATTTTCAATCACAGAAGTTAAGTTGTTCTCCAGAATCAGTTCTCCTCTAAGTAAGGTCAAAACCTGCAATAAAAATGTCATGTATTATAGTTCGAAGACACTCAACAGATTTCCGACACCCACAGTTCTGTAGTTGATCCTTAAACATAGATGTAGGTCATCAATATGACCCTTACCTTGGTTATGTTCAGGGGAAGTCCTAATGTGAAAAAACTGCTCCTTTTAAAGACTGACTGATTAGAAACACCTGTGATATGCTTAAAAAAAATCATCAGAAGCCTCTTCAAATCAGAGCAATGTTTCTGCTTTCATTTCTTACAGCATTCATTTGAGAAAGAAGAAGGGATGGAGGGAAATGGGAATAGCTACAGTATGACTTGAGAGTACTTCTACAACTCTAATAGAATTGTTGTGAATTTGGGTAATTACAATTACTATCTTTGAAGACCCATTTCTCTCAAAATGTTACTTTATACCTTTAAAAAAAAGTATGATAAAAATTTAAAGAGTGGCTAAACAGCTATTTCTAAATTTTAATTGCTAAAAAGAATTGTGTATTTTGAGCAATGTAAATACAATGTAAATTGTATTTTGAGCAAATTGTCATATTCAATCATATTCTCAAATTAAATATAAACAAAGGTTATCAAAATAGAAATTACTATGTAGTCTCACAAAAGTGCTTAATATCCAAATTTGAAATAAAGTTTAGATAACAAAACATAAAAGGACTGTAATATGAGTCTATTCAATCAAATAAAATGCAAAAAAAGATACTCTTATTTTCAAGGAAGAAACAGATCTGAAAGATCATTTGGCCAAATCATTTTGGTATGTCTCATTTTAAGAATACCACTACCAAATGTAAATCTTCCATTTACTATTTAACTTTCTGATGTCTCAATGACAATGTATTTTAAATGCTGTTTTTTAATATTAACAAAGAAAGATGGCAAATATTAGCCAACTAATTAAAGTGAACTTTAGTGCTTGAAGTTTTCAATTTTCACTTAAGTAGAAAAATTTAAAAATCATTTTTATTTCAAGATTTTTTTAAACCTTTCCTCAAATACAGTATTTGTGCAAAATCCAAAAGTATTCTTTCAGCATGGAAAATCCTCTAAAGACCAACCAAAATATGTGAATCTACATAATTTCTTATCTACCTATTTATCCACTTCAATACATTTTCTTAAGTGAGTTTAAAATGATATAAAGGATTCTATTTTAAAACAGAATAATAATCCAAGAAAAAAAGTTAGATCATTAAATGAGGCAATTGTTATACTGACAAGGGTAATGAAAGTAGAAGATTAAACACATTATAAACAAATATTAATGTCATATGTATAGAGTAAGAAGGTGGAGAAAATGCTAAAACACAAGGAATCAAATTTCAAGTGTAGTACAAGAATACTGTGCAATTCCACCCTGTTAGGAAATCATACATTATTTTGTTAAGAAAACACTCAAATAACTTCTCACTGTTAAGAAAAAATAAATTACAAAAGTATATAGTTGAAATTTTCTGTAACTTATTTCTATTGGGAACTTTTCTAGATGACATTTTTGGTTTTGCTTTTGAACAAATGCAGCAGTAATGAGGAAAATCAAAAATCTGTGCAAATTTCTTTGTGATAGCACAAATATTTTGTTTGCTTCTTAATATATTAAATATCTTGAAACTTTATGAAAAATAAAAAGGGTAGAGTTCAGAACTTTTTTATTACACATATTTGAGCCCTGTGAATTCAAGTATCTATGTTGTGTCTTTCAAAAAGGCTATTTTAAATATTAAAGTAACTTATTAAGAGCCATATCTATTTCTCTCATTATTAGTAAACATGATGATTGAAAAAAAATCCTCAGAGACAAATACAATAAATCAAGACAGAAATACGAATGTGCACAAATTATTAATACTGATAACCTAGAATTGATGTTACTTCTTCAAAATATAAGCTTATTGTAAATGAACTTAAACTAAAATTAAATAGAAATACTGCTTAAAAATTCAAAACTCCAATACTTATTTTCTAAATAAAAGTGTAATTTTGCTTGTTTTAAAAGATTGGGGGTAGGGAAGTAATATCAGGGGAGGCATTTATTCAGGAATTAAAAATAAAAACTATACCATAATTACTTTTAAAAACCACAGATCCATTAAATCTCAAATAAGACATGGTTATCTAACATGTTCCTTCCAGTAAAATCAGACAAAGTCATATTGTTCTTTCTAGAAAGGGTTAAACAAATCAATACATGTGTGGATTTAAGCTCCATTAAACAAAGACAGAAGTCTTGACACAAGGGCCAATTTCAAGTAACAACCTAAAACAGTTCCACAAATAAAGTGACAAAATTTTGTAAACCTGTGTTAATTTTTTTTTTAAAAGAAAAGGGGGAAAAAAAAGAAAATTTACTATCTAATTTGAATTTGTTATAAACTATCAAAAGCAAAAATAAATTGAGTTTTACACTAGGTCTTTAAGTTCATTCTTTTTGGTAAATATAAATATGCTACAGAAATTTATTTTTGTAAGTTACATTTGATTTTATTATGACTGAAGTCATTACAATTGAAAACTAAACAAAGGGCTTCACCACATCCTATAAAGGGAGACAGTTAAAACTATAACAAAAAGTTTAAAAAAGTGTTTTTGGTTTTGCCACAGACTATTGCTATTGGTTATTTTTAAAAAATCAATTAAGGTACATGGAAAATACGCCATGTATGAAAAATTAATTTCTATTTATAACTTGCAGAACATATTGAGATTTTTTTTGTGTGTGTGGGTAGTTCATCTTTGTATTCTCACTGATTAGAACAGGGCCTGGCAAATTAGCAGACAATGATTTTTGTTTGATTGAATAGTTAACAAACTAAAAATACTTTAAAAAATAAAAATATCTTAAACGATAAAATTTTATATTCTAATAGCCTATACCCAATAGCAATATACCCATATTTATTCTCACTTCAAGTAAACAGAACATTAAATAAAGTAAAACGGCTCTATTATTAAAATATATAATAACTACCATTATTGGCATAGTACTCTGTGTTCTTATATACTAATAAATAAAAGCTTGGTATAGAAATAAAGGAATTTTTATACATTTAATTTATAAATCCATACATTTAATTTACACCTGTTGGAATATATGTCTACTTATCACAAAATCCAAGTCAAGTTTCAATGTTAGCTAGAATTCACATTAAAGGAGCCATTAAAAACTATTTTTTTATTTCATTATCAACTAGCACCCATTCATACATATATTGAGTTCAAAACAACGTATTTGTTGTCCCTGGAATTCACGAAATTATTACCTGTTTCATGGGAAGGATTTTTCTAAACACAAAATAAATTTAAAAGAAAGGCACTTCATGTATTTAATAGTTAAATTGGACCAATATAATTATAATTAAATCCAACACTTCCTACCCTCTGAAAACACTCAACAGCTTTAAAGAAAATTTAAAGTAAAAAACTGAAATTATGACCTACATCTAATCTTTAAAAACTTTTTGAAGGAAACTCCTCCTTTCATGATATATTCTTGAAACTATGGAACTTGGATATGAAAAACATAAAAGACTGTTTATAAATAATGCTATTCAATTTATCAATACAGATGTCATTTAAAAAGCATTTGACTTAAATATTTCATTTAAAAATTACTTGAATGTTTTAAAAGAACTTAACCTTTACCTAAGGTGAGAATTAAAGAACAAAATGAAAATGTTCCATCATGTGCATCAAAATATGAAGAAAATCCTTAAGAAATACAAAAAATTATCTGTACACCATCTACAGCCACCTGGTCTAATAGTGCTTACTACTTTTTCTTGAAAACCACACCCACCTTTCTTTTATCATGCCCAACTAAAAAGAGAATGACAGTTTGAGAAATTAATCAGAAAACAAATCTACTTCTAATAGTAGTTAAATAAGCACAAATTATGAAAAAAATAAAGTTACAAAAGAGAAAGGGACATTTTTAGGTAATGAATTGACCAAAAAGGGAAATAACTCATACATATATGCATGTTTACTATTATATGGTCTAAATTGTGAGAAGCTGCATAAATTTATTCAAAATTAGTAGCCGATTAAACAAACTCAATTTTTACTGATTTTTCTTTTTGTAAAATATCTTCATAAAAAGTTTTGTATTCCACCCATGAAAACCTGCAGGAAAAACTTTTCAATTTAAAATTTGGTTAAAATGCATGTATACACATATGTATGTGTGCGTGAATGGAACACATATATAAAAAGTATATTCACTCACAAACAGAATGTTTCCGTTTTTTTAAAAAAAGATCTAAATCAAAATAAAAATAGTCTAAATTTAACAAACGGACAATTTTTTAACAAAGCCTACTTGATTAACCAATGAAAACTAAGGTTTCAAAACAAGAAAGTCTTATTTAAGACTTTAGATCACAATTTTGTAAAATCATGGTCCCTACTATTTTACTTAAATTACAAACTTTAGATATTGTGGAAAAAATCTTAAAAAAAATTTTTTAACTTTAACATCATTTTTCGATAGTCACCCTCCATTAATTAGTTATTTTCAAGTTACAGGAGTCCTAAGGAAAATTTATCAGTTCTCATCATTAATTAACCTAGGAATAGGGGGAAATCGAAATACCACCACCCAGTTCAATCTTCAACTCCCGAACCGCTTCCTGCCAGCCAATCGTGGGTCAAGAGACAGATCTACCCTTCAGTCCCCTGCTTTTTGGGTCCAGTACTACACAAAATTTGAAAATCATCAAACTCTTTGCCCCTACGTTTCTCTTGAAAAGACTAGTTAGCAAGGCCAGTCCTTCTCCCTCTTATGCCCGGGAACTTAATCCATATAGTAATTCCGGAATAAACCCAATCTTCAGTCCAATCGCTAACAGTGCGTGAATTGTGTTCGCCGTGCATCATTATTCCTCCCGTGAACAACCCAATAACTCAAGTAAAAACCATCTTCCCAGGGCGAGTGCCCCACATGCCAAGGACTCGCCCGAGAAGGGTTAATGGAGCGATTTAGAGGAAAGGGGCAAGATCTAGAACCCGTATCTTTACAGAGAATTTTACAAGATACATTGCAGATAAATAATGCCTAAATGAAGTTAAAGCAATCACCACGGTCATTCCGGGGCTATAGGGCAAAAAAGTACAGAAAATCCACGGAGAGGAAGCTACAACGACTAAGACAACGACAAGTAACACTTCCTTACCCCTCGGAGACAAGCGCGCTCTCTAGAAGAGATTGGTCCGAGAGAATACTTTTCGGGGGAAACAGACGCTTTGCAATTCTCCTTTTCTCTGATTGCGACGTGTTATAGAAACAGAATTAAACGAGGTCCGAGGCGAAAGAAGGGAGCTTCCCCCTCCCCAAAACAAAACCAAACCCGACAAATCGCAGGGGACAACAGGAGGCCAGAGCAGGGGTTCCACCTCCGAACAACCCCCCTCCCCCCAGGAAAGGAGAAATTAGGCGCCGTCAAAAGTCCCTCCTTGCCAATTCCCCTAACTGGGGCCGGGGGGGAAGGGGGGGGGGCAGCGGCTGCTGGGCGTCCAGCCTCTCTTCGGGACGTCCTGAACTACGCTCACGAGAAGGACTAATTGTCCACCTGGACAGCGGGAACTCTCCTCTGCCCACTGCCGGGTCTCCTGACATCTGCTGCTCAGGTTCCTGAATTCCACCCCCGCTACCTCCCTCCCCTCCCCCATTCCCTCCCCCCAAGTTCCCCTTCTCGAGGAAGAATCCGTCAGAGGACCAGAAGGGCACGAGGCACCCAGCTCTCGGGAACTCAGAAATCCGGAGTCCGGGTGAGAGCGCGGCGGGAGAAGCGTAAGGGCACACCCCGCCAGCCGC
The DNA here is from genome assembly GCF_902635505.1 of Sarcophilus harrisii. NCBI lineage: Eukaryota > Metazoa > Chordata > Mammalia > Dasyuromorphia > Dasyuridae > Sarcophilus > Sarcophilus harrisii. The sequence goes on from NC_045428.1 coordinate 522,383,341, forward strand.
TGTCAAGCAGCGCAGACGCCCGGACCCGCCGCCCCCCGCTCCGACTCCCCCCTCCTCTCAGCTTCTGCGGAGGAGCAGGGATGACAGATCCCGCGGCGGCCTCGGCGCGACCGCCGCCGCTCCGCCGGGTCCCGCTCAAACTAAGCTCCCCTCCCCCACCGCCACTTCTCCCTCTCCCGCCACATCCCTCCGGCCGCCGCCCAATCTCTCTCACCCAGGTTGGCCGGTCCCCGGGCCGGGAGAATTTTCCCGTCCGGAGAAAGGGCGGATTCTGCGCCCTTTCCCCAAAGCCCCCTCCCCCTCTGCAGCCGCTGCCGCCTCCCTGGTGGCGTTCCACCGTCTCCTCAGCTTCCTTACCGATGGCGCTAGCCCCAAAGAAGCTCCTCGAACAGCCTCCATCTATAGGAATTTTTTAAAGATTTTTTGGTTATTTTTCGGCAGGTTTCTCATAGGGTTCTCCAGCCGAACTAGGGTGACCAGCCTCTCTCGCTAAATTGATGCGATCAGGCATCACTCGAAAATGGCGCCGAAAGCGCAGGGGCTCCTCATTCAAATTCGTTAGAGCCAACCCCGCCGCCCCGGGGCATGCCGGGAACGCGGGCGGCTACTACTGTCAATATCTCTCCCCTCAACCCTCCCCCTCCACTTTCCCAACAACTTTTGCACATGCGCAAAACCCCACCCAATTCTCCACCCCCTCCCTCGCGTCTTTTACACATGCGCGTTAAACTATTCGCGCCCCCTCATTTCAACATCCTTTAGTAGCGATCTTGGCGCATGCGTGTCTTCTCATGCCTCTCAACCGCAGAGATCTAGCCAACTGCTGCAGCTACGCAGCAACGGTTCGTAGGTAGTTTGCCGTTTAATGAACTGAACGGAGTAAACAAGTGAGGTTTAGGATAAACGTAAAAGAAAACGGTGGGCAACCGACCCTTCGGAAAGGCTCCGAACAAGACTGTGTGCGTATTGACCCATGCGAGGAGTTGTTCCTGTCTAAGCCCACCCGTCAGCTTTCGCGCTGCAGCCGGCTCGGACGCGTGTGTCCGAAACCACAGTCCGAGCGGGTACTCGCGGCGTCTCCCAACCCGATTTCGGGAGGGAGTTTAGAAGGAGTGGGTTTTGACGATCGAGTGAATTCTTCCCTCCTCTAGGCTGCCTGTGTGTGCGCACACACGGTTCAAGAGAGACTTTACTTGGACAAATCTCTTCCTTTTTAACGTAATTTTTACTATAAACCAATAAAAGTCTAAAGTGTGGAGTCCTTGGTAAGCTGCATTACTTCACTCAGAACAGGAGTGAGTTTTAAGCGTGTGATGGGAGCAGACTATGGAATAAAAAGGTCCTCTTTACCTTCCCGTGGGCTTGTTTTATGTAGGTAGCGCGTTAAAGTGGAACGCTCCTGGCTCTTGAGTCAGCCGCGTGGAAGGCTCAACACTTTATCCCGGATTCCCCAAGCCTCAGTTTCCATATAAGTGAAAGAGAGGGTTTGACTTGCTGATCACTGAGAGACCTTCCAACTTTGTCTGTGATCGGGTCATCCAACTTAAAAAGAAAAAGTACTTCGGTCTTGCTGGCCAGTTACTTGCCAAAGTTGTGATCCCTTCCACTTGTTCAATTCCCGTGATTACTAAATCATAGAGTTTGCGCTGGAAGAGACGTAAAAGGCTATCAAGTTCAACTTCCTCATTTTTCAACTGGTTATCTTTGCTCTGTCTCCTTTCTGAGATTTTAAGGTTGTCTCTGACTTCTGAACTTTCTCAGATTAATGTTACACATTTCTTTCCCACACTGTCCTGTTTCTGATGCGGACATCACCATCCTAACTCTAGTCTGTAGCGTCAGTCTTCCTCAACTCTTCACTTTCCCTCACCTTCCTAATTGCAACAATTTTGCATTTAGTTGTGAGTCTTGATTCTTTATCCACATCTTAAATGCATTCCCTTCTCTCTACAACCCTTGCCCCAATTCAGGTTCTCATACACTTTCCATACACTTTTTAACCTTGTCTTTCTAGTTCTTCCTAGTTCTCTATTTCCAGTCTATTTTCCAAATCTATTCTTCACAAAATAATTAAATTTGTCGTCTTTAGAGGTTTGAACATGCCATTCCTGTATTCAAAAATCTCAAGTGGTTCCTTTTTTCCAAGATTAAAATAATAATTCCTCAACCTTGTATTAAAAACCTCCCACAATTGCCTTCATCTTATCCATCTGGATTTATTTCACATTATTTCCCTTTAGAAACTACATTTTGCTAGCTAGCTTTCTAACTGTTAACACAACTTAACATGCCATTTTCTACCAACTTTCTCTTAACAATCCCAAACTTTCATTCAAACTCACCTGCCACCTCCAAGAAAAAGACTTCCTGATTTTCATTGGTTGGCAGTACGGGTTTCTTCCGGAAATTACTTCTGCCAACAGTCAACAAACATTTACTAAGTACCTGCTATGCACCAGGCACTGTGCTAAATACTGAGGATACAAGAAGAAAACAGAAAAAGGAAATAGTCACAGCTCTCAAGGACCAAACAATCTAATGTGTTTTGTATTTATTTAGCTGTGCAATTATAGACAAATAGGATAAGTTCCTTGAGGGCAGCAATTGTCTTTTTCAAAGTACTCTTCAAATAGGAAGCACTTAAATGTTAATTGAACTGAACTTTTCGTTTATCCACCAGCTTTCATTAAATTACTTCTTCCTGGGCTAGGTTCTTGAAGACATCTAATGGAGCATATACTTTGAGAAAAGTCCTTCCAAGCTGGGGATAGATGTGTCTATGATGGAGACATTGTGCTTATTCAAAGACTAGCATAGACAAGTTTATTATAGAATTATTAGGATGAATTCTTGGGTCACAACTCATTTATCTTTTATTCTTGTGTTTTTTTTTTTTAAAGATTTTTTTCTGTATTTTTGTAATGCTTTATTGATTTTAAAAAATGTTTCAACACTTAAGATTTTGATTTCCACTTTTTCCCCCCTTCCATCCTCCTCTTCTCCCTCCCCAAGACAGCAAGCAATCTGATATAGGTTATATATGTGCAATCATATTACATATATTTCCACATTAGTCATATTGTAAAAAAAAAGAAAAACCATGAGAAAAAAACAAAAAAAAAATGAAGAGAGTATATGTTTTGATCTGCATTTTTGTTATCATGTGATAATAAGAATTATCACAATTTTTAATAGAGTAGGGATTCTTAATCTTTTATGGATCCTGTTTTTTTTTATAATCTGGTGAAGCCTGTAGATCCCTTCTCAGAGTATTTTAAATAAAGGAAATGCCAAAATTCAGTTAGAAGTTAGTAATGACTTTTTTTTCTGTCCAAGTTTACAGACCTGATGAAATATATCCATAGTCTTAGGGGGCCTGTGGCCTTCAAATTAGGAATACCTGCAGCAGAATGTATGCCCATACAAAAGAAATTCTGAATCCTTCAGAATACTAAACTATCTTTCATAGTGATACCAGCATGTTCTGAAAACTGCAACATTCATTACCAATAATGTATGTACAATGTATAGTAGTGAAGAAATATGTATTGGATTTTTTTTTTCATTAACTTAAACTAGGATCAATACCTTTATTTCCCAGATTGCTGTTCATGGCTAAAACTGATACTGTGCAAGTAGGAAAGGAAAAAAAGATAATTAAATTTAAAAATAGCATGACTTCTTTACTGACAAAACAAAAAAAGATGGCTTCTTGAATGCTAAGAATCTGAAAATCTGACCATGTGGGTAGAAGGGTAGGTGTTGGGGGTGAAGATTCTTGAGTCAGGTTCAGAAATCCTCAGTTCTCTTACTCCTTAACTTCCCTGGACAATGTCTACCTTAGGGCAAAAATCTATGAAATTTGAAGTCTTATATGCTATTTAAAACAAACAAACCCATTCTGTGTTTCCAATCTTTCCTTTTCCACTTGGTCAACATCTAAAAATGTTCTCAGGTCTTTCTTTGTAAGAACAAGCATTGATCCTCTGAACTATAAAATTTTTGTTGTTGTTGAACTTCCAGAAAGTAATATTATACATTCATTGCCTACCATTCTTCATTATTTAATTATCTTTAATCCTTTTTAATCTGGTTTCTGTTCCTAGTACTAAATATCAAGGAATGACTTCCTAATTGCTAAATCTAATGGTCTTTTTCAAGGTCTAGTCTTATAAATTCTCTGACACTGCTGAATGTACCATTACTTTGCTGATGGTTTATCTTTTATATGTGTCTATGACACAAAACTCATAATTCAATTTCTGTTTTTCCTTTTGTTCCTTACATGAAGATTTAATTCTGAGATCTTGTCAGCAACTCTCCTCTCTCTCTATATGCATTAGTGGTATCATCTACTTTCCAATGGCTTCAAGTTATCAACCTTCTTGATCTGTAGTTCCAGCCCTATATTTTAAATTAACAAATAGCAACGTGAGTTAAGGGCTTCATATATTTTCTCTTCTTTTTATAGAAATCTTGTGAATTAGATCCTATTAATTATCCCCATTTTATAGAAGAGAAAACAGACTCTGAGAGTATCTGAGGCAGCATGCAAACCTAGGCCTTCCAGACTTCATTCTAGTGCTAAAGAACACTCCCCTCTGGCGTTAATTTCCCTACTGTTATCAAGAGTGTTATCATTCTGCCTTTCACTCTGGCTTGCAACTGAAGTATACGCTGCAAATTCCTCATTTACCCCCAAAATTCAATCAGTTGATAAAGCCTGTTGACTTTATCTTTGGAATATCTTTTTGATATGCCTTTTCTGATAATTGCCATCTTAAAAACTTACACTGAAGGAAACAAACATTCTGGCTGGTCTCCCTAATATCACCATTCTAATACATAGTCCACTCAGTCAAATTCATCCTTCTAAAAGGTCTGACTATATCACTCTCCTATTCAGTAAACTCCAATGGCCTCCTATAATCACTTTTAGGATCAATTACCAAATCCTCTGGTTTGATTTTAGAGTTCTTAACTTATCCTCCTGCAGCCTTTCCACATTTCCTCCAAATAGTTTAGGATCCAATAACACTGGCCTCCTTACTGTTCTTTCAAAAATATTTTATCTCTACAGTGAGCACTGTCACTGGTTGTCCTCCATACCTGCAATTCTTTTTATTTCATCCTCTTCCTCCTCCTCCTCCTCCTCCTCCTCCTCCTCAATTCCTTTGTTTCCTTCAAGTCTAAGCTAAAATTCTATCTTCTGGAAAAAGGCTTTCCCAAGCCATTCTTAATAGTAGCACCTTTCATCAAGGATCATTTCCAATTTATCCTATATCTTATTTGTATAAAGTTGTCTGCATATTGTCGGATCTCATTAGACTGAGTTCCTTGAAATCAGGAATTTTTTCTGTCTTTTGTTGTATTCTCAGTGCGTAGCATAGCATCTGTTACATGATAGGTGCTTGCTTTATAAATACCTGACTAATGCAATCTATTGTGCCATTTATCTGTATTCAGATGAGGGCTGAGGATGTGATAGAGTCTTTTGCCATGCTATTTTTCCTATTCCTAAAAGTAATTTGAACATAAATTTATTCCTATTATGATGTCCCTTTACCTTTCCAAAAACTTAACTCATTATCTTGCCAACAATTTTCTGATTTTCCTTTTTCTATGAATAAGGCCATTATTCTTCTAGTCACCTAGGTCTGAAATTCCTTTCAATTATGCCTTCCCCATTTAATGTTGAAATCCTGAGTTGATTTTGCCTCAATAATATCTCTAGTATTTGTCTCCTCTTTTCTTTCTCGAACACTATCTTCTACTCCCATGAAGGATGTGGACTTTCCATTTCCAATTTATCATCCTCCTAAGTCACACTAAATGATGCTGCCAGATTAATCTTCTTAATGCACAAGTCTGTTCACAGCATTCCATTCCTCAAAAATCTTCAGTGGCTCCTTTACTTAGCAAATAAATATAATGATATCAACACGTATTAGTGTGTGCAGAAAAATGTTAGGTGTTGGGAATATTAAGCCAAATTCTTACCTTCAATGAAGGAACTTACTGTGCTTTCTGGCCTAAGCTCTTTCTCACACAATTTCTCTAGGCCTGGAAAGCTCGAAGAGCACCATACAAAGGGTTTTAAATAATCTTTACTTATTGTTTCTAATTTTATTCTCTGGAGTTCCAGAAGGTTTATTATTATTATTCTAAATCACAATCCCTCAAATATTTGATGTCAATTATTATGCTTCCCCACTACAATTTTCTTCTCTCCCATTCATTTACTCAAAAAATATAATTCAGCACTATTTAGAGATACAAAGTTTGAGTAAAATTCTCCCTCCTCAAACTTAAAGGAGAATATGATACAAATATAAGTATAATATCATACTACACTGGACAACAGGGTGGCACAAGAGACAAGAGTGCGAGGCCCAGAGTCAGGAAGACTCATCTTCCTGAGTTCAAATTTGGCCTCAGACACTTATTAGATATGTGTCCCTGGGCAAGTCAATTTACCCTGTTTGCTTTGGCTTCCTTATCTATAAAATAATCTGGAAAAGGAAATGACAAACCATCCCAGTATCTTTGCCAAGAAAACCTCCAATGTCAAGATACAACTGAAAAATGACTAAACAACGGAAAATGTATATATTGCATTAGTGAGTTACTTTTAAACAAAAAACTAATGTGAAGTCAGAGGAGATTTCAGAGAAGGGATAGCATTGAAGTTTGGTTTTTGAAAGAATGGTTAAGATATTAAATATGTAGATAAAATTGAAGATAGTTGAAGACTTCAAAACACAGGAATTGCAAAGGTATAGTGTATTTTTTTGAGGGAAGGAGTAAGGGCAGAGAATAGTTCAATTTGAATGGCAGGTAGAATTTATGGAAGGATTAATAGGAAATAGTTGGGGAGGGAGAATAGTACCTTGAAAATTAGCTAAAGGAATTTGGACTTTATTCAGTGGCAGTATTCACAGAAATTTTTTCAGTAGAGGAATGATATGACCAAATGTAAGAAATATTGTTCTGGAAATAACATGGATAAAGTTTGAAATAGGTAAAAAAAAATATAGTAATATTGTATCCAAGAACAATATTAGAATGATGGCATAGACAAGGAAAGGATAAATTTGAAAGATCTTGGAGATAAAAAGGACTTTAGAGATCATCTAATCCAACTTCTCAGTTCATATAGAAACTAAAAATTAGAAAAGAGAAGTAACCTTCCCAAAGACAAACTTCAAATATGGGGCTTTTGTCTGAAAATCCAGTATCCTCATCTCTGTATCACAAGAAACTGACTGGAAAGATTCTTGATTAAGTGGATAGCACAATCCCTGCCACATAGTAGGTGTTTAATAAGTATTAGTTTATTTATTGGGAAAAGGGAAGAATAAAAGGTTATAGGTCTAAAATGTTGTGAATCAATGAATCAAATATTTTTCAAACACCTGATATGTAATGCTGTGCTATATAATAGAGGATACAGATATAAAAGTGAAATAATCCCTGCCCTCAAGGAGTTTACATTCCATTGGCAGGATACAACAAGTCTACAGTTAAATAAATACAGAATAAATAGAAAACAACTTGGAAAAAAAAAACAGGAAAAGCTTAGACTTTTTCTCTCTCCTACAGTTATCAAATTTTAATGTCTATTAGTCATATAGATGCCATGTATAAGGTTTATAACCAAACTCTATGATACTGTGAAATCCTCTTATGGCAACTTTATATTATAAGCCATCACTCAAGAAAGACCAATGGCTGGCAACTATCTGAATTAAGCCCCAATGGCTTTAATTCTCCTGAATTGAATAATTTATTCTTTCCATACTGATTGCTATGTATGTATGAATTAGTTCTTTGAAATTAATCATGCCCCTTTAATATTTTCTCAGAATTAATTATGCTAAGTGGAAATATTTTTTTTTGAGTACACATCTTTTGCTTTTAGATCATAAACTCCTTAAAATCTAGAATTTCTCATTCCATTCTTGTCTATTCTTAGTGTCTATCCTATCTTTTATTCAACAAGTGCTCAGAGTAAAGGTTTGTTACATTAAAATATCTATTGATTTAACAAACTTTAAAATCTTAACTAATGTGGAATAGTCTGGGTACCTCATTTTAAGACTCTTAGTGATTCTTCAACTGCAAAATACCCTTGTTTCTCTGCTGAACTAAATTTCTCTAGCTAATAGTAATCATATAATTCTTGTAAACTAAGATTTAACAGAAATAAATACAATTTAAAAATTCTATAACTTTATTTTTGAAAAAAGCTATAGATAGAGCAGTGCTGTTTGTCTTATTTGTGTTGATGTGAGCATTTGGTGTTTAAAAGCTCAGGCTTAATTTCATATGCTGGAACTTCCTTTAGAGGACAGTTAAATAAAATATACTCAGATTTTCTGTATGAATATACATGATTCTTTTGGTTTAGATTCTATTTGATTCATGTAAATATTGAGGCATGTTAATATGAGCCATAGAAAGGGGGAAGTTTGAAAGTAGATCAGGAAATGTAAAACTTCTAGTACTGAACATTATTGAAAATATTTAGTGTTTCCAAAGTCTGACATGTTCTAAAATGGACCAGATTTTAAAAAGTAACATTTTCACCTCTTATTTGAGATGAAATTATTTGTTCAAATTACTAAATACGTATTCTCTAAAATTTTTCTTTAAGAATCTGACTTACAATGGGCAGCTAGGTAGTGCAGTAGATAGAGCACCAGCCCCTGAAGACAGGAGGACCTGAGTTCAAATCTGACCTCAGACACGTAACACGTCCTAGCTGTGTGACCCTGGGTAAGTCACTTAACCCCAATTGTCTCAGGGGAAAAAAAAAAGAATCTGACTTACTTTCTGATACCCTTATTCTCACAATTTAAGAATATTAAGATTCCTTGAGAGAATGAGTTAATGACTTGGGAAATAGGTCATGTTTTAGCAGCATGGTGTTAAGCTGTTAGTTTTTGTAGTTCATTGCATCATAGATCATAGATTTAGAGCTGGAAGGGATCTTAAAGAAAAATCTAATGTAATACCTGCTACATGAAGAAACAAAGGCTTAGTAGGTTAACTGACTAGTCTCAAGAGTCACATAGCAAGTATCTGAGGCAGAAACTGAACCTACTTCTTTCTGGCCCTAATTGTAGCATTCTATGAATTATATTGTATTAAAGTTCTTTCAACTTAAAAAAAATCAGAATACCTATTTTAAAATGTCCTTAGTATGGCTATTTCAATTATCTTTTTTTAGAGTAAGAGTAAAAATGTTTCACTTGAACACAAACATATAATGAGTAACTTAATTACTCCTCCCCCCCATTGGTCAAATAAACTCTACAGGAATTTTTTATGAGAGATTTTAGGCCATCTAGAGTAAAATGAATCATAGTTTTCTCTCCAAGGGACCTCTAGGGGTCATTTCTTCTAATCTTTTAATGCAGAAATCTTTAACAATCTCTGACAACCTCTACTTAAAAACTTCCAGGAACAGAGTTTCCTTATTAAACAGCTCATCCCATTTTAAGCAACTCTAATTAGTAAATTAAGTTAAATTCTGCCTCCCCGATTAAGTAACATCTGCCCTTTAAAATTTCATTTTAAATAAAAAAATTTCATTTAAAAATTTCAGCCCTTTATACACTGAAAACTGCATCGATACCTCTCCTTGTGCCTCTCTCCTCTCTCTTTTTTTTTGGGGGGGGGAAAAAAAGGCTCATCTTTTTATTTTTAACATCAATGTTCTTCCAGTGAGGTTCTATGACTGCAAGTAATCTCTCCCCACTTAAAAAAAATTCTCCTTGTCTTCAACTATTTTCCTAATCGGTCAGGTTCATAACCAAGGCATCATCCTTAACATTCATTCTCATCTCACTATGCAATCAGTTGTTCATTTTAACGCTTCTCACCTGGATTATTGCCATAATGGGTCTTCCTGCAACCTGTCTCTATCATCTAGAACCCACCCCCCACACTACTGCCACATTGGTCTTTCAAAAATACAGTTCTTTGTTGACACTTTAAGTGTCAGTGGCTTCCTGGTTACTTTCCTCTGTTGAGAATTTAAAGCCCTTCACAATTTGGCTCTACCTCATTTTTCTAGGTTGATTACCCATATCTCCCCCTAATGTACTTTTTTTTGCCCATGCCTTGGAAGGTTTTTCTCCTTTACCTCTGCCATTGGGAATCCCTAAGTCCCCTCAAGGTTCCTTTACTACTTCTTTCTTGATCCCCTCTCCCTCCTCCCACTCCTCTTTTAGGGCTCTTCCTCCCCCTTCTAAGAGATCAGTTTCAATTTGTTTATGAACACTATGTATCTCCTCAGTAGGATGTTAAGACTGAGGGCAAAGATTAGGTACTTTGTTACTTTTATCCATAGAGCTCAGTATAGTGCTTGGCACATAATAGGGGCTTATTAAATGTAAGATTAATTATCTCTAATTGTTTTAGGTATTCTTCATATAACATAGGTTTTCAAGCCCTCTCTATTCTTCGTGCCTTTTCCCTATATATACTTTGGTATCCCAAAATCTTTTAAAATGTATAGCTTATAACTGAACTCAGTATTTTAAGTATCATTTAACAAGAGTAAAATAGAAACATTACCTCCTGTTACCTTGCATATACCAACTGCCTCTTAGACATCCCAAATTTAATGCTCTGAAGACATCCCAAATTAACATGTTCTTTAACCATTCCTCCTCTTTCCTTTTAAGTTCTCTCCCCTCTTTCAAACTTCCCTAGCAATGGGTACCACCATCCTAGGTCACCTAAGTATGCAACCAAGGTGTTAATCCTCAACTCTTTCATACTTGCCTCATATCCAATGTGTTGCCAAATTTTATGATTTCTACCTTCATTATGTTACTTGTGTATTTCCCCTTTTCTGTTTACATATTATGGGTGCAGACCCATACACCTCAGGCCTTGAGTATTGCAATAGTCTTCTTGCCGGTTTCCCTGCCCCTAGTCTCCTCTCTATTCTAATTCATATTCCATTTAACTGCCAAAGTATTTTCCTTAAAGGGCAGATTTGACCAAATTGCCTATTTGAAAAACTTTAGTGATTTATCTCTCAGATCAAGTATAAAATGCTCTGCTTGACTTTTAAAGTCTTTCAGAACCTCACCCTTTCCTACCTTTCTAATATACTACTTTTCTTACACTTGACTCCCCTCCTCACACACTCCCCTCCAAAAACCCCAATTTTCTTACTGTTTCTGAATATGGCATGCGATGACCTCGTATTTTAAAATCAGCCAGAGTCAGGAATTCAGGTTAAGGGAAAATCCTCAATCTTTATTCTTTGCAGAGGTGAAGGGGAATGGCGATAGGATAGGATAGAGCCGTCGCAATACGAACCCTCTCTCTCCCCACCCACCAAAATCGTCTCTCCATCATTTCCTATACAATACATCAAAACTTGCAGAGAGAGTGGGCAGGGCCATTCTTTCTCCAAGCATATATTAATAGAGTATCGTCCGATTGCTATTTAGCCTCATGTGCTTGGGACCTCAGTGCATCAACTCGAGCTTCAGCCCATTACAATAGCACTTCATCTTCTGATTCTTTGTCTTTTCATTGGTCATTCCCCCAGGCCTACCACCTGCTTTTTTTCCTCATCTCTACTTTCTAGTTTCTCTAACTTTCTTTTAGATCCATCTCAAAACTCATTTTGAAAGGAGCTTTTCTTGGTCACTTTTCTTGTCCTCCCCAAAAGCACTAGCTTTTCTTCTGGATTCCTATTTTTACTGTACATTTCTCATATGTATATAAACTGTTTTCGAGTTTGTTTTACCTGTTAAAATGTGACCTTTGGGAACATTTTTTTGAAGATGCATAGCAATTGCTTAATAAACACTGGTTCAGTGACACTTGGTCAGAATCACAAGGTGGCTCAAAGATTATCTAGTCCAATTCATTCCTGAACGAATCCCTCTAAAACATTCCCAAGAGATGTTCATCCTGATTTTGCTTATCTTCTGAAAGTGTAATCTATTTCACTTCTGAAGAGCTGAAACTGTAAGGAAAAATGACCCCACATCAAACCTAAATCTACTTTTCTTCAACTTCTTCCCTCTCTTGTTCTTGGTTTTGCCTTTTAGGCCTGGTCAGAACAAGTCTAATCCCTCTTCCATGTAAGAGTTCTTCAAAGATTCAATAACTTCTGTGGAGAGAGTATGTAGCCATAATTCATTGTCATATGGCATGATCTAGAGGCTTTTCAGCTTTGTTTCTCTCCTTTGGATTCCCTTCAGTCTATCAATGAGCTTCCTAAAATATGACTCCCAGCAGTGAGTATAGTATTCTAGATGTGACATGTACATGAGTCCTCTGTGTTCAATTGTACTGTTTTGGCTATTGCTTAGGTCATTAACAGATTATTTCTCTTGGCACTCAGCTTGCAATGACCTAAAATTCTTAATTTAAACATTTTAAAACACTATTTTATCCAAATCTTCCATTAACAAACTTGCACATTTTAAAAAAAAATTTAAATGCAAATTTTATGGACTTGAAAATCTTTATTTTCAGGAAACAAATACCATTTTAAAAGCAGAACTATTAAACATGTAGAAATTAATCTATTTTAACTGTTTAATTGAAAGAAATTAGAGAAGTTACAATATAGTAAAGTCCAAAGTTTAGAAAAAATATTGAAGAAATGTTTTGCAAATAGTGCTTAAGACCTTATAAGTTTCTTAGGGATTTTTGGTTTGATGCAGCAGATACTGTCAGGGAAGTATAAAGAATAAGGGGACCAAATATTTCTGTTAACCATATCCCTGTTCCTCTGTTCATCATTTCCTAATTCTATGACCCTAGGCAAGTCATTTGCTTTATATTTTGCTGTTGTTCATACTGTAAAAATCAAAATAATTGCTTGCATGAAATTGACAGGAAAGTAAGTTATTGGTGATGGAAAGAAAAGGGAAAACACTGTACCAAGAAACCTCACTGAGAAACACTGACTGGTTTTTTACATTATTTCAACATTGTGTAAACTCAATGGATCACAATAGATTTTTCCCCCTGAAGCAATTGGGGTTAAGGGACTTGCCCAGGGTCACATAGCTAGGACATATTAAGTATCTGAGGCCAGATCTGAACTCAGGTCCTCCTGACTTCAGGGCTGGTGCTCTCTCTACTGTACCACCCAGCTGCCCTGCTCATGATATTTTTTGTTTTAACATCTGGAATGGACTTTAGAATTTATCTGTCAGTTAGATTAGGTTATGCTGTCTACTGAGGGCATAGCCTTGTCCTTTTTTATAATCCATACAATAGAACCAATCCTATAGTTAAATAAACTGAATAAAACATGTGTTTAAGCAAAATTACCCACCAGACTACTCTTGAAGAAATAGTTCATTTAAAATAGTTTAGCAGTTTATAGCTCTAAAGGGAATACTTTGTTACTTAACATTACTCCATTACTCCATTAAAGGATTAGACTTCTTATATTCTACATTTAAATACTTAATATTTTTGCAATTAACTTCATATTACAAAATACTCCCCTGCAGTATTGATGTTAGTGATATGGTGCTTGAACATCAGAATAGGGTCTAGACATGGTTTTTGTTTTTTTTACTATGATAAGTAACTTAACAAACCTACAGCTAATTCTCACCTCTAGGGTTAAGTAGAACAAGTCTGTCCCCTTTTTCACACAGTAGCCCTTTAAATGTTTTAAATTACAACTATCTACATTCACTGTAAGTCTTCTGTTCTCTAAGATAAATATCCCTAGTTGCTTCAACCATCTTGGTTGAGCTCCTTTACATGAATGCCTTGTGTTAGCTGTACTTTTTGGGACAGCTAAGTGATGAAGTGGATAGAATGCTGAGTCAAACAGAGAATAGACTGAAGTAGGAGAGATTTGAAGTAGGCAGACCCTTCTGCAGGCTACTGCAATAGTCCTGACATCAGGTGCTAAGGGTCTGCATCAGGGTGTCAGTGGAAAGAAGGAAGCAAATTTCAGCAATGTTGCCTGTTCCTTGTTAACAGATTGGATACGGATAGTGAGAGAGAGAGACAGTGGGGGATCCAGAATGACTTCCAAACTGAGAACTTTAGAGACCCTTTGCAGCCATAGAGAAGGTAAAAGGGGAGGAGGGCATAGAGGGAAAGCCAATGCGTTCTGTTTTATTAAGTTTAAAATGTTTCCTGGACAGCCAGTTTAAGATGTCTTAAAGGCAGTTATAGATGGGAGACTGGAAGTCAGCAGAGAGGCTGTAAACAGTAGAGGTAGATTTGAGAATCATCACCAGAGAGATGTTAATTAAATTCACAGGGGAGCTGATGAGATCACCAAGTAAAGTAGTATAGAGGGAGAGGAGAAGAGAAGAGAGCCCTAGACTGAACCCTAAGGACTAAAGTTAGAGAGCATCATCTAGAAGATAAATCATCCAAGGAGTAGGAGGAGATCCAGGAGAAAGTGGTATCTCAAAAACCTAGAGAGAAGAGACTATTAGAAGGAGAAAATGATATAGAGAATCAAAGGCTGTAGAGTGATGAAGAAGGATTAACAAAGGATCAACTAAAACGTTAGCTGGAATGATTAACAACTTTGGCAAAATTAGAGGATATAAAATAAGCCTATATAGACCATCAACTACTACTCTCAAAAATTATTTCATAGAGCTAAAAAAAATAATAAAATTCATCTGGAAGAACAAAAGGTCAATAACATCAAGACAATCGATGAAAAAAAAGTGAAGAAAGGAAGCCTCAAGGTTCTAGATTTCAAGATATATTTCAAGTGGTATTAATCAAAACAATCTGGTATTGGTTAAGAAAAAAGTAGTGGGATCAGTGGAGTAGATTAGGTACATAATACACAGTAGTAAATGATGACCATGGTAATTTAGTGTTTGATAAAATCCAAAAATTCAAGCTTTTGGAATAAGAACATTTGATAAAAATTGCTGGGGAAACTGGAAAACAGTTTGTCAGAAACTAGGCATAAACCAACATCTCACTTTGTATACCAAAATAAAGTCAAGATTGAAAAATAATTTAGACATAAGGGATGATATCATAAACTAGGGAGCATGGAAAAATGTTTTTGTCAAATCTATGGAAAAGGAGTTTATGATTAAAAGATAGAAAGTAAAATAATTTTTATTATATAAAATTTAAAAAACTTTTTTTAACTGTTTTAAACAGTTAACAAAATCAATACAGCCAAAATTTGAAGGAAAATAGAAAACTGGGGAAAATTTTATAGCAAGTTTTTTCGATAAAGGTCTCATTTCTCAAATATATAGGGAATTGAACCAAATTTATAAACAAAACAGCCATTCCCCAATTGGAAAACGGTCAAGAATATGAACAGGCAGTTTTCAAAAGAAGAAATCAAAGCTATCAATAGTCACCACCGATTAGAGAAATGCAAAAGAAAACAACTTTGAGACACTACCTCATACCTGTTAGGTAGGCTAAAATGACAGAAAAGGAAAATGACAAATGTTAGGGGGGATGTGGAAAAATTGGAACACCCATGAGAACTGTGAACTAGTCCAGCCATTCTGGAAAGCAAGTTGGAGCTATGTCTAAGATGCTATAAAACTGTGTAATATTACCCACTAGACCTGTATCCCCAAAAGATTAAAGATTAGGTGTAAAAACTATTGTATAAAAGTATTTATGGCAACTCTTTTTTGTGGTATGAATGAGTAATCAAGGGGATATCCATCAACTGGGTAATGGCTGAATAAATTTAAAATATGATTGTAATGGAATACTACTGTACTATAAGAAATGAGAACCAGGACAGTTTCTGAAAAACCTAGGAAGACTTATATAATGTCATGAAATGTGTAGTGAGCAGAATAAGGAGAACTTTTAACACAGTAACAGCAACATTGTAAGGATGATCAACTATGAAAGACTGAGCTACTTTGATCACAGCAATGATCCAAGATATTTCCAAAGGCACCATGATGAAAAATACTGTGGTGAGACAGAATGAACTCTGAATGCAAATTAAAGTACTTTAATTTTTTTTTCTTATTTTTACTTTTCTGTGTTTTCTTTTGCATGGCTAATATGAAAATTTGTTTAGCATGATACTTCACCTGTATAAGTGAAATCAAGTTATCTACCTGATCAAGAAAAAGAGAAGGGGAGAGAGTTTAGAACTCAAATTTTTAAGATGATTACTAAAATATTTTTACATGTAAGTGGGAAATAACAAAATAAGTAAAAATATAAATATATTAAAATAACAGTCAAAAGACTGAAAAAAGGGAAAAATATGACATTCCTAACTGAATAGAATAATCTAATTGTATTCAAACTAGGGCAAAGCCCAATAATACCATCACCAAAATGCATTTGTTTTGGACATTACTCCTCTAATAAAGCAGCCTTAAATTTTTATTAGTTTTTTTGGTTGCTATCTCACACTATTTAGACTTTTGTCCCCAGATCTTTTTCAGGTGAACTTCTGTCTAGTCATGTTATTCCTGATGTTTTTAAAGCCACAAATAAGGATTTTGTATTTATTCTTACTAAATTTTGAAATTTTCTCTTATTAGATTTAGCTTATAATTTTAACCTACAAAATTAAAATATTACAAAAATAAGGTTGAAAATGAGAATTTATGCCTAATATTAGAATCTTTGCATGGATATTTTAGTCTCTTAAACATAAATTCAAAATTTTCTCAATAATTAGGTCACATCCATAGCTTTACAAACAGTGCATTAATTTGCCTGTTTTTCTGTCTAAAAATTCCTTCTATCAATGATGATTGGCAATTCATTTACAATTTATAGTTTAGAGAGTTGTCAAGGACACTGAGAGTTTAAAGTAATTTGTCCATTGTCACACAAATACAAGTCTTCTTAATCTCTAGGCTAGGTCTCTACTGTCCAGAACCCAACATAGACTCCCCCATACTATTTCATTTGATGATCTTATCAGCTCCCATGGTTTGAAATAAAAATGCTGATTATTCTCAAATCTACTTATTCAGCCCTAACCTTTCTCCTAATGTCCAGATTTATCTCTCCAATTGCCTTTTAGATATCTCAAACTGAATGTCCCATAGGCATCTAAAAGTCAATATGTCCAGAACTAAACTCATTATCTTTCTCCTGAATGTCCCCCTTTTTGAACGTCCCTATTTCTGTCAATGTAATACCATTTTCCCAGTCATCCATACTTGTAACCTAGTCAAGACTTCCTGTTTTGCCTTTTTAGCATGTTTCAAACACACTCCGGGTCTCACAGTGCTACCACACTGGTGCAGGCCATATTATTTCATACCTGGATTATTTTTCTACTGCAAGTTGTTCTTCCTTCTTCAAGTCTCTCCTCATTCCAATCCATCCTCCTCTCAGCTGTCAAATTTGACTCAACTGTGAGTCAAATAACTCACAGATCTTATCATGCCATTTTCAACCCAAAAATCTTTAGTAGATCCCTATCATCTCAAGGATGAAATATATTTTAAAAAACCCTCTATTTTGGCTTTTAAAGCTCTTCATAACCTACCCATCTCCTACCTTTCTAGTCTTCTCACACCTTACTGCGTATTACATATTTTCTAGTCCAAGGATACTGGTCACCTTGCTGTTGTTCACACAAGACACACCATCTCTAGATTCCAAGCATTATCACTGGTTGTGTCTCATGATTGGAATATGACCCTCTTTATCTTCCCCTGGCTTTTCATGGTCCAGCTAAAATTGCATTTTTTACTACAAGTCCTTCTGATCTTTATTTACTTATCTATCTACTACATGTAGTTTACACAGGATTATAATCCGGTATATGGTGTCTATAGAACTATATTATTTGCATGTTGTCTGGCCATTAGACTTTGAACTCCTTGAAAGCAGGGTCTATTTTTTGCCTTTCTTTGTTTCCCAATAGTTAGCACAGGGCTTGGCACAGAGTAGGTATTTTTAAAATGCTTATTACCTGTGTCACACTGACACTCGTATTTGAATATAGCAAGTAAAATAATTTTCTTATCCTTTTAGTTCTTTTATATGTCTTCTTTTGATCACACCTGTTTTCCTTTCCCCCAATCATCTTCTTCTTCTTTTTTTTTATTTTTTTATTCTCTACCTAACTGGATTTGCCAATTCCCTCTTTACTTATCCCAAAGCGTGTGCGCACACACACACACACACTAATGCTCACTTATTATGTATGTTATTTATATATTTACATGATGTAATGTAATAAAATAGTAGAATCTTATGATTTCAAACTCAATAAGTTATATCCAGAAAAAATTTACATACAGTGATAAACATATTTGTTAAATTTGGGGTCTTACTATTAAAAGAAAGTATGTGGGGAAGAAGATTTTTAAAAATTAATCAAGTATGTATAGAGATAGCTAATTTCATTCCTGGAGATGAGCTTATAATAGCAGCAGCTGAGGCTTATGAGGATTGTAAATTTTTATATGGCTGAATTAAAAGACATCTTTGATATGCAAGTCAAAGATCCCATGTGATTCCTCCCCAGTTTGGAGATTAGCTATAAAAGCTAAAGTCTTGACTCAGATCTTGTAATAGGATATCTACTGCTTACATTTATATACTTTATGGTTTACAAAATGCTTTACATGCCGATTCTCATTTGACTTCACTATTATCCTGTGAAGAAAGTGGCGTAAGTTTTATTATCCTCATTTTACAGATGAAAAAAGGAAACATACAAAAGTTGTGTAACTTGTTTAAGGTGACACATATTAAGTAGTATAGTTAGGATTCCAACACAGGTCTATTTCTGTCTAGTACTGTTTTTACTACATGACACTTTCAGGGATCCTGTATTTATTTGTACAATTTAAGTATTGTCCACTGACTTTATGACTTGATTTAATAAACTTTATCATAAGAACAAAATTTTAACTGAAATCTATTCAGGTTAATCCAAACATATTACATTTATAAAGTAATGGACCTCTGGAATAAAGATGTTAGTAAGATGGTATAGGTACAATAATGAACCTCAGTGAAAAGAAACTATGATAATGTGGTTATCTTCGAAGTTATTTATCATAGACAAGTCTATAAAATACATACTCTTTTCATAGGGAAAAATGTTTCTGAATGTAATCTAAATTAGTTACTCTCTTCATTTCCCACCTGACTTCAACTTTTCCTTCCCCCCAAACACCAGAAAGCATGAAAGCAATCAAGACTGAATTAGTTGTTTGTCTGCTTCTATTAAGTCCCAATGGGTCACAAAGGGGAACTTAACTCTTGACAGCTATGTCAGTATGAAAAAGAAACAAAAAGCTTATAGTTAGTCCCAACAAGCCAGAAAGGTTTTTTAAAGTCAAGGTGTGGAGTGGGTTTTTGCCTGTCACTTATATCCTGTCTGCTCTCTAAGGACCAACTTTGTCAAGTTTGGGGAGCCTCACTACCAGAAGACTGTTTACAAATTGATACACTTTTTTCTGGTATAGCAGGTCTTGAATCCATTTACTAAAACATGCAAGGACTGTGGTCTACATGAATGAAGAGATAAAAGCAGAGATCTTTTTAATTGCTTTCAAATGTAATCCAAATTGGTAACCAGAGGAGTTAATGATTGAGTAAAAGAACAGAAATTTCTGGTCCTTTTTTGTAGTTGCATAGATTCCCAAAGTGAACGTTATAAACTTTAATGTATTTTGTGCACTCCTTGGGAAATTGTCTTAAAAGATCCTGCTGGAACACTTTAAACATACCTCATGGGTTCCTCTGGTGCAGCTAAAAAGTTTCAGGACCACCTAAAACTGATTAAAAGTACTGACAGGGCAGATGAGGGAAATGGTTAAAAAAAATCTCTGTGACTAAAAAGTTGTACATTGATCAGGCTGCAGCACCAAGTGTTATCATTCCAACAGCTTTCAACATTTGCCTGATATCTCAATGCTAGGACTATTGGTTAAAATTGGTTTGTGGGATTATTTGTGGATTTCATTACTGCTGGCAGTTCTTTCTTCTTAATTACAAAATCAGCAAGGAAAAATTTAATTTTACAATTTATTTCCTAATACATGGCAGGTACAGTGCTAGAATATAGTTAAGGATAAAAACATAATCCCTTCCCTCAAGGAGATTGTAGTCTAGTTGGAGGGATAATTAGGCAGGCTAGGGAAAGTTTTATGGAGTAGATAAAATGTGCAGAAAAAGTCTTCAACAAAAAAGCACTCACTTTGGACTTGGCTCTTTTCCATGATGAGATGATTCAAGGCAATTCCAAAAGATTTGTGATACAAAGAGTCATCCATATTTAGAAAGAGTATTATGGAGATTGAATGTGGATCAAAGCATAGTATTTTCACCTTTTTGTTATTGTTTGTTTATTTTCCCCTTATGCTTTTTCTCCCTTCAGATCTGATTTTTATTGCTCAGCATGATAAATATGGAAATATGTTGAGAAAAATTGCACATTTTCAATTTACATTAGATTGCTTACTATCTAGGGGAGGGGGAAGGGAGGAACAGAGGGAGAAACATTTGGAACACAAGGTTTTGCAAGGATGGATGCTGAAAACTATCTTTGCACATATTTGGAAAAACAAAATACTATTTAAAATAGTACTCATATATGTTAAAAACATTAAAAAGTATTGGAATATAAAGGCCTTTCCTTAATAAATTTTATTGTTCAGGTTTTTTTCAGTTATGTCCAACTTTTTATGACCTCATTTGGGATTTTCTTGGCAAAGATACTGGGGTGGTTTGCCCTTTTCCTTCTCCAGCTCACTTTATAGAGGAGCAAACTGAGACAAACAGGATTAAATGGACTAGCCCAAGGTCACATGACTAATAAGTGTTTTAGTCTTCCTTATTCCTAGCATAGCACTTTGTACCACTTAGCTGCTTTATGGTTAAAAAATAGCTAATTAAAACCAAGAACTCGCATTTTACGAAACATTAAAAGCTTTACTTTTTTTTTAATAAGTAAAAGCAACTAGTTGGTGTAGCAGATAGAGCACCAGCCCTGAAGTCAAGAGGACCTGAGTTCAGATCTGTTCTTAAACGTTAACATTTCCTGGCTATATGACCCTGGGTAAGCCATTTAAACTCAAATGCCTGGGGGGGAGGGGGAGGGGAAGGAATCATGGGTAAAAGATGTTGATTGTCAGTACTGTTTGTTACATTTTTAAAAATTTTAGCTATAGGAATAAGACAAAAGAAATTGAGAAGATAAAATATACAAATTATCTCAATTTGAAAAGATAAAATGGTTTATTTAGAGAAATCTAGACAACCATCAAAAAATTAAATAAAACAACTTCAGCAAAATAGAATATGAAATAAACCTTTCTGCATATCACTAATAAAATCCATTGGGAAGCATGAACTCATTATCTTTCCCCAACCCTCAAATCTCCTCCCAAACCTCCCAATTTCTGTTAAAGTACTATCATCCTTTCAGTCTTCCAAATTCATATTATGGGCATTACTTCTTACTTCTCAATATCCATATCCAATCAGTTGTCCAATTTTATCATTTCTACCTTCTCCACATCTCTTACATTTGACCGCTTTTTGCCACTCTCAAAGATAGCATTTTTAGTGCAGTCATCTCCTGTCATCTATACTATTGTAACAAACAACCTCCTAATTAGTTTCCCTACCTCAAATCTCACCACTCCAGTTCATCCAACACATTACTACTAAAATAATTTTCTGGTTGTGTAACTACTAATGCCTTTCCTCCCCAACTACTTTGTACTTATTCTATTTGTACATATTTAAACACATTTAGAGGAACTTGCAAGCAGTTTGCAAGTAATCATCTCTAAGTGCCTATTTCTTGATTGACTGATGGTATAATGAGAAGAAAAATAATAGCAATAAAAGTGCTTAAATAGTGCTTTAAGGTTTGCAAACAAACATCTCTTCCTATTCTATGTTACTGTTTCCATTTACAGATAAGGAAACTGGAGAAAAGAGATGCTAAGTATAAGTAACTTCCCCAAGGTCAGATAGATAAAAATAAAAATAAAAATCTGAAGTTGGATTTAAATTCAAGTTATTTTGATTCCAAGTCCAATGCTCTAGAAGAATATTGGCTGATAAATCAGCAGTGGAATCTTGCCTATGATACTTAGTATAACTTTGGGCAAGTCATCAAATCTCAATATGCCTCAGTTTTCCTGACTAATTAATATGAATCAATTGGCCTAGATAGCTTCTGACGTCACTTTAGGCTCTATATCTAAGTTCCTATGAGTCTCTGACCTAGGAAATGAAATTCTATTCAAAGTTATTACAAAATGGATAAAATATCTTCGATTTGACCTACCAATATACACTTAGAACAGAATTTGGATATAACTATGACATTTTTTTAAAGAAATAAATTAATAATTCAATATCTGAAGATCTATTCAATGTTTATGGTTGTGCCACAGCAGTATAAGTAACAGATGTCTTAATTAATTTATAGGTTTGTTGTCAAATCAATCATGTCATAAAAGATTATTTTGTTGAAAAACAATAAAATTCATCTGGAGAAACAAAAAGTCAAGGCTGTCTTAAAAAATAATGAAAATGGAGTCTAGTATTATCTAGCATCTAGAATTATCAGACATCAAACTAGAATATAGTATAGAAACATCAAAATTATTTGCTACTGGTTAGTAGAAAAGTTGATCAGGGAAATAGATGAAGTTAAACAAGGTTCAAAACCTAAATACACCAACTAGTTTCTGAAATAAAGATTCCCTACTTGATAAAAAAACAAAACAAAACAAAACAAAAATCCCCAAAACTTGGAGGAAAATTAGAAAGCATTTTGACAAAAATTTGATTTAGATCACCATTTTATACTATGTGTTATGACAGTTTCCAATGGACACATAACGTAAATATGTAAATTAATGCAATTTGAAAAAGAAAATAAAGAAGATACTTTATACAAAGGTAATTCCTAACTAAACAAGGAATAAATATCTCTACAGAAAATAAGAGTTTTGATTATACAAAATTGAAAAACTTTTGCATGAACATAATCATTGCATCTAACTAGAAGAGAAACAGTTAATTGGGAAAATATTTGCGGTAAATACCTCTGAAAAAGAGCTAATATTTTTATATATTTGTATCACTATATCTTAAATAAGAACCATTCTCCATTAGACAAATGTTTAAAGGATATGAATAGGCATTTTTCTAAAGGACTAAATACAAATTACTAGAACCATGTGAAGAAATGCTCTAAATCACTAATAATTAAGAGAAATACAAGTTCAAGGTCAGAGTCTTTTCCTTTTAAAAGATACAGTTACATAGTAAATACTAAGCCTTCCTTGGATTCAAGAAATTCTGCTTCTGAC
This sequence comes from Sarcophilus harrisii, assembly GCF_902635505.1. Lineage (NCBI taxonomy): Eukaryota > Metazoa > Chordata > Mammalia > Dasyuromorphia > Dasyuridae > Sarcophilus > Sarcophilus harrisii. The sequence goes on from NC_045428.1 coordinate 522,406,632, forward strand.
AGATGCTGGCTATGTGACCTTGTACAAGTCACAGGCAATCCTTTAAGACTATAAATTGCAAAAAATATATTATGCTAATACTGGTAGATGGAATTTCCCTATTGGAAACCACAATAGTAAAATCATAAATGTAATTACATTTCATGCCACTCTTAAGATTGGCAAAGAAGACAGAAATAATGTATATTGCAGAGGCCATGGGAAGAGAGACACACTAATGAACTGTTAGTGGATCTATAAACGTTTCTGGAATGCAATTTTGGAATTATACTAAACATGGCACTTACATGTAAATACTCATTGATACAAGTATTAGGCATATGCCCCAAGGAGGTTATAAAGCCATAAATGCTAAAATATTTTTTTTGGTAATCACAAAGAATTGCAAAGAATCAAAGTTCCTATCAACTATGAATAGTTGAACAAATTGTAGTATATGACAAGTGGAAACAAAAGATGCTGTGTGACAGTAAGAATATTAAAGGCAGTGTGGCAGAACAGAAAGGAGCCTGGACTTGGAGTCAGAAGACCTGGGTTCAAATTCCATTGTTTATCACATTATTGGTATGATCGGGTAGCTGGATCTCTAGGACTATCCATCTTTGAGAATGAGAAACATTGGACTAGATGGCCTTCTAAGACTCCTTTCAACTCAAATTCTATTACCTTATGATTATTATGTCATAAGTAATGATATCTATGAAAGTCCAGAGATACTTCAGAAGACTTTTTAATCAATGAATAAAGAGTGAAGTAAGCAGAACTGAAACATTGTACATAATGATCACAATCATGAATAAGAAAACAATATAGAAAGACTTTCAGATCTCTGATAAATGCAATGACTTTGGGGAAGTAGATTCATTTCAATTCTTGCCCCCTTCTTCAATACACATACACTCCAAAATCCATTTCCTACATCCTAGCAGCAAAGAAGTCATGGAGTGCAGAATGAGGCACAAAATTTTAGATATGAACCAATGTGTGGATTGGTTTTACCCGACTGTTTGTTATAAGAAGTTCTACTGAATGACTAGAATGGAACCACTGAAAAGAGATGGTGATATAAGAAAAATAAAAGTGTTTCATTAAAATATTAATAAATAAAATTAAATCAAACTCAATATTGATCCTAGAGCACAGATAATGATACAACTTCTCATCCTTTTGAAGAGAGGTAGAGATTTTCAGGGCTAAGTCACTATCACGGTGACAGTACTAGCTGTTATTGCTAGTACTACCATTCAGCACATCACTTATTTTTACTGAGAGTTAAATTGTTAAACATTGTTCTCTCATGAGTATATGTTTATTTTGATGTAAATGCATACATGTTAATAGATAATGATAACTAAATATATTTCAGTTTTTTAGTGAAATAATGCTGTAACAACTTTCATTTGAATATATTTATTGTATTCAATATATATATGAATACATATATTGAATACATTTGAATACAATCAGTGATGGAGATAATTTGCAAAATGATTGGCTAGTTAGGTTAAAAAGTATAAAGTATAAAATCTAAGTTTAAACAAAATATCCATTTTCAAGATAACTTATCTATATATAGTTTTCTTTATCTATTGGATTGGATGTACCTGTTCTGCTGATGAACAACTAGGAATTGTTACCTGTAGAAATGTAGGGCTTCTTCCATGTTGATTTTGTTGCTTACTATTTGTGAAGGTAGATGATCAGCTTCAGTTCATCTCTATTAAACAGTTCTCCCAGTTTGGGAAAAAGCTGCATGTAAGCTAGAATAAATGCAAGAGAGAAGTTATTCTTACTATGTGCACAGTATTTGGTTAGGCACTATGTGAATTATAAAGTTTAGCTGAGATGACTCTGCCTTCATGGAGCTTCACTAGAGTACTCTAAAATATGTTCATAATGTACCCTTAATAGGTATTTTTAAATGTTTCAGTGAATCAAAAATGAGATTAAAATATTCTGTGGGATACAAACGATTTTTGAATGGTACTATAAAACAGTGCTTACTATCATAAATTAAAAAGTCTTTCTTGAACAATAAAATTCAGTAATAACCACTGTGCCAATGTTGATATATGAAGAGAGTATTAGTCTATCTATTATTAAGCATTACTAGTGAATAAGATATTTCACATAACTGAAGATCCAAGATAATTAGAGCTCCAAAATATTTTTTCATTTTACTCATTGTAACAGAAATACTTCTAAGACATCTCACTTCCCAGCTTCCTTTTGGATATTTTCTACCCCATTAAAATACAAGTTCCTTGAAGGCAAGGACTTTTTGCTTTCTACTTGTGTACTGTTGGAATTGCACAGTGAATACTTAATAAAATGACTTGACTCGGTGATGTGCCTTTCAAAAGTAAGCTGGGATGAAGTATGGGAGGACATAGACTCTATTATCAGGAAGGAACATATTTGAAACTTCCTTTCAGAAAGGTTGGGTCTTTCATATAGTCCTGCTGTTCATATACAGAATATAGTTCAAGTAGAACTGCATAGTCTGCATAAACTGAAGATTATCTTCTCTTCTGATGAGGTTTTGGAGTAGAAGTTTAATAGAGCAAATATGTATACTATTATTTTCTTCTTTTCATGATTTTCTTGATAACTCAGGGTTGTAATTACAAAGGCCAGTTATCATTTCCAGTGCAAATGCCTTTAATACATATTGAAGCATGAAGAACAATTTACCCTTATTCTAAGCAATGAGTTCTACCAATTCTAATAAACTCTTTAGTTCTTGCATTTAGTTTTTATAGTTCTGTATCCTTGCTTTCTATCAATTATCTGCCTTATTTGTTACTTTTAATAATTCCTTAAATTTCTAAAGTTATTTAAGTTTTGTAAAGCATCTTCTTCACAAAAACTGTATAGTAGACTAGTAAACAAATAAGTTGCTAGATTTGGATAAACTAAGAATTAATGTGGGGGAAAAAAAGGAGATTGGTTCTAGAGCAAGGAAGATCTCAGGAGCTCTCCTGTGAATGAAGCACTTGAGCATGGACTTTGTAACACTTATTTTAAGTGCTAGGAGGCTTGTTGGTTGACTTCTTTGCTTTTTATTTATTTGTTCTCCCACTTAATAGTATTTTTTTCTCCAACTACATGTAAAGATAGTGTTCAACACTGACTTCTGTAAAATTTTGATTTTCATTTTTTTCTCCCTCCTTTCCCTCCATCCTCCCCCAAATGGCAAGCAATTGATATAGGCGCTAAATGTACAATCATATTAAACATAGTTCCACATGAGTCATGTTGTGAAAAAAGAATCGGAACAAAGGAAAAAAATGACAAAAAAAAACAAACAATAAAAAAAGTGAAAATAGTATGCTTTGGCCTCCATTCAGGATCTATAGTTCTTTCTCTGGATGTGGATAGTATTTTCCATCATTAGTCTTTTGGAATTGTTTGAGATCACTGTATTGCTGAGAAGAGTAAAGTATATAAAAGGTGATCATTTCAAAATGTGCATGTTACTGTGTATGATGATCTCTTGGCTCTGCTCATTTCATTCTGCATCAATTCATGTAAGTCTTAACAGGTCCACTTGCTCCTCATTTATTTTAGCACAGTAGTATTTTATTACAATCATATGCTACAATTTGTTCAGCCATTCCCCAACTGATGGGCATCCTGGCTGATTTCCAGTTCTTTTCCATCACAAAGAAAACTGCTATAAACATTTTTGTACATGTGGATCTTTTTTCCTTCTTTTCTGTTTTCTTTCAAATACTTGAGGCATCAAGTATTAATTACATAATAATTCCAGCATATACTCTAAACTCATATTTATAAATGGTAAAATGTTTAAACCATATAAATAAATGAAAATGAATTATTCAAACAAATACCTTTTCTGAAGAAAGTTGAAGATGTATGCAAACCACCTTTTTCAGACATTTGAAGTAAGATAAATTTCAAAAAAGAAAATGCCTCTAAATTTTGTTAATTTGAAAACTTAATATCATCCAAGTGATAAAACTAGACCACTAACATGAAAACAAAAAATAGTTCTGCTTTTCTGGTTCTTATAATAGTATAATAGTATTAATATAAATATTATTATAAAATATAATATGAAAGTAATAGTTCTTATTTTTCTGGTTGTTAAACTGCATGAAAGTCTTCCTGGGAGAGAGAAATGAGATATTATTAAACTACTTTTTATTTGAAATGGGAACCTATGTGTCTTGAAATTAAAAGTTGGTTCATCTAAACTTTATAATAGCTTACAACTTCTAAGAAAATATATTCTCTTTGTTACTGTCCTAAATTTATGAATACTTTTAATTCACTAAGTAGTAGAAATTCAATAGTTCAAATTGAAAAGCTCAATTTCTACTTCTATATTAATTATATTACCAAAAGCAAATAGATGAAACTGGTTGACACTTATTAAATGAAAACATTTCAACTTTGTTAAATAATTTCTCTTCCTTAAAAATAATATTAAATAATATTTCATTTTACTGAGCATTTGGTTTTCTATTTTCTCAATCTGCAATCCCATAACTTAGGTCAGTTACATATAAGCCTGGGATAGCAAGACTCCCTAGCTAATTTTAGCCTGGATAATTTTGGAGTTAGGTTTGGGATTAAAGCAAAGCACAGAAAAATCTACTAAATAGCTTGTTTTTAGATCTAGACTGAATTCATATCTTCTATCTACGCCAGAAACTCAAAGAAAAAGGTGGGACCTGAAGTATGTCAACATAGTATTCTTCAATTTGATGAGTTCTTAGTTGATGTGCCTATAATAACATTGCATGTCATATTACAAAAACCAGAAGTTTGCTTTTTAAAGATAAGAGGAACTTCATACCAAGAATCTATTTCGGACTCCTAGCATCAGAGAGGAGGCTCTCTTCAGTCCAAAAGATTGTATATATTTCAATAAACTTAACTCTTACACAATGTTTTTTGGAAACATGTTTTTGTCCAATAAATACTCATTTATTTAATTTCTTCATCTATTACACAGAACAAATATATCTGGAGAGATTTTGTTAGCTGTTCAAGTTCAATCCCTGTAAAACAGGATTAGTAAATTGCTCAAAAGTAATATTCTATGCTTTTGTGATAGGGGAAAAAAAGTGGGAAAAAGAGAAAGTGGGTTATCACTATAATTTTGATGGGATTTCACCCTCATTCCAATTTGGATTGTGTTTTTCCTAAATGTAATATATACTGGAAATTGTTATGAATATGTTTTATACCCTACTACTTTACTAAACTTATTAATAATTTCAATTAGTATATTTGCTTCTCTGTTGTTTAAGAAAATAAAATAGCATGTCACTTTTATGTTGGGATAAATTTGACTTTTTTTGTTGTTGTTGTTGTTCAATGCTTATGCTTTTAATTTCTTTCCCTTGCCATACTTCTACCACTAGCATGTCTAGAACTCTTGTCAAATAATGAGATGATATGGAATCCTTGTTTTATTCCCTCTATTTACTAGGGAAAGATTTAATATTTCTTCATTGCAACTAAGACACTTACACAGGCAACTGATGGTGCTATAGAGTGATAGCAATGAGCCTCAATCAGAGACCTGAATTCAAATCCAAATACGTATTATCTCTATATACCTGATAACTTAGCCTGTCACCCAAATGTTCCTCACCACACTTCTATCTTCTGGTTTCTAGATTTCCTTGAATAACTATAACTTTTTAACATGTAAGGCTACTTGCTTTACAATTCATTTTCTTCTGCTACTCATTTTAGCTGTTCTGTTCTTTATGAATAAGGTGTAGAATTCAAATTCTCCTGCAGAGTGTGCAACACTGATGGGATGGCCACATTTTTCAGATGCTAAACATACATTTGTTTGGATTATATTATGGAGAATTCTCACATGGCAGAGGCTCACATGGAGGTCAGAAGAAACAATACAAGAATACTTCCCAAGTCTTTCTAAAGAACTTTGAAATCATTTGCGTGACATTGGCAAAGGGTTGGTCAGCATGGTATGCCTGAATCCAAGAAGATGCTGTGCTCTATGAGCAAAGCAGAATTGCAGCAGCTCAAAAGAAACGTGAGATATGCAAATTTTGAGACAGCTCCACTCCAAATGTTCATGTGGATGAATTATTTGTGCCTGATATCTGGTAGAGCCCTCCCAAACTCTAATGATCTGATCAGCCCTAGTTGTACACGTTGTACCTTGACTCTAATACAGTGATGTCATTTTGGTTCTCTTTGAAAATATGGGACAATAACTATATAATTCTAGAGCTCTATTCTAGTCACAAGGTCTTGTTAAAACATATATGAGGTCAAATCTGATTCCTTACATTAGGAGATCTAGTTCATTTTGCTATAACCCATATTTTATGCATTTATGTAGCTATGATGCTATAGTTATTATTAGTCTTGGCTCCTTTCTTGATTTTTGTCTTCTTTCTATTTGTGAGCATTCATACTGTAGCTGATAGGCTTTACAGAATCTGGTTTTAGAATTATAAATTGGTAGCTTTCTTCTCTCAGAATTATGATTCTGTTGATATTCTAAAGGAACATTAAAAACCAAGTGAAACTGTTTTATTACATGGTAAGATAAAATTTACTATAAAATATTATTATCCATTGGTAATTTAGATAACTATTATACTAAGTTCAGACAGAGCCTTAGCTTATATTGTGCTTCAATAATATATGCTTAAACTTATTCCTACAGACTAGTGGTAAAAATGTGAATCTGAACTGAAGATTGAGGAGGCAGCTGTGACTGGAAGAATGTGACTTGAAATAGGAAAAATATTCATAACAATTTGAAAGTAAAAGCCATGATTTTTAAAAATGCATTAGACTTTCTTACTCTTCATTGTAGAAGTAAAAGAAAATAGATATGGAATATTATATATACACTGTCAAGCATAGTTGATGTTTAGATTAGTTTTGCTGAACTACTTTTGGAAGAGATATACTCAGAAATGAATATGATGTAAGAACAGAAGACATCAAAATAAAATACCTAAACTCCCCCCCAAAGGATCAGATTAAATTTTTTATTTTCCTATTAAGTAAATTCTTTAACTTAAAAAAATTATTTTTCCCCTAAGGAAACAGCTTAGAAATGTAAAACAAAGAACCCAAATCACTGTGAAACCGTACATTTAATCATGTAACAGGTTTTGTACTGGAGAAATTGATACACATAGATAGATTCAGATTAAGTATTTTTAAAATTTTATTTATTTATTTTGGTTAAGATTAAATATTAAACTTTTCCCCCTGTAATTTGCTAAATATATCACTCATAATCAAGAATAAATTCTTTAAATAAATAGCTGATAATGTTGATAAGTGAAAGATATATTACACTACCCTTCCTTTTAGAAATTCCTTGAATTTTATGACAGTCTCTTCTAAGAGTGGTTTCAATGAGGCACCATCACCAAGCTCAGAATTGCTTTTTTTCCTTGTTTTATAGTATATGTTTTGTAAGGTAGTGCATGATACTATAGTTTCAAATAATATAGACTTTTAAGAATATGTTCTTACCTTATTTCTTTTAGCCAGCTGCCTATGCCAGTTGAAGTTTTGTGATCTGACATCACCATCCTAGCATATGGTGAATCAGGGTCACTTGGAAGAATAACTGGAAAAGAAATAGAAAAGGGAGAGTGGTCAGGGATGTGTGCTCTGATGCCTGGAAAGAGTTGGGGCTAGGAAAAAGTTTATGAGTTGTGGTTTACTTTAAAGAACTATCACAGAAATTTTCAGAGGTCTGAAGCTCCACATGTTAGGCCTAGGAATTAACTACATTAAGAGTGCGATTGAAACCATAGCAGTGAATGATTTTACCAAGAACACAGAGAGACTATTGAAAGAAAAGAGGATTAAGACCAGAACTTTAGGGAACATTCATATCAGAGAGAGACAAGAGAAAAGTCAAGGGAATAGAAGATCTTAGAAGTCAAGGTAGGAGAAGAATAACCAGAAGGAAAAGGTGGTCAATAATGCCAAATGCTACAGACAAGGAAGAAAGAAAGCCTGATATGTTAATTAGTAGATCACTGATGACCTTTGAAAGAGCAGTTTTAGTAGAGGCATAGAGATAAAGGACATTTTGCACAATTGTCTATGAAGGAGAGCAGATGGTAGCTAGATTATAGAATGGTCAATGGAAGATATTTTTAGGAATAGGAAAACAGCTCAGCTTAAGATATGTGAAAAAGACAGAGGGATGATTTTCTGGGAGAAGCACTGTGAAGAAAGGGTAAAAACTGCAAGTAAAGAGATTGACTTTAGAGAATAATAATATTAATTCCCTCTAAGATAGGAGAGAAGACATAATGGACAAGGACATTGTTAAGTTTTAGATTATGGAAGAGAGTCTGAGGAATTTTCCATTTTGTATTGAACCTAAATGGCTTATAAGGACCATCCTAAGGAACATGTGCCCAAAGCCAGAGCTCCCCTGGAAATTTCTGAGGACCCTAATGACATGGTGAGTCATTGTTTGGGCCTTTTAAGGATGGTGAGAAATTTTCCAATGCTTCTAGTCATTTGTGTTGCTGTTTAATATGATTTGAAAAATAAAGCCTGAGTAGTCCCTTGACCATTTCCCTACCCCATGACAGTGATAGAAGGACTGGGCACTGAAAAATAAACACAGTTGCTGACAGTTAGCTGGTGTTCTCTCTACTTTTACTCTCCAGATGCACAATATAACTCCTATTTGGGGAAGGGAGGAAGGACATATCTCCTTCCTCTGGCTCCGATGGGAGAAGGGACATGGCAGCTAGTACCAGGGGCCACAAAGAAGCAAGCTTGCACTTGGGTCCCTGGCCACTTGTGTAACCTTTATGTTTGTTCTTTCCACTATTGCAGACAATGTGAACCTAAAACGTCTGGAAGTCCTACTAAGCAGTTGGAACTAAATAATAGCAGAGGAGGAATTTCTAGTGATTATCCAGCACATTTGGAGAAGACAACCATTAATAAGAGGATTAATTCTGGCTGCATCTTTTTAGTGTCAAATCAAGGTGAAAAATAAAATGTCTGATCAGTAGACCTGCAAACTGCTTCATGCCCATCTATTCATTTATTCATTCAGTTAGTTAATAGTTTCCTCTAGTTACATTTAACACAATTTTTTTACATTTGTTTTTCAAATTGTGTTCCGGGGCAGCTAGTTGGTATAGTGGATGGAGCCCTGAAATCAGGAGGACCTGAGTTCATATCTGACCTCAGACTTGTAACACTTCCTACTTGTGTGACCCTGGGCAAGTCACTTAATCCCAATTGCCTCAGAAAAGAAAAAAGTTGAGTTCCAGACTTTCCCTTATCCCTACCTCCAGCCACCATTAAGAAATCACATGTAAAGTTATGCAAAACATTTTTATAAAAGTCATGGTGTGAAAGAAAACATAGATCTCCCACCCTAAAAAAAAAACCCAAAACAAACAAAAAAAACCAGAGAGACAGAGACAGAGACAGAGAGATAGAGAGAAGGAGGGAGGGAGAAAGGGAGGGAGAGAAGGAATGCTTCAATTTATATCCAGACACAATCAGTTCCCTCTCTGAGTATGGATAGGATTTTTCATCATAAGTCCTTCAGAGTAGTACAGCTGAGAATAGCTAAGTCATTCATAGCTGATCATCCTACAACACTATTATCTTGTATACAGAATATTTTACTTTGCTTGAGTTCATGGAGGATTTTCCAGGTTTTTTCTGATAGCATTCTCCTCTTCCCAAAAATCAATAACATTCCATCATAATATCATAATTTCCAACTCTCTGCTCTGTGAAAAGAGCTGCTATAAATTTCCATACACATAGGACCCCTTGCTTTTCCTTAAATTTCCCTTGGGATTCATGTCCAGCAGTGGTATTATTAGGTCAAAGGATATGCATGAATTTATAGCCCTTTGGGCATAGATCTTATTTTTTGATTATCAATTGTGGCATGGCTCTTATATTTTTTTTTTTATAACTTTTACTCAGTTCCTTCTATGTTTGAGAAATGAGATCTAATCAGAGAAACTTGCTTCAAAATTATTTTTACAATTACTATTACTAACTGTATTTCCCCCATTTATTCTATTCTTTCATCTTGTCCCTCCTCAAAAGTGTTTTGCTTCTGATCACTCCCTCCCCCAATATGCTCTCTCTTTCATCACCTTCCCCCCTTCCCATATTCATTCCCTTTTTATTTTCCTTCAGGGTGAGATAGATTTCTATACTCATGAGTTTAAACGTTATTTTCTTTTTGAGCCAATTCTGATCAGAGTAAGGTTCACTCATTCACACTCTCTTCCCCTACACTAAATGCTTTTTCTTGTCTCTTTTCATGGAAGATAATTCACATCATTCCACTCTTCCCTTTTCCTTTCTCCCAGTACATTCCTCTCCCATTAATTTAAATTTTTTTGGTAGATATTATTCCTTCATATTCAACTCACACCCATGCCTTCTATTTATACTCCTCTTAACTGCCAAAATAAAGAGAAAGCTCTAATGAATTACAAGTATCATACTCCCATGTAGGAATGCAAACAAACAAACAAACAAAAAAACCTTATGAATTCCCTTATGATATCACTTTACTGATTACCTCCTTATGCTTCTAACTCAAGTTTTCTATTCAGCTCTGGTCTTTTCATCATGAATGCTTGAAAACTTTCTATTTCGTTGAATTTCCACCTTTTTCTCTAAAGGATTAAACTCAGTTTTTGGTTTGTTTTTGTTGTTTTATCTTGGTTGTAATCCTAGCTCCATTGCTTTCTAGAATGCATTCCAAGATTTCTGGTTCTTTAATGTAAAAGTTGCTAAATTTTGTGTTATCCCTACTATCCTTATCTCCTTACTCACTATACTTGAATTGCTTTTTTTCTTGCTTGCAACATTTTCTCTTTGACTAGGGAGTTGAGAATTTGATTATTATATTCCTAGGAGTTTTCCTTTTAGGATCTCTTTCAGGAGGTGATGGGTAGCTCTTTCAATGTCCAATTTACCCTCTGGTTCTACAATATCAGGATAGTTTTCTTTGATTTTTTTGAAAGATGGTGTTTTTTTTTTTTTATGACTTTCAAATGATATCTCCTGGATCTATTTTCTAGGTCAGTTGATTTTCCAATGAGATAGTTCACATTTTCCTCCTATTTTTTCTTTAGCTTTATTGTATCTTGATTTCTCATAAAATCATTAGTTTCTATTTGCTCAATTCTAATTTTTAAGGAATTGTTTTCCTCAGAGAGCTTTTGTATTTCTTTTCCCATTTAGCCAATTTTGCTTTTAAAGGCATTCTTTTCCTTGTTAACTTTTTATATTTCTTTTTGCACCACTCAATTCTTTCCCCATTTTTTCCTCTATTTCTCTTATTTGATTTTCAGAATCCCTTTGGAACTCTTCCATAGTCTGAAACCAATTCTAAGAGGAAGCTCTGGATGTAGGAATTTTTAATTTTGTTATACTCTTGTATGTGTTTTGACTTCCTTGTCACCATAGTAACTTTTTATGATCAGAAACATTTTCTGTTGTCTGCTCATTTTGGCTTTTAAAGTTGGGCTCTGTTTCTAGGATGGAGGGTATACTGTCCCAAGCTTCAAGGGTTTTGTGTAGCTATTTTCAGAGCTCCTTCTAGGGTCCTGACCACAACCCCTCTTTTCTGCTCTGGAGCTGTTAGGAGTGTCCCTGCCCCACTATATCTGTAAGATCTAGTGTGCAAAAGAGACTTCCTTCCTTTCCCGACACTGGGGCCGGGACTATGTTGGGATTGCATGTAAGACTCCCACCTTGTTGCCACAGATCTTTTCTGCTGACTTTCCTCTTCAGTGTCTGAACTGAGAGGTCTGGAAATCACCAACACCTGCTGATTCAAAGATCCCTCGATCTGTTCCTGCCTGGCTGGTTTGAGATCAGGACTGGAGCTGCACTGGCACAGCCTGCACTAGAACTGCATGCTGGACTCCTATGGTGTCATAGAGCTTTTTTGCTACCTTCTAAGTTGTCTTCAGCTGGAAAAGGTTCTACTCTATCTTTTAGGGTGTTCTGATGCTCTAAAATTTGCTTATTTAAAGGAATTTGGAGTGGTTTTGGGGAGAGGTTGGGAGAGTTCTTGCCTTTACTCCACCATCTTGGTTCTGTCTCACTGCTTTATGTTCAAATGATGTTTAAGTATTTTGCCTTATGACAAGTTTTTTTTTTGTTTGCGTTTTTCCCCCTACAAGTTATTCCTTATAAATTAAATGAATTCCATATTAATCATTATGTTAATATGTGCTGTGATTTTCTTATGCTTAGCATTGCTTTCATATCATATACCAAATACCTCTTGGATTCCTCTTTTTCCCCCCAATACTTAAGTTGGAAGCTATTTTTTCTATAGGATCCTTGATGGGTAGCATGATGGAATGAAACAAGTGGGAAAGGAACCTAATCCTCATTAAAGAGTGAGAGCCTTATGTCTGACCTGGATCCAAACCACACGTCTACATTCAGGACCAAGAGGAACAAATGTCCTATCCCCTGTGGATTCAGCTGAACAGCTCGTCAGATTTTTTCAATATTCTCCATTAAAAAAGAAACTAAATTATCTGCTCTAAATCAGTGGGAGAGGGAAAAGGGTACAAAGCAGTAAGTGGGGGGAAGTTAAGACTGTAATGAAAATTTGAGAGAATAGTTTAAAAGTCACTTTGGAGAATAAAATTGAGTCAGTAAATATTGAAGACAACAGCTCAGCTGAAATATAAATATAACATAAGCTTATGAAGTACCTAGGTAGCTAACTCAATGGATGAAGCGCTGGGTCTAGTGCCAGGAAAACCTAAATTCATATCCAACCTCAGACAGTAATAGAATAATCCTGGACAATTTACTTCTCAGTTTGCCTTAATCCATTGGGGAAGATGCTAAATCAGTACCTTTGCCAAAACAATGCCATGGCCAGTATTAGTATGCTATAGTCCATGAGGTCACAGAAGAGCAGAATATGACTTCAGTAAACAACATGACTTCCTAACTTTCTTTTAGCAATATGGAGAACACACAATCTGATAGTGAATTATCCAGGGTTGAGGATGAGATGAAGAAGAGAAGATTAGGGACAAAAAGCTCTCTAAGAACATAAAAGTGGAAAATCTGGGGGTCAAATTTAGTTGTAAAACAAGTGAAATCGGAATGGAGAAAATGGGCTAGGAAAATAAGGACCTGCAATATAAGGAGAAAGGATCATGTTTAAGGTGTATGAGTGAGACAGTGGTAAATTATAGTATAAGGGTGGTATTGTAAAGTTTAGGTTTGGCCATTGAACAATGGTAGAATTGGAGGTTGCCAGAACTAAGAAAGTTGAAGAATTTCATCATTCAAGTACTATTCAAGGTAGTTGAGGTGAGAATTAAAACCCCAAAGGATAATGATTATAGAGTGTAAAGGGGAGAAAAATCTAAGAAGACTGGAAAGATAGGAAAGATCCAGGTTGTAAAAATGTCAAATAGAATTTTTTATCTTGAAGTAGAGTTTATGGAGAAGAATGACATGATTAGACCATCATTTTAGGAAGCTAAGCTTGGAGGATCAGGTGGAAGCTATATGGGGAGAAACAAAACCAAGCAGCAGGCTACTATAGAAGTCCAAGCATGAGGTGATGGGGACCTTTACCAGGGGTACTGAATAAGTAGAAGGACGCTTATAGGAGAGATGAGAGGATAGAAAGTAGGACTTGGAAAAATTGGATGTGTGGGGTGTGTTTCAGAGAGAAGTTAAGAATTTCACTAAAGTTGAGTTTTTATATGAAAATAAATGCCCATTCTTTTGTTATTCTTCAAATGGAACTTCTTCTGGTTGATCAGAATAACTAATAGGAGTATACGAGAAATGAATTATTTTGGTAAATGGATATTATAAGTAGGTAAAGTAAGAATCAAGTGAAGCTTAACGTATGTAAAGAGTAAAGGACAAAATATCTCATAAAAAGGCAAGGATATGAGCTTTAAAAGGAGGAGATTTTTGCCATAAAACTATACTTTTTTTTCTTTTATTTTTGTTATATGTTTATGAAATACAATTTTGGAATCTTTTAATCAATTTTTTTTTTTTTTTTTTTTGCTTACTAGGGTATTTAAAGATTATGTGTTGTCACAGGAAGTATGCTTAAAATATATGCAGTAAAATAACCTCATAGCAGTAGAAGGAAATAAACTCAGCATGTATAATGCTATGATGCAGTTAAATTTCTACTAGTTTGTAGTCATTTTATTATCTATGCCACCTTATGGATTATTTTATACACTGACTAAACAGTGTTTGGTACAGTATTGAGCATATAGAAATAAGCTGATAAATGCTTGTTGCTTTGACTATATATTATACTTCTTCTACATAAAAGGTACTCAATACAATATTTTTTAATCTTTCAAAATCCATTTAATATTAAACTATTAAACACAGAAGATAGATGAGATGAAGAACAGGATTATGCAGAATAATTTGGAATATTAGTTTTTACTAATTAAAATTTAAGGCTACATTCTGGTCTTGTTTTAGGACACTAGCAATACTAGTATATGATCTTTATTAAACAAACTTAATATATTTTATTTTATTATTCTTCTAAAGTGTATTTAGGTATAATAACCTTAATGGCATACAAGGATTTTTTAAAAAGTATTTATCATAAAGTTAATTTGAAACTTATTTCGCAATCTTGCCATCATTTTAGATTCCTCAACAAAAGTGGCTCAGTGACAATTTTCTGTCATAGGAACATTGTTATGATGTCCCTTCTACAATGCAGAGCAAGCCTACTACTTTGTAGATAAATAGTACTGTAAAACTGGATGGGATGGTTTGGTGATAGTTATTCTCTCTTTAATATCCCACTGGAAATGCTAATTTACCTAAGTTCCTTTGGGCTTATTCCATGGTAGTTGCTAAGTCAGAAAATTAGGAGCACTACTACTTGAGGCCTGATGTATAAAGGTTGTGTTTTGTTTTTAATAATTATCCATCATATTACCCCCTGAACATCTCCAAGAGAACTATCAATTAAAATAAAGAAAAAAGTTCAGAAAAACTAACCAACATTTTGAAAAAGTCAAATGTTACATGTAGTATTCCACACCTGTATCCCCTAACTTCTACAAACAACTGGGAGGAGGTGACTTCTCATGTCACCACTTTGGGATCAAACTTGGTCATTATAATCGCAAAGTATTGTTTAGATAGTTTTGCTGCTTTTTCTATTTAAATTGTTGTGGTTATTGTACATTCAGTTTTCCTGCTCCTGCTTATTTAATTTGGCATCAGTTTTTCTAAATCCTTCCATACATCATATTGTTTCTTGTAGCTCAATAATATTCCACTACATTCATGTTCTACAACTTGTTTAGCCATACCTCAATAGATAGACATCAACTTTTGTTTCTATATTTATCATAAAAATTACTGATATAACCATTTTGATGTAGGTATAATGGAGACTTTCATTTTTGTCCTTGTTCTCCTTGGAAGATATGGAAAGTAGTAAAAAAAAGAGTAAGGATATTTTAGTGGCTTTCTTTGAATAATTCTAAATTATCTTGTAATGGTTCATTAATTCATAAGTCTGTCAACAATAGAATATTTAATATTCAGGTTATGTATCTATTTTGAATTTACTATCGAACATAAGATAATTTATCATATCATAAGATATTGGTCTAAACTGACTTATTTAAACTGAATGGCATGTTAAAACCTTTGTATATCCTTGCTGTACTTAAAATGCCAAACATGAACTTATTTCTTTTTTAAAAGCAATGTGCTTTTCGATTTACAATATTATTTTGATGATATATAGGCTTCAGCATATTACATTAATTTGTATAATTTAAAAAAATATGCATGTCCTTCTATGTTCCAGTCAAATTGACTTGCTTGCTGTTTTCCATACATGCCATTCATTCTTCCTTTTATTTCCTTCTTCAAGCAGCTGTTGTGCTCCATGCCTGGAACAAACTTTATCCTCTGCCTCTTAAAACCCCTACTTTAGAATATGAGTTCCTTGAGGGCAAGGACTTTGATTATGAATTTCAAATGATATCTCCTGGATCTATTTTCTAGGTCAGTTGATTTTCCAATGAGATAGTTTTTGATTTTTTTGGTTGTTTAGTTGCTTTAAAAGTGACTAAGAAGATCAATGGTTAGAGCACAGGACCTAGAATCATAAAATTCCAATTGCTAGGACTCTCTCTCCATAAGTAGTCCTTATAGTTAACATTGTCTGTGTATTTATTAGCTTTATATTTTTGCAGTAGATATTTGCATATTGTACTTGTCTCTCCCATCAGAATGCAAGCTTATTTCAAACACTGATCATTTCATTCTTTGTACTTCTATCCTCAGTACTTGGCTCACAAGAGGCACTTAATACTGATTGATGAAAGGGAAAGGCTAAATATAACTTTTAAATTCAAAATTTATTCTCCAATGATTATTTTTGCACACTGAAGAGTATTTTTTTAAGTTTTTAAATTTACAGACACTTATATGAGACCTTACAGTTTGTAAAGTGTTATCATTATCATTTAGGGTAGAAAGCATAGATATCCCCACTTTATAGATTGATATTCCAGATCTCTCCAGTAATATCAGTAGATAATAAAATGATCTCAAAAAAAATTTGAATTCTATAGGAACATTTTTTTGTAGTAACAAAATAGGTGCTACTCATGGTAGCTAAATAGCTAAATATCATGGTAAACATGTTCTTTCACTGTATAAGAAAAGACAGAAATGAAGACTATAGAGAAGCATAGAAAACAAACTTTTTTTACTTTTCATTTTTAGTTGACTCTCTGTTTATCTAAGTAGATAAAATTCTATTCTATTCTATCCAAAAAAGCATTCTCCTTTTCTCTTTCAAGTTATCTTCAAAGCCCGTTTCCTAAAGGAAAACTTTGAATGAGGACGCTAGAATTTCCCATTGGCAGTTTATAATTCCTCTCATTGCCGTTAGGTGGCGCTGAAGAGCACTTTACCTTGAGTCAATAAGACCTGAATTCAAATTCAACTTGACGCTAATTGAATGATCCAGGGCAGCTAATTTTTCAGTTTGCCTCAGTTTCCTCAACTACAAAATGAGGATAAAACCACCACGTACCTAACAGGATTGTTGTGAGGTTCAAGTGAAATATGTCAAGTGATTAGTGTAGTGATTGACACCTAGTAGGATCTTTGTCTTCCCCTCCTGGCCCACCTCCCTCCTTTACTTCTTTCCTTCCTATAAAAGAGAAGGGAGGAAATAAAAGAACAGTCACTAATTAAAAAACAAACAAAAAATTATCCACAGTTACTAAGTATTTGCAACTTTCATTGTACGTCTGAAAATTTAAAATATTTGTGGTAACTACTGTACCACTTTAAAAGGAAAGCTCCTGGAAGTGATAGGTTTGTTTCATTTCTCATGATAACTATTTAGCGCTATAAATCCTCAAAGAATTTCTTGCCATATTTTTTGTAAGAATTACAATGTCTTCATTACATTTTTTCAAGTTTCGTATAGGAACGAGACACTGTTACTTTGTACCTAGGCACCACATGGTAACGTTTAAAAACATATATTTTACAAATTCTGTAATTAGCCTCTGACCTCAGATCTGGATTTCATTGTCTCCCAGCTGACAAATTTGGTGCAACGGGACAGTAAATAACATTGTTCCTATAGTTTCAGAACCTCCTAAATAGGACTGCGGGGTCCTTCCCCGATTATATCGCTCTCAAGGTAGCACACCAAAGGGGATGCGCACTGGGGTTTTTTTGCTGCGTCCCCCCAAAATTCACCTATCGTCACTAATGTCTCAAAAAGTTACGTAGTTCCATGGCAACGAGTTTCTGAAAGACAGTTTCTGCGCTACACCCCGGCAGCCAAACATATGCTTTTCTATAAGTTAAACAGTTCAATTCTTGCAAAGGGCGTTATTTTGTATCGAGCGTGCTGATTCGGGTGAAGTCTCCTTAGCCCACAACGAACCGACCTATAAATAGCTGCTGCGGCGCTGAGTCACCCCAAGCCCCAGCTTCCCCCGGGTGGGGGGGAACAACGTGCCCCTCCCCCGGTGCCCACAACGAGCCCGAGCAACACCTCCTGGAGGCCGGGCCAGTGAGGGACACCTCCTCCTCGCTGGGGGGGAGGGAGGGGGCCTTCCTCCGAGCCCGCCCTCGCACTAGCTACTCCGGCCACAGCGCCGAGCTGCGGCCGAGTCCGGGGCTGCGGGGACTGGGCCGCCCGAGTGCCGTGGGGTCGGGCGGGACGCGGAGCCGCGGGGGTCCAGCTCTGGCCTCCGCCCCGAACGGTGGCTCACACAATGGGGAGGCGGGAACGTGAGCGGCGCGGCCCCTCGGGGGGAGGGGGGGAGGGTTAAAAAAATGCCCTGGCTCCGGGCCAAGCGAGAACACAGGACTAGGAATGGAGGCTGGGGAAAGGTGGTCTTAGCCGTTAGTCTTGTCCGACTTTCGCTGACCCCATTTTGGGGTGTTCTTGGCAAAGATACGGGAATATTTTGCCGTTTCCTTATCCAGGAGAGAGGGTGTAGAGAGAAATAAGAATTCCTAGCAAAGCAACGGCAGCGCCGGGGGCAAGCGCTGTAAAGTAGCGGAGGAGCTGGGGAAAGGGGACGGAAGTGCCGCCTCCCGTTGTTAGGGGCCATTACGTCACTCTACCGTTGTCAGCCTGTGGCGGGGGCGTCTGCCCATCACGTGTCCCCAACTCTTTCCCTCCCATTCCCCCCCACACCCCATTGCGCGCGCGCTCGTGGGCTCCCCCACCCCCACCTCTATCTCCCCCCTCCGCCCTCCCCTTTTTGGCCCGGCTGTCAACAGCTCCCGCTCCGCCTCCGTCCCCTCCAACTCCTCTCTTCTCTCCCCCCACACCAGAGCAACTGCCACAGCTGCGCGTCCGGGCGCTCGGCGGGCAGGTTCGCCGCCCCCTCCGCCCCCCAACGGCGGGCTCTTTGGGTGAGGAGGCTCCGGAGGTCGGGCGTGTGCGGCTGGGCGCCTCTCCTGCCTCTCTCCTCTCCAATCTCCTCGGGCGTAGGAGAGCTCCGGCGAGGGTTCGGAGCGGGGCGGAGACGGCCCCACACCGCCAGCTTTCCCCCGAGCCGGCTCGCGGGGCGGGGCGGGCTCCCCGGCGAGCAGACCTGGCAGCCGTGCGGCTCCCGGGCCCCGGTCCCGGCCCGCCTCGAACTGCCCGCGTTCTTCCCCGCCGCTCCGGGGGCTCGCCATGCGCCTGGATGGAGGCGGTTTTCCCATCCTCTTTTCCCCGCCGCCCTCCCTTCCCCAAGTCAGGGCGCGCAGGACACTGGAGCGGGCGGCACCTACTGACCTGTCAGCCGAGGAAGACGGAGATCGCGGGCGGGCGAGGGAGGGAGGCAGCTGCAGAGCCACTGGCCTGGGGACTTGGGCTGCGGCTCTACAAAGCGAGGAGGCGGCAGCGCCTGTAGCCAGGTGTCCCCCGCGGCCCGGGTCGGGCTCGCGCCCCGCTCTTCCCTCCCTACCGCCCCGCTGGAGGGAACCCCCCGACGGTATTTTTTTGTGCAGTTTCAGCAAAGCTCCGAGGAAGTTGGTCCTTTTGTTCCACTATTTATAGATTGCGTCAACATTGCGAAAAGGAGAAGGCGGAGCAGTGGCCCCTCCCCCCTCCTCTCCCCTTCTCTGCTCCTAGGAGAGAAAAGCCCCAGCACACGACCTAAGTACACAACAGGACAGCCCCCCACCCCTCCTCCTCCCCCGCGCCTCCACCTCCTCCTCCTCCCACTCCTGCAGCCCCGAGAGCAATACGGCCAAACCCCGTCACGTGCCTGCCAGGGAAAACCAGCTTGCCAGAACCCAAGGGCTCCCGCGCCGCCTGCCATCAGCAGTAGCAGCCGCAAAGAGAAACTGCCTCCCACCCCTCCCTTCCCCTGAGCCCTCTCTCTGCACTACTTAGTACCAAACGTCCCCGCCGCTGCCCGATTCCAGAGCGCCTTAGCAAACGCGATCGGTTCTCAGTTGCGCTGGCACCTTGCTTACGTGTTATTTGTGCATTCTCATGTGTCCTTGTTTCTACCCCTCCTGAGAAGCACCGTCTTACACCCGTGGGTATATTCATGTTCGTTTATTTAGATATGACTTAAGCTGGTGCGTTGCATATGTATAGATTTGTATGTTTCAAACCCTCTTCATTCTGTCTCATACTCTTAGCCGAATGTCTAGGTAGAGCGAAGTAAAAAAGATCTTAGTTGCTCCTAGGTCTTGATCAAGACACGACTGCACATTATCGGAGATGGTGATCACAATGAAGGCAATAGCTCAGGCATATAAAAGGTTCGCGGAAAGGATTTCTTCACAGGTGCTGTGACAGTTTGCCATAGTTTCCTTCCACCTACTGGGTGCCGCTAAGGAATTGAAACGCCTGTTGCTGGAAGGTGTTTGAAGCCCGCAGGTGTTGAATGCTTTTTTTTCTTTCTTTCTTTCTTTCTTTCTTTCTTTCTTTCTTTCTCTCTCTCTCTCTCTCTCTCTCTCTCTCTTTCTTATAAATCAGTGGCAATAGATCAATAAGAAAAATATTTGAACCTTCTATTTATACCTGGTCATGAAATTATAGACTTCACCATGCCCCAAAATGAAACTAGGCACTCCTTTGGCTTGAAGTCAAAGTCTGAACAGTGTAAATAAGGTATTCTACAAACACTAGAGGCGGCCTTATAATGGAACTAAGTAAAATTAACTTTTTCTATGTATTATTTACAATTTCAGTTTCCAACCACTCCCCTATTCATTTATATATTTTAGCATCCATTGTAATTTTCTTAGAGTTATACTAGGATAATTCACAAGCCAGATCCCAGCAGAAAACAGGGATGAGCTCGACAAGTGAAGAAGGTCAGGAAACACATAGGATTTCTTTACCCCCTTCTTGGCAGCTGTGCAATTTAGTAAACAATTGGCTAGAAAGGGTATGTAATTTCTTTAAAAAAAAAAAAAAAGTTTTTTTGGAAGGTGTTCTCATCAACCGCTCCTTACCCAAGGGTAGAGGAGATCTTTGGAGCTTTGGCTAGAACATCCGCGGGAGAGGAAAGAGCACCATACTCGCTGAGTGCGAAGTGTTGTGGGTTGTAACACAATGCAACAAGGGGAGCCTGGGGACTGGACTTGTCCGAACCTGTAGAGTGCTTTTCAAGTTCCAGATTCAGGTCACGGAGAAATTGCTTTTGTTAGATATTGGTGTAACTTTTCCAGCTGTGTGTGAACTTCTAAGAAAAAAAACGGCGGGGGGGGGGGGGGGGGGGGGGGGGGGGGGGGGGGGGGGGGGGGGGGGAGGAGAGAAGAAGGAAGAGAGATCGTAAACAGTGGTCTAATCAATTTATCAAGTTTTTTTTTTTTTAATAGCGAGATATATTATAAAAATAGATTATGAGGATGGAGTACTATACACTTGAATACTTTACACTGAGATTTCAAAGCCAAGCTCAATGAAACCTGTTGCAAATGAATCAGAATTTTGAGCAGATTTTAATCTTAACTCTTGTTAGTTTCATGACTTTACCCACGCTGCAGAAGAAAGATTTTCTTTATGGGTGTTTACTTCTTTTCTATTCGAGTTTCTAAGCAATTAGGAAATAGGCCTCAGTTGGACCTTTCTAGTATCACTTTCTCCCCTATCCCATTCCTTTTATTTTACAGTTAGCCCTTAGGCTGTATTGAGGACTCATTTTCGCGGCCATGCGGTCTCATTTACATTTCACAAAACATTTTTTCTTAACATTAGAAAAAGAGTGGAGTTTTACTTTTCTTTGTCACAAAAGAAACAATAGCTTTATGACACACCCTCCGGGGTCAGTTACAATCAGCTCCAGCGATTTAGAACAACTCGGCCAACCTCTTTCTTCCTGGCTCCTTCCCCTTATTTTCCTCTCTTAATGCCCCTTGTATACCCTTCCTTTACCTCTTCCCAATACCAGAGTTACTTTACTACCTCCAAAAAACACTTTTCTCCGCTCTTTTTATCACCCCTCCCCTACCCCGCCCCCACCTCCTGGCATTTTTCCGCGTCTTTCCAAACTGCTTAGCGAGAGGAAAGAAAGGAAAACGAAAGCACCCAGATCCCAGAGCCCGGAGTAGACCAGGACCAGCGATTTTCCCCGAGATCTCGCCAAGACTAACTGATGGGGGTCGGAGGGATTGAGGGAAGGGGTTGGGGAGGTGCCGATTGCTTTCCCGCTTGCTTCTCCTCCAGGGAAAAGGAAACAAATGCCTTATTCTAAGAGTCCAAGTATACCTACTCGGAAAACTTTTGGCCTCTAGCTGGTGTAAAAATAAAATAACTGTCATTAGGGACGCGCCGAGGGGTAGGGATGGCAGTTACGAAGTAGGAGGAGGGGAAATGTTCCCGACGTCTTTCTAAAAACAAGATTTGCCTAAGCTAGCCAACTGCCCAGAGAACGTAGCAGACGAACAGCGAGATGCTGATATGGGTACAGGAAGAAGGGGCGAGCGCAAGCAGCGGTGCGGAAAACAGTAGGCAGAGCTGCAATAGACCTCGGCTAACCACAGGGCAACCGGCAGTTCAACTGGGATTAAGATCGAGCAAAAAGTCCTAGTTGTTCAGAATTATTGCAGCCTTGGAGTTGGATAACACTCAGCAGAAAACCTCTCGATTATTATCACTTCACGAAACTTGCGAGGAACTCATTCCTTGCACTTCTTGCAGCCAATGAATTACGGACAGATGAACCCTGTATAGATTTGTATTAAGTACAATTCCTGTGGGCAAGGCCCTCTGGGCAGTGGAGGATTTCCTGGGAGGAGCTGTTTCCAGAGTTATGTTATATGAAAACCCTTAGAGAAATGGCGTCTAGTCCAAGGCTCATCAATTGAAACGGTGATTTTTCTCACTAACAAAGTTGCCTTTTAAGTTTACTTATTCAGTATTGTACATTGGTGGGAAAACCCGACCAGATGAAATCCCAATAAAAATCTAATGGGTTACCGAAAGGGAAGGATTCTATGTAATGAGAGTTTGCAGCAGGGACAGGTAAAAACTTAATCAATTGTTTAAAACCTATATATCTAAATGACCCAGCAAAATATAGCATCTATTTCACGTAACAAGTGCTTCATTCTTAGATGGGCACCCGAATTGAGTGGATCAGGTGATTGTGTTCCTCCTATAGCAGTAGAAAAATCCTTAGGCAGACATCTCTTCTATTTCTCCTTAAAAATGGTCGGGTTATTTTTTCCCCCCAACTAAATATGCAACTAAATTTCTTTACCTTTTGATTATCTAGAATCTGAATTGAGGATTAAGAACTCTGTATACCCCCAAAAGGATTCCTATTTTTAATGATGCTGGATGAAATTTTGAAAGTGGAGCTATTTCAGCTGAGCTCCCTGGAATAGAATGATGTTTTCAAGGCGGTGTTTGGCAAAAAGTGACCAGTAGTTCTAGAATTGGAGAGAAAAGATTAATCTTTTTAGCCATATCTGTAACCAGGGTCTAAAAAACGTAGGACTGACAGTCTTTTTTCCTTCCTTCCTTCTTTCCTTTCTTCCTGGAGAGAAGAAATTTTTTCAGAAGAAATGGTACTTCAAGTTCCGCCTTATAAGAAGAAATGCTTTGGATTTCTTTAAAAATAATTTATTAAAAACTTTCTTGGCCCAGATAGTGAGACAAAAATGCTGTATTTCAGAGAACCCCAGCGCTTTGAGTTTCCTGTGATTTATTTATGGCCAATGATCTTTTGTTTCTCTAGATTTCTTTTGCCAGTTCTAGTCCCTTTTAACTTGGGAAAATATAGATATAATACAATTTGATTGCAAACTGAGGCGACGAGAATAACCAGTTTATTGCCTCGTTAAGATCTAGGATATTCCTTGCTTTTTTTTAATCCTTAAAAAGTAGAAATAAACAAAAGTATATTTAAAACCTGAAGTTGTCTTCACTTTACAGTTCCACTGTTTTCTATCTCTGGCGTTTTAAAAACAGTTGTGCCTGGAGAGAAATGGTTAAAATTTAGACTTCTTTAAAATATAATCTGCTAATGCAGCTATTCCCCAGAGCCATCGAAAGCCTCGGCCTTGCTCACACCACCAGAACCCTAACCAAAGACCTCGATTTGGATTCCACATCGGAAACAAATCTATTTCTCTCAGGAAAATGGGGACTTGCCCTAGCGATGGGTCTGGATTTAGGTTTTATGGGGAATATGATCTGGAAATGGGAACGCCTGCTTCTACAACAGCAACACACCCCGCGCCTGTTCTCTTGGGCTCTTTCTAGCTTCCAAAGAGCTCGTCAACTTGCTACCCCTTTGGGACCAGCCTCTGAGGTCAGAGCCTTTCTGGATTTGGGAAGAAGCTAACCCCAAATCCAAATTATGCTCCTCCCTCACTTCACCTCAATTTACCCCTCCCGCCTCCCCTCCCTCTTCCGGGCTACCTCCGCAAACAGTTTTTACACTGAAGAAAGTTTGTTTGGGGATAACGATAAATTCTTCACCAACAAAAGAGTTGGGCGTTTTCTTTTTCTTAATGAAAAGAAAATCTTGCACATAGTGACCCTTCGGAAGGTGAAATAACCGTTCTTGATTTAGACTAATTGTTGAGATTTTCCCTGATCGGTTTCCTCCCACCCCCATCTTCTAGAGAGTCCTGAAATTGTCTACTAGACCCCCTAAACTTCTCCACCCCCTCACCCCTTAAGCCTACAGGGAATCGAGCATCTTGCGAAATGAATTCTCCTCCGCCTTTCCTCCCCTAGCGTCGTAAAAGTCTAAAGAGTTAAAAGAATCCTGGAGAAACAAATAAACAAACAAAATACCCGGTAAAGTAAAGGTAGCGGTTTGGGGGCGGCACCATAGAGTATCCTCGTTTGAAGTCAGAGAATCTTGACTTCCAGTCTTCCTTCGCTTGCTTACTTGCCTGTGTGACTTAAGGCAAATCATTTGGCCTCTCTAGGCCTCAGTTTCCTGATTTGTAAAAGGACTAGATTGCCTCTAAAATTCTTTCCACTACTATTTTCTATGATCTTCTGGATCTTGCAAATCCACCTGTTTTGACCAAACTGGCGGGAGAAGCAGATTAGCATAACGGGATTTGCAAAAGCAGAAAGGGAAAGGAATAAAAGGAGGGAAAACAAACACCTGCAAAATAGTGAGATGGTTTTACTGAAGAAGGTGGAAGTAGTGGGAAGTAGAAGGAAAACAAAGCAATAGTTAATTGCATTACTCTGTTCTAGCCTACAAAATTTAAGCCAAGAGTTTTCTCTCTTCAGTTTCACCTACAACCCGGCTCCAGGCTTGTAAAGCAATTACCAACACCCATTTTTCTCTCCAAGGTGCCAGAGCCAAGTCCCAGAGGACGAGATCCGGTGCCTCCAAAATTCTTAAAGATTTTGAAGAGATTAAACGTGATTTTCAAGTGACCTTTTGTGTTTTGTTTTGTCTTTGGAAAGTTTGGGGGAAGAAAATTTCACTACGAAATAAGATAAGCTCTCTTCACAACATCTCGAAAGATAATTTAAAAAAAAAAGTTATTTATGGGAAGTGGAGCAACACACGCCTTTAAACATGAGTTTTTTTTTTTTTTAACCCTTTTCATCCTTTTTCCAATCTTAGTGAGATTTGACCATTGGGAACGTTATCCTGAGTCGTGTCTTTTCGAAAAATAATGCTCACAGCTGGTTGAGGTCTAAGCGCTCAGTGAAATAACACAGCGACCCTTTGAAGTTTAGAAAATAAGTAAAATGCAGTCTTTAACAACTAATGTGCCTGCTTTAGCTATTCATTCGCACCTTACTCTTCATTATCTTCTTTATCTTCATTATTACTTCCTTATCTACGAACTAAGAAAGTTCTTTCTAATTGGCTTATGCTTGAGAAGCACTCCTTAATATACCGATGAACCTGAGTTGCACCAACTAACTCCACTATCACGATGCTGGACAGTATCGATATAAGCGTCTTTGTTTTTTTCGTTCTGTCAACACGTTAGAGGAAAATACTAAATAATTTACTTTGTGGACACTCTGAAAGACCAGGAATAGGCATGCCTTTAGGCTTCATCCCAGATAAGCAGTTTTCCATGCAAAGTATGATGACCAAAATGTTAATGACTTTTCTTCCCGAGAATCAAATCTCTTCCCATCTCTCCCTCTTCTCTCTCCTCTTAATTGCCATGAAGTTTTCCTTAATTTTTTTCTCTCATCTTCAATTTCAGCCGCTCAACTCTATTATATTTTACAGCAAGTACAATATCTCTCTTTTAAAAGTCAGTATACACCACATTTTTCGCATGTCCTTTACAAAATGAGTAATGTTTTCAGTATCCACCCACAGAGGCGGAATGGGTTTTTGGTTTTACATATTGTTATCACACCCGGAGGGCAGTAATTGTCTTATGCTCTCAATAGAAATAAAAATAATTACTAAGACTTTATTTCTTCCCTCCCTTCTCCCCCACCCTTGCAACACTTCCAGGATAGCTTTTATATTCCTAAAGAACAGGGGACATTTTCATCTGTGCTAAGTTTCTTTGGATTTTTTTTTAAACGAGGGGGTAACACCTTGATAGAAAAGTCTATTTTAAAAATGGCATTAACAAGAAATCTCATTGACAGAACACTTTTCTCTTTTCGTTATAGTATAGGCTGTGTAACTTCGATGGGAGAAGTAATACACTTAGCAACGAAATTTTTGGAAAAAAGTAGTCAAAAGCAAAGACACTTACCCGACTTTGACGATGGAAATGAAGGAGAATTAGCCTTGAAAACAACACTTTAGTATCCCAAGTTTCGGCAGGTGACCCAGACTTAGGAGTGTTTTAAAGGCAATTGTGTTCGAATTTCTCCTGCCATTCATATACAGAATGTATTCACTTAAAAAATTCCAAATTTCTCTCTCCTATGACTTTTGTGGTTTGTTGTCTTACTGAACACCCATAGAGAAAATGAAAATCTTCTATGACAATTATGCATAAATGCGAAACTGATCAAAATAAATCAAGCTCTTTTAGTAATTTGCTTCCATTTTTACAATATGCTTAGAGTAAAAACGAAATTTGTGGGGTTTTGACTCCCAGATTTCATTTCTGATAGAGCCGTCTTTCCATTGAGAAGCTTACAGTACGTGTGTACATTTATTTACTTTTTTACATCTCAGTCTCGACGACATCATAACCCGGGCTGGTGCCTTTTGCGTGGACTGTTTCGGTTTTTAGAAAGAAAATAGGTGGGAGGAGGAGATTGTAGCGTTTATAGTTTGAGAAAATTCACCCTGGCTCCTTCCCTCCCCCTTTCTAACATCTGCCGGAGTTGAGAGCAAAGCAAAGGACTGCTTCGAGAATCACTACGGATCACCTAGTCCATGAATATTTTCTTAGGGGCCCATTCTCGGGGTATAAATAGACTTTTCTGGGTGAGTTTCCTCAGCAACACATTAGCTCTGCTCGGGAAAAGGAAAAATAAGAGAAAATTAAAAGACGAGGACGTTCCAGGACCATCGCCTCTTGTTACATCTTTTCCAAGCTTAAAAAAAAATAAATCGCGCTTCACACTTACCTTTTTAAGAACACATATGATCACGAAGGAGGTTAAGTTTCAAGTTTGTTTTCTTCCTGATTTTTAGCCGAGAGCGCTCTGGGTAACACTTAGGAAGCGGTTGTGCACTATTTTATATTTGCGCGCACATGAAAGATTTACCTTTGCGATGGCACATCAGGATAGTGGGGGTAGCCGCCTCTCCAGAACTCTGGCTTTTCTTCCCCATCTCCAGAACTGCCACACTTTTCCAAAATAATTTGAGGTGTGAAGTTAGATAAAGTACGTTCCTAAATCTCCTTGAAGCGGAGAGGAAAGGAAAAGGAGCTTCCAATAAATCTAGCATCTCCAAACTCAGGTCTGAGTGGTGGACAAGCGCTCACGTTCGCTCTGACATTGGTTCCTCTTTCCTCAAATCCGCCCAAACCTCCAAATCCTTCTTCACCCTAAGGATTTGCTATAGGATTGCTTGTTTTAACCTCCTTCGCTAAACAGAAAAATACTATTACGCTTGGCCAGTAAAACACCTATTATCTAATGATTGCCTTTACTTTGTTGGGATTGTAAACAAAAACTTGTCACTTTTTTTTTTTTTTTTTTTTGTAAGTTCTGAGCAATCAGATTTGACAGCAAAATTTTTTGTCTCTTTATCCGAATAAACTCGAGGACTCACATATCTAGTTTATTGGTCGCTCCTCCCGGGAGAAGAGAGTGGTTCCGCCGAAACAGAGATGTTCACTAAGGAAACATCCTTGCCATCCTTTCCAAAGTAATCCTTACTTTGTCTAACTGCCTAATTCACTTAAGCTGCTACACTGTTTTTGCAACTCATTGCAGATTCCATCACCTGCTCCTGGCAAACAGCAATAGAAATGTTTAGGTTAGGAAATTAGCAAGAGAGGGTTCAGGGGACTGGAGAACATAATCAAGCAAGGATCCTGTACCTGACCCTTAAGCAAGAGTTGGATTAGTGAGAGTTCAGGACTGATTTGGCCAACTGGGCCATTGGGAGGACACTTGAGACCAAAGAGAAAGGTTGGTATTTGTATTAGGAAGCTTCCTTGACCTTGCCAGATCTGAACAAATTCAGCAAATGGTGAAGGAGGCCCATTATACCTTGCAAGATTTCGGCTCTAAGAGACCAAACAAAAACTGGAGAGAGGGAATTACAACAGGACATAAATAGAAAGTTTATAGAGAGAAATTAGTGACAAGGATCCTCTGTTAATGTCCATTAAGGCAAACACAGCAAAAACTAGGTTAAAACGATCCAACTCTCTTACCGAGGTTAGGCCTTTAAAACCCTGAGTCACTTCAGTTCCAAGGCCTCAAGAGAAATCACAGGGATATTTCCATGTGTCTATTGAATTGTAGTTGGGGTTAGTACTTACTTTTTCCTCATTCTGTAAACTATCCTGTAATGAAATTAGAAAATGAAAGCCCAAATGGGACTCTCCTAATCCACTTAGATTTTCTGGCCTTTAAGCATGTACTAAAGACATTTTTTCCCCCCTTTTAAGTCCAAGTTCTACAGTCAAAAATATAGTTGGCAGTACCTAGTAAGACACAGGTAAAATTTATAAATATCCCTATTCCATGTGAGAAATGTCTCAGTAATTTAAAAAAATACAAAACAATTGAGAACAACTAAAAAGTAAGTTGAAGAGCATCTTTTAGGAAACTTTAAAAAAATAATTTCTCAGTTACTATTATCTCACTCAAAAGTACATATTAATGACACAGTACCATCTCAAACCCTATAGCTTGATAAGATTAAGTGGGAAATTAGGAGGAAGATGACATTTAGAATATTCCCTGTGGTGAAGTTTGACTTCTGAAATCACTGTAACCTCTGTTTAAGAAGGAATATGATCTTCCTCCCAATTCCCTCTTTGTTAAATTTTGAATGGAAATGTTTTCCTCTTCCTTTAGCTCTTATGTGATAATTTCTGTTCTTCTATTTGGGGAAGGGGACAGAGATAGTCCTTCTGGATTGGTTTCAGTTTTATTATCATTTCAGTACTTCAGAAGCTCTCTTGTGAGAAAGTTGGACACCTATTATATGTATGAATTTGCAACATGAGATGAACTTTTTGACTGCTGTGGTGGAAAAACAACAGAATGACTTAGTAATTAGATGTCCAAAGACCTTTTTTTCCCTTTAGAGAAATATCCCATTTATTAAATGCCAGATGATATAGATGAATTTATATGTCCTTTCTTAAGATAACATGAAATAAAAATGTTCTAAAATAAGCTGAATGATCTTTATAGGTAAAGTAACATCTAATTAATCTCATGTTTTATCCTGAAAGCAAATAGTGGTGAAGCATTGAAATTTTACTTTCTTTTGACGATAGTTTAAAAACTTTTATGATTTTGTCAGTGTGTGTACTTTCTTCACAGATATGGAGAGCATCCCTTCTCCTCCTTATGAGTTTCTGTGGCTGAAATTTTCATTCATTACATGGTAGGAATATTTCTCTTCACTCAAAGTTAAGTTAGTAGGTCCTTGGAAAACAGATGCACAGAATTATATCCAGACTTGAAATCTTTTCAATTTAGTAAACCTTATTGGAATTTGTATTCTCCTCCTCTAATCACTTCTATGTCAATGCAAAGAGGAATTCTTTAGTGGAGTCCTACAATCTTCAGATAAATAAAAGTTGTTCCATGGAGAGAAAAGGGCTTATTTATTCAGGAATAATTTAGAGCTGGTCCAAACGGCTCATTTTATAGGTAATGAAACTAATGTCAGCAATGATTCACTTAAGGTCACCCAGATAGTAAATACCAGATGAAGCTGAGGTCCAAACCCAAGTCCTCTGATTTCAAATTTTCCTCTTTTTCTAAGGTAGAAAGCCAGCTAATGCAGTGGGTAGAACACTGATCCTAGAATAAGGAGGAAAAATTTTACCTTAGACACCATTTGTGTGACCTTGAGCAAATCACTCAACTTATTTGCCTCAGTTTCTTCAACTGAAAATGGAAATAATAATAGCACCTACTTCTCAAGATTGTTTTAAAGATCGAATGAGATAACATTTGTAAACTGCCTTAGCACAAGTGAAGACATTCCCTTGTGATGACATTGGTCCTCTTAAAAAATGAAGGACATATAACAATAAGAAGTTATATACAAAATGCTATATTAATGTTAGCTATTATTATTTACTATTATAGCACAGTATTGCTTTTCAAGTTAATAACATTGCTTCAAATGCAATTCTTGGTTACACATTGGAAAAATACTAAATAAAAGTAAATACTTGCTAAGCATCTAGTCCTTTCTACAACAAGAAATTACTAATCCTTCCACCAGCAATTTGTCTCCACCCCACTATTCCCAGATTCAGGACTGAATATCTTTGACTTAGATTATTATATAACAATAACTACAGAAACAACTCCATAGTTCCACTTTTTTTTTTTTTTTTTTTTACATTTATATGGATATTCCTTCTATTGGTGCAGATCTCAAACTCATCATGTCCATGTAATTTTTGCCCACTTCGTTGTCATTCCTGGCTTGAGAAACATCAATAATTCCAATTGCCTCTAAGATAAAATTCTTCTACTTGGCATTTAAAACCCTCTACAAGGTTGGCGTCAACCAATTTTTCCAAATTGATTTTCCTTTCTTTCCTCTGTTCTGCTATACATTCCAAATAGGCAGGCTATTTGCTGTGTCCTGTGAGCATGGTTCTCCTTTTGTAACCCAGGCTTTTTCATTCTTTGCTTTTTTCTTTTGTCCCTTGAAACACTGGCTTCTTTTCAGATCTCAATCTCATGTACAGATTTCTGTCTGAAGGGTAGTGGTCAGTTCTATTCCCCTTACCTGTAAATTATATTAAATTTACTTAATATTTACATCTTCACGACTATATTTTTTTCCACAATGGAATATAAGGTTTTTGGAGCAGGGCTCCTTTTGTTTTTGTTCCCTTCCCCCCAGCCTAGCAGTAAGGATAAAGGTAGGGACTAGACCTGTAATTTCATTGGCATAAATAACTCCCATGTGGCAGAATTCCTTCAGCCAATGTAGACTGGCAATTTCTCTAAAAGTTTTAATCTGAGAGAGATATTTTGATAGGTTAAGTTCACTACCCAGAGCCAGATAGGCATATGTGTTGGTGGCAGGACTTGAACTCAGGTCTTTCTGGCTCCAAAGCTGGCTCTTTATCCACTGTGCCACATTGTCTCTCAGATACTATATATTTAATAAATGTTTGTTGGATTGAATTCTATAAATCTTTTGTAGATGATCTACCCAAATTTCTGGAAGGCTTTTCCTATGATTTTGCTTATTACATAGATTCTATCATCACTCCAGGGTTGTTGATATGTGCATAATCAGCCCACATCCTTTTCTGGTCATATATATTTAAAGGAGAAGATCTCCAGGGCTACATACTAGGAAGTATCTTCTGACTACTTGTGGTCTCTTTTTTTAATCAATTAATTATTTTTAAAGGTCATATAGGTATATCCATTTTTTTTACATATTGCCATATGATTCACATTGAGAGAAAAATCTGAAGAAAAGGGAAAAAACATGAGAAAAAATAAAGGGAAAAAAGGTGAAAACAGTATGCTTTGATCTGCATTCAATATGAATGCTCTCTCTGGATTGGGAATAGCATTTTCTAACCAGAATTTATTGTAATTGTCACTGAATTGTTGAGAAAAGGTAAGACTTTTATAGTTGATCATCACACAATCTTATCATTGCTGTATACAATGTTTTCCTGGTTCTGCTCACTTCACTCAGCATCAGTTCATGTAAGTCTAGGCTTTTCTGAAATCAAGTTCTCGTCATTTCTTATAGAACATTACTTTCATATAACATAATTTATTCAGCCGTTCCCCAATTGATGGGCATCTACTCATTTTCAAATTCTTTGCCACCATAAATAAAGCTGCTACAAACATTTTCGTATGTGAATCCTTTTTCCTTTTTTATGATCTCTTTGGGATACAGCCCCAGTCCAACTTGTGCCCTTTACATGGATGCTTCACTACCATTGTACTTTGTATATACTTTCAAGGAACCTTAAGGAGAGCAAAATCCTGGTTTGTGTGGGGAGGGGACATTTTTGAAATATTAGAAACCCCAACACCCTCAATGTTACCCTTAGTACTCTGAAGGGAGTTGTAGTACTCTGACACTCTACTTGTAATTGGAAGTGGATTTTAGAAGGTCAGTCAGGAGAAATGCTATTTATATATCTATCCCAATTATACCTTTTGTGCATCATGATTTTTTAGATCATTTTTACTTTGAATTCTAATAGCTTTCACTCACTTAACATTTGTTATCTCATTCTACCCCCTTCC
The DNA here is from genome assembly GCF_902635505.1 of Sarcophilus harrisii. NCBI lineage: Eukaryota > Metazoa > Chordata > Mammalia > Dasyuromorphia > Dasyuridae > Sarcophilus > Sarcophilus harrisii. The sequence goes on from NC_045428.1 coordinate 522,439,477, forward strand.
CCAAATCTTGTGAGGTAGATAGTACAGGTATCATTACTCCTTTTTACAGACAATACCAGTGAACGTTTATGTAGCATTTACATTATTTCTGTGTTTTCCAACCTATAACCTCTGTGAGGTTATTACATAAATATTACATAAGGGCTATTTCTTTCCCATTTTACAGATGAAGAAACTGAAGCACAAAGAAGGTTAAGGATTTTTTGCATTGTCACACAGCTAACAAGTGATGGAAAGAGGGATTCAATTTCAGGCCTTCAGAATTCAAAACCAGGACCTTTCCACTATATTGAATCTGCCTTAGTGAGAAGTGGAACAAAATAACTTTCATACTGAGTAAAATCCATGGTTCATTTTTTAAAAAATACCAAAGGTCTTTATATGTTAAAATCTTTATAAACTTAACATATTTATACCTTATCTCTATAGCTGTCAGTTGTAGAAAACTTGTTAACTTGCATTAATGGAGGAGATTTCCACATACTGGAATTCCCTATATTAAAAATAACAGATCTAATTTTTAGTCCTGTTTTGTTCAAATCAAAACAGCTCAGTACATTTTTATTAAGAACTTACTATGGAACAGGTAGCATGCTAAACACTGGGAAAAGGCCAGGTAAGTTTCAGAACTCTCTATTGGTTCCCCTTTGCCACTAGGATACAAATAAAAGCAGAATAATGGTCCTAGCTCTCTAGGAACTTGAGTTGAAAAAGGTTAGGGAAAGGAAGAGCTGAAGATAGCCATTGAAATATTAGTATATAGAAAGTCTGGGAAGATCAGGAGTGTAATCTAAAAAGAAATGCACACATGATTGACTTGGACCTCCTCCTTAAAATGGAGGTTCTGATATGAACCAACCAGAGGGAGAGGACATAGGAATGGAGGCAGTCAGTCACTCAGTTAGTCAACAAGCATTTAAGTACATACTTACTATGTGCAGGGCACTGTGCTAAGTGTTGGAATATAAATACAAGCAGAAAGGAAGAAAGTCCTGTTCTCCAGGAACTTTCCTTCTAATAATAGAGATGACACCTAAAAGGAACATATATATTTCATTACCCAGAGTAGCTTTGTATCCTGCAAACCTGAAATGTTGACAATGTTATTTCTTTTCCCAAATTATTTATAAAAATGTTATATTATGTAAGACTAGTAATCAAATTTTAAGAAAACTCACTGTTTAAATTCCTCTATCTCAAAAGATATCTCTTCATTTTCCCCTTTGTCTTTAATTCCTTTTCCTATTGGTGAAAAAAATCATTCTAACTCTTGGTGAGTGTTTTTTAAAATGACCTTTCACTTGAAATCTTGTAGAAAACATCTTGAAAAGTCATATATATTTAGTTGTTTAGTCATCCTACCACTGACTAGATTTTCTCAGGTTTTCTAGCAGACAAAGGAATGAGATTAACTAGGCTTTAATCCTCAGAGTTACCTCCTGAATCTTTCTTATTCCTGAAAGTTATGCTGGCTATCTGCCAGTTTTCTGCCATGATGACTATATATAATATTAGGTTACTCATTTTGACTAATAGTTCCATAACTTAATTTTCAAATTCCTTCAAACCTATCTGATAGATGACACCTCTGGGCCATAGTGTATTATCTACATTTGATTGGTCTGCTATACTAGATCTAGAGTATTCTGGATTTTTATCACCTGCTTTGAAAGATGATTTAAGAATGTATATTTGTTAGATGTGAATTTGGACAATAGGACTCTATTATTCTGCTTCGAGGCTTTGCAATAATGGTCCCTAGATTTGTGATTAACATTAGTTACTTATCCTAACTTAGAATTTACCATCTTTTTAACCTTGTCCTGTGTGAATTCAAAATTGTGAAGGAGGTCTCAGCATTGCCAGATTAAGCTATATTACAAAGCTTGAATGGAACAAAATTCTTTTTAAAAAAGATACAAAATATTTTGTTTTGTTTTGCTTTTTATAAGCAAAAACCCCTCTAAGGTTGAAATTGCCTCAATTATACTGATCCACTGTAGGTCATGTTAAGAGGTTTCCTTATTTGCTATTTTTAAAGCCTCTTTTGGTCATAAAATACTCCTCCAGAACCACTCACACCGTTGCCTTCACCACCTGTCAATTGGAGTCTATCTTTGGTTGTGAATTGGCTCAGGAACCTTTTTCAGTATTTCAGATTACTTGTGTGGAGGCTGAAAGTAGTCAGTTCACCACATTTGTGATTTGAGTAACATCAGAATATATGTTTGGCAGAGTGAAAGTTAGTTTTCAGCTGAATTGCAGTAATGTTAATAGCAGGAGCATAATGTGGCTATCAGCATGACACCATGCAGTATATATCTTCTGTTCTCTCTCCAAACTCTCCAACTCTGCTTATGGTCCTTAAATTGACACTTTCTTTTGTTCTATTTACAAAAGATATTCATATGGGTGTGAGGAGATGTATTGCGTGTGTGTAGACACACACTTATGTGAAATTTTGAAAAGAACCTCATACATTTTTGAATTACCCAGAGGTGAAAAAATATACTTTACCCAGTTAGGAAAAACACATTAGTTTTTCTTTTTGCTTGCATAAGTGAAAAAAAATTGGCTATCTTTGCAAACTTTAAACTTGGCAGCTTTGTAGTCTGTATACAGGGAAGAAAAGCAAGCCAATTTTAAAGAAAATTGGTTAAGAATCTTCAGAGTTACAGACATTTAAAATCACATGGTCAAACATGTATGCTAGAACATTTTCTGCTTGATTTTTCAGGCCTCATCACTCAGAGATGCCAGAATTAAAAGACTCCACCCTATGAAGGTTATATTGGAAGGGGAAAAAGTATCGTGATTAAGGACTAAGGTCAGTTACAGTTAATACCATTCCTTCCATGATATGATAGTTTAAAATAGTCAATATTTTAACAGGTTAATGAAGTATTTTTAGGAATATGAAATATTCCTTAAAATATTTTTTACTGCTGCTTTTTGTCTTTACATCATAATAATTTCCTACCCCATTAGATTAAATTTACCCAAGAGAAAGGAAAACCATTAAAGATACTATAGTACAGTTCAGAGAGACCTCCCTTGTAGTCAGGAAGATCTGAGTTCAAGATTCTGAGTCTTGCATGATCTCTAAGGACTCTCTAAAACTATAATTTGTAGAGAAGGCATAATTCTGCATTGAGAAAAAAGCTCCTTCAAACAAAAATTTCCTATACTAATGAAATCCTAGATTAAAGAAGAAAACCCTTAGGAAAAAAGATCAGATGCAGAGATGATATGCTAGTATATTCAACATTGTTTTATTAGTACCCTACCTTTCCTTGATAAGGTAGGAGAGATCCTTTCTTACTGATTCTCTAAGACTTTTACAGATTTTTTTTTCCATTCCTCAGAATAGTTTGATGGCTTAATGGAGAAGGAAGTAAAGGGGAAAGACTTGAAGCAAGCTGGTTATTGCAATAGTCTAGATGTAAGGAGATGAGATCCTATATTAGAGTAGTGTCAATGTCCGTGAAAAAGAGGGCATATTCCAGAGATGTTGCAAAGGTGAAATAATCTGTATTGTCAGGTTTCAACAGACTGGATATGGGTACAGAGAGGAATACCCCAAGTATGAGAATAGGAGTGGAGGAAGAGAGACAAATTTTGAGCTATGTACTGAACTCCTTGAAGAAGGAAGAGGAGAGAGACTTGGAAGTCTATGGAAAACAGCTACCAAGCCACCAAGACTTTGTTTGAGTGGTGGATATGAATTTCATGACCCTTAAAGTAAGAGAGGTCAGTGAGTGATGGAGGAAGGGGGAAAACCTGGAAGAAGCAATGGGAAACAAAAAATATTCCCATCTCTTTACTTTGATCAGTGAGGGGAAGGGAATGAGGGAAGATGTAGCATAGCCAGTAGTAGAAAGAGTGACCAGGCAGGCTATGTTATCAGTGGGGATATAGATCTCAGTTATAGCTAGAAGACTGAAGGAATGGAAAAGAAAAAGACATATGATGAAGAGAAGAGATTTATGATATCCAATTGACAATTCTATGAGCAATAGATTTAACGTGCCTATTCTCCCAAAGCTCTTCCAATGAGACTGTCCATCTTTTACCATTTTTTGCTAATTTAATAGTTATGAGGTAATGTCTCAGGGTAGTTGCATTTTTAGTCTTAGTTCATGTTATTCCTCTTACCATATTCTTTGGTCGTGATTTTATGGAGGTCTAAGCTTCTCAAATTATTTCTTAATATATTTTCCAGGTCATTTATTTTGGATGGTAGATATCCTATGTTGTCTACTTTTTTTTTCAATATTTTAGCTTTAATATTTCTTCATATCTTTTTTAAGCTATTGAGTTTGTTTTGCTCCATTATTAATTTTCAGGGTTTCTAATTCATGGTTATGATTTTCCTGTATCTCTTCTAAGCCATTTATTTTCCCTCAATTCTCCTTACCCCATACCAAAATATCCTGTTTTACTCATCCTTTCTTTTGTTATCTCTTGTTTAATTTATTCCAGCTACTGTTAGAATCCTTGTGGTTAAACCAATTACTCCTTAGCTTCTAACTTGTATTTATTGGGAACTCATCTTTTTTTCCTAAGTGTTCTCCTTGGACTTTTCTTAATCCATAGTATTTCTTCATTACATTTTCTTCTCTATACTCATATCTCCAGCCTCAGTTCTTGATTTGGTACTTTATATGGAAGGCAGGATTTATCTCCCCTCACAGTCTCAAATAGAGTAAGCTGGCCCTGTTTAATTCTGTCTCTGACTTCTGTGAATCCTGTCTTTGGCTTCCACCTTCTCTGGAGTGTCTGTGTTTAGAAGACCAGCAGGCTTTAAGTAGTATTGGAGTAACATTGGTAGGAGAACTATTGGCTTCGGGCTTTGTAGAGCATCTCTGAGACTGTATTGTCAGGGTTCAGGCCTATTTACTTAACTCACACTGACTTTCTTGGCAGGGCCCCTTTTCAAGCAGTCCGTGGCTGGATCTTGGAGTTCACTTTTGTTTTTCTTCTAATTTCTTGATCATTATTTGATCTGGTACTTAAAAAATCTTTACTGGAGTATATGTGTGAGAGTTGGGCTCTTCTATAGCTTTTACATTGCCATCTCAACTGGAAGTGATCCCTCAGCATACATACCTTGCTGAAAAATGTAATATCACCCCTAGAAACTCCCTTCTCCCTTCCTCACCCCTTGACTCTATCCCCCACCATTTTCTCTTCTGTATAGAGTTCTCTTGAAGAGATGGCCAATCCCTCTGCATGTACCTTTAATTCCATCCCCTTTCTTCTTCTTCTAAAGATTAGGTTCACTATTGTTCTTTTTTTTTTTTTTTTTTCTATCTCCTGGTTTCTTCCCTGTTGCTTTCAAATATACCCAGTCCTTCTATCCTTACAAACACCCTTGCTAGGTCCTACCACTTCTGCTAACTTTATCTTACATCTTACCTCCCTTTTTCCAGCAAATGCCTTGAAATAAGTGACATTGAGACAGAGAGGTTGAGGCAGAGAGATTCACAAGAGATAGAGAGGTAGAGGAAGGAAGAGAGACAGAAAGGCATGCAGAGGATTGATAGAGGAGAAAGACAGAGGGAGACAGAGATACACAGAGAGACAGATACACAGAAATATATAGAAGAAGGAAATAGGATACAACAGATCTCTGATGTATTCTGTCACCATTTTTGCATACTTCTGTGTGGACTTATTATTTTTCCTAACCTTTTCTTCTTTTTGTTTGTTGTTTTGTTTGCAAGGCTATTAGGGTTAAGTGACATGCCTAGGGTCACACAGCTAGTAAGCATCTGAGACTGGATTTGAGCTCAGGTCCTCCTGACCCCAAGGCTGCTGCTCTATCCACTGTGCCACCTCGCTGCCCCTTCTGCTTCTTCTTACTACTTAGGTAGCTTGTAGCATATGCTATAATGACAACATTACTTTTGTTTCTTCTGCGTGGATATTTACCCAAAGAGTTTCCCCTATGATATTCTGCTCTAGTTCCAGCATTTCTTTAAATGTACATATCTTTTCATGTACTGTTTGACTCTGCCTTTCATTTTTTCTGTCCTGTTCCTTTGAATGAATTATACCTTTCCAAAGCCATATTTCAATCATCTACATAATATAGTGGATAGAGTGTGGACCTGTAGGAAGATCTAAGTGCAATTCTGACCTTGTACAACCTTGGGCAAGCCACTTAAAAAACACACCATAATTTGCCTCAGTTTTCATATCTGTAAAATGGGAATAATGATGGCACCAACCTTCTTGCATTGTTGTGAGGATCAAATGAGATAATAATTATAAAGTGTCTTAAATATAGTAAAAGCTGTATATGTTAGCCAAAAAAAGTCTCAGTGATACTTATAAGGTCAGATTGGCCTCTTTGCATTCATATTTCTAATTAGAGTCCAATTCATCTTATTTGTGATTCATACTCTGTGTACTACTGTGTGTCTAAGTATCTTAAGCCCGGGTTTTATTATTATTTCCTTTCTTGTATTTTGTATCCATTAAATTTGACAGTGTATGAATGATTCAGGACAGAATGTCATAACTGTTTCTTCACTTTAATTCTGTTCCCTATCTCTAAACTCTTCTCCTTCCCTAGTCCCTAAATCCCAAGTTATAAGGATGTGTAGTGCATATAGAAGGTGGGAAGTAGGAGAAAATATATTGGTTCCTTTGTTACTCATGTCAAACTCTGCATTTAGACATCTGGAAGATGAGGGTTCCTATGTAATATAGGAATCCATCATTGTTTTTAATTTCTGTACACATTTCAAATATAATTGGTGACACTTGATTTACTTAGTATTATAGTACTATATCCTATTTCTAATTTCCCAAGGGCAAGAAGAATCTCTTAGTTAAAAAAATGCATCTCCTATAATATCTAGCAGAGTATTCTGCAAACAGTAAGCTCTTAATATTTTTTAATTGCTTGATAGCTTTTTCTTTAGTTTCTCCTCCTCTCCCCTTCCTGCTTGGTTCTTCTCCTCTCCTCTTCTATTCTTCCCCTCCCCCCCCCACTAACTCCCTTCCTCTCCTTTTTTTCCTTCTTTTATTTTTATTAATAGAGTTTCCAAAAGAGTCACTTCCCATCAATTCAAACTAGATCCCATTGCCTTAAAGTATAAACATTTTAGTCTTTCATTTAAAACCTGCCACAATCTGGCTTCATTTATTCATTTGATTACCATTTATTATTAACTATTATAATAGTTTATTATTGACTAACATCTGTTGTGGACAGATTAGTCTGCTAAGTACTGAGAGAGATTCAGAGAAACACAATCCCTACTCTACAGGGCCTATAATCTAGAACAGGGCTAATATATAAACAGAAACAACAATAATAAAAATAACAGTTACAATAATAATTTGGAAGTTTGGAGATGGTTGAGGAATTGAGGAAGAGAATGTAGTGATATGTGAGATGCAGTTTACATTAAATACATTAAATTAAATTACTTGTTTATCCTGTGTGACTGATTCTGTTCCACCTAAAATGAAGGGGAGGTAGGACTAAATAAAGTATTTTAACAGAAACCAATTTAATATTAACAAAACACAATGCCATCCTCTTAATGCAGCTTTAGAAAAATTATCCTTTCCTTGCCAAAAGTGTGGAAAAGGATTGGCATTCTCAGACCACATAATAAACTGGTTAATAAACCAACAGAAATACTTTAGGAACTAGCAGACATCGCTTTACTGAGCAATAATAAAGGCCGATAACAGGTAGACATCACTGAATTTGTTGAATGTAACAAAAAATGGATTAGCTCCAGATGGAGCCTTCCAAATAGCCAGGATCCAAGAATGAAATCAAAAGACCCTCTGTGGGTGACATCTGCATGAACTCCACCAAAAATATGTAGACAATGAAGAGCCAAACCAATGACTGAGTCATGTGGATTTGTTTGTGGAAATGAAAGGGTTTATGTTGGCAATTCATAACCAGGTCATTGCCATCAGAAATTATATAAGGATCATCTGTAAGGAGACCAGATTGTGCAAGGAGTCATTGTAGAAACTGCCACACATTGCTGCAGACTGCAAAAACTTAACACTTACTGTATATCTAAGAAGATATGACCTGGTGAGTTATATATTTACATCAAAAGCTTGCTATCTTGATTTAGACTTACAGACAGCAAAACTTTTTATTACGCATGGAGACCATAAAATATCTTAGAGAATTTAACCGATAAACTACTGAAACTGGATTGTAATCACTGAATGAATGGTACTCACAATAGTTCAGAAAACACTTGAACCCATAAAAAATTAGGAACAGTACTTTTAAAAATAGATGTTGATGTGTTAAATACTCACAATCCCTATGCTACATGGAATAAAATGTTTTCAATTTAGAGACCCAGCAGAGGAAAGAACCATTCAGTGGAAATAGGATGGGGGACATATCATTCCCATTATCCTGTCTGCTACTACCACAGGAGATAATGTTTGCAATAATATGTGCAATATTTAGCACAACAAGTTGTTGCTTAATAAATGCTTTTGTTCTCCCTTCCTTTTCCCCTTCCTAATAGAGTTGTATCAAAAATGTTTTCAATGAATCTAAAAAAAATAAAGTTATATCCTAATACTCTTATTCACTTGCAAAAAGCAGTCATTTTATTCTTTTGCACAACAGTCTGTAGAATATTTACAGAATAATTATATAGAATAATATTAGGATAACAACTTGTCCTTGAAACAATTCTATATAAATTTTATTAAAATAAAATGAAAATGAGATGGCAGTGATATGATGGATAATAATAGATAGAACTTTCATAGTGTTTTAATATTTATAAAAACACTATATATTCTCATTTGATCATGTAACATTACAATTTCTTGTATAATATAAATACAACAGAGAGGGACTGTCTCATGCTTTATGACAGATATATAAAATCAAGGGTCAACGGGATGGAAGTAGATTGGTAAAAGACTATGATTGGAGGAGCAAGGATGGTCAGCAAATCTTGGAAGAAATCATCTTCACACTAGAAACACTTAGTTTAGCTGAGCTTTTCACCTTTCCTCCTAATTAGTTTGAAGTATCTGGATCACAGTCACCTTCATACTAAAACAATTTATTGGATGGAGACTGCCAATGATCATGGGTTTTATGAGAAAAGCCAAACTCTCACTCAAGTACATTGGGTTAGTTTCCCATTGGTGAGGTTCCAGAAAAGACTATATTGGTTAATGCAAGAAGTCCTTAATAAACAAGATAAGGAATGCAAGCATGGGTTTTTGAAAGCTTCCAAAAAATGAAATATCATGAGTGTGAGGCAAGAAGATAAAGTATGCCTAGTATTCAGGTTTTTTGATGTATCACAGTGCAAAATTAGATAAATAGATAAAAGTTATTACTGAAGGAAGACTATAGCTTCAAAGAAGAGGTAATATTCTAGATGGACAGATTTGTAAGAATTCAAAAGATGGAAAAAAGGAAAGGAAGAAATTCAAGGCATAAAGAATACATGAGCCACATTTATGAACTACATAGAGAATGGAATAAAATTTATAGGAATACACATCATTCTCTGATTAATGCTCAAAGAATATGAGAAGGCAGTTTATAGATGAAGTTAAAGCTATCTATAGTTATATGAAAAATTGCTTTAAATCACTATTGATTAGAAAAATACAAATTAAACCAACTCTGAGGTATTACCTCACATCTATCAGATAAACTTAGATCTTCTCAATAATGCAATGATCCAAGACAATTCCAAGGGACTCTTGATGGAAAATGCTCATCACATCTAGAGAAACACTATGGAGTCTGAATACAGATCAAAACACACTACTTTTACTTTTCTGTTTTTTAAAAAATTTCTCATGCTTTTCCCTTTTTATTCTAATTCTTTTTTTACAACATGACTAATGTGAAAATATGTTTAATATACTTTACATGTATAATCTATATTAGATTGTTTGCTGTCTGAGGGAGGGGAGAAGAAAGGAAGGGGAGGAGAAAAATTTGGAGTTAAAAATCTAAAAATGAATGTTGAAAATGATTTTTTACATGTAATTGGAAAAAAATAAGATACTATTAAATAAAAAAAAGTTGCTTTAAGGATGCAAAAAATTTGGAAAAAAGAATACATAAGTCCAAGCATTGAAATGAGAGAGCATAAAGCAATTTCAAGAGATAGTATAGTCTACATTATTTAAAGCTTAGAGAATATGGAATGGGGATGTAAAAGATATTGCATAAGTGGAGTTGATATATTTAAATTTATAGTTATTATGTAGTTATTATAAATGATATAAATAATTTGATAAATGATTGTATATGAGAGATTAGGGAAAGGAAAGAATTAAGAGAAGTCCAATGTTATGGACACAGAAGAGGGTAAATAATAGCGCCACAAGCAGAAATCATAAAATGTTAGGAAGAGCAAGTTTAAGAAGGGAAGATAAAAAGTATGCTTTTATAAATTGAGATTGAGGTGTTGATGGTATTCCTGTAGGGATCTATTGATGCACATGTGGGGTTTAGATAAAAGATCAGGGCTAGAAATATGGGTTAGGTCTCATTTACATAGAAATAGTACTTGAAATTATAGAAATAAAGATTACCAAAGAAGAAAGTCTAGAGAAGAAAAGAGGGCCAAAGACAGATCATTGGAGGATATCCATATTAAAGTGGTGAGAAGAGGCTGCAAACCAGGGGAGCCTAGTATCTAGGAAAGAAGAAATTGTTATTGAGAGATCAGCAGCAAGATTTATTTAATTATTTATTTTAGATTATTTTCAAAATATATGCATAGTTTTCAATATTTACCCTTGCAAAACCTTGTATTCCAATTTTCTCCCTCCCTTCCCCCACCTCTCCCTTAAACAGCAAGTATTCCAACATATGTTAAACATGTGCAATTCTTCTATTCATATTTCTACATTTGCCATACTGCACAAGAAAAATCAGATGAAAAAGGAAAGAAAATGAGAAAGAAAACCAAAAGCAAGCAAACAACAATGATAAAGGTGAAAATACTATGTTGTGATCCACGTTCAGTTCCCACAATCGTCTCTCTGAATCAGAGAGCTAGACTATCCTTTGTTCTTCTAATTTGTCTATGGTATCACTCTTTATGTCTAAATCATGACCCCATTTCAACCTTATCTTGGTATAAAGTGTTAGATGTTGGTGAATGCCTAGTTTTTGTCATATTATTTTGCAATTTTCCCAGCAATTTTTGTCAAATAGTGAGAGTTCTTATCCCAGAATCTGGGGTATTTGGATTCATTAAACGCTAGATTACTATAGTCAATGATTATTGTGTCTTGTGAACCTAATCTATTTCTCTAATCAACTACTCTATTTCTTAGCCAATACCAAATAGTTTTGATGATTGCTGCTTTATAGTATAGTTTTAGATCTGGTACAGTTAGACCACCTTCATTTGCATTTTTTCATTAATTCCCTTGAAATTCTTGACATTTTGTTCTTCCAGATGAACTTTGTTATTATTTTTTCTAGCTCTGTAAAGTAATTTCTTGGCAGTTTGAGTGATATGGCACTGAATAAATAGATTAATTTAGGTAGAATGCCATTTTTATTATTTTAGCTCAGCAGATCCATGAGCACTTGCTATTCTTCCAATTGTTTAGATCTGACTTTATTTATATGGAAAGTGTTTTGTCATTTTGTTCATATAGTTCCTGACTTTGTCTTGGCAGATATACTCCAAAATATTTTATATTATCTACAGTTATTTTTAAATGAGATTTCTCTTTGTATTTCTAGCAGCAAGATTTTTTTAATTGTTTTGTTTTTTTAAAAACTTTTTTTATTTTCAAAACATATGCCTAGATGATTTTCAGCATTCATCCTTGCAAAAACTCATGTTCCAATTTTTTTTCTCCCTTCCTTCCCCCCACCCCCTCCTCTAGATGGCAAGTAATCCAATATATGTTAAACACATATTTCCACAATGATCATAGCAGCAAGATTTTTTTAAAAGACTGGTAGCTCTCATTCAGAAATTGGATTTCAACTTACATCAAACATCCTTGGAAAGAGAGAGTTTCCAGCGGTTGGTGGGAGCATCCAACAACATAAGAACAGGGTTGATCACAGGTACTTATAAGAACTAATATTAAATTTGGCAAATGTATTCTTTACCAGAATAAATTATGAAAAACAGAAATGGGAAAACAGAAAAACAGGTAAAGCTGGAACAGGTTACATTCCTGCCTATTCATCCCCCTCTTGACTGGCTTGTTTCTCTCTGTGCTTTTGCAATAGGAGTGAATATCTGTGATAAAAAGCAGTCATACAGGCTTCCTAACTTGCCTATTTAGATGGAAGTCATTCCTCATGATCTTCTAGAAGTAAACTACAGACATACCGTAGCTACTGTCCTGATCATGTAGCTGCCATGGGATGACTGCTACCTCTTCTTTTCTTTCCTATTTTTCTTTGAGAGTCTCTCTTCCATCTCATATCATCCCCTATCTTGTCTGAGGGTTGATTTCCCCTTTAGTGAACTATAAATCCTAGAGGTTTTTGTGTTCAGCTGGCTGATTGCCTGAAGTTGTTACACAATGAATATTAAAGACAACCAAAATTTATGTACATATGTACACACATATATTTAAAAACAAAACTGTTTTGAGTACAAAAGGGAGATTAAAGAAAGGGTGGGATGACTGCTTGGGATGGTTAGTATAGTGATAATGAATATTAGTAAGAAGACTGAACTATTCCTCTGATTATTTTTCTATTCTTTTTTCTTCTTAGGAAAATGGTCTTTTGACTGGGAAGGATAAAACAAAAATTATTAGCAAAGAAGAAACTCATAATAAATGGGAAGAAAATCATCTAACTATCCTCAATGTGTCCAAGTCATTAGTTTTCAATAAACTATGCATTAAGAGTACTGGAAAATTGGCAGATGTGATTGCTGAACCATTATCACTAATCTTTGAAAGCTCTTAGAGAATGGGAGGGGTATTACAGGACAGGAAGAAGGAACACTTGACTTGATTTTCATAAAAAAGGGAGAAGAATTAAATCTTCATAACAGTGAGCTTGATTTCTAACCCTGGAAAAATTCAAGAGCACATTATTAAAGGGAATGGTTTGTTAGTACATAAAAAGGAAAGCAGTGATCACTAAAAGTCAACATAGTCTTAATAACTCCTCCTCTTTCTCCTTCTCTTTTCTCTCTTCTTCTTTTTCTTCCTCCTCCCTTTTCTTCTTCTATTTCTTCTTGTTAGATTGAAAAATATTATAGAAATAACATGCTTAGATTTCAGCAAAAGACTTTCTGACTTTCTGTTAGCTAGCTGTGAGACGAAATGGAGGAAATGGCCTATGTGATAATGCAGTCAGGTAGCTTTTGAATTAGTTGAACAGCTGGACCCAAAGGGTATTCTTTAATTGGTCCACAGAAACTTGGAGGAAATTTCTAGTAGATTCATCTTGGCATCTATCTTTGGCCTTATGCCATTCAACATATTTAAACTTTATTTAGCTGAAGGTATGTGATATATTCTTCAAAGTTGCAGATAATATGAAACTTAAAGAAGTAGGTGACATGATGGATGACAGAATCAGGATTCCAAAAATATCACCAATACTAGAATTATTCCTTGCATTGAGTGAAATGAAACTTAATAGGGATAAATATAAAGTTATTGTTTTTTGTATTTGGTTTTTGTAAAAACCAATTCCATAAGTACAGGGTGGAGAGGATGTAGCTTGTTGTGAGCAGTTAATTAACAGATCTGGTGGGAGTTAGTAAACTCTACGATCAAAATGAGTCAAAAATATGACATGGTAACCAAAAAAGCTAATATCCTAGAAGAGACAGGGTCCGGGAGGAAGGATGTCACACTTTACAATATCCTTCACAGGTCAGACCACATCTGAAAGATTGTATTTAGTTTAGTACAAATAGAGGTAAGATGGAATACATCTTGATAAGGATGACAGTTCTGGGGTTCAGGCTTAAACCTGGCAGATAATATCATATAGGTTTGGTTGGAGGATTTAGAAATGTTTAAAATGGAGAAAAAATTTAGGAATATGATACTAGTGTTCAAAACTTTACAATACTGATACATGGATTAGTCTTGCTCTGTTTAGTGCAGAAAGCAAAACTAGGAACAATGTACTTAAGTTGCTTGGAGGGTTAATGTAAGGGAAAACTGCCTCAAATGAGAATTGTCCAACTAATTGAATGTGGTATTTCGGAAGCAAGTGGGTTCTTTCTCATCAAAGCTATTCACGTGGAAGCTGGATGACTATTTGTTGGAGATGTAGAAAGAATTCTTGGACAACTTGCAGTGCTTCTATTGTCATCTGTTGCCTAGACTATGACAAATTTCCTCCAAATTAATTTCTTAGGCTTCAGTCTCTGTTCTTTAATTCATCTTTGAAAAACTGCAGTTAGGTGGTGCAGTGGATAGAGTTCTGGACTAGAAGTCAGGAAGAATGGAATTTAAATCCTGCCTCAGCTTTGTGGCATTGGACAACTTTAAATCAGCCACCAGCCTCAGTTTCCTCATCTGTAAAATAGGAACATGTAGATCACTTTTCATATAAAGCACTACAGAAATGCTAGTTTTTGTGGTTCATTGTTTAAAATTTGATGGTGTTGAATGAATGTAAATAGCAATTGTTTTCTGTTCTGGCCAGAAACAGAGAATTTGGTTGATATCTTTGTGATGATAGGTTGAACCTCAACTCTTATTTTGCCTTTAGTCAATGAATAGTCATGGCTTTAGACAAACAGAAATCTGAGAAAGGCCTTAATTTAGAAAGACCAAAATCACCTACTGCATCCTGGACCATGGCCAGTCACCTTGACCTTTGTCTTGCCACTTTGATGTCTCTGGAAGAGTAATGATTTTGTGCCACTCTGCCTCACTTATAACCAATTCATGAAGCCATTGGTCCTCTCTGAGAATGAAAAATGAAAATTATAGTGGCAGCTTTTATTATAATGGACTACCAAGATAATAAACCTAATACACAGATCTTCATATTTTCCACTTCAAAATTCTTTAGTGATTTCCCATTGTCTCTAGGATAAGATACAGAATACTTATCCTGGCATTTAAAGCTTTCATAATCTAACTTCCTCCTATTTTTAGAGTCATATTTGATATAATTCCCCTATATACTCACTGTTTCAGTCAAAGTAGCCTGCTAGTTACCTGCTCTCTGTTTGCATTATTCTTTCTCTGGTCTTGCCTTTTGCCCAAGTGATCTCCCATGTCTAGAATATGCTCCTTCCTTACCATCCTTCTACTTCTACTTCTATTCCTTCCTTACCTTTATCTTGTAGAATCCCTAGCTTTCTTTAAAACAAAGCTTAGTTGATTCCTCTTCCTATATAAGGATTTTCCCGAGTTACTCCCCTTCCTTCTCACTACCATTCATTAGTACCATTTGTACTTTCTCCTTTTTAAAGTTACTTTGTATCATTTTCTATATATCCTCTTTATTTGTTTTCAAATTGCATCTTTCAGTAGAAAATAAACTCCCTGAAAACAAGGACTATTTCATCTTTGTCTTTGCACTTCCAGTGATTGTCACAATGCTTTTTTGTTGAATTATTTAGGTTTGAGTTAGACTCTATGCTCTTTGAGCATCTTTGAGGTCCTTTTCAACTCTTAGATTTGGAGGATTCTATAAAAGTGTGGTGACAGTTTCAGGGCCATGAGAGAAGAAAATATAGAGGAAGAGGTGATCAACAAGGTCAAAAGTGAGAGAAATCAAAAAGAATAAGGATTGAAAAAAACCTTTGGATTTTGTGATTAGAAAGCTACTGGTGACTTTGGATAGAGCAATTTCAGTTGAGGATTGGTTCAGAAACCAGATTTCAAGAGACAGAGAGAGTAGATAGTAATGAAGTGGAGTTCAGACCACTTTTCTTTTGATATGGCAGCATTGGGTTAGATCTTGATATTCATTTATTTCAGTTCTGTGACTGCATCAGGAATTGCTGTGGGTCCTGCCATCCACTCTCTACTTGTTGGAAATCTTAATGTGGCCTCTTCCATTTAGCTTTTGCTAAAATTGGAATTTTTCCTTTTGCTGGTTCCTCCAGATGGAAATAATCTTACCCCTGATCAAATCTCTAAAAGGATTTGATTCAAGTTTTATATTTTAATGGTGCAGTTGTGGATAGAATATTGGACTTGGAGACCTGAGTTCAAATCTTGCCTTGTATACTTAATAGCTTTTTGATACTATGTAAATCAGCTAACCTATCTGTAGAATGGGCATATTAAGAAGACCTACCATACAGGATTGTTGTAAGGCTCAACTAGGGTAAATGTATGGAATCCTAATGAATGCAACTCTAAAGCAGTAAGTTAATGCTAGATATTATCATTATTGTTTTTACTGTTAATCAGTATGTTAGCTTTTTGTGTACTTTGTTACTAGGTTGTAAGGTCCTTCAGCTTTTGTCTTTTTTCACTATATTCCCAGTGCCTAACATTGTATCTTTTCTAAAGGAGGGTTTTTAAAATGATTATTTGTTAAATTTAGCTAAATTGAAATCATTGTATGTTCAGTTTAACTGGATATTCTGCCTTGTTTAGTTATCATATGTGTCACTCAGTACCATATCAAGTTTTTAAAGAATTAAGACACAATAAGATAAAACTAGACTCACCAAAAAAAATTTGCCTTTTGCTGATGATTCATGTCTGTTAGTGCCTGCAATAACACAGCTGTGGCTCAGGAGCAGAATAGGGAAGCTTGGCTAGGGCTGAGTGCTCCCGATCATGGGGGCAAGCCGAATGAAATGTATTGTCAGAGACTACTGAGCTCAGTAATTCCTGCCTTTGATCCTGTACTCTGCATTTATTTTCTTTGTTGACCTGTTTCTTTGGATCTAGTTCCTCATTTAGCTTTAGCCCCAGTGACTGAACTGTCTGTTATAGATGGCAGACAAGCCCTTCTCTCCTTCTCTTTTGCATATTGGTTGATCTCTGGCTTTTTGACCCAGAAC
The DNA here is from genome assembly GCF_902635505.1 of Sarcophilus harrisii. Classification (NCBI taxonomy): domain Eukaryota; kingdom Metazoa; phylum Chordata; class Mammalia; order Dasyuromorphia; family Dasyuridae; genus Sarcophilus; species Sarcophilus harrisii. The sequence goes on from NC_045428.1 coordinate 522,456,450, forward strand.
ACAAATATCTGTTTGGTCAGATATTTGCCTCTGTCCCTCTAGTATTGTTGAAGGATCTTTGGCTTTCTTCTTCACACCCTGAGTAGATTCCTATTTTGGAATCATGGTAAAGCCAGGTGGATCAGAACAATATAGAGGACACTTTAATTATTTGAATTTATTATAAATATAAGTTGCAATGTGAAATTCTATAGATGAGGGAAATGCATGTTTATCATAACTTAGAATTTTTAAAATTAAAGCTGCATAGCAATGTGTTTTATTGTTATTTTTTTCCTGAATCACAAAAACAAAGTTCAGGATATATAAATATATGTCCATATATGTTTCTGATTATTTTGATTTTAAAAATGTTTTAAATTAAAGCTGTATAGCAATGTGTTTTGTTGGGGTTTTTTTTTTGAATCACAAAAACAAAGTTCAGGAGAGAGAAATATATGTGCATATATATTTCTGGTTATTTTGATTCCTCATAAAATCAGAAGTTCCCTTTATCATAGATCATAGGATCATAGATTTAGAACCAGAAAGAGTTTTATACATCATGGACACCAACTCCCTTCTAAAACTGAGTCAGAGAGGTTAAATGACTTACTAGGAGCACACAACTACCAAGAGTCTGAGACAGAATTTAAACCCAAGTTCAAACTAGGACTTTCCTTTCCAGTTAGTCAATAAATATTTTTAAAGTGCCTACTATGTGACAGCCACTGTAATAAACTTTGAGGACCCTAAAATAGGGGAGAAAGATAATTCCTGCTTTCAAAGAGTTCATAGGCTAATAGGGAGACAACACACAAAGTATTAGCTACAAACAAATTATATGCAGAATAACTTTGAAATAGTCGTTAGAGGGAAGGCACTGGAATTAAGCAGTATTGGGAAAGATTTCATGTAGAAGGTGGAACTTGAAGGAATCTAGGAAAACCAGGTAGTGGAAATGAAGAGGGGGAACAGAGAACCATAGGCAGGCCAATGACAGTGGGGTGATAAATATGGGGTAGGGGAGAGGAGGGATTGAAAAGGTAGGAGGAGGGACAGGTTATAAAAGACTTTGAAGACAAACTAGGAATTTTATATTTAATCAAGAAGATGAGAGGAAGCCACTGCTTTAGGTGTGAGGGCACTAGGGCAGGGACAGAGTCAGAGGAGAGAACCAGAATATGTCAGAGAGAAGTCAGGAAAGTAAAACTGATCAGCCTTGGTGATAGAGTGGAGGTAAATCTGTAGCTACTGCACTACCTGGCTGCCTAACTCTTAATTCTTATTGAGGTCAATTTAGAAATTAGCTATTAATTAATTTCTGAAATGAGATTGCGACACTGATATTGTGGGAAACAATATAGGAAAACAATCTTCCATATAACATTGGATGCAGAGAATAACAGAATGATATAGTTCCTACCAGGTGCGCTGTCCTCTCACTATTCTGTTTGGAATATTTTATTTATATAGAAATATCAGTTTTATTTCTAGAACTGGTCAAGAATAAACAGTGAGAAGGGGAAAAAAGGAGATAAATCAATCAAAAGATGCAGACTGACATACACTGTTACATGAGTTTTGACTAAGTATGGTGGTAAATGCATGGAACTTAAATTTATAACCCTCTCATGGAATGTCAAGATATCTCCTGGGAAAGAATAATACTGGGCTATGAGCAAAAGAAGTTTGAGAACCATTGATCTACAAAATGAACTAAGAACCAGCAACTGGCTTCTTCCATTTATATGCAGCTATTGTCATTCCCTGGGTAAATGAGATCTTTTTAGGCTAGACAATATTCTGTCACTGCTTATGGAAACTCATCCTGTGGGAATGACCCAAGAAGTGGTTAGCAACTTGTGGTTACCATTGAAGGCTTTATTTTATTCCTGCTGTTGTTATGTTCAACATATTACTTTTTTTTAAAGCTTAGGTAGTTTGTAGGAGGATTACAATTCTATCAGGGAGAGGATAAATATAATAAAATGTATTTTAAAATATTAGATTTATTTAAATATTTTAACTCTGCACTTTATTTTCATATCCAATGTGACAGATCCTGTCCGCAATAATGTCATAAGATCATGACTAAAATTGCTCAGTAAGAGTAAAACCAATGCATTTTTTTCCCTGAGGCAATTGGGGTTAAGTGACTTACCCAGGGTCACACAGCTAAAATGAGTTAGATGTTTGAGGTCAGATTTGAACTCAGATCTTCCTGACTTTAGAGCTGGTGCTCTATCCACTGCACCAATTAGCTATCCCCAATGTTTTTTTTTTAATCCATGAAATATACAACTATCAAAATAAATCAAATTTCTGTGTCTTTATAGACAACATAAAGCTTTTACTTATTAACAGATTCATTCAACAGACATTTAGTATCTATTAAGTATAAGCACTATTCTAAGTGCTATGGGGAATAGAGAGGAAGAAAATTTTGTTCTTGCCTTCTAGACCATTATAGTTGAATAGGAAAACTAAATCATGTACAGAAATGCCTATAATGCAAAGACTTAGGAGAAGTATCAAATTTAATGAACAGTAGGAGACAAGTACATTGAATAAGCAGCTTCCTGTACAGAGTAATTCAGGTTTGTGGGGGAGGGAAGTGCTTGGAAAACTTTAAAGTGATGTAAGGATCTTGGCTGTTGCATCTATTTCAGGAGAATAATGAAAATTTCCTTGTTTCCTGAGATAGGCTCTTGTCACTTTTGATGGATGCCAATCATAGATTCATTCCATTTCTTTAAGGTATTTCCCTACTGAAATGATAGCAGCATTAGGCTCTATCTTTTATATTGTAGTACAAATGAGTGAGCCTTATGTGAGGGCAGATTTTGATAGGAAAAAGGAATTGACATAGCATTAGGTTATTGGGAGGCTAGAAAGGAATACAAAGGAGTTCTTGAGATTTTAGGAAATAATCTTTTCCCCAGTTTTATGGGGGTTTAGCTCTACAAAACACCATATAGCAGAACTATGACCAGTACCACCAAGACTAAAACTGTTAAAATTCAAAAGTGCAAACAGCAGCAGCAATATCAGTTCTGATAAAATTTTATACTATTGATTAATAGAACATAGCACTTTTATTCCTATTTATAGTTAAATGCAGCTGCTAAAAGAAAATTTTATTTTATTCTGATCTTCAGTAAAAAGGTGATTAATTTTAGTTAATGAGCTTTTTGAGTATTGTGGATCTGGTGATATAAAAAAAATTTTTCATAGAGATATATATATAGACACAATATATGTGTGTGTATATGTTTGCACACACATATCTATATATTTATAACCAATTATCTTAATCTTTTCTCTATGACCTTGGGGTAAATTAAAGCTAATAGGCCACAAGGAAAAAGAATCCCTGATTTGGTGGAGAGAACACATAATAACTGATAGGAGGTCTAGGTTCTATTCCTGATGACAGGTAGAACTAGATTACTTTGGGAAATTAATTTAAGCTAATTTTGTATATACAGCCAAGCAAATGGATTGCAGTTTGGTGGACTGATTCAAATGAAGCTCTGAAGGTTCTTTTTGGTTCTTTCATGCTTAGTTTGTATACAGTGATCATAGAAAGCCAGAGAAAATCGATAGCAATGAATTGAATTCTAACTCTGCGTCTGGTTTTGGTTAGAGGGAATTGCCCTTTATTGCTCCCTGTCTTAGTTTTTCTCTTTATAATAACACGTAAGTATTGATAAAGTACAGTTTCCAGTGATGAGTTAGAACTTGAAAAAGTTTACATCCCCACCAGAGTGGGATTGGGACTAAGAGGCAGGGCTGGAGAACCCACACAAAATGATTCATCCGTGGACTATGGGGCCCTGAATTCAGTGTTCTACCCAAATGTGGAGGCTGCAGGATGTCTGAAACCTCATTGTTTCTTGCCGACCACATAACAGTGAATAATAAAGGCAAAACTATACCATTATTGTTAGCCTAAAGAACACTTTGTTTTTCTTAGATGAAAACTCTTTATTAAAACCTCACAAACTTGTGTTATGTATTTTGTTTGGATACTAAACATTTTCCACAAGTTGATCTCAACACTTTGCTGTATTGCAAATAATCTTTAAGCCATTTATCTTATAGCTAGCAGCACATTTTTCCTAACATCTTTTTTTTTTTTTTTAAATCGATATCTTTTGTTTTTTTATTGTTGGCAAAGGTTTCTAATGAGAATTCTAGTTTCTTTTAGGTTATCATCCAAAGAAACTAAATGATTCACAAATCAAAATAAGAAGCCATATAGGACTTGTGTTAAGTATACCCACACACACTCATATATGTACATGTCTATCTATCTATCTATACATGTATATATGTGTGTATGTGTTTACATACACATATACATACATATATGAATGTTTGTATATGCATACTATATATGAATAAGTAAATAAATCATCTTTTTCAACAGAATACCAGGGACAGTTGGGATATCTATGAATTTGCAACTATGTAAGTATACCATCCCCTCTACTCCTACTCAAGGTGGTAAAATTATCCTTAGGCAACCATTTCTATTTCTTTTTTTTTTCAAAATTTCTATTTCTTTCAAGAATTATCTCTGAATTACACCTCTGAAGAGGCTAAGGGTTTCTCTAGTATAGTTACTCATAAATACTCAGCTAATGTGCTAATCTAATATTGTTAATCAGCTGATATGGTCTTAATATCAATTTATTAATTAATATCAAATCAGTTGAGGAAATGAATATTTACTGAGAAGGTATAGCAAGAATCAATGTACAAAATCCCTTCTCTCCCCCCCCCCCCAATTAAAGGTGTACTTACTTCTCTACAAACCCATTCAATCCCTGGGGAGAGAAGACTTGAAGTGGTTGCTGCAAGAAACTTCCTCTTCCAAAGCATGAGTGGGAGGAGGAGAAATATTTTCTAGTTCAGGGAATGCTTTTCTATCTTAATGGAATTATCACCAAATTTACTTTTGAATGTTTAAAGGATGAGCTTTTCTCTCACCCAAGGGGGCTGTCTTCTTTCTAGGCTAAGTTAAGCAGTTTAAATAGGGTCCTAACAGAGAAATTCTCTACTTGAGACTTTAGCTATTAGATATCTTAGTTTTTGGAATCTAAAAAAGAAGATAAGCATTTTTTCCTTTTTTTTTTCTTTAAGACTTCTATAGTATAATAGTTTTCCTGTTTGTTTTCTTAAAATCAGACCATTTTCTTTCAGATAATTTTTGCTCATACAAATGCATACAAACTTGTTGTAATGATATATCCAGTATGAGTATTACAGGCAATATGACTATAGATTTTATATATCTAAATTTTTGATGCCTAATTCATAAATGCTCTTTTCTTTCCTTCTTTTTTTTTTACTTTTCTTTTTTCTTCCTTCCTCCTTCTTCCCTTCCTTCCCTTTTATTCCTTCTTTCCTTTTTCTTTCTCCCTCCTTCCCTCCCTACCTCCTTCCCATCCCTTCCTTCCTTCCTTCCTTCCTTCCTTCCTTCCTTCCTTCCTTCCTTCCTTCCTTCCTTCCTTCCTTCCTTCCTTCCTTCCTTCCTTCTTTCCTTCCTTTTAAAAAGTAGTTCTGGATTGCTTGTCTTATTTGTGACATGATCTCTTTTTTGTAATCTTTGTGGCCCATAGGGATAAAATTTGCCTGCTGACTTAGAAACCCTGAATAATCAAACCTAAATGGGAATTCTTGGGAATTTTCCTTGGGAATTCTATACCTCTTTGAAAGTTTTGTGTGTGTGTGTGTGTGTGTGTGTGTGTGTGTGTGTGTCCTTTTAAATTAGCCTGCTTGTTCTAGAAAGAGGTGAATTAGAAACTCTTTTTAGATTGTTCTTGCAGTGGCAGAAATCTACTGAGAAAATTTTGGGTGTCATATAGAAGAAATTTGGACTTTCAAGGAATTTGCCTAAAATAAGAACCCTTTGAGAAATTTTGATATGTCTTATGTAAAAAGGGATATGTAGCAACTTTTTCTGACCTACAGTTGAATGGCTTTATATCTTCAGGGAATCATGGAATGACTTTACCTAAGACAATTTGGTTTCTCACTTAAGAATGAAGGGATGACTTTCAGTTGGTTCCACATCCTAAAACCCTGTAAGGAGAATTTAATGTGCTCTGGGAAGCCTTGCAGAGACTAGGCTTTCACTTTGAGGAAAAAGACTTGTCTATCTTTTTCTTATATTTGTGGTTTTAGGATAGAAAAGGCCTTTTGCAACTAGTAATAAAGTGATTTTATAAAATAATATGTTTGTTAAATTTTTTAGCATGTATTTGGAAGTATATAAATTTTCAGATTTGATTATGAATTGTCATAGAAACGTTTCCTAAAATTCTTTAGTACGAGGCATTGGAGAAGGTATTTTTTTAAAAATATGTTGAATCTACCTAAATCACCAGCCTATTCCAGGTATGGAGCTATATATTTTGCCACAGTTCTCTGGTAGTTCTACTAAGAACAAAAAATGTGGAAAAAGCAGAGGTATGGGATGGGGAAAAGAAATATAAGAGGATAAATTTCACTATTATTTTGTATAGCACTCTAGAATAATTAGTTTAGTTGATAAGGAATTGAAAAAAAGCAAATTAATTTAGATAGTATTGCCATTTTTAGAATTTTTGGCACAATCTACTCATGAACAAGTATTATTTCTCCACTTAACTAGATCCGTTTCTGCAAAGCTTGGCTTATAGTTGTATTTGTGTGGTTCCTCTTATATCTTATATACTTGTCTATTATTTTGAATGGATTTTTTCTTTCTATCTCTTCTCACTAGATTTTGTTAATAATGTATAAAAATTTGGATGATTTTTATTATAATGCTTTTACATTCTCCAACTTTGCTTGTTATTGTTTTAATTATTTTTCAAATGATTCTTTAGGATTCTCTAATCATCATGTCATTTGCAAAAATATGATAATTTTGTTTCCTTTTTTTCTTATACTTATTCCCTGAATTTCTTTTACTTATGTTATTATTAGAACTAGCATTTCTAATACAATGTTATTTAGCAGAAATGATAATGACTTTTCCCCTGACCCATGTGAAAGTTCTCTAGCCTTTCTCCAATAAATATAGTGGTGGTTTTTGGTATTAGATATTACTTACCATATTAAGGAAAGGTCCATTTATTTCTATGCTTTTTAGCCTTTTATTATGATCATTATTATTATTATTATTATTATTATTTTTGCTGAGGCAATTGGGGTTAAGTGATTTGTCCAGGGTCACATAACTAGGAAGTGTTAAGTATCTGAGGCTACATTTGAACTCAGGTCCTCCTGACTTCAGGGCTAATGCTCTATCCACTGTGCAACTAGCTGCAAAAAGGTATTGGCTCTTGGCCTTAAAAACAAAAGCTTTCCCAACATCTATTGATATAAATCATGTGGTTTTATTTTTGCTATTAATGTAGCTTATATGCTTATTAAACTGATTCTAAATTCCTTGTATGAATATAATCTATTATGTATATATAATATTTTAAATACCTTACTGTAGCCTCTTTGCGGCTTTTTTTTGATGCTGATATTCTTTGGGGTATCAGTTTAATTATTTTCTTTCTGTGCTTCATCTTTCCCTGGTTTAGTTTTCAAGATCTTATGTTTATCATATAAGGAGTTTGAAAAGATCCCTTATTTTCTTATTTTTGTAAGCAGTTGTCTATTTTCTATTTGTCTATTATTGTCTATTTCCCCTGCAATTAGATTAACTTTCTTTAAAGTATTAGATATTGTGCATTACAATGTAACATATTAATTATTCACATTGATTCATCATCTACAATGTCTTTAAGCATAACCACAAATATATTTGTATGTATGTATATTTAATGCATAAAAATGTACTTTTTTGGCACAGACATATGATTTTATTGATGTAGAGTATTTCTGGTGAAGAAATATTGAAATTTAATCTACCAATGAAGATCTATAACTTGTTTATAACTTAAAAAGTTATTTATAACTATAGATAGATAGGTTATAAATAACATACAATGTTATAGAGGCATTGAGAAATATGTCCAGTGTCACACAGCTAGTATGTATTAGAATTGAGACTTGAATACAGGTTTATCTGACTCTGAGACATACTCTCTATTATGCCATATTGTGTCTCATATGACTGACTTACTGAGTTGTCCTTCAGTATTTCATAATAATGATAACTGTAATCCTATCAGCTCATATTTATATAGTGCTTTAAGATTTGCAGAAGTATCTTAGATTATTTTATCTGATTTTCATAAAAATTGTGTAGAGGTAGGTACCTTTAGTTTTATTCTCTTAAAAAAGTGAAATTCAGAGAAGATAAGGCATTTTACCAGGGCTACACAGCTAGTAAGTGTCTGACTAGAATTTGATGTATAAAATGGGTGCTGAAAAGTATGTGAAATCCTTTCTATTTTCATTCACTAAGCACTTATATTAAAAAAATACAAATTGTTCCCTGAAATATGTTCCATAAAATACAATGTCAATTTTTGGTGGCAGAACTATAGTTCTTTAATAAAAGAGACCTTGTAAAATACTATACTCTAGCTTTTTCTATATGAATATAATATAGATGACATTTTGCAGTTTAGTGGGCTGTTTTACCAATTTTTAACCTTGACACAAATTAGGGAAAATCCCTCATCTTTTATCATTCATGAGCCATTTTCCTTTCCTTGGCACTCTGTTATCCTGCATACTGAAAAGAATATATTTTAACATGCTATGGTAAGCTTGAACTCAATTATTCTTAGGATACTTATTTGGTTTAAAAATCTGTTTTATATTAGTCTGGTAAAAAAAATTGCCTTTGTAGATTATATATGGGTGGGAAGTACTTTGGTTCATATAAGCATGAGGTGATTTAAGAAACTTCCACTTTTTATGATACTCATTAGTACTGGATTTGAATCAAAATGACTGATCACCTTATGAAAAAGGGTGTTCTTTACATTCACTGATAATATTTCCCCTGAGAAATATTAAGGGTAGTTGGGATTTCTGTGAATGTGCAATAGACTGACTATAACTTTTATTATTTGTTTCTAGCTTTACTAAATTACTGATGAGTTACAAGATTCAGACAGCTTCCTGACTCTCCTCCAAGTCACAGAGTGTCACATATCCGTTAGTCTCCTGTCTCATATTGCACCAAAAGTGCCTTGGAGGATGTACTTTCCAAGAACTGGAAAAGACTAAAATTCCATTTCTACCTGATGAATGTTTGCCCTTAAGCCAAACTATTCCCTGAACCCTGTGCTTTGCTTTATTCCATGAGATAATACATCTGTCTCATAGCAAGCCCTGATGTTGGAGTCCCCCAGGCCCACATCAGATTTGTCATATGAAGTAGATAGACTCTGAACATCTTGAGATCAGATTTTTTTGGATCCTTTCTTGTATCCCCCACATTTAGCACAATGCCTGGTACACAGTATATGTTCAATAAATGCTAGCTGACTGACAAAATCAATAAACATGCTTTATTGCTGCATCACCTGATTTGCCACTCTGATACCATTTTGTTTCTATATTATACTTCAGCCCTTCTCAGGATTCTCTTAAAGCTTCCACAGCTCAGGTTTGACTCTCAGTTGTACAAGACTATTGTATGATTGTGAGTATAAAACTGAGAGGAACATGCCCTATTTTATATAGCATCAGTTGCATTTTTCTGCTATAGCACAATATCTGATTTTGGACATGACAATTGTGGACTAATGTAGCTTAAAAATGGAGATAACACAGAGCAAAAAAACAAAAATCAACCAAAGGAAAATTGGCCTTATGAGGAAAGTTGGAAAGAACTGTGATATTTTAGGCATTATTATTATCTCATTTTACAGTTGAAGAGCTTGGGGTGGTCAGAAGTTGACTTTTTAGGGTCACATAGTTATTACATTTCTGAGTTTAGATTTGACTCACTTCTTCCTGATTCTAGGCCCATGCCTCTATTGGCAGTGCAATTTAGCTGTTTCTAACAGGTTGTCACCTTGGGGTTAGGTGTTATTTGTTTAATATGATATAGAATCATGACTAGAGAATAAGGGAAGGAAGAGCTAAAAGAATACAGTGATAAAATAGAATTGATAGTCTTAGATCTTGCTTCAAAGATTGCTTAGTAGGTGGGAAGGTAAAATCTTTTAAGGTTTCAAGGGAAAAACTTTTGATATCTTGTTTTGTCTATTTACTGGGGGCAGGTGTTTTAGTGTTAGTGGTTTTCTTCTCTTTGAGTTTCCCCTTAAATTTTTTCCCTTTGAAGTTGTATAGTTCTTTGTTGCAGGATTTTCTAAGATTTTTTGGAGGGGTGATCCACAGACTATTTGCAGGCCTATGTGGACATATGAAGAATAATTTATGTCTTGCCTAAATCAAAATGGTAATATATTCTGATCACTTTAGGCAAAATAGTTTTTTAAAATTATATCTTTGCAAGCACAGAATAGTTTCTCATAGTTCGTTGTGTTTTTTTAAATCGACTTCTTTGAGTTATAGATCAATGAATTTGGATTTATGTCTCAAAAAAAGGAACACATATTTTCCATTAGAATCACATTATAGAATTAGAGCTGGAAGGGGACTTGGGTTAGGATTATCTGATTGAACATAAACATAATGATTGATTCAATTGAATTTAACAAACATTTATTGAGTCTATTCAAAGTATTGAAAAAGACTTTGGAGATATAAAGAGACAAATGAAAAAACAGTCCCTATTCTCAAAGTGTTTAGAATCTATTAAGAAGAAACAATAAGTATTTGATTAAGTACTATATAAGAAAAATATATAGAGAGAACATATACTGACACATGGAAGTGAGGGAGAGGGATTATAGGCTTCACTGGGGAGGAGACATTGGAGAACTTTAATATAGACAAATTCTGAGTGTGGATAGTAAGGTGGGAATATAGGAATCTAGGTATGAAGAATGGAAAGAAATATAGTTCCTTATTTAGGGAATAGCTACTAGTTCAGTTTATTTGGAATATAGAGTTGTAAGGGAGGTAGCATGAAATTAGTCTAGAAGGTAGTTGGGGAGTCAAAATAGCAGAAGCTGGGGACTTTGAAATAGTGTACAATTAGCCTGTGAAGGAAATAAAAAATGCAGAAGCTGGGGACTTTGAAATAGTGTACAATTAGCCTGTGAAGGAAATAAAAAATGCAGGAGGACAAAAATAGAGGGATTAGGAATTCTATGTAATGGTTCATAATCATCGCCCAGAGTTCTTTTGCTGGGTGCAGTTAGTTCAATTCATTACTGCTCTATTGGAATTGATTTGGTTCATCTCATTGTTGAAGAGGGCCACATCCATCAGAAATGATCATCATATAGAACTGTTGTTGAAGTATATAATGATCTCCTGGTCCTGGTCATTTCACTCAGCATCAGTTCATGTAAGTCTCTTCAGGCCTTTCTGAAATCATCCTGCTGGTCATTTCTTACAGAATGTTAATACTCATATATCACAATTTATTCAGCCATTCTCCAATTGATGGGCATCCACTCAATTTTCAGTTTCTGGCCACTACAAAGAGGGCTGTCATAAACATTCCTGCACATATAGGGAATGTAAAGATTTCATCAAAAATTTAAAATTTTTTTTGCATATATCATTTATTGGTTACAATGCAATATAATTACATTAAATGAGGACCTTTGAAGAAAGAATAAAAATTATTTGAAAACCAAATGACTTAATTTTCAATAACTGATGAAAATAAATAAATTATAAGAACAAAAGAAAACTTAACAAAAAATGATAAGATAATATACTAAAACCTGTGAGATGAAGCTAAAGTAGTTCTTGTAGAAAATGCATATCTTTAAACTTTTTAATCAATGAATTGGGCACACAATTGGAAAAAAGATCCTAGCACAATAACAAATAATCCCCCAATTAAAAACAAAGCAGAAAATTTGAGTATCAAAGAAGAAATTAAGTTGAAAAAAATCACTAAGTTGATTAATAAAAATTATAGCTATACTTTAAATAAAAATAAACTAAACTAATTTGATTTCTAAAAGAAATTTTGTTTGCAATAAATTGTAGTAAAAATAAAAAAAATAATTGAAATTATCAGAAACTATTTTGCCCAATTATAGACTTAAAATATGATATATATTATAAAAAATATAAAATTCCCATATTAACAAAACAAGAAATAGAATACTTAAATAACTCAATAAAAACTGAACAAACTAGAATGAATTCCCACATAAGAAGATCTTTAGGACCATATGGACATACATTCTATTAAACATTCAAAGCATGATTATTTCTAATAATATAACCTTTTCAAAAATAGGAAATGATGGGGCCTTTGAAACTCTTTATATGACATGATTGGTTTTGATTCCAAAACCAGGGAGAAACAAAGCAAATAAGTAAACAAGTAGATCAATATTTCTAGTGAACATTGACCAAAAAAAGTTAAAATAGAGATGTCATATCTGAGACATATAAAGAATTAAATAAAAATTATAAGAATAGAGCTGTCTTCCAGTAGATCAATGATCAAAAGATATAAACAGAAATTTCTCAAAGGAAGAAAACCAAACTATCAACAATCATATGAAAAAAATCTCCAAATTTCTAATAATTAGAGAAAAGCCAATAAAAGCTTCTTCAAGATAATTCCTTACACTTATCAGATTGCAAAAGAAAATAAAAGAGGAAAATGGAAAATGTTTGAATCGCTGTGGTAAAACAAACCACTTATGCACTATTGGTGGGAATGTGAAATGGTCTAGATATTTTGGAAAGCAGTTTGAAATCATGCCTGAAATGTCACTAAAATGGCTATGTATTTTGATCTAACATATCATTATTTGGCCTATACCTCAAGGAAATGAGAGAGAGGGGAAGGGGAAGATGTACTTAAAATGTAGAATTCAACATATATTTTTGGATGTGGCCAATTTGGAAATTTGTTTTATGGGTCTATGTATCTACAGGAAAAGTTTTATTTTCATTTTAAAAAATTTAATAGGGTAAGAGGGGAAATAGGAGGGACAGATAATAAAATATATAAAAAGTATAAAAAAGAAATAGATTTTGTTAGAGTGAGGAAGAGAGAGATGAAATAATAAAAAACTGTTTAAAGAGGGGGACTTTTAAATTCAAAATTGTGGAGGTTTCACAGTTATAAGCAATACTGAAAAATCAGGTATGTGAATGATTAAGGAAGAGTGAGATTGTAGGCCATGGGATTGAGGAAGAAAATGAATTAGACAACCTAGAGATCTACACACATACATACACACACACACACACACACAGATACACACGTATATATGCTGATATGTGTATATATGTGTGCACAAATATATGTGTATATATACACATTCATATATATGTATATATATGTATACACACACGTGTGTGTGTGTGTGTGTCTGTCTGTCTCTCTCTTTTTTTCTCTCTCTCCAAGTACCAAATATGAGAGGAGATGAAGGGTTGGTTTGCAAAGAAAAACTGTGAGCTGGATTCTACGAACTTTGAGAAAGGAGAAATGACTTCAGGTCCATTGATCATGATGATACAAAGAGTTGGAGTTAACCTTAAAGGAGGAAAGATTGCTAGTGATGGTGTCAAAGGAAGTGTCTGAAGGAGGAAGCAGGGACCAAGAAATATGCCTTTTCTCTTCCCCTCCCAGCAATCTGTTAGAGTGAAAAATTGGATTTGTGATGCAATGTCTTCCAGAGGAAGCTAAGAAGGCAGGAAGACAGAAAAAAATGGCAGAGTTCAAACCAGATGTCTGGATTCCCAGGGACTTGAATGAAATAATAATAATAATAATATATGCCTGGTATCGTGCTAAGCACTTTACAGTTATTATCTCATTTGATCCTTATAACATATAATTCTGAAAGGTAGTTGATATTATATTATTATCCCCATTTTACAGATTAGAAAATTGAAGTTAAGTGACTTACCCAATACATGTCTGGGACTGGAATTTATTCTCTGAATCCAGGCTCAGCACTATCCATTGAACTATCTAGCTGTCTCTTATGTGGCACAATCTTAGTAATTATATCCAAGAGGGTGGGGGATGAAATACAAGCAGAATACATCTCACATTTGATGCACGCATCCCTCTTTATTCCAGATTTGGTCTCTGAGCCCTTAGCTTTTTTGGCATTCATTCTGATATGTGATGCTAGAGATGGATGACCTTTAGGCTTTTGCTGAAAGTCCTGGTTGTTTGAGTTGCAGGTGTGGTACCTGAGGTCTGTTAGGCAACTTTGTCTAAATTCACAAGAGAAGTCTGAATCCTGATCTTCAGGTAAGGTCCCACCTGGCCTCAGAAACCTGAGTTGAATGAGTTTGCCCTTAGAATGTTTGGTAATAGTAACACTGAATTAACATAATTGCATGGAATGGATCTATCAGAAGAGATCATGATTTCGATTCTGCTAGCTGTGTAACCAGGATTAAGTCACTTAAGTTCTCAGAACCTAAAATAGAAATAACAATCTCTATTGTACTTCCCAGGGGTGTTGTAAGGTTCAAAGGAAACACTGTAAGGTGGAGGGAAAAGAAGGTGGAATTTGGGTTGGAGTTATCTAGGTTCCAATTATGACTTTTCCACTTACTGTGCAACTTTAAACAAATTCATTAACCTCATTAGGTTGTCAGTTTACTTCCCTGAAAAAGAGGAGGTTTGAAAAGAGGCAGCAGCGTGGTGTTTTGGAGAGGGCTGGCCTTGGAATTAGGAAGACAAGTTGACATCCTGTCTTGGATATTAGCTTTGTAATCCTGTCCAAGTCACTTAACTTTTGTCAGCCTCACTTTCCTCATTTGTAAAATGGGGATATTAGTAATACTTGTCCCATAGCATTGTTGTAAAAATTCAATGAGATAATATATGAAAAGTACTTTGTAAACTTTAAAGGACTATGTAGATGCTTGCTATTATATAACTGCTAAGGTCTTTTCCAAATAGAAATCTCTTATCCTAGGACTAATCTAGTCTAAAATGATTTTGGAATCTTGGAGTATGAATACCACTTATTGTTTTGAGGTCAGGGCATGAAATTTCAGAATATAAAGGACTGGTAACAGAAACAATGAGGTTTTAAGGATCTCCCCTTCCTGATTTATAGTAATCATATTGTATTTTGTAAAGGATATGAAACCTTGAGTACCTTATAGTCTGAGGGCTCTATTCTAAGATTTGTAAAAAAAATGTGAATCTTGTAATGGTCTAAATACAGTAAAGAAATATGTCTATATGTATGGGGGGGATTTTTGGAGAGATATATGACTTGTGATTGCACGTGGATGGGAGAGGAATGGGAAAACTCTTGGAGGAGTGAGTGAAGTTGGGGAGAAAAGTAAGGTAACAGGGATAAGGATAAAATGAAAGGCTGAAAAAAAGAAATAGTAAAAATAAAATGGAAGGAAATTCACAAATAGTAATTGTAATTTTGAATGTAAATGGGATGTTTATAGCAGCTCTCTTTATGGTGGGAAAAAACTGGAAATTGCATAGAATCCCATCAACTGGGAAATGACTGAATAAGTTATGGTATATGGTTGTGATGGAATTATACTGTGCCATAAGAAATGATGAGCTCAATGATCTTAGAAAGGCATGGAAAGATTTGCATGAAATAATAAAGAGCAAACTGAACAGAATCAAGAGAACCTTGTATACAGTTATTAAGAATTTAAGAATGACTGAGTTACTAAGTCATTTTGACTATTATAAGTTATAGAGGGCCACAGACAGTGGGGGAACTCTGGGTGAGGTATAAAACTCTTCAGTCCAGAGAGAACTGGCTAAAATGTCTGGTTCAGCTCCCCATCTCCCCTAAGGGCTCTCTGCCTTCCTGAGAAGTCAAGGGGCGGTGACAACCTATGTTGTAATTGAAGCAGAATGACAACAGATGGAAGAGGGATACCAAGTGGCAAAGAGTCATCTACACACAGTAGCAAGTTGTTTATGTGGTCCTGCATGTGCAGTATATAGCTAACTCATGTGCAGTATTGCTTTGGTGATATAAGGGTATGAGAGTATGTAAGGGGAAGAGAACTTGGAATAAACGGACTCCAACTTTGACCATCCTTGGGGCTCTCACCTCATCACGCCT
Source organism: Sarcophilus harrisii (assembly GCF_902635505.1). Taxonomy (NCBI): domain Eukaryota; kingdom Metazoa; phylum Chordata; class Mammalia; order Dasyuromorphia; family Dasyuridae; genus Sarcophilus; species Sarcophilus harrisii. The sequence goes on from NC_045428.1 coordinate 522,472,523, forward strand.
CTTCTAAGACCAATGATTTGGACTGGTCCAGAGAGCTAGTTTGGACACAATAAGTACACAAATTAAAAACAAAGGACATAGGAAGACATATGTCATCTACATCCAGAGAAAGAATAAATAAAGAAGTATTTCTAGAACAATTTCACATTTTTATATATCTATTACTGTTTAATAGTAGTTTTTCTGAGGGGGAATTTAAAAAATTACACAATCACTTTGTTGTCTAGTTGTACACAGTAGATTTGCAGTTTCATATTCATCTTTTTTGTTGTATTGTTATCAGAATGCTTATTTTGTTATACAACTTAATAATAAAAATAAATAATAAAAAAGAAATATTTATACTTCTTTATATTTTTTGAGGTAGAATTTCTTCAATCAACTTGAAAGAATTATTTCTGCCATATTCTTCAGACTCAGCTAGATGGTCCAGTAGATAGTGAACCTGAAGTTGGGAAGATCTGAAGTCAATCATACCCTCAAGCACTAGCTATAATGTTCCTGGGCAATTCACTTGAGTTTTGCTTCACTTTCCTCATCTATAAAATGAGGTTAATAATAACACCTTCCTCCTAGGATTCTCAGGAGGATCAAATGAGATAAAAATTGTAAAACACTTAACATATTTCTGGGTACATAGTAAATGCTGTATGTTTGCCATTCTTATTACTAGCTTTGTGACTCTGGGCAAATCACTTAATTTCTATCTACCTCAGTTTTTTCAATTGTGGAACAGGGGATAATAGTAGCACTTATCTCTCAGAGATGTGAGGATCTAATGAGGTGATATTTATATAGAGTTTAGAATAGTACTTTGTCATCATTAGTCATCATTATATAAATGCTTCCCCCCCACCTTTCTCTTTCTTTTAAAAATGAAGGCAGTTGGTGTTAATAACTTGTCCAAGGTCACACAACTGGCAAGTAGTAAGTGTCTGAGTTTGCATCTGAACTCAGATCCTTCTGACTACAGGATTGGTGCTTTATACGCTATCTAGCTATCTTTCTTTCCTTTCTTTAAAAATCAAGGACAAGCCTGAATTGACTCTGTAAGGACTCATCCTAGTCAGTCTAAGGAGATATCTTTGGGAGTTAAGAAGAGAACCAGTTATGGAGCTCTAGCTCCTGAGAAGACATCACTTTAGAATTTTTGCTTTGAATTTGAATCTCTTCTGAAGTTTGGCAGGAGATAGGGGCACTTCTTTCTCCTTATCTCCACCTCCACTTCTATTAGCCAGTGCATCTTACAACAGAGTAATACCCCACAGAGAGCAGACCTATTGAGTCCAGCTGTGGGAATCAAGTTAAGCTGGAGAGAGGGGTAGCCTCAAGGACCCCAGAGGAAAGATGTGACCAGAAGAGAGTCTACATCTCAGGAGAAAGGCAGAAGGCCTTCCCAAGAAAAGAGAAAACATCAGAAATCTATAGTGCTAGAAGTGTGACTTGCTGTGGCCCATGTGTTTCCCATATGGGTGCATTTCTCTTAATATATGGTACGTGTATGCCCACTCTTCCCACTGGCATGGATCTATTTGTGGGAGAGTGGGTACACATGTACAATATACTTACCAAGTTTATGGGGAGGATGATTTATGACTACTATTGTTACTAGCACCACTGCAACAAATAACTTTGCCTTGAGCTAACTTGTGCCGGTCCTCTGGCTGACTAATAAAAGTAAATACATTGGTTTGCGAACTATAATTCTAGGAGTGTGAACTCACAAAGTATATTGAAATTAAGGTAATCATTTTCCAGAGGACTCAACCTGTGAGTATTAATTGGAAGGAGGGAGAGCTCTAGAGTAGATACTACATTATTACATAAATGGGGAACATTCATAGTGGAAAAAGAAAGTGCTGGATCTGAAAGCAAAGGATCTGTGTTAGAATCCATCTCTATTACTTACTTCCTATGACCTTGGGCAAGGGTCTTTTTTCCCTCATGTATAAAATTAATAAATTGGACTATATAACCTTTTAGGTCCCTACCATTTTAAAATCTTTGATTGTGATTTCTTGGAAAATTAGTAAATACAATAAAAATACTAAACCAATTTACCAACTCAAAAATTTAGTTAATTTACTAAAAGAAAAAAATCTGTTATGCTTTTTTTTTCTCCTTCACTGACTTGATTAGTTGTTAGGCTGAATTCACTGTCTAGACACTGCCTAATAACTTAGCAAAATAATTGCTTTGATTGAAGGCCGTAGAACTCAGTATTCAAAGTTACAAAGCATTCTTGGTTACTTTACATGCAATCACTAAAAAAGAATCACTGAAAATGAGGTTAATTCAAGACAAATAATGGTGAAGCTACATAAAAAATAGGGAATCAAATAAAATGTGAATGCTTTGTTCTTTAACAGTGAAGATGAAAGATTAACCGTTCTTCAGGTCCTAGCCTAGTGATTTTTCTCCTCCAAATGACTTTGAAAAGGCCAAAGATTAAAACTGTGTTTTAAAGTCTGCTTCTGACATCATTCTACAAAAATGTCATTAAAGAAAATGAAAATGACCTTTTCCTATGCTGCAGCAGACTTTTGAACAGGGTGTTTTCTTTCTCTTTTACTCATTTCCTTAATAGTCACTTCACAAAAGACAAGATGAAATGAATTCAACAGAAATGTGTTTTGACAGGTAATATAGTAACTTCTGCTCTTTCTCCCTGCCAAAGGATGAATTTTGACTTCTTTATGCAAAGCATGGCAATCTGAACATATTTTTTTCATCCATAGGAGAGAAAGTGAAATTAGAATATGCCAAACTCACTCTATTAGTCCAAGGTGAATTAAATTTCTGGATCCCAGTGAAGTATCTAGGGTAAAAACAAACAAACAAAAACAAAAAAACAAAAAACCAAACTGTTGTAGTCAAGTAAAATCATATGAAAAAAACAGTTATTAAATACATGCAATGGGTAATATATTGTGATAAGCACTGAGGATACAAAGAAAGGCACAGTCTAATCAGGAAGATCACATGAAAGTAACTACATGCAAACAAGATACATGCAGGATAAACTGGGAATACTCTTGGGGAAGGCACTAAGATTAAGGAAGACTGGGAAAGAACTGAAGAAAATAGGACCTTAGCTAACACATGAAAAAAGCCAGGGGATCTAGGAGGCAAATGAAGAGGAAGAGGGAGGTCCAGGATGGGGAAGAGCCATCAGAGATTCCTTGGAGTTGAAAGATAGTTGAGTAGTCTTGTAGATTATTCAAGGTTGTAATATAATAGCTGGATCACAGATTTAGAGATAGAAAAGACTTTACAAGCCATTAAATCCAATCCCTTTAAAAAAGAAGATAATTTAAAGCCCAGAGGAGTTGAATGAGGTACTCCTCATACAAGTAGTAAGTTAATGATGGGATTTGAGTTCAAGTCTTCTCTACCCACTGTATCACCTAGCTGCCTAACTATCATGGAGCTCATACAGCAAAGTATTCCAGCTGTGAAGGACAATCGACAGATATTTATCAAGTGCTTTCTATTTGCTGATAACTGTGCTAAGTGTTGGGTTTGCAAAAGAGTTTAAAATATTTCCTTCCCACAAGCATTTTACAATCTGATGGGAGAAACAAAACACAAATATAAACAAAGCAAACTAGGATAAATAGTATATAATGGGAAATAATAGAGGGAATGCACTGGGATTAAGAGGGCTTGGAGAAAGCTTCTCATAGAATGTGAAATTTTAGTCAGAACATAAAGGAAGCCAAAGAGATCAAAAGTCAGAGCAGAAGAGGAAGACATTCCAGGCATGGGAGACAGCTAAAGAGAATGCCTGGAGCTGAATGTCTCATTCGAAGAACAACCAGGAAGGAAGCTACTGTTGGCATACCTCTGAGAATTCATTGTCACCTTCACTCAGTGAAGCATTGATGTAATTGCATATCTGAAAAAAAAAGATTTTGTTTTTTTTTTCTTAGAGCACATTACCAAAAACACAAAAATAAGGGCTTTTATCTTACCCATCCTGAACAGCAATAACTTGGTGGGACTTTGGTATGGATGATAAAATTAATAACTAAGGCATGGGTTTAGTGAGCATTCTATTTAAATGTCAATTGTCATCAGAATTGTTACTAAGTTCAGAACTTCTTTCATCATAGCTTTTTAAGTCTAGGTTATATAGATTAAAAATAAACAGCTTTTTTTTTTTTTTTTTTTTTTTTTTTTTTTTTTTTTAAAGGAGAAAAACTAGGGATTGGATACATTTCATGGATCCAAATTAGAGATCTATATATAGACAGTTCTTGTGGTCAACAAACTTGCAAGAGAACTTGTTCAGAATTCAAAGTTGGACTAATAAAAGACATCAGACTACAATGCTCACTTTGTTTGCCCTGTTTAGCTGAACCAGAATGTCTTCAAGTTTCATTTTTAATTTTTTAATAGTTAAAAAAATTTGTCAACATAAAAACAACAGTAAAAGTGAGGTGTTTGCTGACCTGCTAGGATTTGAGTCCATCTTAAAAACCGTGAATGAAGGTGGTATACAGATTTCATAATGCTGCCAATTTTGTATAGTTTATACAGTGCAAGACAGGAAAAAATGAAGTTACAGTGTCTGGGAATTTTCTCTTGATGTATGAAGTAGCTTAAATCCCTGCTACTCTGTTCCTCCTAGCACAAAGCATGTGAACAAATAAATAAAAGGTCTGATGTGTTTCTAAGTTTTTTTTTCTTATTCTCAATATCTAGTTTGATGTTAGCATATCTCTCTCTCTCTCTCTCTCTCTCTCTCTCTCTCTCTCTCTCTCTCTCTCTCTCTTTTTCTCTCTCTCTCTTTCTTGTCTCTTTCTGTCTCTGTTTTTTTCCTTATCACTTTCTCTCTCTTCTTCCTTTATTGCTTACCCTCACTTTCTCCATCTCTTCCCCTCTTACTGCTCTCTCTTTCTTGTCCCTCTCCTCTGTATATGTTACCTCCCTTTCTGTATAAATATATCTATACATATGTAATACCTATCACACACACATAACACATGTGTACGTATGTGTGGATGTATATGTATATATATATATATATTTATGTATTACTGTTGAAGGAAGGAATGTGTACTCTTGGCTCTCATTAAAATTTTTATTATATACATCCTGTTGACTATTCTGAACTTATGGCAGAAAAGGGAAATATCAGTGGATTAAGATAGTGCTATTAACATAGGTTTGAAACTTTAGCTTAGGTAATTATAAATCAGGTAAAGCAAAGAACACGTTAGTATTTATTATAATGTTGATAATATTTGTAAGTAGGCCTTTTAGCACAGTGCCTGGCACATAGTGCCAAGAAGTACTTATATTAACTCAGCACCTGCTCTGGTGGCAAATTGTCACCAGGGGTGGGGGGAAATGCTTGGGATAAATGGTCCTTTTTTAAGGACTGAAGGGGGAAAATTGGATTAAAGAAATACAAACTGCCAGAGGACCAACTTTTCAACACAAAATCCAAGTTGTATAGAAACCATGTGTCTGATATGTTTATTGTTATTAGTTTTTCGGCCCCACAGTCTTTAAGAGGCTTGACTGGCTCACTTATGTAATTCAGCAAGATAGATACAGCTGCTTTATGCATTTGTGCTCTATGGGACTGCTATACTTCATCTCTTACTTACCTCATCTTTGTGGGCAAGGGTCTGCTCTGGCATCTTACTTCATAGAGTTGCAGCTGGAGTTCTGTGGCTGTCTGGTACTCTTCTCCCTGCACATTAATATGCTTTAATTGTACCAGTGGTTTTCTCTTGAAAGTAATAGCAGGAATCATATTTTTGTCTAGGTGGAGTCATTCTGTCTTGTTATCCTAAAATTTAGTTTGAGAAGGGAAAAGAAAATTTTTCTCTTTTATGTACTTGAGCCAAAGACAATTCCCCTTCATAATTTGAAAGAGAGAGAAGGTAGATATGGAAAGCCTATTCAATTTCATTAATTATAGTATCTTTTAGCTCAAGACTAGCTGTGGAAATTTAAAGTTTTTTTTTTTTTTTTTTTTTTTTTTTAAATAACACACTAATGGCTAATTCTTTCTTAAAAATGGATAATTGTTCTTCACCAGAGTTCTGGCTAGGAGTGAAGATGATCACTTTGATCACTTTGAATCTATGTAGCCTCCAACAACTAGTTAAAAATGTGAAAGTCTGGCTAATTAGTCAAATTTCCTCCCAAATATGGGGGGCATCATAAAGACCAAATATTCAAATGACAAACTGACTTAAAAAAAAACACCTTTTCATCTGTTTTCCCCAGTTTCCCTTTAGACATAGACACTGTTATAATGACACAAGTTTGTGGAGGTATGAAGACTTTATTTAAGCCATAGTCATAATCTTCCAAATTGGAATAAAGATAGAATTCCAAAATCTTAATTTTGCCACATCAAAGACAATGAAATTATTATTTTGTTATGATTGGTAATGGTCTCTAATCATGTAGATTTAAATTGTTTCTCTAAGTTAGAATTATAGAAAAGATTCCTTTCTCCTTGGATTGCTACAAAACACACACAATTTCAACATAAAGAAGCCTCCATGTTTTGTACCTTTTCCCCATCTTCTCACTTCTAAATGCAATTCTTCTAGGGTAGTATTTTGCCAATGGCTGTATCCTCAAGCAGAGAAATTGGACTACCAAAATTGTGATGATTTTGGAACTGACTTGGGATATTAGACTGACAAAAATTTAAAAAGGAAAGAAGCATCTTGTACAATTTCTTACTTAAGTAATTCAATCAGTCACAGTGCTACCCTAAGGAATTTAAAGATTAATTCCTTAAGTGAGACAATGTAATCACTTTGCTCCCCAAAGATTTATAGTACAGTACAAATAGTGGGCAATCAATAAATGTGTGCTAAAATGAATGAATGTAATTCATTGCATAATTCAGACTAATCCCATTCTTTGTTAAGGAATTAGACAACACAGTTTTAACTGTGGTTGCTAATATGTTGCTAGTTGGCATAAACTGTATCAAAAGGGATTTAGGCTAGAAATAGGAACAATTTCTTGACTCTTAAGATTTTTAACATTTGAAAGATATTTTTTGGGTAGTTATGGAGTGTGGGGGAATGATCAGAAAAGGATAAATTAAGCTTTGCTCTAGGATGGGAGTAATTTAAAAGACCAGTGCAGATGATTACAGCCCTCTAAGAAAGCAGACTGGGAGGCAAAGGAGCTGTAGTGAAGAGGAGAGGATGAAAGGGTGGTGAGATTAGGTATATTTCATTTAAGACAGTGGTTGGAGTTCAATTCTAGCCAGTAGGTTAATTGGGTGAGAAAGACCTGAGCTCTGGCCCTGCCAAGGGATCAGTAGAAGATTTTGGCCCAATTTACTGCTTGTCTCAGTAACCACAGCTATAGTACACTTCAGGACTTACCTGAGATAGGGGCCAACACAAGCAAAGCAGAGATCAGTAGTTGGCAATAGAATGAACCCTTCTCATCTGCTCCCTGGATCTCATTTGGTCCAAGGCTAGTGAAGGGAGTCAGTGTCAAAGCTGGGGGCAGCTAGAGAGCTACATGGGGTCCTTCTTGTAAACTAAATCAAGGCTTTTTAAGACTTTCATTTTTTGAGAAGAAAATGAACCAGGATATTTCCAGGAGAGAAAAATGGCTTCCCTAAATTTAAGAATTTCTAGCTGTTTCTGGGCATGGTCTGCCCTATGGAAGGAGGTCCTTCAGACAAGGAAAGGTTTAGAGAAGGAATCAGCCAGTCAAGCATGGGGATCTTTCCTTCTTTCCTTTTTTCCCCTTTAAATGTGACCTCCCTGGAATCTAAAGCTTCTCCATCTAATACTAACTTCCTGGTTTCCTTTAAGTTCTAAACAAAATCTTATCATTAACATGGAGTTTTTCCCATTTTAATTTTAGTGCTTTCCTTCTATTAATTATTTCCTATTTGACCTGTATTTTACTTACTTTTTATGCTTGCATTTTATTTCTTTTAGAAACTTCTTTTGCCTCCTTTGTATTCTCAGCATTTAGCACAGTACCTAGCATATAATAAGAACTTAATATATACTTATTGATTGATGTCTGCCTCTTCAGACAGGAGTGGATTATAGAATTAAGTTGTTCCTAGAAAATGAGTGCCCGATTCCTTGTTCAGTTGCTTATCCTGAGTCCATAGGCCAGGGAGTGCTATTCAAAAAATGCTGGCATGTAGGGCAAGGCAAATATCAACACCTCAGTGGGAGAGCCCACTGGTCCCTGTTTTTTCCTTACTAGAATGAGGAGGTTGGATAAAATGGTTTCTAAAGGCTCTTCCAGCTCAGATAGTCTGTAAATCTATGAGAAGTGGTCTCCGAAGCACAGCCTTAATTTCAGATTGAACTGAATGAGTCTTTGATGAATAAGTCATTTTGTCTCTGTGGAGGCTGTTTCCTCCTCTATCAAAGGAAGGAGTTGGAGCAAATGATTCTTAAGGTACCTTCCAGCCTTAACATTACACATTAAGGACTTAGTCAAGGGAACAAGGTGGAGTAGATTGGTTTCAAGCTAGAAAATGAGATGATATTGTAGAACACTTTGCTATATAAAGTTTGGTGATGGTGGTTGTTCCTGTCATTCTTTTTTCAATAATTGCTCCAAAAATATTTGTTTGCTGTAAGCGTTACTACTTTATCCCATCTCTAAGGCTTCTTAGATGCCAAATATAAAGAAAAAAAAATACATTTAAAACATTTTTTAAAATTTTAAATTAAATTTTTAAAAAGATGAAAATTTTCTTAAAAGGACGAAAAACAAAGGATAAATCCATGAGCAAACAAATATTACTTCCAAAAATATATATAGCATCCTTTCTGGGGATTACACCCCAAAATGTGTATTTGTTGGCATCTTTAGAAGGGGGGCATTACTCCTTTCTCCTAGAGTCCAGGAAGGGGATAACCTTGAGGAGTTGTGGCTTTATATTCTCTAGCTCCTGATCTCTCACTGCCACCTCAGAAATTATTAGCTTTTAAGACAGGGATTTGAAAGAGTAAAAAGAGTTCACATGCAGCCAGAAACTTCTAGCTATGTGACCCTGAGCATGATCATATTAAAATACTACTGGTTTTTGTGGCACTGATACTAGTTCCAATGGGCTATGCTACCTATCCTGGCCCTGGTGAGATCTCTGATAAGACCCCAGGATCTCTAGAATCCAGATAGTCTTCTTTTGCTTACTTATCTAAGTAAGAAAAAAAAAAAAAAAGAAAAATCCAGAGTTACTTCATGTGAAAGGTGTTATAAGTATCAGGGTCACAGTTCCTTAATGTAGTAATATGACCAGCTTTTCCACTCCCATTCAGTAGTTCAGCTGTCCTGCCTTTCACAACCAGCAAAGAAAGGAATCAGAGATGGTCATGTAGTCTTATATATCTGTGCAAACTCAACACCTTCTGAATTATTGGTTCTTTGAGTTCCATAGTGAAGTAGAAGACTTTTCAGCATCATATAGTACCAATTTCTTGGTTACTCAGGTTTGGAAGTAGGCTCATTGAACTTTCCACATGTTGTTTTGGAACCAGGAAGATGTCTTTTCATGCTTCAAAGACTGGGCCTCATAAGCCAATCTATCCATGCTACAGATCTATAAAGCTTGGCCATTTAGTTACTCTTCCTTAGCAGCTTTGTGTTGTCTTAGCCTCTTGGGTATTTATCTTCTTTGATAGAGCACCTATAGGGGTGCATGTGCAAATGTCTCTATCTGATTTTTGTGCTTTTTGTGCTTTTTCCAGATGAAATAAATTCTGATTATATTTCTGAAGAGATTTCTTTTCTTGAGTTTTAAGAATATCTGGCAAAGCTTAGATGCAGATAACTTTATGATCTTTCAGAGCCTTATAACTATTTCTTCAAAAGATACTTTATTTCATTTATGTGGATTTTTCTCTCTCAAAATAATTTATTAGATATTAAAGTATATAGAAGCTTATTGTTTTTTAATTTTTGACCTCAATGTCTGACATGTTTGGCCTTGTTAGTGATTAGGACTATCTAAAGAGGCAGGGGAGGGGAAACAGGCCCCAAAGTTACTATGGGAAATCCACAAAACAGATAATTTGCCTTATATGATAACAGAATTAACTGCAGATACAGCTGCTTATCCCCTTTGATTTCAAACAATTTCAAGTCCAATATTCAGTTTTAGAATATAATAAAATCCATGGAATTTTAGAGCTGTGAAGAATAATCTATTCCAAATCTTTCATTTAAAAAAAGAAAATGAGTCTCAAGAAGTCTGTGATTTGCCTTGCATAATTATAGGAGCTAATTAGTGGCAGACTAGTAGGAACTTGAAAATGGGTCTTCAAATGGCCTGAATCACAACATCTAAGAATGCCTTAGTTAGTATTATTTAACAATGGCTCTGACCAAAATAATTCATCACTCTGGAGAATATAGATAGACATAGTGACTGACCAATCAGCTAGCTATAAATCTTCCTAAACTTGGCTGCTTGGATGATAGACATGCATTCTGGTTCTAGACCCAACCCTGAAGCCATATCATTTGAACAGGACCTGCGAGAACTTGTGTGACCCTGATAGAGATTTTGAGAATCAAGGGTCATGTTCAGATGATGACCATTTTAATAGGTCTTTTGAATATGATTGTACATATTCTTAAAACATATTTTTGTTCCATAGTTCCAAATAGCTATTATATCTTTATTTTAAAATATCTAATATTTATTTTATTTTTTATTATAACTTTTTATTTACAAGATATAGGTATGGGTATTTTTTCAGCATTGACAATTCCAAAACCTTTTGTTCCAACTTTTCCCCTTCTTCCCCCGACCCCTTCCCCCGGTGGCATCTGGATCAATACATGTTAAATATGTTGAAGTATAAGTTAAATACAATATATGTATACAAAATTATATTACATTGTTATATTAAAGATACACCCTAATCACTAAAAACTTTTTACTCCTTCCTTCCTCTCCAAACTCCATATATTCACAAAACTATAGGAATATGCAAAATAATCCCCACAAATCCTGATATAAATCCCTGTGCAGAAAACTTCAAAATAACTTACAAATTAAAAAAAAAACCCACAACTAAACAAAACTCAGTTGGCTACCCTATTCAAAGAAGAGTACCAAAGGAAAGACCAAACTTGATTCTGTTGAGTCCATATGTGGGATAGTCTCATTAACTTTAATGGTGAATTAAATGCATGAAAGGATTTCAGTATTGAAAAGTTAGCTCCACAGGCAGCTGTTTCTGACTCTAGCAATCAATTCACCTTCCCCGCCCCACTCATTGACAGTGAAAATGTTCTATAATCCCCTTCTCACCTCTACCCCAGAAGATTTCTCAAACTTTCCAAAACAAAGATATACAATTCACTTTTTGTGAAAAGGAGAAAAAAAAACACCTAAGTCATTCCTAGAGGAGATATGGCAAGGACCCACAGGGAGTAAAAAGTTCCCAAATCACAGTGACATTGGGAAAATTTATTATTTTGAAATGTTAAAATACATAGCATTTTGTGTTTTTTTTTTTTTTTTTTTTTTTTTTTAAAGAGATGGAAATTTGCTGAAAGGGGTATCATTGAGTGCCTGTATAGACAGAGCACTGAGATGGATGAAACTATAAATTAAGTCTGTGGATTTTTTGCAACTAATGATTCCGTCTTGAAGGTTTACTCTCGTCATGTTTCCCTTTGGTGAGAGTAATCTCTAATGCTCTTTTCTGTGTACATGCCCAACCAATATTGTCTGATGGGTCATGGAATAATTATTTCGAAATCCATCAAAAGAGAAATTGTCTTACAAAGAATAATAAACTTCTGAGTAGAGCTTTAAATGTGAGAAAAACATTTCCTGGTTTCTCTTTTGAACATCAGAAGTAGTTTTGCAAATGAGTTTTGAAACTTTTATTTGGTCTCTCCTAAGAATTTATCTGTTAAAAAAAGTAGCTGATAAGCTTCAAGACTTTTCAAAATACCATCCCTTTCTGGGAATGATAGGCCTGGGAAATGAGGAATATGGGGTGTTTTCCTATCTTGAAGAGCAAGTCACTAGCTTGCCTATAGTACTGGGAGTTTGCTCTATCAATTTAACCTGAAACCTGGCAGTTTTGATTAGGCAAGTAGCTTGTAGTGACATCTTATTAGTTATTCTGTTATATATCGCAGATTACACACAATTGTTCATGATCATATTAACCAATCAGGTGCAGCTTATTTTATAATCAGAAAGCTGATTTTAATAGTGTCATTTGGGGTTTTGATTTTAAACATCTCTTATTGTATGGCTTAGGGCTTAGTGAGCAAGCTGTCTTTACCATTCTCTTGTATTTTCCTATGATTGGTCTTAACAGAGTTCTTGGAATGAGACAAAGTAGCTGCAGGCCATGGTATAAATGTTTTCACTTAAGGACCATTGAATTGTATTAGCAACTTTCCACTATGCTATTATAATCCTATAAGTCATTTTCTTGATGCGTTATTGAAAGTGAATGATAATGTACCACAAGAAAATATTACTCATGCAGTTAAAGCTTTTTCATATTAGTTTTAGAAACAACCAGTCCACAGAGATTGGTGCTCCTAAGTCATTCACAAGCAGTGAAAGAAAATTAAACCCACCCCTCCCCCGCTCCTTTCTTATTGTCTGGGCCTATTATTCAAGTCTGGTGAAAGCATTAGTCATTTAACTAATCTTCAGTGTTGTTTTGCTAATTACTTAAGCTTCTGCAAGGTGCTAGGTTGGTGCAGTAGCAGGCTGTTTGTCTTTATTTACTTGCAGAACCAGCCTGCTCTGCAAATTAGCATGAGTCCACATGCCCAGGAAAAACAGAAATCAGGTGGTGAAAAGTTATGGGTCAGGCTTTGCTTCCCCATGAGAACTGTTAGTTCTTTATGGGAGAACTCAAGAGTATATTCAGGTTGGCACTGATTAAAAATACTAAGATGCAGGGGGTTGCACTGAACAGGTCCACCTGTAATGGAAAGATTGTTGCTTAGAGAAAATCCCTAGAGATGGGAAGGGATCAGTATCCATTACTAAGTGCCTATTGTAGTCCAGATTCTCTTCTAATTGCTGGGTAGACAAAGACAAAATAGAGCAATTTACCCTCAAAGAGTTCACAGTTTTATGAGGTAAACATCGTGCGAACTGTGTACAAGCAAGGTATATACAGAAGTATTTCTGGGTTCATTTCTCTGTCTGTCCTAGGCTCATATGGTTATTTTTGTCAACTCTTCCCATTCCCACTTTTTTCAAAGCAAAATTCTTTTTTTTTTTTTTTTTTAAACTATAGTCTTCTCTATGATTGCCTAGTCTCTATATCTCTTGGTAATAGACCAGTCCTCCCTTGTTCTACTGGATTATATCTTCCCATCACACACAAATTTGTAAAAGGCTATATCTTTTGCCAATCCGTCCTTTCCTAAAGTGGAGATTTGATCATGTTATTCCCCAACTCAAGAAGCTTCAAGAACTCCCTATTAAATATAAATTAAATTAAATTAAATTTCTTTGACTTTTAAAGCTCTTGTATTTTGGCTCCAGCCGATCTTTCCAGAGTGATCACACATTAATCCACCTCAAGTACTCTTTGCTTTAGTTAACCTTGCTATTTTCCTCATATATAACATAGGAAGCATTTGTGAAATGCTTGTTGACTGATCAACTGCAGTGTGAAGACTGACTTTGAGAGGAGAGAGACTATATAGTCAGGAAATCAGTTAGGAGGTAATAACCATGTTAACAAATAATGAGACCTTGAACCAGGGTAGTTACAATTGGAATTTAAAGCAGGGGATTAGTGTGAGCAAGATTACAGATATATATGTAATAGGACTTGTCCATTTATGAGATATTAAATGTACATGAGTGGTAGAAGAGTGATGCTATCAATAGAAATAGAGAAGTAGGTTGAGGAAGGTGGTATTCTAAAACTAGGGATACTATTCCTTCCCTATAAATATTCAGAGCAGATTCAGGGATGCAGTGGGCAGAAGTAAAACAGACTTTTCAGGACAGAGGGAGAGAGTGAGAAGGAGAGAGGAAGAAAGGGAGAAGGAGAGAGGGAAAAGGAAAGGGAGAGGAAGAGGGAGAAGGAAAATGAAAGAGACTAATAGAAATGAGAAGGAAGAAAAAACACAGTAATTATAACTGTGAATATGAATAGGAAGCTCACAGAAAAAAACAAAGTGAGTGACAGAAGGGATTAGAAATTAAATTAGAAATTAACAACAATATGTCATTTACAAGAGACACAAAAAGAGAGACACACATAGAGTTAAAATAAATGGCTGCAGCAGAATCTAATATACTTTAGCTGACTTGAAAAAGCCAGGGATAGCAATCATGATCTCAGAGCAAACCAAAAATAGATCTAATTAAAAGAGATAATCAGGGAAACTACGTTTTGCTAAAAGGTACCAAAGAATATGAAGCATTATCAAATTTTTTTACATCCTGATAAAGGTCTTATTTCTCAATTATATAAAGAATAAAGTCAAATTTATAAGACTACAAGGTTTTCCCCAAATGATAAATGGTCAAAGGAGATGAACAGGCAATTTTTAGAAGATAAAATAAAAGCTATTTCTAGTCATATAAAAAGTGCTCTAAATCACTATTGATTAGAGAAATGAGAATTAGAATAACTCCGAGGTACCATCTCCCACCTTAGAAATGACAAATGCTTGAGTGGATGAGGGTACATCAGTACATCAGCTATCGTTGATAGAGTTGTGAATTGCTCCAATCATTCTGAATAACATTTATATAACTGTGTATAACCTTTAGTCCAGCAATACCATTACTAGTTCTATACCCCAAAGAGAGCAAAGAAAAAAGAAAAAAAGATCTATTTGTATAATTTTTTTTTTGTGGTGACAAAAAATTGGAAATTGAGGTAGAGTTCATCAGTTGGGAATGGTTAAACAAGTTGTGATATATGATTAAGATGAAGTACTATTATGCTATAAGAAATTATGAGGGGATATTTCAGAAAAAAAACGTGGAAAGACTTATATGAACTAATACAAAGTGAAGTGAGAACTAGGAGATCATTGTACACAGTAACAGTGATGTAATGATGATCAACTGTGAAAGACTTGGATATTCTGATTAATACAATGATCCAAAACACTTCTAGAGGTCTCATAATGAAAAAAAATGCTATCCACCTTCAGAGAGAAAATGAATGAACTCTCAGAGTAAATTGAAGTATAATTTTCTCACTTTCTTGAATTTTTTTTGCTTTTTTTGGCAATATGGTTAATATAGAAAATACATTTCATGATTTCACATATATAATTGATATAGTATTTACCTTCTCAGTGGGTGGGAGAGGATGGAGAGGGAGAGGATTTGGAACAAAAATTTAAAAAGAAAAGAATGTTAAAGTGAAGAAATAGTAAATTTAAAAACCATCATATGGAAAAAAAGTTTGACATTGGATTGGATCTGTGACTTCATTGATGTAATAAAAATAATAGCTAACATTTATATAGTACCTTAAGGTTTGCCAACATCTATTATTACAATTGTATGGAATTCTCAATAAGGAAACTTCCTCTATCCATGCAGATTGATTGGCACCCCTTCTCTGAAACTTATACTTTAAGTGAGTTGCTTAAGGCACAGAGACATTAAGTGATTTGGCCAGGGTCAGATAGACAGTAAATGTCAGAGATGGAATTTGAAAATAGATCTTCCTCTCTTAGACCAGCTTTTTATGCATTATGCCACCTTTGGGGAAAAAAAGGTTATAACAAAAAAAAAGTTCAGCTTGAGAGATGAGCAGAGAATGAATTGGAATGGGGAAGGGACTTGAGGTAGGAAGACCAACCAGAAGACTATTGCAATAGTCTAGGTATGAGATAATGAGAGCCTAGATTAAAGTAGTGGTTGAGTTAGAGGAAAGAAGGAGGTTTATATACAAGAAGAGTTACTGAGGTAGAATCTACAGGATTTGCCAATAGGTTAGATATGGAGGGGGAAGGAGGTGAAAGAGAAGAATTAAAGATATCTAGGTTGCAAGTTCACTTTACTAAGAAGGTGATACTGTCCTTGATGTGAGAGAAAAGTTAGGTTGGGGGAGGTTTGGGAGAGATGATAATGAGTTCAATTTTGGACATATTTAGTTTATATAGTAAACTTTATATATAAATATTTAATATATGTAATATATAAAAATACATGTTATATGTAAACATATAAATATTCAATATATAATATATAAAATATGTTATATATACATATTTAATATGTAATGCATAAATATATATTTAATATATCTTGTACATATATATTATATAAAGTATATAAATATATAATATATATATATATATAAAGTTTATATATAAAATGTCAATCTAGTTTGGGATGTCTACTAGGCAGCTGGAGGTCAGAAGAGAGATTAGGGCTGGAAAAATAGATGTGACAATCATCTATAGAGAACTGATAGGGACATGGGCGTTGATGAGATCATCAAGTAGCATAGAAGGAGAATGGAAGGCCTAGGACAGAGTCTTGGGAGATACCCAACAATTGTGGGCCTGATCTAAATACAGTGCTGGACCTAGAGTCAGGGAAACCTGAGTTCAAATTCAGCTGCAAACAGTTACTAGCCGTGTGACTCTGGATAAGTTACTTATCTCTATTTGCCTCAGTTATCTCTACTGTAACATGGAAATATTAACAGCATTTACCTTCCAGGGTTGTTGTGAAGACCAAATGGAATATCTGTAAATCATCAAATATAGTAGTTAGCCCATAAATGTTTCTATATAAAAGAAATGATAATGATGGTGATGATGATGATGACCTGGATGAACATCCAGCAAAAGAGACTGGAAAGTACTGAATGGTTTGTTCTTCATGTGTATTTGTTTGGGGGTTTTGGAAAGATGGGGCCAAAATAGATTGCTTAGGAGTGACAGATTTGCTGAAGAAAAATGTTACCTGGTAACATCCTTGACTGGTAGGATAATTTAGGGTGGGACAGGGCCCCTAGGATTGTTGGCTTTAGACCCTATGGTGATAGACCATTGAAAGGTCATTAAGTCCACGTGTCTCATTTTATAGATGAGGAAATTGGGGCTAAGTGACTTGTTTAGGATCACATAGCTATTAAGTATCTGGGTCAAGATTTGAACTGAAACTATCTTTACATGTATTTGGAAAAATGAAATACTATCGAAAAAAAAAGATTTGAATTGAAGTTTTCCCAATACTGTAACTCTACTCACTAGTTGCCTCTGAAGTCAGGAAAGGCAATTCCTTGATTCCCTTTCATGTTTTCTATTCTTCCTGGATAAAAATATTTTCTTTCTCCTTACATTTTCCTCTACTGGAATCTCTTCTTTCCCTCTACTTAATCCACAGTGCCTATCCGACACATAGTAGACATTTATTAAATGTTTATTGGATGACTCACCTTCTTGCTTGAATTATACGCATTTGCTATTTCTCCCCATGAGAATGTAAGCCCCTTGAAAGTAGGAACAATATCATTAAAAAAAATCTTTGTGCGTCTTTGTATCTCCTAGGAGAGTACTTTTCTGACAGCTGCTGCTTAATGAATAGTTATTGAATGGATAAATGAATAACTTGTAAAGGCAATGCCTTGATTACCAAATCTGTCCCTTTGTCTTTGTAGTTCAATGTAGGAAGAATTTGGGAGTTTGTGTTGGAGAAATTTGCAGAGAGACTGTATATAATTTTATTATCCTACTTCTCCCTCCTTTCTTTACTTAATCTCTAGCTTAGAGGAGCTGCTTTTGGAGCAGAGTATAATTCTATCTCTAGCATGTGCAAAGCTTTAGAACTTTCTGCTAAGATAAATTGCTGTTGTGGCTCCTTGGCGCTTTACAACTTAATTTTTGCTAATGTGAGTATTGACCATAG
Source organism: Sarcophilus harrisii (assembly GCF_902635505.1). Lineage (NCBI taxonomy): Eukaryota > Metazoa > Chordata > Mammalia > Dasyuromorphia > Dasyuridae > Sarcophilus > Sarcophilus harrisii. The sequence goes on from NC_045428.1 coordinate 522,490,386, forward strand.
TATATTGGCAGCTGAATGTATTTCTGTGTGTGTGTGTGGAAACTTATTCCATTATTCAGAAGAGAGGCTCTGTAGTTTCATGGCCTTTGACAAGCAATTTTAGCTTTTGCTGCTCGTGGATTTCTCTTTAATATGAGGACACCAAAACTGCCATCTTTGATAGGGATTAATTAAGAATAAATTACAACCACAATTTTCAATGAAAAATATTTGTTAAATAGTTCTAATGTACAATAATGACTCTGTAATTAATTAAAATGATAGTCATTTCCCAGAAGAGTATATAATACAATTGGAAATGTTTCTAGAGGTCATTTAATCTAATCCTTTTATTTTATAGCTGAGGGAACTGTAGCCCACAGAAATGAGGAAACTTGCTCGTAACATCATGGATAGTAAGTGTCAAAACCAGAATTTTAATATATTCAAAATTCAATTTGGGGGAGGGAGGAGAAGGAATAAGCATTTATAATTGCACCTACTACATTCCAAGAACTGTTGTAAGCATATTTTATAAATACCTAGGAGATGGGTGCTGCTATTATCCCAACTTTACAGTTGAGAAAATTGAAACTGAAAAGGGTTAAGTGATTTGCTTAGGATCACAACTAGTGAAAATCTGATATAGGATGGGACTCAAGTCTTTCTGATTCCCAATTCCACTGCACCCCATGGCAATGTGGTGGATGTAAGTTTGAACATTTCACTAATGAACAATTACGTAGGAAAATTGGCATCTAGGATGCTGACAGATATCTAAGCAGGAAAGAAAGAAGGTGGGCTGATTTTATGGAAAGAGAAAGGAAAAAATCATGGACACCTAAATATACAGATTCTTAGATGTGAGCTTGATGGAGGATTTCTGGTATGACTTAAGTTCTGCAGTCAGTCAGTGAAGAAGCATTTATTGCAAGCGCCTATTATGTGCCAGGCACTGTGCTAAACTTTGGGATACAAAAAAAGACAAAAGTCTGTTCCTGCCCTCCAGGAACTCACAATCTAATGGGGGGAGACAACATGCAACCAATTATATATTAACAAGCTATGTAAATTAGAATTAATAAAATTAATTGAGAGAAGATACTATCAGGGGCAATTGAGAAAGCTGGAATTTTATCTGAGACCTGAAAGAAGCCAGAAGGTAGAGATGAGGAGGGAGAACATATAGACATGGGGAAGAGTCAGCAAAAATGGCCAGAGTCTGGAGATGGAGAATCTTGTGGGAGGAACTGAAAATAGGCTAATACCACAGGATCAGAGAAGAGGAGGAGGAGGAGGAAGATGTAAGAAGATTGGAAAGGGAGTGGGGGATGGATTATGAAAGGATCTGAATGTCCAACAGAGGATTTTATATTTGATTCTGGAGATAAAAGAAAGTCATTGGAGTTTATAAACTAAAGAGAGTGTGGGTGTATATGTGACATAGTCAGATGTGTTCTTTAGAGAGACCAATGGAAAGGATAGTCACATACCTAAAATACATTAAAATCAAAATAGTGGGGGTAGTATGGCTGATAATTGGACACAGGTCTTCAACCTTTGCTTAAAAAAATCCACCTTGAAATAGCAACATTAATATAGAGTTGGAAGATAGCTCAGAGGCCAGTTAGTCTTACCTCCTGAGAAAATGGAGTCCCAAAAAAGTCATGTACCCCTCCAACACATAAGTATTATTTGAAGGTCTGCTTAACTAGACTCTTTTCATTATATCATACTATCTCTTATTAGGGGGAGGCATGCTCTTGTAGTATGACCTTAACATATACATTTTTCATAAGCTGTCAATGAATGAAACACAGCTTGACATAATGGATAGAGGACCAAGGGACCTGAGTTCAAGTCCTACCTTTTTAAAAAAATTATAGCTTTTTATTGACAGTACATATGCATTGGTAATTTTTTACAACATTATCCCTTGCACTGACTTCTGTTCTGACTTTTCCCTTCCCTCCCTCCATCCCTTCCCCTAGATGGCAAGCAGTTTTATACATGTTAAATATATTATAATATATCTTAGATACAATATATGTGTTTAGAACCATACAGTTCTCTTGTTGCACAAGAAAAATCAGATTCAGAAGGTAAAAATAACCTGGGAAGAAAAACAAAAATGCAAGTACTCCACATTTATTTCCCATTGTTCCTTCTCTGGGTGTAGCTGCTTCTGTCCATCACTGATCAATTGGAACTGAATTGGATCTTCTCTTTGTTGAAGATATTCACTTCCATCAGAATACATCCTTATACAGTATTGTTGTTGAAGTGTATAATGATCTCCTGATTCTGCTCATTTCACTCAGCATCAATTCATGTAAGTCTCTCCAAGTCTCTCTATATTCATCCTGCTGGTCATTTCTTACAGAACAATAATACTCCATAACATTCATATACCACAATTTACCCAACCATTTTCCAACTGGACATCTATTCATTTTCCAGTTTCTAGACACTATAAAAAGGGCTGCCACAAACATTTTGGCACATACAGGTCCTTTTCCCTTCTTTAATATCTCTTTGGGGGATATAAGCTCAGTGGAGACACTGCTGGATCAAAGGGTATGCACAGTTTGATAATTTTTGGGCATAATTCCAAATTGCTCTCCAGAATAGTTGCATGGTTGAATTTGTTCACAACTCCACCAACAAAACAGTGTTCCAGTTTTCCCACATCCCCTCCAACATTAATCATTATCTTTTCTTGTCATTTTAGCCAATTTGACAGGTGTGTAGTGGTATCTCAGAGTTGTCTTACTTTGCATTTCTCTGATCAATAGTGATTTGGAACACCCTTTCATATGAGTAGAAATAGTTTCAATTTCATCATCTGAAAATTGTCTGTTCATATCCTTTGTAAGTCCTACCTTTGACATAGAGTAGCTGTGACCTTAGATAAGTCACTTAACCACTCAGTGCCCTAGCCAAGACCCTAATTTCCAGATCAGTGACCAGATTTTCATTTTTTGGTGGAGTGTAATACTAGGAATTTCTTATGCTGGTGAAATTTTAGGTTATCCTCCTCTCCCCCAATTTCCTGGATACTTAACTACTGACCTCAATTCTCAATTTCTGGACTACCTGGGTGAGCACTAGACAAATGGCAGTTTAAGAAGCAATGAACTGCAAGTTGTAGACCTCTATGTTTTGATTCTATAAGACGTTTTCTAATTCCCTCTTCACCTAATCTTGTCTAAGATCCTTTTCTAGTTCTTCCCCCTAACGCGTTCTTTATCTTTTTTCATGTTTCTTTCCCTTCTTCCTGTTTCTTTGTCCCTTCTCCTTTCTAACTTTTTATGTAGTTCCTTGCATACTCTTGTCTCCTTCTGACTACAGAAAAGCAGTGAGAAAAGAAAGCATTTCAAATATTGGAAAACAACATCTCTTCCTTCCTTTTGTATTTGGAAGCACAGCTATTTGTCATCTCCTTTGGGAATACAAACTTCTTGAGGAGAGGAAGAGAATCTTTTCAGATATTTTGTACACAGCCCAGAATGCCATAGATGCTTTCAGAAATATTTAATAATAAAAATAATAGCAGTCTCTTATGGATGTGTGTCCTATGTTACATAACCAATTTAATATGCAAATCCTGGTCCTGAGACTACCTGGAATTATCTCATTCAAAGAGATCTAATATGTATATGGTGCTTTAAGTTTTGTCAAGTATTTTACATATTATCACATTTGATAAGTTGCTATGAGTTGGCAATCTATGTTTGAATATAAATTGACATAATTATTTTGGTTTAAAAAAGTATTTCATTTAAAGGGCAGTGTTATATATTTCCCTCTTAATCAATCAGTCAACCAATCCACCAATCAAAGAATAAATCAATAAGCATTTATTAAATATCTATCATATTGCCAGGCAGTGTGCTATTCACTGGTATTTAAAAATCAAAAAATGAAACATTTTTCCCTTAAGGAACTTACATTCTATTTAGGAAAGACAATACATATACATATAAGTATTTACCAAATATTGACAACATAAATAGAGAATATGGCTTGAAACCTGCCAATCAATGGACCCATTTCTTATGATCTTTGAGGCTAAAATTAATGTCGGTTTCTACTGTGGAGGATAAGCTTTGCAGGTAATCTGCAATAAAATGAGGTAAAAAATTCTTCTCTCTGTTACTGTATCTCTCTGTCTCTGTCTCTTTGTCACTGCCTATCTCTCTGTCTCTGCCTGTCCTTTTCTCTCTGTCTGTCTCTGACTCTGTTTCTGTCTCTGTGTGTCTGTCTTTGACTCTGTTTCCATCTTTATCTCCCTGTTTCTCTTTTCTACCCTCCATTTCTCTCTCTTCTGCCTTCTCTCTCTCTCTCTCTCTCTCTCTCTCTCTCTCTCTCTCTCTCTCTCTCTCTCTCCCCCCTCTCTCTCCCCCCCCCCCTCCCTCCCTCCCCCCCCTCTCCCCCCCTCCTCCCCCCCCCCCCCCCCCCCCGTGTGTGTGTGTGTGTGTGTGTGTGTGTGTGTGTGTGTGTGTTTGTTGAATTGTATCTTATTTCAATCCGTAATGAGAACTAATTTGCTTTCACTGAAATGAGACATTTAAGCTTTGAGGAGCTGCAAGGAAAAAAAAAATCCCTTCCAAGTTAGACAGCCTACTTATGCTCTTAGAAATGATGCATGGAGTGATTACATTGTTAGATTTTTTTTTAATCTTTTAAACAAAACAGTATTTGAAGCACATGACAGGAAAGAACCAGGCCAGGACGAATAAAACAATACAGTAGGCTTGGTTCCAAGTAGCCTATCTTAATTGCTGAATTGCATTGTATTCTGGAAAAGGTTTCCAGAAATGAGTTTTAGAATTATGTAAAGAAACAGTCTAGGCAGGAAGAGGTTTGAGAAATACCCTGAGCAGAAAGAGGGCCAGAAAGCCAAGTTAAACCTCTGCTTGAGGTGTTTTTTTCTTTTGATTATTATTAATGGACCCTTTCTCTTCCACTGTTGGGGCTTGTGGACCTTTTCTTTGTTTTGACCACTGATTCTGGCTTGGCCTCTGAGATACTCCAATCTATTACTGTGGCCCTCCCCCCAAACTCTTTACCCCTTTAGAACTCAGTTTTTACATCTGTGAAATGAGGGATTTGATGCTCTCTAAAGTCCTTTTTGGCTTAAATCTATGATTATTATCTCATATACAAAGCATGTTTTTGTCCCCTCAAAGAAGGTTGTTCTTATATATTCCCTCCAGTGAGATTTGATTAGTAGTGTTGTGTCTCTGCCTTAACAAGGTAGTTTTGGATTCAAAGTTCTGTATACAATTCCTATATACCCAGGACTTTTGGCAAACAGGAATGAAATAAGAAAACAAAAAAAATTTTTAAGTGCTAGGTACTTTACAAATACTATCACAATTGATTCTTAAAACATATTACTTTAGGTACTTATAGGGATACTCCTTTATCCCCATTTTACAGTTGAGGAAACTGAGGCAAATTGACATGCCCCAGGTTACAGCTAATGAATCTGAGGAAGGATTTAAATTCTGATCCACTTTGCTCCAAATTTAGAACTCTATCCATTGTACCACCTTGCTGCCTACCATCTTGTATGATCAAATCATCAGTGTGTGTACTTGGGCCAAGTCTGCCCAGAGAAGTTTGTAAGTTTCTTATAATTTTCACCATTTTCTCCCCAGCTATAATCGAATAACACTGGACTTCCTCCTATCTTAAGGATATATATTAGGCTCTCTGGCTGAGGGATTTTGTTTTTTCTCCTATTCTAATCTTTTCATCATCTCTAAAACTTCTGTCTTTGAATTAATTTTTTCAGTTTCAGTCTCCCCTCTCCAGTTACCACAAATTAAAAAAAAAATTAGGGAGATGATGCCATTTGTCATTTCTGGTCTGTACTCCTTTCTTTAATTTTTTTTTTTTATTAAAACCTTTTATTTACCAAAAAAAATGCATGGGTAATTTTTCAGTGTTGACCCTTGCAAAGCCTTCTGTACCAAATTATCACCTCCTTCCCTTCACCCCCTCACCTAAATGGCAAGTAGTCCGATACATGTTAAATATGTTAAAATATATGTTAAATCCAACATATAAACATACATATTTATACAGTTATCTTGCTTCACAAGAAAAATTGGATCAAGAGGGAAGGAAAAAAAACTGGGAAAGAAAACAAAATGCAAGTAAACAACAACAGAAAGAGTGAGAATGCTATGTTGTGTTCCACACCCAGTTCCCACCATCCTTTCTCTGGGTGTAGATGGCTCTCTTCATTACTGAACAATTGGAATTGGTTTGAATCATCTCATTATTGAAGAGAGCCTGGTCTGGACTCCTTTCAAAAATTTACTTATTTATTTATAAGGTTAAAGTTTTTTCCTTTAAATCTGAGTTCTGAATTCTCCTTTTTCCTCTCTTTTTGCCTGCTCTATTGAGAAGGCAAGTAAGATGATACCCATTATACATGTGAAGTCATACATTTTCGTATTATTAAGTTGCAAAAAATAGCAAGAAAAGCAAAAAAAATGAAGAAATGCTTCAATCTATACTCAAAGTTCATCAGTTTTGTTTCTGGAGATAGAAAGCATTTTTCATCATGAGTCCTTTGTAATTGTTTTGGACCATTGTATTGATCAAAGTAACTCTTTTATAGTTGATTACTGTACAATATTGTCCTTATATATAATGTTCTCCTCATTAATGCTCTCTTCACTTTTCATCAGTTCATATGTCTTTCCATGTTTTCTCAAAATCATCCCCCCTGTCATGTCTTAGCACAACATTATTCCATCACAATCATATATCATTTGCTTTTCTGTCATGCTAATCAATTTGATAGGTGTAGGTAGTATCTCAAAGTTTTCATCATCATACCTGTAGGAACCTTTATGAATGAATAAATAAATGAAAAAGTATTTACTAGAGGCTTACACTGTAACAGACATTATACTAAGTTTTGAGGATACAAATTTAAAATGTGATACAAATTCAAAATGTTAAACAAACCCTGCCCTTAAGGCACTTTCATTTGAATAGGGAAAGACAGCACACATAGTGAGGGGGGTGGTATTTGGAGATCTGAAGAAAATCACAGGGATGGCGAGTGGAGCTATGAGGATTTATAGTTTTAATCTGATGATTGCGCCTAGAGTTAGAGGCATGGTATGTACATGAACTGTTATGTGTAGCAGATTGGGTCCAGTAGTCCATCTGGAATTCACAGCTCAACAAATCTTCCCAGGAGCTAGAAAACAGGATAAGGAATCTCTTCCCTATTGCTGATGTGGTAAGTCTTGTGGCCTATCAGTTAAAATCACTTTCCTCCTTTATGCATTCTACATGCTACCTTTCCTCATCTTGACCTTGATATACACCCACTGAATTCTTATCTTTTCTCATTAATTGTGGATGAATTCCTGGAGGCATAGGGGCCATCTCTAGAGCCAAATGGACTGGCAGGATTACAGGTATAAGAAAGATAATATGTAATGAATAAGTGTAGAAGTTGGTAAGCATTTTCCATCAATTCTTTTTCATCCAATCCATGACCTTATGCTTTGGATGGAATTGTATGAGAGATAGAGAGGAAGATATTCATACCCAAAGTCAATGATCCTGGTGTGGTAAGGAGGAGTTATGGCAAGCTTCCTATTATCTGTGAAGTATATGTGCTGAGGGGAGGGGCTGTATGAGACCCTTTGTATGAGACCAGTTACTATAATCTTGATAATATCCTTTGCTTGCCATTGTAGCATAATCTCTTGGATCTACTCAGTGCTAACTATGATTTTGGAATAATTTCTACAAAATCCTTTTCTACCTTCTGGATTCTATTTCCTGGAAAGAGATTCTCTTGGATTTCTTTTATAAGGCTTGGCTAATGGTCTTCCCTCCTCAGCCTCTGACATAAATCCTTTTCAATCCCTGACATAGTACCACCCCCTCCTTTTTCTCTTATAATCTAAGATCACCTAGATTTCATGATCTTCCTGTGTCCTAACTTTGATAGGTTCAGTTTGTTCCTGTCATTCTTTCAGAATCTCTGATGTGCACACGGGTTACTTGCTCCCTTGGCTTCCACAAAACTATTCATTCTTATTTCTCCTCCTGTTGAACTGATCTTTTTCAGTTCCCTCTATTTGTTTTTCATCTTCCTTTTGGTTTGTTCTTCACATTAGACTCCATTTCTGGACTCCAGGAATTTTTATCTGCTGTTCCCTATACCTGGAAAGTTCTCCCTCCCATCTTTTGCAAAAACTTTTGGTTTCTCTTGATGTGAATTCCTTCCCTCTATTGATTATCTCCAAGTTTTCCTAACGTGTCTTGTTTGTACATAATGGTTTGCATGTTGTTTCCCCACCTTACACTGTGAACTCCTTGAGAGTAGAGACTCTTAAATCTTTCTTTACGTATTCAACACTCAGCACAGTATTCAGCACCATTGCAGACACTTAGTAAAGGCTTGACTTGACTGGTTGACCTATGGGATGTCCTCTTATAAGACTCTTTTTTTTGCTGATTTCATCACCCAAGGTTTTAATTGTCAAATTTATGAAGACCATTCCAAAATCTTTATATATTCAGCTATAATCTTGCTCCACTGAACTCTAGTCTTGCATAATTAACTGCTTGATGTGTGTGTATGTATATATACATACATATCCATCTGAGTTGCCTTCAGGCATTTCTCAATATTGTCCAGAAAAAATAAATCATTAATTCCTGTCCACTATCCATCCACAAAATCAGGCCCTCTCTCCCACTTCCCTGTTTCAGCTGATGGTATTACCACTAGCTTTTCAGACTCTCAGGCTTAAAAATCTAAAAATTATCTTTGACTCCTAATTCTCCTTTGTCATCCATATCTGATCAATTGACAAGTCCTCTGGCTTCTGCTTCCACAACATCTTTTGTATCTCTTCCTTTTTTTCTATTCACCCTGCCACTACTTTAGGTCAGGACCTCCAGTTCTGTTCTCATCTCCCTCTAATCCATCTTTTGCATAGCATCCAAAATAATTTTCCTAATGTATGGACCCTTATTCAACAAAACAAAACAAAACAAAAAACCAACCCTTTGGTTCTGTGTTACCTGTAAGATATGCAAACTCCTTCCTCTGTGAGTTCAGGCCTTCCACAATCTGGCTCCCACCTCTCTTTTCAGACTTCACTCATTCATATCACTCCCTCTCACACACTTCCTACTCATCTCTGGCTGTTAGAAGCCCTTGCTGTCTTCAAGGTTCAGTTTCCCAGCCAAGCTTGTTGAAATGAATTGCAATGGAAATTTTCCTTCACATCAAGCAGACTCTATATCTTTGTAGCTTTTATTGCTTCTGTCTCTGCCCTTTAGGGCCAAGAAAAATAAGCCTCTTCCACAGGATAGTGCCTTTAATATTTGAAGATAGCTAATAGACCTCCCCTAGATCTTCTCTTCTTCAGGTTCAGTTCCTTTAATAAGTTCTTGAATGACAAGATTTCTGGTCTCTTCGTCATTCTGTTTATTTTCTTCTGGATTCTTAGTCAATGTTCTTAGAACTGAATAAGAGCCCAGATGTGGTCTTTTTTTTTTAGTCAATGGTTCTCAGCAGCCAGATGAAGCTGACTGCAGCTTACCTGTGGCTGAGATGATCTCTTCTTAGTTTCTTGGCTCCCCAGTATTCCTGCAAGCAGCTTTTCTGGGTTCTAGCCATGGCAAGTGACTTTTTTCTGAGTCCCTTCCATGTCCTCCATGTGCACCTAATATGAGCATCATTATCTGCATTTTGTTTCTCCCACTACAACTTCTTGAAGGTAGGGACTTCCTGTTCTTGCCTTTCTTTGTATCCCCAATCCTTAACCCTGGCACATACCTTCAATGCTTAATAAATGCTTGTTGAGTAACTGGCTGAATTCAAGCAGATACCTGTTCATTCTCTAGCACATTCTCTAAATAACAAAGGTAACCTCAACAATTGCAATTCTCCAATAATGTGTATAGTGTGTTGCTTAAAAACCAAAAACATTTGTCATAGACAGCTGGAATATTCAGTTGTACTTTAGATGGAAGGATAGAACTGATGGAACCATTTAATATTTCTTTGGTGGTGGGAAGTAGGCAGCAGGTAGTTATAAGTGTTGAATTTAATACTCCTTGCTTCTCATTTTATAGCCTAGGAAACTCAGAGCTACAGAGGGGAAAGTGACTTTACCAACTAACAAGTATCAGAGTAACAAGATTTCAAACATAAGACTTATTTCTGTAAAAAAAGTCCTCTTTCTGCCCCATCATATAGATATCAACAAAAGTATTATAAAGTTCTTTACTAAGGCTCTGTGCTTTAGAAGAGGAATAAAGGAGTACCGACTATTGTGCAATAGAGTACAGGGAGAAAGCTCATCAGAATAGGTCAAAGTTGAAGGACAAACTCAGATCCAAGTGGGTAAACAGAAAATTGGTCTGGGGTCAAAACCCATTTTTCACCAGATGATTAGGCAGGAAGTTGTGACTTGAGTTTGAGAGCAAAATCAGAATCAAGTGTGGGTCACAAGGAAAAAAGTCAGGAAAATATGGAAGGGGAAAAGCATGGAATACTGGCAACATTTTGTTTCACACAAAGAATCAGCCCAAAATATTTTTCTTTTAAGGGGGTGATATGCTAGCAATGTGCTCTCTTCACTGTGACTCTGAACACTATACTTCCCCTTAGAATAGAATTCATGAGCCTGAGCCTGTAGTGAAATATTATGGATTTAAGGTCTCCATCAAATCTTGGACATTCAAATTGCACCCTGGTTTTCAGCTTTCAGTGTCTTCTCAGATATTTGGGGGAGACCTATCATCTTCTGAGGATTGAGTCGCTGGAACTTCTTGTCTATCCATGATTAGTAGGGTTAAGTGGAAAAATGGTGGTCCTACATTGGAGTTTAGGTAGGTCCAATGCAACAAGGAGTGGTCAAAGTTGGAGTAGATGCATAGAGAAAAGGTAATCCTAGACAAGAGATCATTCATAACCTGTGTAATTAGGAAAGGACCTATTCAATCCAATAGTTTCCTAAAGGGTCTATTGTTGTGTGGTTTACTGCAGCCAGCCCTACTTGTTCTCCTGTACACCGAAGAGCTCCTCAGGGGTGTAATTTTGGCTGGTGTCCTATTTATACACAATTTTGGCTGCTTATGGGGTACATTGAAAATCTGCTTAGGTAGTTTTTCACACATAGTCACTGATGACAGAAGCCTCAGTTCATGAGGTGAATAGAGGTAGAAATCAGTTTACAAACTGATTAATAGGGTGTGTTTTGGAATGAAGAAAGATTTGCCTTTGTTGTTATATAGAGTTCAGCTAAGAGTAAAGGGCAATTCCATTAACATATTGGTAGACAAGGCAGTGAAACATTGCTATAGAATCTAGTGGATATATTATCTGTTGGACTGGGGTGAAATGCCAAGGAAAGGTAAATTTTTGTATGAATAATTTAACCTAGAAATGAGAGAAAAACTAAATGAAGGTGATATGTAAGGTGTCTATAGATCCAGAAAAGTTCTTTTAAAAGTTGGAGGGTGGCTTTAGAGAAGTCTAGTAGGGGAATGAAAATGAACTGTTCTTCATAAATGACATTCCACAAGAATGGAGTAATATCCCGAGGATGCTAGCAGGTTTATGACAAAGCCTCAGGAGTGGTGAGGAGTTTACAAGGGTTGCAGTAAGACTGCTGACTTCCTTATGGGAAGCCATATTTTGCAAGTCTAGACACCTTTGTCTTTACTATACCGAATCTCTTCCAAGATTCCTGAAGTTGGGAAGGGGTATGGCTTGGAGTATGATGGGAGCCACAGCTGGAGTCAGTGTACATCTAACTGCTTCAGCCATGCTTTTGTCAATATAATATCATCTTACTTTCTCTTCCTAAGCCTGGAAGGCCATAAATAGGCAGGAGCTGAGTTTTATTCCCCCAGAAACTCAATGGAAAACTGTAGCAGTTTAGCCCCTGAAGCTCTATTTTTGACTTTCTGGACTTTAGCACTATGTTTTGTGTATAGTCTCATCATCCATCAGTAGATCATCCATCAGTCCCTGAAGCCTTCTCACCTTTGTACATCTCTCTGCTCTGCTGATTCCTTTCTTCCATTGGTAACTTCCTCTTGGGACTGCCATTTTGTGAAGGTTATCCAACCTTCATTTCCCCTCTTTAATTGTCATTTTCACTTATCAATTCATCATTTTCTGAGAAGTTGAACCATTTGACATTGCCAAGGACAGTGTCAAAAGCATTCATTTCTAGGTCTTTAGTAGCTGTGACTGCAGTTCCCATAGAAGCTGTTGCCAGGCCATATTTCCATATATTCCATGGGTAATGGGGACAGGGGATGCTGCTATTCCCAAGACTCTGGAGTTTATCTGCTGGTGTACAGCACTTGGTTTAGAAGTATTGGTGGTGAGAGAAGTGGGTCTCTTCTCCACATTCCCTTTGATGGTAGTCCTGGGCTATCTCCATTAGTATCTAAGGAGAGGTAATGATCAAGATGGGGGTTTGATTTGCCTAGCACAAAACCACCTCTATCTCCCTCAGGATACCTGGCTGCTTCCAGAAAAAGGAACAAATGATATTCAGGTTTGGTAATTTTCAGTGACTCTACACTTGGACCCATATGGACTTGGTCCTATGAGTCACTTGACTCATAAATGATTTTGACTACAGTCAAAAAGGCATTAGGTTTCTGCATGCTATGACATTTTGCTCTAACTGGTTCTCTATCTCTCTCCTTGCAGCGTTATACTCCTAATTAGTGATAGTCTCTATAACCAGTTACTTAGCCCACCATGACTATGTTCTTCAACTACATCCATGCTGTACCTTTTTACTTCTGACCTGGTTTTCCAGCTCCTTCCCTGGAGACTTGTGTTCTTCATTGGAGAGAGTTCTCTATAATTAGACTAACCCAAACCATCTACTACTGATATCTAGCTATTTTATTCTATTCTACTTTTGCTGTACCCCCCTTTTACTCTATCAGACTAGAAAGGTTTGACTTATAATTTTGGCAACATAATGCTATCCAAACACCAGCTTAGCCAAATATGGGGCAGTTCTTTCCTGGTAGGTTGACCACTTGGTTGTGAATCTATGCCATGGCAACTCTGAGAACAAAGAAGAATGCAAAATGATTTCTATTCTATGCAGCCCCTTTCCTCATTTTTATTAATGGTAGAAGAGTAGATTTAAAAGAAGATAGAAGACAATGAGTGACTAGTTTTTGACTATCTGTAAACATTAGCTTTTATGATGGTAGAGTTCATTTAAACTGTAAGATCGTTATCAAACACTTAGTGAGTTGATGTACTACTGGGGGAACAGAGCTATATTAATATCGTCGTGAGAACGACGATATTACACTGAGAAGTGTAAATGAAATCAGAAAACATTAGGAAATTGGACCTCCATGCAATGATAACTCACAAGTTCACCTTGAATGGACAAATAAAGGAATTGACAGAACTGCTTTCACTATGTGTCCCAAAACAATAATAAATAAATAAATAATGAATACAAATATAAATAAATATAAAACTAAAAACTAAAAACATGTTTTAATGGGAAACTCAGGCATAATACTCATAGACTCATGATGAGTTTAAGTAAAAAAGATCACTTTGAAGATGACTGTGACTTATGTACCAACATCTGATGTAAAGGACAAATAACTTAAAAAATTCTATGAATAACTTGATGACATTCTCTGAACTAAATCAAAAATATACCTTGATATTCAGTGACTTTGGCAAATGGTGAAAAAAGTGCTGAGAATATAGTTTGGGCTTAAGAATGAGAGAGGAACTATGATCATGGGCAAGTCATTTAGCTTCCCATTTGTTAAATCCTACCAAAGCTTATAGATCATTCAAAAGATTCATGCTTGACTATAATAAATACTTTTTTCCTCCAGAAGAGAGTCAGATACTCTTGAATTTGGTGATTCTTAAACACCATCATATAAAATGAAATTGATTATCTCTTAATAAATAGGGAATTATTACTTTTTGATGTGTCTCTTGCTTTTGTGTGTGGACTGATAAGAGATCAAAGGTAAAAAAAAATCAATAACAAATTATAAGAAAAGTTAGGGATGAGAGGAATGCATTGTATGTAATTGCAACATCTTCAACTTGACTTCTTCAATGTTGATACTGTTAATGTTGAAAAAATGGGTAATACATAAAAGTACATAATATAATATGTGCTATATTGCATGTAATATATTTGTGTAGATCCAGATTATTACATTTAAAAAGCAGATTGATCCAGATTATAAATTTTTAGAAAAACAGATGTTCAATTTATATAAAGAAATCACCACATCACCAGAAACTTTAGGATCAATTTTAGCTGGAGTATGCTTACTCTTTTTGTGAAGTGTAGAGATATGGGTTACTGAGGGCAATATCAGCTTGGGATAAAAACTCATTTGCAAAGGGGAAATATAGAAAATGGTAAATCTCAAAAAACAGTTAAAAGAATAGAGGGTCAAAATGTGTCTTTATAAAGCTTGTTGTGAAGTCCAACTAGTTTATTTTTAGGACACTTATAAATGAAATTGGAAGTAAGACAATAAATATAAAAAGATGGACTAAATTTGTCAGGATTTCTATGGCAATCTTTTAAGATCAGTGATAACAATAGAACTATCTTTATATTTGGATTTTACTATCTTGTTGCTCAAGAAAGAAATGGAAATGTCACATAAAAAGCTGAAAACAGGAAGTTTAGCTATATTAGACCAAGAATACATGGAAAAAAATCTAGATCGCAGACTGCATAATTTATGTCTTAAATAGCTCAGAAAGGGGAAATTACTTAACATTTACCATGAATGATATTGTTTTTAAATAATAGCTTTTTATATTTCAAAATATATGCAAGATAGTTTTCAATAGTCAAAGGTGAAAATACCATGTTGTGATCCACATTCAGTCCCCATAGTCTTCTTTCTGGAAGCAGATGGATCTTTCCATCAGAACTCTATTGAAATCGGCCTGAATTATCTTATTATTGAAAAGAGTCATGTACATCACAGTTGCTCATCATGTAATCTTGTTATTTCTGTATACAGTGTTCTCCTCATTCTCCTCTCACTCAGCATCAGTTCATGTAAGTCTCTCCAGGCCTTTCTGAAATCATTCTGCTGATCATTTCTTATGGAAAAATAATATTCTATAACATTCATACACCATAACTTATTTAGCCATTCCCCAACTCATGGACATCAACTCAGATTCCACTTCCTTGTCAATACAAAAAGGGCTGCTACAAACATTTTTACACATGTAGGTCCTTTTTCTTTTTTTTTATGATCTCTTTGGGATACAGACCCAATAGAGACATAGCTCAATCAAAGGATAAGCAGTTTGATAGCCCTTTGGGCATCTAAATTGCTCTATGAATAATATCCTTACCCAGAAAAGGTGATCAAGAAAATATTAGCAATGACTGACCCATATTTTCTCCTTTAGAAAACTATTTATAAAAATTATATTAATAAATATTGAGGGTCTGCATGATGAAAATATTGAAAAGTGAATAGTCAAATTTTGGAGATGATTTTCTATAGCTGGCATTAGCTTCACAGTCATACATTTGACTAACAGGTACATAGAATATACAATCTTGCTGAGTATATCTTTTGTAAAAAGCTATTTCATTTTATAGAGTAAAATTCTGTGTTGAAACTTCTTTAACAAGATATCTTATGCATCTGTTAAGATGCATGAATTTTCAAAAAGTCAGAATTCTGGGGCAACTCAGAGGGCAATGTATGTGGGTCTGTACATATGGATACATAACATACATACACGCACATATATGTTTACACACATATAAGGAGGAAGGGATATAAAAGATATTATCCAGGAAATTTATGTTCTATGAAGAAAGATGGGACCACTCATGTAGTAAAAGTGGACATCCTGAGTGTTGCACTAATGATCATGTAATTTTAAAAGACCTGGGGGAAAGATCTCAAGGACTGGGTTAATCCTATTTCTAGGATTTATGGACAGAAACTGCACAGGATAAGTTGGATTGTGTTTTGCACTGCTGGGAAGAATACCTACATATGTGAAGTGAATGATAGTATAAAATATTAACACATTGAATAAGGAGAGAAAACTCCTCCAAGGAATATCTCCTGGAGCTCTCATAGTCAATAGGCTCTCTAATGAGATATGGCTGGAACTGGGTGACAAGTGTCATGGTGGATGCTGAAGGGCCCTTGTTAAACATTAGTTTGAAATGGGACATTGACAGCATTAAAGTCTCTTGAATGTAGTAGTGCCATGGCAAGACTTAAATACCTGCCTGTATCTCCAAAGATTATACTTCCAGATGGCTGAACTATTCTCATGTATCTTCCAAGGAAATTGAAGCTAATTTCTTCATGGAGGCACCAATGACTTTTAGGAGCAGCCTTCTATAACAGCTGCTTTTCTAGAGGGAGGAAAATATCTTAGTATGTGCTTACATAGCCATATTTGCATACTTCTCATCCTTGGAGATTTCAGTCTTCATTTCCTGTTTTAAATTCTTTTTTCCTTGGAATGGAAATCCTTTTTCCTCAAATGGAGAGGTAAGGTTGAAATTCTAGCTAGATGGGTCCAGGTAACTCAGAAATTGTGCCTTCTAGTAATGGTTAGATTATCAGGATGTTAGGGTAAAATTCTTCTGCTTTGTAATTGGACAATTCTATAGGTTATAAGGCTTTTGTATTTTTCCATCTTTCCCTTAGCTGCTGTTAAAATTTTTGAAATAAGGGGAAAAAAAGAGATGTCCAGGAGAATTTGAGGTTGAGGAAGAGTAGCTGGATTCCCTAGAAGTATTGATTGTGATACAGTAATGATAGAAAATAAAAAGTTATCAGCAGATTCAGTTATAGATAGTAAATATTAATTAAGAAAAAAGAAAGAAAAAAACTCAAGTGGAACTAGTTAACATTCTTCCCTAAGATCAAGAAGGTCTAACACCTCTGGTGTGAAGGCTTGTTGAGCCCTTTTCATAGCTCCTGATCTACCTTTGGTATCTATTTGGCACTCAACACTCACCTGTGGTTCTAAGAAAATATAGTATGTTGAGTGGTCACATTCTGAAAAACCCTCTTGGCAGGAGCGCTAAACCTTAAGGGTATAACCAACAAGTATCAAACCCATTGGTGAGCCAGTGAGGTATCTACTCAAGATATGAAGTCTTCTCCCTGTGGAAGGGCAGATAAAAATAATTTGTTCCAACAGGCAGAAGGTGATTGAAGCAGGCACGGCAGAGCAATTAAAGCTGAAGATGCCTTGTTATTCACTGTATCCTGAGCCATGCAGAAATCTTGACTTTTGTCCTGCCACTGGACAGTGAGGCTGATTATTTTGTGTAATTCTGCCTCTCTTTAAATTCAATTCACACAAGGCAAGACATCACCCTTTTGTCACTGATCCTTTTTGAAAATGAACAAGTTGTATCATATAGGAGTCTAGATAAAAGAATACTGAAAACTTTTCTAGTGATTACTTTTTAATCTAGGTTGGATAATTTTAGGTTGGAGATTAAGCCATTAGGATGAGTTTTTTTCCATCTTTGTAGCCAACTCTGCTGAAAGTCTAAATGTTCTGGTTAAACACACATATATACATGCATACACATACACAAATCTGCCATCAAAAGATTGGGTTCTTTGATCCACTGCAGTATGTCTATATGGCCTCAATGATCAGTCATTTGATCAACAAATACTATGTTTCAAATACTATGTATTATAGCCCCGTTGACCAGCTGGGACTTAGAAATAACAGTTCTATTGCTTATGATGCTACCCTAGAATTAACCTTAGCAAATCAGACGAATAGATCCTTTTAATCTTATTTGATTTAATTTGACTACATTATTTTGTGTGTGATTGTATTTTCAAATCTGTCATTCTGTTTCTAGATTGAGCTATCTATCTATCTATCTATCTACCTACCTACGTACCTATCTACTTATCTACCTACCTATCTTTATCTATCAATCAATTTATCTATTTGTTTGTCTGTCTGTTTATCTCAATAGCCTGACTGTGATCAAAGGAGTGGTAGAAATACAACTTGTTTTCCTCTCTATTTGAATACATTGCAAGCAAAAACTTTCATTTTTTATCTATATATCCTCAGCAACTAGCAGAGTGTTTGGAAACAAGATCATATCTCACTGGTGGGGTGACAGTCACACAATTATGTGGGCAAATTCCCATGATGCTTAGTTCTTAGATAGCATTTCCAGAGGCTAAATTCAGTAATTCTGCCTTTCTTTTTTACAGTATTATCCTGCAGGGATAAATCAGCCTAACTTATTGATATAGTCAAATTTGAGTACAATAACCCAAAGTCATGTTTTTAAGGATGAAAACATTTCAGAATCTATGTATAACATATGTAACAAGAGCTCCCCAAAGGGATATTATTTAGTGCAAAGGAAATAGCCTTTTGGTGATCTTTGATCTAGACATTCATTTGCAAAAATCAAGATTGATCTTAGTGGGAGACTTGGTGTCAGGACTGTTCCTTTAGAAAAGGATATTGAAACCTAGTGCCTTGCCTTGCCTTGCCTTCCCAATTGTTCTCCATATTTTGCCCAAGCTGGAAGTATAGTGGCCACTTACAGCCTGATTCCACTTCCATTTGGAAGTTTTAACCTGTTATATTTCTTAACTGGGCCAATTTGGCCCTCCTTAGGTTCCTGGTCAGCCTAAAAATACTCCCCACACCTAGTGCTTCACCATATTGGTGATGGACCCCTAAGGGTCCACAATATTTAATCTTCTCATATATAATTTGATTTAATCTTCTCATATGGAGGAACATTATCTTTATCAGGGCATGTCCTTGTCTCAGATTAGATTGTGTGGTTGTAACTGATCATGTAAAATTCCTGCAGTTCATCCATTCTTCTCCACCAGCAGGTGTCATTATGGAAATATAAAAATACTGTGAATTTCTACATTGTCAAAACTAGTTGTGACCAAGAAAAATTGTACATTTAGTGGAAAACCAGGAAAAATAAAGCCAATCAACCAAGAGGTATATATTAATTCTTCATTTGGCAAGGTTATTTAATATACAGTAATGGATACATTCCTTCAGGGTACAAACTTTTTAAAGTTCAGTGACTTTAAAAAGTATTTATCAAGCAATTATTATAGGTTCAGTACTCTTCCAGAGACTATTTTCTTCTTTGATTATTTTTTTTTTGTTTTATTTTTTCCTGGTTATACATATACTAAAATTTTTTTAAATAAACATTTGTGAATTATGTTGGGAGAGAAAAATCAGAACAAAAGGGAAAAACCATGAGAAAAAAAAACAGAAAAAAAAGAAAATAGTATGTGTTGATTTACATTCCAGAGACTATATATTCTACAGCAAATGTGTTTCCTGTCTTCAAGAAGCCTACAATCCACCCAGAGAATTGTGAATTGATTGAATAATGAAATGAGAAATTCTATAATTGAGTATCCAAAAAGTTGTAAAGACAGAAAGTACTGTAGGAATTCCAGAAGGAGAGAGTAGTGGAAACTGAAGTAGATTGGGTCTAATCAAGGAGTCATTTTATTTCATCCATTAATTCAGAGGCTTAATTGACTTAGTAGTCTATCATTTATTTCTAAGGGAAGTCCAACCCTTCTCCACAATTCACATGTGCTTTCATAATATATAATAATTACATTACGATTTTGTTAGGTCTTTATTTTTCAAACAACAAATACCTTCCATAATAAAAATATAACATTTCAAAGGCTTGATATTGGTTGAAGGGCAAGGGTGCACACTATGAATTGAGAAGAAGGATGCTACATTTATAATGTGAATTAGGATGAGGAAGACAAAGATTGCAGTGTTGAGTCAGAATAAGCTTCCATCTACTATAATTCCCAGTCTGTGCAGGGAATGCCTGAAAGATATTTTGGGAGTGGTTTCCTGTAAAATATATTATAGTTTTAAGCCATATCATATCATCTCTGTGCCTTTGTGAGAATGGCACCTACCCTATGTATGGGTAAATTATTTAATTTGAAAAAGCCTAGTGAAGTGGAGGGAGAATTGGTGGGAAACTTTTTGTTCACAAATGACTGTGCACTCAATGTAATCTCTGAGGCTGAGTTGCAATAAAATACTGATCTCTGTTGCTTGTGCTAATTTTGGTCTAACAACACTAAGAAAACAGAGGTTTTCCATTAGCTAGTACCACATTATTCATATGTGAAACTATTGGTTACAACAAATAGAGAAATTTTGAATGCTGTGGATAAGTTCACTTACCTTGGCAATATACTTTCCAGTAATGTACATATACATAATAAGGCTAATGTACACACTGCGAGAGCTAGCTCAGTTTTTGGGAGGCTCTAAAGGAAAGTGTGGGAGAGAAGAGGTATTAGACTATCAAAATGAAGGTCTACAGAGCTGTTGGACACCTGTGAAATCCCAACAGTATACTAGCACCATACTAAGAAATGGAATCTTTCCATTTGAATTATCTTAGGAGTATTCTGTAGATCACCTGGTAGGATAAGGGAGCAGATACTGAAGTCCCTTCTTGAGCTGAACTGCCAAGCATTCAAACTCTGCTGCAGAGAGAGAGACATAGCAGCTCCAATGGACCAGTCACATTATTCAAATGCCCAAAGTGCATTTGTAAGCCACAATTTTATAAGGAACTCACACAAAGCAAGTACTCATAGGGGGGTCAGAAGAAGCCATACTTTCAAGGTCTCTCTGAAGGACTTTGGAATTGGTTGTGAGACATAGCAGACACTGGCACAGGACTGCCCAGTATAGCATGCTCCCATCAAAGAAAGCATAGTGCTCTATGAGCAAAGCAGGATTTCAGTAGCTCAAATGAAATGTGAGATGTGCAAATTCAGACATCTCCTCAGCAAATGTTATCTCTAGATTATAGTCTGTATATAGACAAATATTTATATAGACTATTTATGCCCAATTTGCATTAGACCTTCTGAACTCCTATTGGGTTTGATCAACCATAGCCGGACATACCTCAACATAGGGATGATATTTTGGTTCTCTTTGAGAAGGAATGACAACAACCATCTCTAGCACCTTTCCCAGTGACTTGTACATAATAGGTGCTTAACCCCCCCCCCAAAGTTTAGTATTTCACCTTAGCTGGGGCTACTCTAGTCTGACCCACTACTGACTGGTATAGGAGCATTGATCCAATTCCAATTTGGACTACTTTGCCCTTCCTCAGATGACCTGGTCGTCCATGATACTGATGTCAGACTTAGGGTGAATACCTGATCTGCTTAGTTTACTGCTGTTCAAAACTCTTAAGTTCAAGGAAATCTTCCAGCCTCAGTGTACCCAGAAGCTTTGATTACACACATGCGCCACCACATATGGCTATAGTTGGTGTTTAGTAAATGTTTGTTGAATTAAATTTTTGTACAAATTATATAACAGACAGCAGAGTAAGTTCTAAGCCTGTACTTAGGTGACAGTACCACCTCAGGAATCAAGGGATAGATGAATAGACATTAAAAAAAATCCTACAATCATAAATACAAGGCCGAAATTGTTCTTGTACAAACATCTGTATTTCTGTCCTGAAAGACAGTTTGTGTGTGTGTGTGTGTGTTTGTGTGTGAAGGAGTGTAAGGAGGGGTGGGAGTGTGAGGCTGTGGGTGTGGGTGTGATGAGGAGTAATAGGTGAACAGAAGTCCTCCTTCAAAGGGAGGGGGGGCGCAGTTCTAGAAGAGTCAAAGTAAATGGAGACTATCCCAGGCCATCTATTCCACAAGGAAGAAATGTGGAAAAAAAAAGGATGTGGGAGTAAAACTAGTAATTTTTCCTCTGGCTTTTAAAATGCTTCCAGACTGTACCAACATTTAAAAATGTCAGCAGGGGAGGCTTCCTGAAAATGGCTTGAGACTGTTTCAGAATGTTGAGTTTAGTTCTTTCCAGGATGGGCCATCTTGCTGACTTACTCTTTGTCTGCTTCTTTTTGAATCAGCTATTAGATTAGTTCCTACTAAGAGCTCCCTGTGAGTTGTGGAATAATTCTCTGTGTCCCTTCATTTTGAAGTTTGCATTCCAAATCCCATTTGGCTAAACAGCTACATCCTATGCCCTACATGCTCATGTGGCTAAAGGTAATTTTTCCTGATCAGATTTAAGACACTAGATCAGTAGGATTCAGAAATTTATTCAGCAACAGTAAGATTATGTAGTTTTGAGTCAAAATCATTTGTGGAGGCAGCTTTTTCTCTCCCTCACCCAGGTATATTATTTTATTGGAATAGGGAGTTGCTGGTAAAGAAACTCAGTTTATTGATAGAATTTGGCCACTCTTATGCAATATATAATTTTAGAGAGTTTCCAGGGGCACTGAAAATTAAGTGGCTTGTTTAGGGTCACTAGGTAGTATACATCTGAAGAGATCTTTTTGACCATTCTGGTAGGTACCAACTCTATCCACTATGGTCTTCTAGTTTAGCCGGGGGCTAAAAATGATATAACCTATGTAAAAAATAGTGGAAAGAGTGTTTTAGACCCAGGGTTCAGCTGTACCACTTATGGTACCTTGAAAAAGTAATTTAATTTTGCTGTGGCTCAGCTCTTCATTTATAAAGCAAAGGGGTCAGTCAGTTGATGAAATATTTTTAGGAGGCAATTAGAATTAAGTGATTTACCTGGGGTCACATAAATTAGTAAGTATCTAAGAGTGGATTTGAACTCAAGTTTTCTGGATTCTAGGGCCTGTTCTCTATCCACTGTGCCCCCTAGCCACCCCCAAAATATTTATTAAAACGAAATATGTACCACATCCTATGCTAAGCACATGTATATGTATGTGTGTTTGTATTGTGTGTCTCTCATTAACTTGTCAAAATCATCTTCTGTAGTCACAAGCAAGACCAGAATATCAATTAGCTTTGACTCTTCAAGCCAAAGAGTTATACTTATTATTGCTTTCATTTTGATCAGAAATAGTTGATGAACAATGTAGAGAAGAGTCAACTAAGAAGGTTATTCCCCAACTGGGAAAACAGATAGGGCTTTCTGAAAACAGTGGGTCTAATTTCCTTGTCTAGTAACTTGTTTTATAAATGTCTAAATCTGCATTGTCACAGATGAGTAAATTTTTTGCTATATCAGGAAAAAAAGATGAATTTCATGGCCTTTGAAACAGCACTCTTCTTGTTTTGCTTAACCACAGGTGGAATAAGATCTTTTTGTGAAATGGAAATTGGATTGTGGGCATCTTTCTTCCATCAGGAGATGAAATGGAGCCTCAATCAACCTTACCACATTCAGCTCTTGCTCTGCATTAACTTGAGTAGAAATCCCATAGATTCTGTCCTCAGTCTCTGAACTCAGTAATCTCTTGTAATACTGTAAATTACCCACATTTGGCTCAGTCCTGTTCAGCCCTAGCCAGCAATCGAAAGCTCTTAAGTTTCTGCTCTTCAAGTGGTCCTCTGGGGGTGTTCATTGAAAATGAAGTGGTGTTCTATCACTGAATGCTGCCTGAACCTGGACCATGGCTCTTGTCTTGGAGCCAGATGATATTGGGGCAGCCAGTCTGGTCCTTTGCACAGCTAAAGCCTCCTCCACCATTGTCTCTGAAGATCTGAGAGCCTCTTTATTGTATAGTGCCTGAGTTAAAGGAAGGCTATTGTATGGGTATACTTGAAGGAAAGCCTGCATTTGTTCAGTGGGGATAGACTGGCTTGACACTTTATGGGAAAGGGGAGAGAGCAATTTAGGGCATATCTGTTGTAAGACTGAATAGATCCTCAGAGTTGGGGTCCTGTAAGTATAGGAGGGAATGGAGCTGTCATGCTGATTGGTAACAGCCTTCTGTTGTTCTTCCCTTTTTTCTCCTTCCCCAATTCCCTCCCCCACCTCCTTCAATCCTCTTTTCCCTCTCATTTCTTGACCTTAATCAATAATGCTTTGTTTTTCTTAGCTACAATCAAGGGTGAAAATTTAAGGTCCAGCTGGATACCACATTGTCCCTGCCAGTTCCAGCCTATATGAGAATGGTGATAAGAATAATAGCTTATATTTATTCAGTATTTATTTGCATGTGAATTGAAATATGGAATTGGGATGATTACCTGTGACAGTATGAAAGAATGGGGGGGGGGAGCATTTATCAAGTGCTTCCTATGTGTTAAGCACAGGGAATACAACTAGAAAACATGTTATATGTAAATTTAATAAATTAATCAACTAGCATTTATTAAGTGCCTACATGTTGCAGCATAAGGTTACTTTTGATACTGTTAGTGGGGTACATAAATTGTGATAATTTATCAATCAATAATCAAAAACCATAGGCTTTGTAGTTGAAAGGATTCTAAGCGGTTATTCATATACCTAATTTTATAGATGAGGAAACTGAGTCCCAAAGAATTGAAGAGACCTGTCCAATGTGACACAGGTGACAGGAGGTCCCAAAAGTCTTAGTGCAGTTTGAAGATTATATAGTTTAGGACTGTACAAAGACTTTGGGGCTACTCTTTAGAAGGTTCAGATCCCCCAAAACTATAATCCTATAGTTATAGAAGTAACTATTGCTTTATTACAACATACTATTTACTTCATTTTCTGTTTGTTCTCTTCTTTGATACTATTTATGACATGCTACTGGGGTTAAGAATCATAAACTTTCTCATCTTAGAATCCAACTGGAAGAAAAATCTCTTGATAAAAAGAGCCGGTAGAGAAGATGGAGGTCAGTGATTCCTAGTGAGAATATTTTCTTCTTTATATGTCTTCTAAGGAGACATCTACTGTGTGGGAAACTTTTTCCCCCACAGGAAATAGTGGAAGGCAGCAGGCAAAGCAAAGAACCTTCTGTTTTACATGTGTGTATATGTATATAACACACATATACCTCCCAAATCCTTTCCCCCCTTTTTCAATTACTGAAAAGTGAGCCTCAAAGTGTTGAGTTGGCTTTGTGCCAATTGGTTGACAAAGATATTACAGAAACTGTTAGATGCAATCACTTATTAATAACAACTTTCATTTCATCCTCATAACTTGTGATATGACTGCTCTTATTATCACTGTTTTATAGGTAAGGAAACTGAGGCTCGGTAACTTATAGAGGATCACATTGCTAATTAATACCTGAGGCAAGATTCAAACCCAAATATTTCTGACTCCACATTTAGGTTCTTAATCAATACTTCACTCTTGCCTCTCTATGTTCTTTTGCCCAAAGGAATTTGTCTAAAAGTTCTTAGGAGCCAGATTGGAGAAACATTTGGCTGGGAGTCTTATGATAATTTTGTTGCCCTCCTGCTTAAAAGTTAATTGTTTAAAAAAAGTCATTAATTTGCCATAGCTCAGGACTAAAGCAGCAAGCTCTCCTTTAAATGATTTAAAAAATGATATTTCATTTTCTTAAGCAGTCTTGTTTTCTTGAATCAGAATTTGGTTCTCTTTGACCCATGGTGAATTTTTAAGGAAATGCAAATTTGATAATAATTTTTTAAAAAAGGCCTCTGAATAAGTAATTAACCAATAGGCATTTATTAAGTGCCTATTATGCCAGGCATTTGCTAAACTCTGGAGATACAAAAGGAGACAAAAGACAGGCTCTGCCTTTAAGGAGCTTTCAATCTATTGAAGGAAACAAGAAACAAATATATAGGTATAAAAATAAGCTACATTCAGAATAAATAGGAAATAGGGAAAATACTAGAAGTAAGAGAGGTTGTGAAAGACTTGCAAAAAAAGTCAAGATTCAAATTGAAGATAAAGAAAATGGGAAAATTGAGAAATAAAAATAACATTTTTTGGTAGTTGTTATTTCTTAAATTATATTTCTTTTTTTATTATAGCCAACTTTCACACAACCAACTTTCACAATACATATATTGAACAAATGGAACTGATTTAGTTCATCTCATTGTTGAAGAGAGCCACGTCTATCAGAACTGATCATCATATAGTAATGTTGTTGAAGTATATAATGATCTCCTGGTCCTGCTCATTTTACTCAGCATCAGTTCGTGTAAGTCTCTCCAGGCCTTTCTGAAATCAATCTGCTGGTCATTTCTTACAGAGCAATAAGATTTCATAACATTCATATACCACAATTTATTCAGCCATTCTCCAATTGATGAGCATCCACTCAGTTTCAAGTTTCTGATCACTACAAAGAGGTCTGCCACAAACATTCTTGTACATACAAGTCCCTTTCCCTTCTTTAGTATTTCTTTGGGATATAAGCCCAGTAGTAACATTGCTGGATCAAAGGGTATGCACAATTTGATAACTTTTTGAGCATAGTTTCAAATTACTCTCCAAAATGGCTGGATGTATTCACAATTCCACCAACAATGTATCAGTGACCCAGTTTTCCCACATCCCCTCCAACATTCAGCATTATCTTTTCCTGACATCCTAGCCAATCTGAGAAGTGTGTAATGGTATCTCAGAGTTGTCTTAATTTGTATTTCTCTGATTAATAATGATTTGGAACATCTTTTCATATGGCTAGAAACAGTTTCAATTTCTTCATCTGAAAATTGTCTGTTCATATCCTTTGACCATTTATCAATTGGAGAATGACTTGACTTCTTATAAATTAGAGTCAATTCTCTATATATTTTGGAAATGAGGCCTTTATCAGAATCTTTGACTGTATTTTCCCATTTTATTGTTTCCCTTCTAATCTTGTCTGTATTAGTTTTGTTTGTATAAAAGCTTTTCAATTTGGTATAATCAAATTTTGTGATCAATAATGATCTCTAGTTCTTCTTTGGTCACCAATTTCTTCCTCCTTCACAGGTCTGAGAGATAAACTATTCTATGTTCTTCTAATTTATTTATAATCTCATTCTTCATACCTAGATCATGAACCTATTTTGACCTTATATTGGTGTATAGTGTTGTGTGGGTCACTGCCTAGTTTCTGCCATACTAATTTACAATTTTCCCAGCAGTTTTTGTCAAATAATGAATTCTTATCCCCAAAGCTGGGGTCTTTAGGTTTGTCAAATACTAGGATTATTAAAGTTATTGACTATTTTGTCCTATGAACCTAACATATTCCACTGATCAACTAGTCTATTTCTTAGCCAATACCAAAAGATTTTAGACCTGGTAGAGCTAGGCCACCTTCATTTGATTTTTTTTTCATTAGTTCCCTTGAAAGTCTTGACCTTTTGTTCTTCCAGATGAATTTTGTTGTTATTTTTTTTAGATCATTAAAATAGTTTTTCGGGAATCTGATTTATATAGCACTATATAAATAGATTAGTTTAGGTAGTATTGTCATCTTTCTTATATTCGCTCGACCTGTCCAAGAGCCCTTAATATTTTTCCAGTTGGTTAGATCTGACTTTATTTGTGTGGAAAGTGTTTTGTAGTTTTTGCTCATATAGTTTCTGACTTTCCCTTGGCAGATAGATTCCCAAATATTTTATACTATCGACAGTTACTTTAAATGAAATTTCTCTTTGTAACTCTAACTGCTGGATTTTGTTAGTGATATATAAGAATGCTAATGATTTATGTGGGTTTATTTTGTATCCTGCAACTTAAAGTTGCTAAACTTTGTTTAGCTAAAGTT
Source organism: Sarcophilus harrisii (assembly GCF_902635505.1). Lineage (NCBI taxonomy): Eukaryota > Metazoa > Chordata > Mammalia > Dasyuromorphia > Dasyuridae > Sarcophilus > Sarcophilus harrisii. The sequence continues at coordinate 522,517,955 of NC_045428.1, forward strand.
GTGGATTTCTTCTAAAATTTTTTTAGTATACCATATCATCTGCAAAGAGTGATAATTTGGTTTCCTCATTACCTACTCTATTAAATTATATTTCTAATGTACTTACTAAAACTTGAATAACAAATAATCTTTCTTTCTTTTTTTAAAACAAAATATTAAGTTATCAAAATCTTTAGAGGCGTTGGCTCTTAATAATGAATCCTAATAGTCAGCAGTGTTCACACTCAAGTCATATCATTTACTGAGTAATCCAAGCAAGAATTTAGATTATTTCTATCCAAATCTTGTTTCAAAATGAGAAAATATTCTGTTAGAATAAAGTGAAAATTTTCTATTTCAAGAGAACACTTCCTCACAAGGAATTATAAAATTAATTATCTTCATCTGTTTGAACAAGATATTTTGGTAATTCAATAAAAATGTCATTCAACTACTACTTTTCATTGCTTTTAACCTGAGACCAACACACTATTGTCATTAATGGATATAAAGCACTATAAAAAGAAGTCCAATTTGTAAAGTTTATTTTGACAAGAAAACATAAAGATAGAGCATGGTTTTCATAGTGTTGACATCATAGCACTTGGATTATGATTTCTATATAAAGAAAAATGTTCAAGCATGCATAACTTGCTAGTTGATTGCCAGTAAGAGGCTTAATTGAAAACAGTTTCTGTCATTTTAAAAGTAATTTATTTTAAATATGCTTAAGAAAAAAAACATTCTGATTGATAACAACTTTAGGTATATAATATTATCTCAATGTGGGATTTAAGTAAAAGGTCAGATCTTGTAGGAGTATTTTCAGTATGACTCAATTCTGATCATAGATAAACTTTATCAAGGAAATGAAATTAGTTAACCTTTTCAAGTCTGAACATCTGTTTAAAGAAGCAACAGCTGTACTTTTCATAAATATGGAAGTTCAAAGAGAGAACTTTGGTTCATACACATAAAGAGGAGATTAAAAATGTTGCTATGTTGTTTTTCTTTGAGGACCAGGAACTGGCTGTTAACCTGCAATGCAAAACTGGATTGCTACCAGCATAATGGACTTCCCCATGATACTGTACAGCAAACTACCGCTCAGGGCAACTACTATTTTCATTAGGTCTTTGCCAGGAACCTTCTAATTGATGATCAAATGCAGCTGGGCATGTGAGGAAGTATTTCATAGTCTAAGAATAAAGACAGCAAGGTCTCCTGCAGATAGTTTTATTCAAACTATCCCAGCCTTAGCTACCAGAAAACAAGTAGAGCAAACAGATAGTTTAAAAGGATAATTAACCACAAGAGTTACCTACAAGACTGATAGAAAACTGAGTATCTTATTTCCAGTAACTATGGAGGAATAGGGAAGTTTCTGAATGGTCTATTGAGAGTGCTATGTTTGTTTTACAGCCAGTGTCAAATAATGCCAGTGTTTACACTGTATACAGGTTGGTTTCCCTATTAGAAAAATAAGTAAAAATCTGAAGAAACATCAAAGAAAAAGAAAAGAATGGAAGAATACAAAAGGAAAGCAAAGAAGAAAAACAAGATGTAAAGACAGAGAGGAATTATATTTGTACCAGTGGGTTGGAATGTGTGACAAAGGGAAGGAAGGAATGAAAGATCTGTGAATCACTGGGGCTGAGTTTTCTCATAGAGAGAGAGCTAGAATTTATGAATTGGACTCAGTTCTGCCTCAAGAAATAATATTGAGGATCCACAAGGATTACCAGGAGAGAGAAGAGATGAGTGAGTCATGATAATAGGTAACTCCATGATGGGAAGCACAGATATGGCCATATACCCAATTGAAATGAATGGTACGAAAGTATATTACCTTTCTGTAGAGAGCCTGTTGAGTCTAGGCAAGCCTAACTGACTTATCCACTTCTGGGGAATGATATAAGAACAGATGATTTCGCCAGAAGGAATCTGGAAAGCATTGCTAATTCTAAGCCAAAAAAAAAAAAATAGACATTTGTTGTAAACATAGTGTTTTTTTTTTTTAAATCACTAGTATTAATCACAGGTCATGATTTCAGGAAAGAGAGTTGGATTTGGGAATCAAATATCTAGTTAAGAAGATGGTGTCTGAGAACGGGATTTATTTTTATGGACCATAATGAGAATATAGAAACTATGGGCTGTGGGGGAGGGATAGACTATATCTAATCATGCTCAGCAAAATTATATTTTCCTAGAGACATAGAGCTTTTATCAAGAACATTTCAAATGGAAAGTGGAGGGCAGAAAACTTCTGATATTTAATTAAGTTGGATACTACAGAGACAATATGTCACAAGAAGAAGAATCATCAGTGGAAAGAACTAGTTATTCACAGAAGACAATATCTAAGAAGCAAGCATTAATAAACTGCATGACTTCAGATGTCAACGTATAAATGTGCAGAATAATGACAATAATTAAAACAAACAAGTAGTCAATGTAAATGCTAACTCAGTCCAAAAAGGCATAACAAATATTTGATGCCTCAAAAATAAAGTAAATTTTCAGAATATGTGGAAGAAGTGGTTACCCTGGGCCCAATTATGAATAACGAGGAGGGACTGTTGAAGTAGAATTGATGTGCTTTGGAAGATGTTACCATGCTAAGTTAGAATACATGATCAAAAAGGAAGAAAAAGTCAACCATAGTTTTGATGGAGTTTTAGTGGCAGTCAGAGAGTTGTAGAAATCCCTCTTTGGTCGGCACTGGTCCTTTGTGAAAGAATTCACAGAGTTTTTTTAAGTTTTTAAAGAGTTTTAAGTGGCAAAAATGGAAGTTTATTGTTGGATGAGAAGTTAGCTTTGCTAGAAAAACTGACTTCTTCAGTGTCAAAGTCCTATTAGGGAAATAACAAAAAGTTTTTCACTGCGAAGAGAATCTCTTCATAGCAGGTAGGGTTCTGGCAGCTATTGCCAAAGAGGCAAAACATGCTACTTTGGACATTCTGCAAAGAAGTAAGTTTAGAAATCTCCTTTATAGAAAATCTGAAGCTCAGGTTTCAGGTTGAAAAGAAAGCCAGAGCCCCCAGGCTTAGATCTCCAATTGAATGGAAATCACTTTTTGAAGGCTTCTGGAATTTGGAATTTCCTGAAAAGGGTCTGCATCAATGGGATGATTTGCCTTAGAAAAGACCCAGTCAGGAGGATATTCTCTCATAGACTCTCTGGAGTTTGGGGTGGGGGGAAGGTCAGGAATCAAAGGGGACAGAATTTCAGAGTGATAATTTTACAGATCAAAGGGGAACACAGTTTCACACCTCTGGCAGTTTCAGGTACACATTAGATTTGGGAAAGCAGATATCACAGAATTTAGAGCAAAGGTAGTCAAGATTTCACAACCTAAAACTTCTACAGGGGAAGTTGGCTAGAAAGGTATGGGGATGCTCTCAAAAAGGACATCAACAAAATCACAAATGATACCGATAGTTAACATTCATGTAACACTAAGTGCCAGGCACTGTGCTAAGTGATGAGGTCATTCCCGGTCAGGGAACCAAATGACGCAGTAGGGAACCAAATTATGCGATTAGTGGCAGTGCAGAGAGTTGTGGGAGCCCCTCTTTGGTCAGCACAGGTCCTTTGTGAAAGAATTCATGAACCTGAAGAGTTTTAGGTGGCAAAAAGGGAAGTTTATTGTTGGATGAGAAGCCAATTTTTGCTAGGAGACTGACTTCTTCAGTGGAAAGATCCTGGCAGAGAGGCAAAGGTCCTGTCAGAGAAATCTTGGCAGAGAGATAAAGAGGGGTTAATGCTGAGAAGAGAATGTCTTCACAGCGGGCAGGGGTCTTGGCAGGCAGCTGTGCCAAAGAGAGGTCCCTTGGCATGGCATGATTCCTGCTTTTAGGCCTGCAAAGAAATGATGCCCCAAATTGTCCTTTAAATGGGAAATCTGAGATTGGTTTCAATCGAATGCAATGTTGTCACTGCCTCCAAGCCTAGATTTCCAATTGAATAAGACTACTTAAGTTTGAGCTAAGTAGGAGTGGTCCTGTAATTCAATAGAGGATGCAGCTACTCAGGAGAAATATCAGGTTCAGATCTTCAGCTAAATGAAATCACTTAAGTTCCAGCTAAGTAGGGGATGGTCCTTGGCCAATCTTAATGAAACCACTTAACTGCCCCAAAGGGTGGGTCCCTGTCAGAGGGGAGTTTCAGCGCTCACCCCCAAAGTCAAGAAGGACAGTTTCAAGGAGGACAGTTCCAGGGTCCCTCCCCCATCATTAGGCACTTTATAATTCTTACCTTGCTTGATCTTCATAACTCTGCGAGGTAGATGCTGTTATTATCCCCATTTTACAGAAAACTCTCAAAATGAATTTAAAAAAAAACATTTATAGATAATGGAAGCAAGAGCAGATAATGTAGGATGAATGTTTTTTTAGTCATTTCAGTTGTGTGTCCAGCTCTTCATGATTCTGTTTTGGGGTTTTCTTGACAAAGATGCTAGAATAGTTTGCCATTTCCTTCTCCAGTTCATTTTACAGATGAGGAACTAAAGCAAATGAGATTAAATGACTTGGCCAAGGTCAGTAAATATATGAGGCTGGGTAGAATTTGGGAAGATCTAGATGGTACAAATCTCTAGCCAATGTTCTCTTTTCCTTTTAAGTGTAATTATTGTCTTTATCTTGTCAGAGTTTTATTCTTCCTAACACCCACTTTGAGCCAACTTGCCCCTTAGAATTTTAAACACAGCATAAGGTGGTAGTATTCCAATCCTTTAATCAAAAATCCTTCCCCTACCAATAACTGTGAAAGCCATCATTAATGATACAACTTTTTTATATATAGGCCTCATCTCTATTTAGATATTATATATAGTGAGAAATGTTGGTCTAAATAGAGTTTCTGCCAGATTGACTATTAGCTTTCCCAGCAGCTTAAAAAAACCCAGAGTGAGTCCTTAATCTAGTAGTTGATATCTTTGAGTTTATTGAACAGATAATGTATTCTATTATCCTCATTCCACAAATGAGGAAACTGAAGGCCAGTGGAATTAGGTCAGTCGATCAATCCACATTTATTAAATTCCTACTATATGCTATGTTCTTCATTAAGAAAGGTAGAAAAGAAAGACAAAGAAAGGCAAAGACAATACTTGCTCTCAAATATGTGACTTGTTCATGGTCACAGAGGCAACAAAAGGCTTGGGAATGACAGGTAATACAATCAAGGATCATTTTTTCATACTGTGGTTGTAAAAGAAATATTGCATCTCTGACACAAAAAACTTGGTTCAAGCCCTGACCACAGTAACGATAACAATAAAGGCTCTTTATGACATCTGACCTCATTACATCTTCTCTATTTTCTGCTTTGTAATGGTTGAAGTAGAATGACTTATTCTTAAAGGATATATTTCTTTTAAATCATATGTAGAATGATGGGACCAGGTCTTCCAGGAACTACACTGCTCTTTAGTCATTCCTCTTGTTTCTATTCCTGTCCTTGCATGCCATCTGGGAGGTAACCAGGTATAGCAGAAAGAATTCTGAACTTGGAGACAAAAATGGGTTCAAATTCTTCCTCAGCTGGTAACTTTGGATGTAATTTTCTTCACAGCTGATATATTGTAAATAATAAATTTTTGTCTCTGTTGTATTGTTAAATTGTTTAACTAGTAGACTTGACATTTATTCAAGCCTAGGGGGTTTGATATATCTAAATAACTATATTCATATCTTAAGCATATCTATAGATAATTATAACAATCATAATCAATAATCACTTATTAAGCACTTTCTGGGTTCCAAGCATTGTGTTCTGTGCGTAAGAGACAGAATGTATACATATGTGTATATTGTTATGTGTCTATATGCATATATATATACGCACAGAACAGAAACATGGAAAAATTAATTTCTACAGTTTAATCAACAACAATAAATAAACTAGAATGGGAGCTCACAGCTAACAGATCAATTGAGAGATATTGCAATTGTTAAAAGGAGTCATATGACTGAATAAGTTGCTTTAGTTTCCTTATTTGTAACATGAGATATGATACTTGCAGTACTTTCTATATGAGACTGTTGTGAAAGAACTGTTTTATAGCTTAAAGTACGATATTATTATCATTATTAATCATTTTCTAGTTCCCTGTTCTTTTATTTGAAGACGAATTCCATTCTGAGCTCTTTTCTCATGGAAAGGGTCTCTTCATTTTTATTTTCTTTTCCTGCAGAGGATTTCAATACTATCTTTTGGGCCTTGGGACTATATTAATATACTTAGGACTTCAGTACTTAAATATTCAATAGACGTGTTTTCACTCATTTGAAAATCCTCTTTAAAGATGCAGATCATCCATTCTTACTCATCCTAAGTGAATCTTGTCCTTTCATAAGTTCACTAAAAGGGAGTCCATCCAATGTATTAAAGAACTTCCTTGTGAGAAAGGAGGACTTTAACACATCCCTGAACACAGGTGTAAGTAATCAGGACTCTGACCAATTTCCTGGCAGAGACTTGAGAGTACTGAAACGGTGTTATGTCCTTAATTGCTGCCATTTTGAGCATCATTACCCACACAGATCACTACTTAACATACACAAATGGGAATACTCTAATTAACAACATGATTTTTTTTTTTAGAAATTAAAAATGTATCCATTGCTTCAGGAATATCTTTGGACAAATTATGAAGTCAGAAAAGTTTATCTATACTTCACTCTCCCCTCTCTTATTTGTATTTCCCAATTTTTGGCTCACTTTGGTCTCAACTGGCTGCCAACTTGTTGATAATTGCATACTGTATTACCTTTTCTGAAAGAAGTGAACATTTTATCATGAGGTGCCCCAAGAAAGGAACTGACTTCAAAACACTAATAGGAAGATTTGACTACCCTTGACAGACCCTGGGCTGATATTTTGGGCAGGAAGGGCTTCTCAGAATTTCTTTAAGTATTCCATGTTTTTGCTCAAGTCTTTTCTTCCCCATAAAATGTCCTTTTCTTCTCTGTCTGTTTCTCTGTCTCTCTCTTTCTGTCTCTCTGTCTCTGTCTCTGTCTCTCTCTGTTTCTGTCTCTGTTTCTTTGTCTGTCTGTCTATCTCTGTCTCTGTCTCTCTCCTTTAGGGCCCACCTCTTTCACAAAGCCTCCAACTCCCCCAGGTCCAGACTCTCATTGCCTCTCTTTCTGAGCTTCTCATTTTCTGAGCCTTTCATTTCATATTTCATCACAAACTTATTGCCTTCCATTTTCCTGAAACAATTGTTCCAGTTTTTTTAAGTCTTGTCTGCCCAGCTTTATTGTGGCCTGCTTGGTTTTAATACCTCTTTTGTATTCTCCAAATCACAGAATCCTGCTCACTAAATATTTGCTAAATGAATGAATAAAATCAGACTGTATAAATAGTCTGTTCTTGGTAAAAGTCTGATGCTGCCCTGAGAATTAAACTGATGTAAAAGGAATATGGGACCACGGGAATCATCTATTCATTAACCACAGACATCTAGACAACAATTGTAACAACTCCAGTTTACATGCTACTGTGTTCCAAAATAGTAAAGAATGGAAGCTATACTCATGTGTAGAGAGCAATACAATCGAAGGAATGCTCTATTTGGGAGTCTGAGGACATGGGTTCAAATAATGCCAACTTAGTGCTGCCATAATCTTGTTTCTCAATTTCCTGAACTATAAAATAAAGAGGTTGAAGTAGAAGATTTTTAAGTTTCTTTTATATCTGTGGTCCTGTGAAATCCATTTCACTTCTGTTTCAGCTTGCATACTTATTTACTTTCTTTTCTTGTGCTTTTGTGCACATATTATATCAGGAGAATTAAAAAATAAAATTTGTTTATTTTTGAAAGTAAATGTAAAAAATAATAGTAGCTAATACTTATATAGTACTTTAAGATTTGCAAATTGTTCACATATATTATCTCATTTTATTCTTACAACAACTCTGGGAGGTAATTCTTATTATTTCCATTCTACAGATGAGAAAACAGAGGCAGATAGAAATTAAGTGACTTGCTTACCCACACAGCTAATGAGTATCTTTAAGCCAGATTTGAATTTGGATCTTTTTGATTGCAAGCCTAGCGCTCTATACATCACACCACGAAGCTGCCTTAGAAAACCACAACTCAAGAGTTATATATAAAATCATAGTCTATCTGAGAGACAAATTTCTTAGGTTCAAATGCATTGTCTTTTTTGTACTATAGTACAATGGAAAGGGGACTGAATTTGGAGTCAGGAAGTTGGGTTCAGATCCTGATTTGGCATTGACATGGTATTATGTTCAGTGGATGCAGCTCTGAGCTTGAAGTCAGGAAGCCCTGAGTTCAAATCCAGCCTCAGACTCTTGCTGGCTGTGTGATCCTGGGCAAGTCACTGTTTGCCTCAGTTTCTTCAAGTGTAAAATGGCCATAATAATGGAGCTTTCCTTCTAGAAGTTTTATAAGGATCAAATGAGATAATAATTGTAAAATTCTTATTAGTGCCTGGTATAAAGTAAGTACTATATTAATCTGTTAAAAAAGAGAGTATTACAATGATCCAAGACTACTCTTAGGATGAAAAATAGTATCCGTACCCAAAGAACGTACTGATTGTGGCTGAATGCAAATTGAAACATACTTTTTTTTAAACTTTATTTTTCTGGATTTTTTTTTGCAGGGAAAAAAATCTATGTTTTCTTTTGCAATATGACTTTTATGGAAATGTTTCACACAGCTTCACATGTAACTTCTCAATGGGGGGAGGAAGATGGTAAGGAAGGGAGAGAATCTAGAACCCCCAAAAATTAAATGTAAAAAATTGTTTTAATGTAACTAGGGAAAATAAAAATATTAAATAAAAAACAAAAACAAAATAAAGTTCTGAATGGATTGGGGGGGGGAATAGTATTGGACATAAACCCAAAAAAAAACAAAAACAAAAACAAAAAACAAAACCCCTCTTTTCAACTAACAATCCTATGGCTTTGAAATTCGTTACTGCTAAAATTTCTACTTAAACAAAATATTTTACTTAATTTTCATGGGTTCCTGTTGAGATAAGTTAGAAAATTTATAGACTGGATGTAGGCAGAGAAGAAAAGGAGAAGGTGGTACACATTAGGTCTGAAATCAGAGGACTGGAATTCAAGTTCAGCCTCAGCCTTTTCTTGATTGTGTGACATTGGACAAGTCATTTAACTTCATTGGACCTCAGTTTGCTCTTTTGAAAAATGACGAGGTTAAATTAGCCTCTCATGTACTTTCTAGCTCTAAATCTATGATTCCATGTCTTTCTTTCATAGTTGGAATTATTGAAGGAATGAAATTCCCTTGTATAAATCTTTCTCTTTGCATCAGGCCTTTTATATGAATAGAACAATAATAGTCACAAGAATTATTTTTTCCAGTTCTGTTTAGATTTTTAAAAGTTCTGTTTAGAATTAAATTTCCCTTAGTATGAGGGCTCAACAAAGTGGTTTGGACCGCCACTGTGGGAATATTCCACATGTGGGCAAAGAGGATGCCTCTTCATTCTATGTTTGTGAGGGATGACTTCATCAGAAGCTGGGCTAAGTCATCCTCAGAGAATGAAACAAAAAAGCAAATTTGCTGCTCATACAACACATGGGAATATTTTGCTTCTACCGGGCCAGAGGATGACTTTCAGACTTATTCAGGTCTCCAAATTTAGCTTCTATTGTCAGAGCTCCTGGCAGCCAATCCTTGTGTTCCTCAAGTGAGAATTCAGTAGGTGAGCTCAGCAAGTGTGGGTGGTGGGTCTGGAGTGCTGGCCAGTTATAATTACTGTGTCTGCTTTGGGCAGAGATGTGATATAAGTGGAAACATTTACTCTGTCTTAAATGAAGCAATAGATGCTTCAATTTGTCAGCGAACATAGGTTACTTTGCTGAAATAATGTTATTTGAAATTATATTGCATTTTCCTCTATAGACCTAAAAGCCTTCAGAGACTGACATCTTATTAAATCCTTCTGATATCCTTTCTATTCAAGCCTATGCTTGTGAATTTCCAGGTAGATCTAGGAAAACATGCTGAGTCCCTTCAGATAGGAGAAAGAACTGCAATGTAGAGTCGGAGCACCTAATTCAAATCCTATCTCTGAATCTTTCTGTGCTTGAGGGAAGTCACAACATTTCTCAGCTTTAGTTTTTCATCTGGGAAAGGAGCTGTTCCAATGACCCCCAAGGTTCTTCTTAGCTCTAAATATATGATCTTATCTCTTTTCTCCTTCAATAGAACTCTTTCCCATTCTAACTAAATTCCCAGTGTCTTCATACTTTATTCCTGCTCCCTGCTATCAAAATCTTTTTCTCTGGAAATTATCCAAGTTTATTCATAATGCAGTAAATTGTTTTCTGGGGTAGAAAAGCTTCTCTGGGTCTTGGGGTCCATTGTACTGTATCTATTCTTGAAGTATGGCTATAGATGATCTCTTTCTATATTATCTATCTATTCATCTATCCATCTCCCTATCTATCCATTCATTTATCTATGCATCTATCTATCTATCCATCTCTATCCATCTATGTATCTATTCATCTATCCATATCTATTGATCTTTCCTATTTTCTTTGATCCTATTGTATAATGATAGAAAAGGGTCATAGACTCTTAGTTAGAAGGGGAACTGAGGAATATTTTGATCTAACTCATAGATAGGAGAGCAGGTATTCCCTCTATAACATTTCAAACAGTAGTTATCCATTCTCTATCTAAAGTGCTTCAGAAATGAAGAATTCTTTCTTTTATTTTTTAAATATTTAATTGATTTAAAAATATAATATTATGGCTCCCATTCTAGCTGCATGTAGAATTCAACATTGTTACAAATGAATACAGTTAAATAAAATAATAAAAACTTGGTCATGTCTGAATATATTCCTCATTCTTCATATACTGACCACCACCTCTCTGTTGAGAGGTGGGAGAAACGTTTCATTGTCATTTCTATGAAGTCATGATTGGTCACGACAATATCAGTGCCCTTAAGAACAAGTCATAATTCTTCCCTATTGAAAACTAGACAGAACTGTTCTTTTAATGAGAGGAATTATAGTATAGTAGATAGGAGGCAGACTTCTTTTGATTTTATTCTAACATTTCATGTTTTCTCATGGAGTCATTAAATTCTATTATTTCATTCTATTTTTCAAAGAATCTGTTATTTTATTAAGTTTTTACTTCCTTTTCTAAGCTATTTATTCTCCTTTTATCCCTTCTGAATTCACATTTCATTTACAATTTTCTATTAAAAATCTTTTCTTCATTGTTTCCAGTCATTCTTGGAGCCTGTGTGGCAACAAAATTTTTTTCCTCTGAGGGACTGCTTTTCGTTTTTCTTCTGGCTTTACTACTTGGGTTTCTTTTAACCCATAACATTTCTTTATTGTCTTTGGTGTTTTCTTCTATTTTGTCAGATTTTCAGCCTCAGTCCTTGGTTTGAGACTATGTGTTCAGACTAGTCCTCTCCAAGACTCTTGAATGGTTTGGGTAGGTCTTGTTTGAACCTGTCCCCTCTGTAGTTTGCATGCTGATGCCAACTTAGATAAGATGGCTGGCATAAGGTTCCACCCTCTTCCTTTATTCATTGCTTTTGTTTTTATCTGTTGATTTCAGAAATTTTCACTGGTTATCCTTCATGCCTGGAATGCTCTCGCTTTTCTTCACCACTTTTTGGATTTCTTAATTTCCTTTAAGATTTTGTTTAAATGCTATCTTCTATATGCTGCTATTTTGGGATCTTTTGCAGATATTTACTGGGAATTATATGAGATGGCTGAGCTTCTCTATGAAATCTTACATTGATATATTAACTAGAATTCCTGATCATATATGATTTGTCATTGTCCTCTGTATTATCTTATAATAAGCTTACTTTTTAAAAGACCAAATAGTCTTTTCTGATTCCCTTTAATTCTACGGTTTTCTTTCTATTGATTATTTACTATTTATCCTATGCATAACTTATTTATACATAGTTGTTTGCTTTTCTCTTCTTCATGTTATGTACTTGAGAGCAGGGAGTCTTATATTTTTTGTGGTATTCCCTTAGTGCTTAGCACAATGCCTTGCAGATATTGGCACTTAATAAATACCTTCTTCTTTCCCACCTGAATGCATTTCTTTTGAACTTCTCCATCATGAACCCAAGAATCTCATTATGTGGAATTTCATCATCTGGCAAGATCAAATAAGTCTTGGTACTCAACCTCATCAGAACTTTCTAGCCCTCCAATTGGAGAGTGGACCCAGGAGCTCCAAAACTAAGGATTTCTTTCAGGTAGTGATTAGTGGATCCTCTATATTTTCACTTGACCTTCTGGTTCTAATATATCTGAGCACTTTTCTCTCATGATTTCTTGAATGCTGAATTCAGGTTTTTGTTTTGTTTTGTTTTGGCCATAGCTTTAAGGAAATATTATGGTTTTTTGGTGGTAAAAAGCACGAGAAAAGAAAAAAAAAACCAAGCAAACAAATAAGAACATCAAAAAAGAGGTGAAAATACTGTGCTTTAATCCACATTCAGTCTCCAGAGTCCTCTTTCTGGATGCAGATGGCTCTCTATATCACAAATTTATTGGAATTGGCTTGAATCACCTTGTTATTGAAAATAGCCAAGTCCATCATAGTTGATCATCATATAATCTTTTTGTTGCTGTGTACAATTGGTTAGACTCACTTTCCTTAAGATCAGAATATGTAAATCTCTCTAGCCATTTCTGAAATCATCCTGCTGACCATTTCTTATAGAACAATATAATATTCCATTATATTTATATGCCATAACTTATTCAGACATTCCCCAATTAATGGGCATCCATTCAATTTCCAGGTCCTTGCCATTACAAAAAGGGCTGCTACAAACATTTTGTACATATGGGTCCTTTTCCCTTTTTTATGATGTCTTTGGGATACAGACCCCATAGAGACACTGCAGAATCAAAGGTTATATACACATATCTCTATATAGCTCTTTGGACATAGTTCCAAATTGCTCTCCACAATGGCTGGATCATTTCACAACTCCACCAACAATGTATTAGTGTCCCACTTTTCCCACATCCCCTCCAACATTTATCATTATCCTTTCCTATCATCTTAGCCAATCTGAGGGGTGTGAAGTAACCTTAATGTTGTCTTAATTTGCATCTCTGTAATAAGTAGTAATTTAAAGCATTTTTTTCATATGACTAGAAATGACTTTAATTTTTCATCTGAAGATTATCTGTGCATATCTTTTAACCACTTATCAATTGGGGAATGGCGTATATTCTTATAAATTCGAGTCAATTCTTTATTTTAGAAATGAGGCTTTTATCAGAAAGACTGGATGTAAAATTTTTTCCCAGCTTTCTTGGCTGCATTGGTTATGTAAAACCTTTTTAATTTAATGTAATCAAAATTATCCATTTTGTATTTCATAATGTTCTCTAGTTCTCTTTTGGTCACAATTTCCTCCTTTTTCCACAGATCTGAGAGGCAGACTATACCTTGTTCTCTTAATTTGCTTATAGTATAACCCTTTATGTATAAATCATGAAGCCATTTTGACCTTATCTTGGTATAGGTTGTTAGGTGTGGATCAATGCCCAGTTCCTGCCATACTATTTTCTAGTTTTCCTAGAAATTGTCAGAGAGTGAGTTCTTATCTCAGAAGATGAAGTCTTTGTGTTTATCAAGCACTAGATTATTATAGTCATTTATATATAGTCATATATATATATATATATATATATATATATATATATATATAGTCATAGAGGCTTATCAACCTAACCTTTTTCATTGATCCACTAGTCTATTTCTTAGTCAGTATCAAATGGTTTTGATGACTACTGTTTCATAATATAATTTTATAACCTTTTTCATTGATCCACTAGTCTATTTCTTAGTCAGTATCAAATGGTTTTGATGACTACTGTTTCATAATATAATTTTATGTTTGGTACAGCTAGATCACCTTCATTTACATTTTTCATTAATTCCCTTGAAATTCTTGATCTTTTGTTCTTCCCAAAGGATTTTGTTATTATTTTTCTAGCTCTATAAAGTAATTTCTTGGCAATTTGACTGATATAGCACTGAATAAGTATGTTAATTTAAATAAAATTGTGAAATATAGTGATTCACAATTATCTTGATTTGTTTTCAAATTCAAGTTTTAGAAATCTGAAATGTCTTCTATTTTTCAGTCATTTTATTTATTAATGCCTCAGGGAGTCATTTGAAATTTGGAGTCATTTGAAAATGTTGTTTAGATAGACTTTTGTATTTCTTATAGTAAGCTGTTAATTCTCCTTGATTCTCCCTCCATTTCTCTTTTCCCTGAAGCTCATTTCTTTTCATGTTCTTTTTTTTTTGCATGAGCTATTTAATTTATAAAACCATTTTAAACTCTTGCTTTATTTCTTACAGAAATTTCAGTTGACATTATATCCAAAATGTGGACATAATTCCCTCTGGAGGGAATATATGGACCTGTTTGTCCCTAATTTGTTTTCTATAGCTCCTTCACATATGAAGGATTATAGAACTAATTTAGGCTAGAGACCTGCCAGCTTTCAGTGGACTCACACTGTTTTGATCCAGGGGAAATATTTTTATTTTTGTCTAACCTTTCTAAGTTTTCTACTCTATTTTGGATCTGGGTAACACAAGTATGGGCATTTTCCTGGGTGTAACTCCTGCAGATTGGTGTTAGCCCAATGCCCTTTCAGGTACCCATAAGGCTCTATGGATTCATAGTGACAGAACTGCAGGTTGCCTTTGTACTTGTTCCTTACACATCATTAGGCCTGTCCCTAATAAATCTGGGACAACTTTTTTTTTTCCTGAAACAGAGTTGCAGAACCTAGTTTTAGTGTCCAAGTTGGAAGGTTGTGAGCAATGTTTTTTTTTTTTTTTTGGCTAGATATTATTCTTGTTGTTCACAGGCTTTTGTCAATTTGCCTTTGCTAATCTGAGCTGGAAAAATGACTCACTGTGATTTTTTTCTCTACAGTTTCTGACTACTCTGGTTATTTTAAATGGAGTATTTGTTGGGGAGAATTGAACTTTATTATTTCTTCCACTTCCATCATCTTTGTTGGTCCTTCCCTCTATTGGCTCTCAGGCTATTGGAATTTGGCATCATTTTTCTTTCTGACTACACACACACACACATTTGTGTAGTCCTGAAGTCCTGATTTGGAACTTATTGGTGTGGAGAACTTCTGTTCTTTAGTTTTATTGGTTTATTTTAGGGTCCTTTGCAGATATTTACTGGGAATTATATGGGAGAGCTGAGCTTCTCTATGAACTTTTACATTGACATGCCAGCTAGAAGTCCTGATCATAATCTGTGATCATCCTCTATAATGTTTTACAAATGAGCTTGCGTTCTAAACAAATGTTTCCCTTCTCTGCTATATCTCTTTACTTCACAAGGAGATCAAATGTTTGCTGGCTATACTGACTTCTGAGCTTTTCTGCCTTCACTTTATGGCAGGAATAATGTATTGCTTAAATATCTTTAAGAAACCATTACTTTTGAAATATTTTTGAGTTTTGGCAGCTTGTTTTAGTGGGTCACCTTTGAGTTCCTGTGATCATATGTGACATTTCTTCCCTCATATTTATCCTTTTAAGTAATGATATTAGTTTCAACCCTACTTCTGGTTAAAAAAAGTTGATGATTTGATTTCACACAGATAGCAGATTCTGAAAGAACTCCCACATTGGTAACTAGTTATTTCCTGTGTACTGATATTAATCAATTTCATTTTTTTTTTCTGATGTTACTTGGTGCTTGCCATGTCCAGCATTTTCTAAGGCTCTTTTTGAAGAAAAAAGTCTTCATGAAATATACATGCATAGTATTTCAAAAAGCCTTTGGATTTTTTCAGTTCTTGACACCAAACTATTTTCCAGCTGAATAGCTGACATCTTTCTCCATGTCCCCCATTGTAATGAAATTACAAAGTATGACTGTGTTTTGCCCTAAATGAGAACATCTATTTTTAAATAATATCTTTTTATTTTCAAAATATATGCAAAATAGTTTTCACCATTCATCCTTGCAAAACCTTGTGTTTCAATTTTTTTCTTCCTTACTTCTCCCTATCCCTTCCCTTAGACAGCAAATAATCCAATATATGTAAACATGTGCAATTTTTCTATACATATGTTCATAATTACCATGATGTACAAGAAAAATCAGATCAGAAAGAAAAGAAAATAAGAAAGAAAACAAGAAACAAGCAAACAACAAAAAGGTAAAAATATTATGTTGTGATCTACATTCAGTCCCCATAGTCCTCTTTTTGGCATAGATGGTGCTCTCCATCACAAATCTACTAGTATCAGCCTGAATTACCTCATTGGTGAAAAGACCCATGCCCATTAGAATTTATTGTTGCATAATTTTGTTGTTGCTGTGTACAATGTTCTCTTGGTTCTACTTATTTCACTTTCCATCAGTTCATATAAGTCTCTCCAGGTCTTTGAAATCAACCTGCTGATCGATCATTTCTTTTAGAACAATAATATTCCACAACATTCATATAACATAACTTATTTAGACATTCCCCAACTGATGGGCATTCACTCACTTTCTAATTCCTTGCCACTACAAAAAGGTCTGCCACAAACTTTTTTGCACATGTGGGTCCTTTCCCCTTTTTTATGATCTCTTTGGGATACAGGACCAGTAGAGACACTGCTGGATTAAAGGATATGCACAGTTTGATATTTGGGCATAGTTTCAAATTGCTCTCCAGAATGGCTGGATCAGTTCACAACTCCACCAACAATATATTAGTGTCCCAGTTTTCTTACAACCCTTCCAGCATTTATCATTATCTTTTCCTGTAATCTTAGACAATCTGAGAGGTACATAGTGGTACCTCAGAGTTGTCTTAATTTGCATTTCTCTGATCAATAGTGATCTAGAGCATTTTCCCACGTGACTAGAAATGATTTCAATTTTTTCATCTGAAAACTGTCTATATCCTTTCACCATTTATCAATTGGAGAATGGCTTGTATTCTTATAAATATGAATCAATTCTCTATATATTTTAGAAATGAGGCATTTATCAGAACCATTGGGAATAAAATATTTACCTGTTTTCTGCTTTCCTTCTAATTTTGTCTACATTGGTTTTGTTTGTACAAAATCTTTCTAGCTTAATATAATTAAAATTATCCTAAATGAGAAATTCTTGCAAGAAAAGAACATCCAAGAAATACTTAAAATGATGCACGGGAGATTGAGAAGGATTCACAAATAAGCAGGAAAACTTTGAAGCTAATGTGTTGAATTCATTGTATATTTTTAAAGAAAGACTCCCATGTGATTGTCACAGGACAATCTACTTCCTTTACAATAGAGGCATCCTTGAAGATTTTAGTCAGCTTTTGTATGAACATGTAATAAATCTCAGTTGGAATAGAATCAGCACCAGGTGCTTTGGCACAGAAGAGGAGACAAATGACATTCAAAACCTCTTCTTCAGTTGGAAATTTGTATAAAGAGAGCTTGTTTTGAATCTGAAGTAAATGGTCACTGGCTTCAGTCTTGATTAATGAAGGTCTGTTGACAACTGTATAAGTGTTCAGCCCATCTCTCTAGGATCATGTCTTTATCACTAATCAAAGTACATCTCCATTTACACTGAGTAGTTGAGAAACACTTCCATTTGAATTGTCTTAGAAAGATTCTGAAAATCACCTGGCAGGATAAAATACCAGACACTGAAGTCCTTTTTATAAAAAAAAAGTTACTAAAAAAACAGAATAAGAAAAAAAGAAAAAAGGAAAGGAATACAAAATAAAATGAAACAAAACAAAAGAGATCATTGTTATGTGCCTACAGAACATCAGGGAGGATTCAAAATATATAACAATAAATTACCAGTTCAAGAGAGTATATATATTAGTAGAAGAAATTATATTCATGAGTATCCATCTTTTCTTTATTTCTTTGTAAATTGTTCTTTTGTTCTCTGCTGTACACTATTTTTACTTTATTCTTTTCCCCCCCTTTCATCCTCTCTATACCCCCATGCAGGCAATAGTTAAGAAAGGATATATATATATACATATACACATACATACATATGTAGTTATATACATACACACACATGCCCCCACACATATCTTTCCTATCCTTTACTGACTCTTTGCTTTAATACTACTCTTAACTTGCCCTTAACCTACCTCCAACCCCCATCCAAGGGCCCTTCCCTTGTTTTCTTCCCTCACACTCTGCTTCCCTTTCCGCCCATCCCTCTCCCCCTTATTTCTTTATGGATTTTGGAGAGTGATATACCTACTTCATGGTATACATGTATTGTTTATTTAACCCATTCCGGAAGTGAATAGGTTTTCAGAACTATGAGCCCTCCTCCTCCCTCTAATGCCTCCTCTGCCCCTCATTTATATGACATAAATTTTTTTCCCTTAACTTTGCCCCAGTCTTTTTTTTGAGCTGCGCTATTGTTGATGTCAATCTTAAACATATGCTATACATTTCCTATGTAAAAAATAATTTGTCCATGTTGAGTTCCTTGAAATTGATTTTTGATATTGGTTCTTATATGTTAAATTTTCTATTAAGTTCAGGTTTGGTTGGTAGAAAAATCTGAAAATCTGCAAGTTCATTGAATATCCATTTTTTCTTGTTCAATATTATAGATAATTTTGCTGGATATGATATTTTTGGTTGCAGGCCTAGTTCTTTTGATTGTTAGTAGATATGATCCCAGGACCTGCAGTCTTTTCTTGTGACTGCTGATAAGTCCTGTACAATTCTATTTGTAGCTCTAACATAATTGAATTGTTTTTTTCTTGTTTCCTGCAAAATTTTCTCTTTGATCTGGGGGTTTTGAAATTTGGAAATAATCTTCCTATGTGTTTTCCACAAAGGATCTCATTGAGGTGGTGATTGGTGGGTTTTTTCCATTTCTACTTTTCCCTCATGTTCTATCACTCTAAGACAATTTTCTTGGATTGTTTCATGCATTATTGTGTGAAGGTCCATTTTTTAGGTCACAACTTTCAGGCAGTTCAATTATTTTTATAGTTTCTTTTTTAAATTTTTCTCCAGATCTATCATTTTTCTTATAAAATGTTTCTTATTATGCCCTATTTTTTCATTCTTTATAATGTTTTGTTATTTCTTGGTCTCTTTTAGCTTCACTGGCTTCCCCTTGCCCAATTCTAATTTTCAAAGAATTATTTTCATCTTTGAGACTCTATCTCCTTTTCTAGTTGATTAACTTTAAAAAAATCTTCTTGTTTTTCTTGGATGGTTTTTATTTTTATTTTTTCCTTAATGTCTCTCATTTGATTTTAAAATTCTTTTTTTGAGTTCTATATATTTTCTCTGGGTGGGGAGCCATTTCACATTGCTCTTTGGTGTAGAGGTTTTTTTATTTATTTATTTATTTTTATTCCAGTGACCGCCTCCAAAAGTGGAGTCTTCCCTGTTCCCATAGTATGTTTCTATAGTAGGGTTCTTTTTTTGCCCATTCATTTTTTTTTTTATTTTATTTAATAGCCTTTTATTTACAGGATATATACATGGGTAACTTTACAGCATTAACAATTGCCAAACCTCTTGTTCCAATTTTTCACCTCTTACCCCCCCCTCACCCCCTCCCCTAAATGGCAGGATGACCAGTAGATGTTAAATATATTAAAATATAACTTAGATACATAATAAGTATACATGACCAAAACATTATTTTGCTGTACAAAAAGAATCAGACTCTGAATTATTGTACAATTAGCTTGTGAAGGAAATAAAAAATGCAGGTGTACATAAATATAGGGATTGGGAATTCAATGTAATGGTTTTTAGTCATCTCCCAGAGTTCTTTTTCTGGGTATAGCTAGTTCAGTTCATTACTGCCCCATTAGAAATGATTTGGTTGATCTCGTTGCTGAGGATGGCCTGATCCATCAGAACTGGTCATCATCTAGTATTGTTGTTGAAGTATATAATGATCTCCTGGTCCTGCTCATTTCACTCAGCATCAGTTCGTGTAAGTCTCTCCAGGCCTTTCTGAAATTATCCTGTTGGTCATTTCTTACAGAACAGTAATCCATAATTTTCATATACCACAATTTATTCAACCATTCTCCAACTGATGGACATCCATTCAGTTTCAGTTTCTTACTCAGTACAAAGGGCTTCACGAAACATTCCTGTTCCACATACAGGTCCCTGGTAATCTCTTGTAATCCTCTTGGGCTCAAACCCAGTATGTACACTGTGATCAAGGGTCATGCACAGTTTGATAACTTTTTGGTAGTTCAAATACTCTGCCAAAATGGTTTGGATTCAAGATTCAACTCCACCAACAATGAATCAGGAGCCCAGTTTTCCATCCCCCAACAATCATCATTATTTTTCACTGTCATTTAGCCAATCTGAGGTGTAGCAATGTATCTTAGAGTTGTCTTAATTTGCATTTCCTGATTAATAATGACTTGGAGCATTTTCATTGACTAAAATAGTTCTTCCAATTTCCTTATCTGAGAATTCTTTCATATACTTGACCATTTTCAATTGAGAATGGCTTGATTTTCAAGATTAGAGTTAATTCTCTAATGATATTCTTGAAATAGGCCTTTATCAAGAACCTTGACTGTAAAAATTTTTGGAGCTCACACAGTTTATCATTCCTCTAATCTTGTCTGCAATTAGTTTTGTTTGTAAAAACTTTTCAGTTGTATAATAGAATTTTCTATTTTGATGATCAGTGAATGATCTGCTAGTTCTGCTTTGGTCATAAAGACCTCACTTCCAAGGTCTAGAGGTAACTATCCATGTTCCTCTAATTTTTAATAATTTCATTCTTTATCTAGGTCAATGAACCCATTTTGACCTTATAACTTGGTACGCACTAAGTATGGATCAATGCCTAGTTTCTGCCATATAGTTTCCAATTTTCCAGCAATTTTTATCAAACAGTAAGTTCTTATCCAAAAGCTGGGATCTTTATAGGTTTAACTCAAAACTAGTGTATATTTTTGACTGTTTTATCTTGGAACCCACATTCCACTGATCAACTAATCTATTCCTTAGCCAATACCAGGAATAGTTTTGGTAACTGCTGCCTATAATATAATTTTAGATCTGGTACAGCTAAGCCACCATCATTTGATTTTTTTTTGATTATTTTTTAAAAAATAAAAGGTATAGGTGGAAGCATCTGTAATTGTGGGGTGGAGAATGGGGCCTCTAGCTTTACTTGAGCTCTCTCCTCTGATCTGGAACCCCAAATCAAAAGCTCCACCCTCTTGCAATTGCTCACAGCCAGCAGTACCTCTGCCCCTTTGCCCCTGCCCTCAAGGGTGCTGGTTCCTTCTTGCCTAGGACTGGATCTCAGCAGCACAGCTGGGCTTGGCCGTTGCTAATCAGCCAAGGTTCTTCTCTCAGCTTTCCTGGATTCATACCTGATTCCACAATCAGTCCTGGAGATGAAAGTCTCTGTGGTTCCTGCTGAGGCTCCAGCCATATTCAGCTAGCCCCAGGGCTCCCCACTTGGTATTTCTGTGGAGCTAGCTTGGAAGTGTTTGCACTTCACAAGAGTTAATCCCCAGCCCTTCAGGGAGGACCCCTGTTCTGTCCCCAGTCTCTTTAATTTTTCACCAGTCTATGTTTGCCCTGAGGAGCAAATTTGTTCAATTTGTGGGGGGAATTGATAGAACTTGAAATTTATTAACCTACTTAGTCATCTTCCCAGAATCTTCCCTTTCTGAAATCCTTTTTCAAACTGAACTGCCAAACATTCAAATTCTATTGCAGGAAGCAGAACTCTAATGGGCTGGTCATGTCGTTCAAATGCCAAAGGTACCCATACCTAAAATGTTTATGGAGAACTCACACAGAACAAGCGCTCACAGGGTGGCCAGAAAAAGTGATGCGAGGATACTGTCAAGATCTCTTTAAAGAACTTTGCAATTGATTGAATGACATGAGAGACACTGGCACAGGACTGCTTGGCATGGTGTGCCCTCAGCAGAGAAGGTGCTGTATTCCATGACTAAAGCAGAATCAACATAGTTCAAAAGAAAGGTGAGTTGCATAAATTTAGAGAATCCACCTCAAATGGTCATATGGACTATTTTGTCTGGCCTGTGGTGTAGCATTCTGTGGTTATATTGTTAACCAGCCATTGTTATTAGTTAACTCTAACTTAGTGGTATCATTTTGATTTTTGTTGGGAACAAAGGACAACTATAATACTTTTTTCAAAAAAGGAAACCTGCTGGACAAAGTGGAAATTGATGATTTCATACACAATCGTCTTTTTCTGATTTTCTTTTTTGTGTCAAATTCAAATAAAAAAAGACAGCAAGAGGTAGAAAGACACACACACACACAGAAAGAGAGACAGAGGGAAAATGATTGACCAAAGTTCTGGAATAGAGGGGAGAGAAAGGAATAGGAAACTAGAATGGAGAGGAAGCTAGAATGTTTAGCTTTCACTTGCATCTGCTAAATGAGCAACAAAGGTGAAGAGTTTTATGAGGATTTGAAAGAATTTAAGGGTTGGAGAATGAATTATGAAAGAATTTGTGAGTATAAGCTCAGAGAAAAGTCCTCTTTTAAGAAGGAACTTGAAAGGAGAAATGGAGAAGATTTGGAATTACTATTGCAGGGAGTATGTTAGAATGTTAATCAAAGATGACTACTGATAAGGATTGAGTTGAAATGAGAGAGTTTGAAGTGTACTGGGCCAAGTCAACATGATTTCATGACTTTTTTCATGTTACAGATGTTATGCGTTGGTTGGTGTTTTAAAAAAAGGAGTCAATGGATATATATATAGTCACTAAATGGAAAAGATAAAATTCTATTCCCTCATATTTAAGGGAAATATAAATCTAGGTATTAATTATTTTACAATATATTTGTACAATATAATTAACAATGAAATTATGTTAATATATAAGTGGCCTCAAAATATAATTATGCAATAATTATACATACTATCATATTAATTTAAATATAATATACAATTATATAAACATGTAATATTCCTTTAAATATGAGAGAATATAAGATCTTTTTTTAAGTTGAAAAGAAATATACATTCCCATTTAAAATATCCTTTATTAGAAATAAGGATTTTTGTTTTTGCTAATAGTGTGGTGATCACATATAGAGATTGGTGAGCTTTTTTTTTTTCTGACCTGAGGCATCTTGTACTATGAGTGGCTTCTCTCCAACACTGAAAAGACTTCCATTTCCAGCGCAGCTGAATGTACACACTGGCTTATTATACTCATGATGGTGCCTCTTTTCCCAGGAGAAAAGACCCAGTGTGGATTGACAACACATACCAATCAAGATTAGTTGCAACAGGAATATTTTTCAGTGGGATCAGTAACTTTTCACTTTTGTTCTATTTTCTAAATTTCTACAATGCACAGTAATAATTCAAGATATCCTTTGTGCTCATAAATGCCTGTCTATCTGTCTGTCTATCTATCTATCATCTATCTTTCTGATAATAGAGGTCCATTCCTCATATTATACATCCCCAAATCTTCATTCTAACAGCTCTATTTTCCTCTTCATTACAAAACAAACCAAAAAAATTATGGACAAAAACAATAAAAAAAACCCCTGTTTCTAATTATTTGCTTTCTGGAGGAAAAATTTATGTTTTAACAAAAGCTGCTTCACTATAATGATGAGAAAGGGCTTTTAAAATGTTATATAGCATGTTCCTGTAAAAGGATGTTCCCTTTTCTGTTTTGTGAGGGTAACCTATATTTTATGTTCAATCACCTTTATATTTACGATGCCATATTCTGATATGGTAAATTTCAGGAGAATGCCTTTTTTTCCATCTCTTTATGAAAGTACTCCAGCTGTAGTGTTAACTATTTCCCATGTACTTTTTTTTATTATTTTGACTATACCACGATTCATCCATTTCCTCTCCTCCTGCTTAGGTACACTACCATATTCAAAAGTTTCTGTTCATCAGAGATTGTGATCATACAGTAGAAAGAAAAATGACCAGAGAATCTGGGTTTAAATGTTACCTTTGATGTCATCTATGTGACCTTGAAGAAGTTACTCTTTAGACTTCAGTGTTCTCAGATGTAAAATGAAAAGGAAGGTCTCTGTGGCCTTCTATCTATATACTATAATCCTGAGAACAAGGTAGGGTATTGTTTCTAACTATGGAACTTATGAGGGGAGATTGTGTCAGAGGAAAAAGGGAAATATGGATTAGCACTTTGACAAAATCAAAGGGGACTATCCCCTTTTGTAAGTAGATTTTACAGATAAAAGGTGCAAAGGGAAAAAGCAGATGTGCAATTGTTTCTCTGGAAACATTTAATACTGTCCATTGGTTCTGGTGTGGTCTCAGAGCAGTTCTTCCTAAGCTCAAGTCCCTTGCAGAAAATTTTCTTTTCTGCTAAAAGTATTCTACAAGGTTGGTCATAGCACAAATTTAAATTTACTTTTCCAATAACTAGGTAGGATAATGAAAGTTAGATGATAGGTCAGACCTCATTAGAAAAACATATTTGCTACCTTTTAGATCAGGGAATCTATAAATTTTAGGCTTGTTAATTTTCATCTTGATATATATATATATGTGTGTGTGTGTGTGTGTGTGTGTATGTGTGTGTGTGTGTATACATGCACATATGTATATATAAAACATATATGTATAGAAATACTAATATATAAATATATGCATGTATATATACATATATGTGATGATTGCGTATTTTAAAATCAGCCGGAGTCAGAAATTCAGGTTAAGGGAAAATCTTCAATCTTTATTCTCAGTAGAGGTGAAGAAGGATCGGAGGTGAAGGGGGATCGGAGGTGAAGGGGGGATCGCGATAGCAATGTGAACAGCTGCAACATTCTTGTTGCAGCCAGCAGTCTCTCCCCACCTCTTTTCCTGCCCTTCTGCCTCCACCCACCAAAATCATCATTTCCTATACAACACATCAGGACTTGCACAAAGAGTGGGTGGGGGCCATTCTTTCTCCAAGCATATATATTAATAGAGTATGGTCCAATTACTATTTAGCCTTACGTGCTTGGGACCTCAGTGCATCAACTCAAGTCTCAGCCCATTACACACACACACACACACACACACACACACACACATATACACACACACATATATAAAATGCATGTGTATTTATTCATATAAATGTAAACATATATATGCATATATACATGTTTTTTGTCCTTCCTTTCTCGCCAGTGGCAAGATATAGATCAAGATGACTGGAAATGACCCTGGATGAGGTGAGAGACCTTGGCCTTTTTAAGCTGAAGTCTTCAGCAAGTTTCAGTTTGAGTGAGACCATACCCATTCTGTGATTAAGGCTAGGTAGCAATTGAGGCAGAGGATCTCTTTTTTTTATTTAGTCCCCCCTCCCCAAAAAAAATCAAAATAAATACATAAATAAATGAAGCTGGGGTGGGAAGAACCTCAGGGTTTTGGGGTAAAACAGATAGGATTGTTACTTAGATTCAATCTGAGTCAATTAGAATGCAAACAATGACCAAATGGATGGACATATAAATATAAATATATGCATGTACATATATAAATATATGTGCAATGTACAAATATAAATATACGCACATATAAACATACATGTATATAGGTACATATGCATATATAAATATGCATGCATAAATATTCATGTGTATAAATATAGCTATATGTATATAAATATAAGTACATATGTATGTATATGTAAATATATATGTTTATTATGTATGAATATATAAATGCATATACATGTATGTATATATATATGTATGTATTTGAATATATATGAAACTCAGGTACAAGCAAAAAACAGATAAACAAAATAGTTCATTTTTTTATCTGGATGAAGGAACATACTTAGCCTATATAATCCAAAACAATAGTCTGTTCTGCTCCTGATATTTTCCATAAAAAGTCATAGGCTATCTGTTTTAATCCAGGATCCTCCACAGAATTGTTCTTGTGCATTTAAAATTCCTGACGCTACTATAGTTTAAACCATCTTTAAGGTCTCCCTTCAGTGGATTTGGTGGCAAGCTAGGCCCCATTCTTCATGTACTAAAGGGATTTTGAAGCCCTCATACTAGTCTAATAGAAAGCTGGGGGTGGGGTGCTGAGGTCAGGTAATTTGGGGATAATGAAACTTCAAATTCCTATTTCCTAAGTTTGTTATAATGTCAAATATGTAAATATTTATGAATGTTAGTCATTATTTCTAATGGCCTGCATATTTTAAAAATTAAGGTTTCAAGGGCCCCAAATTTGTTGACAGGGATTAATCATTTTATGGAGAATCTGGCTCTTTCTCTTCACCAAGGTCACTGTGACCTAGGAGTGCTTGCTCTAGCATTTGAGACTCTCAAGGGATAACAAAGATAAAAAAAGGTCAGGAATTGTTCACAAAAAGTTTGAAGGTGGAGGCAGAGAATAACCTTGAGCTTTACACACAGGAAGATAGACACTTATTGTCCAGGAAATTCTAAATCTTCAAGTTGCAGGCAAATAATTGATCTGTATCAGTAAAGGGAATTTCCACACTAGAAGTTCCTTATATTGATGAAAACACAGTCCAGACCAAAAAATATAAAGAACCATTTTTAATAGGTAGTAGTCCTTATAGAATACATACAAATGAAATAAAAAGACTGGACTTGCTCTTAAATGTGGTTCCTGAAGAACAATATGGCTAGAATATTATTTAGCAGGGAATAAGCATTTACACAGCACCCATTATGTGCCAGATATTTTGATAAGTGCGTATTTTGATCCTCACAATAACTCTGTGAAGTAGCTGTTATTATCCACATTTTTTGGTTGAGAAAACTGAGGTAGAGGTTAAATGACAAAGTTCAGGGCCACATAGCTAGTGTGAATTTAGATCTGAATTTAGGTCTTCCCAGCTCCAGGCTCAGCACTCTTGTGTACCGTGGCTCCTAATTGCCATCTCTTATTTAGGTGTAAGGTTATGAGTTGATTGAATCAATCAATCATTGAACCCTACTTAAGGAACCATCAAAATATCCTACTCCTGAGATCTTTTCAAACATTTGTATTGAATCAATAAATCAATCAACTAAGTGTAGACAACTTAGTTAATCAAGTTGGGAAAATTTTAGAATGCTTTCACATCTGGATGAAATGAAAAGAGCTACACAAGAAATATCTGAGAATTGACTAAGAAGTCTCCAGATGTATAAAATAGCAAGCCAGTTTGCAGACCCTGGCCAGCTCAACCAGGAGAACTCTTCTAGACATGATCCTGTGAAGGAATCTCTGGGGATGGGGTGGGAGAGAAGAGGAGAGATAGTAGGAAGATAGGGAAGGAAGAACAGAGTATAAGAACCTTAGGCTTCCTCCCCTTCCTACTCCTCACTTAACTTCAGGAATTTTAAAGGGTTAAAAGATTGGGAAGTCTTTCTTATCAGCAATTTATCAAATGTCTCTAGAACAATAGGAGCTCATTGCAATCTTTATATTGAGAACTAGGGGCAAACTAGATGCATTGGGGAAAAAAAAGACAGATTCAGGACTCCACAAAGGGTCAGCAGAAGGGAAAACCATTCTGAAAGGGGACTTCATGAGGATTCCATGAAGGATAAAGAAAGGTCTCCAGGGTGAGTTATGTCCTTTGTTACACTGTCTCAATTATTATTAAAATACCTTCCAGTTGAGAGGAAATTTGGATGGATGGTGCCAAACCCCACTTTAGGTTGCCAAACGGGCAATAAAACTCTGAGAAGAAGCCAACATGAAAGGAACTAGCACTTTCCATGATGTCTCCAATTCCAGTTTGTTATACCAGAAATTTCTGGGAATTTTCACTTGTGTATAATTTAATCTCTCCTCTCCTCCCCTCCCCTCCCCTTCCTTCCCCTCCCCTCCTCCCCTCCCTTCCCCTTTTCTTTCCTCTCCTCCTCCCCTCTCCTCCCCTCCTCTCCTCCCCCCCTCTCCTCCCCTCCTTTCCTCCCCTCCTCCCTTCCCCTCTCCTCTCCTCTCCTTCTTCTTTTTCTTCCTTCTTCTTCTGCTTTTTCTGCTTTTTCTTTTTTCTTTCTTCTTTTTTTCTTCCTTCTCTCTCAGCTCTTCACTTTGTCTAATATGTATTCTCTTATGTATACTTTCTCTGATTTCTGTTTT
Source organism: Sarcophilus harrisii (assembly GCF_902635505.1). NCBI lineage: Eukaryota > Metazoa > Chordata > Mammalia > Dasyuromorphia > Dasyuridae > Sarcophilus > Sarcophilus harrisii. The sequence continues at coordinate 522,546,094 of NC_045428.1, forward strand.
CCTACCAACTTGAATTAATGAATTTATTTACTAAAAACAAACAAAAAAATCCTAGGAAGTTCAAGTTTCTGAAAGTTAATTAATAAGTTTGACTATATAATTGGTGTTAATTCAGACATCGAAGAAGCGTAGTGGGAAGGGATGGCTCATGAGCTACTAGAAAACTATATTCTAACCCAATAGTGTCAAATGCAAATAGCACTATATAAATTAAAAAATCCCACAAATTGGCATTATTGATGTTTTATTTATTTTGTATAGCACTTACCAATTATGTTTTAATCTAGTTCCTAGCAGCATTCAGGAATATCATAAAGATCTAATAAGCTGTTTTAGAGAATTTATTTTGTTGATTATTCCTCCAAACTAGAAATGATATCATGTTTTACCAGGATTTTCCACCACTGCATACTTACCTATAAATTGTTTTTTAAGTTTTCCCTTGCTGTTAAGTTTGCTGCTCTGATTAATAGAATTATAATTTCTTTAAAAAATACATCATGTATAGATTGCTGTGAGTATACCATAGAAACTGTAAAACATTCTGAAAGGTATAGTTTGTAATTTCTGACAGCCTTTTTAAAGTCAAGTCTTTGGATGGCAAAGGACAAGTATCACAGTGATAGTAGCAAGTTTTTGAGGAGGTAGAAACTGGAAACTTTTGAAACTCAGGAAATTGCTCTGACAAAGTTCTGCATGCTCTAGGTTTATCAAAGTGACCACAAAAATATGGTATGCTGTTTCCCAATATGCTTTTCATTGAATATGGTTCTTGTGCATTAACACATCTATTTTGCTTTGTGATGGGGGTGAAACAGAATAACTACTGTACTGTGGCTAAATATGTGGTGAACAAAATGAACCTAAATGTTTGCATGATATAAGGGGCAAGTCCAGAAACACATTTAGTGTCTTAAAGTCTTTTTATGACCTCATGTTTGATGCCAAGTTTTATTTTTATTGTGCTGTAAGAAATGAGTTGGTTGATTTTTGGAAAAAATAATGGAAAGAGTTGCATGAAATAATGAAAAGGGAAGTGAGCAGAACCAAAAGATTATTGTATATAGTAATAGCAATATTGTTCCAAGAATAATTGTGAGGAAACAGGTTATTCTAAGAACTATAAACACTCAAATCAATTAAAAAGGACCTATGAAGGAAGATGCTATCTACCTTCAGAGAAAGAACTGACAAATAGAAATAAAAATAGTTTGGTTTTACATATATTTATAAATCTGTGTCAAATGGTGGCCTTCTCTAATGTAGGATAGGAGGAAGGCAGGGAATTTAAAATGAAAAAAAAATTAAATTAAAAAAAATGAACTTTGGATTCTGTATCAAGCAATCAGCCTGTTAATGGTGAGTAGTGGAAATAACAGAAAATTATCATTAAAATATAGCTTTGCAGCTAAGATTATTAAGAGGAGTTCATTTGGAAACACATTTAATTTTTCAGACAGGATATAAGAAACTACCATAGAAGAAAATGTAATTTTTTTCAGTAACTGTAATTTTTTATTGAAAGACTTTAAAAATAATCTTCCTTTCAAAATGTCTGTTGAAGAGAATTTTCAAATTATATTCTAAATTAATAAAGTACTTTACCATAAAAAATGGGCAACTGAGGGACACTAAACAGTCTTGGTGGAGTTGTGAAGTGATCCAACCATTCTGGAGAACAATTTGGAATTGTACTCAAAGGTTTATAAAACTGTACACATCCTTTAATACAGCAGTACCACTACTAGAGGACCCCAAAAAGATGAAAAAAAGGGAAAGATACCTATAGTATCTGTATAAAATTATCTATAGCAGTTCTTTTTGCAGTAGCAAAGAACTGAAAATTCAGTCTGAATGACTGAACAAGTTGGGGTATATGATTGTTGGGGAATACTATTGTGCAGTAAGAAATGACAAGCAAAAATGCTTTCAGAAAGACCTGGAAAGACTTTAATGAAATGATGCAAAGTGAAGTGAGTAGAACTAGGAGAAGAGTCTACATAGTATCAGAAATATTGTATGATGATCATCTATGAATGACATAGCTATTCTCGGCAACATAATGATACAAGACAATTTCAAATGACTCATGATAAAAAATGCTATGCATGTTCAGAGAAATAACTGATAGAGTCTGAATACAGATCAAAACATACTTTAAAATTATTTTTAATATTCTGTTATAATCTGAATATGTATTACATTACTGCACATGTATAACCTGGATCAAATTGCTTGCCTTTTCAAGGAAGGGAAGGAGAGAGAGGGAGGGATGAAGGGAGAGAATTTGGAACTCATATTAAAAAATAAAGAATGTTAAAATTGTTTTTACATGCAATTGAAAAAATGAAATATTAGCCTTAATAAAAAATGAAAATTTAGAAAATGCATATAAAAGCACTTAAAAACATTAAATATTTTATAAGGAGAGAGTACAGGTAGCAATTAAGGAACTGTTCTTGGAGTAGAAAGACCTAAATTCAGATTTTGCTTCTGAAGCTTATTGTCTCTGTGCTCCTGGGAGACTTCACAGAAGTGCCTCTGACAATTCTCAAAAAGATATTACAAGTTGTATAAGTTAAAGGTCTACAGAAATAGATAGAATCTTTTTATATGACTTTATTTCTTTATTTCCCTACACCAATGAATGAAAGAGTATATCTAAACTAGAAATATGTTAAACACTCAATCTGGCCGGAACCTGATTAAAATGTAATTGGGAAGTATTACACAAAATAAATAAAAAATTATAAAACATAGATAATGTTGCTGTGTGGTTTTCTAAGTTGATATGACATACAAAGGGATCTTTCCATACTCAATACCTTGTCAGTACCTTCAGTTACTCCTTTCCTCTGATTGGAATGCTGGAAGGTAAAACCGAAATAAAACAAAACAATACAAAACTCCTCCCAAAGCATTCCTTACATAAAGTTCATGATTTCCAGATCTTCATTTCCTACCAGTTGGTTTGCTTGGTTTCAACTCCAGGAACATCAGTCTCCTGTACCAGGTACCCTCTGGCAGCTTCCTCTTTTCCCCCCTTTGCTCAGCTTTTTCTGTTTTATCTTTTCCTAGACTGTAAACTCCTCGAGGGAAGGGATTATATTTTGTCTCTTTTTATATCCCCAAAGCTTAGCACAATGTCTGGCATGATTGGAGCTTAATAAATGTTTATTGACTGACTGATGATCAGATTTGCAAATGATACAAAGGAAGGACTGAGAACTAACATGTCTGATGATGAATCATGATCCAAAAGAGATATTAATGGGCTGAAATAATGGTTTGAAATTTAAAGAGTGAAATTAAATAGAAGTTAAAAAACTTAACCATGAATATAATGGATAAGAATGATCTGGTTTAATTAATAATTCCTGAAAAAGACTTAGTGTTTTAATTGACCAGAAGCTCAATATAAGCCAACAGTGTGATGTGTGACATAGCAGCACTATCCCTTCCCCCAAAGGCTAATACAACCTTAGACTGCATCAATAGGAGTAAAAGATCCAGAATCAGGGAAGTAATAGTTCCCCTGAGCTCTGTCCTGGTCAGGTCACATTGAGAATATTGTGTTCAGTTCTTTGAGCCACATTTTATGGGAGATACTTACAAACTGGAGCATGTCCAGAAGATGGAAAATAGCATGGTGAAGGGTCAGGAAATGATGTCATTTGAGAAATGGTAGAAGGGCTGGCGATATTTAGCAGGATTAAATTTTTAAATAGTTGAAGGTCTGTCAAGTGAAAGAGTGATTAGATTTAGTTTTTGTAGTTCTAGAGCAAAGGTTCTCAAAGTGTGGACTGTGGACCCCTAGGGAACTCCATCCTCTTTCAGGGGATCTATGAGGTCAAAATTATTTTCATAATTCTAATATATTATTTGTCTACTCAGGTACTCCTTTTCTTAACTACTTATCTGTGTGAGCACAAATTTTCTTCCTACAGCTCAATCAGTACAACATATTGCAACAGTGAATGCAGAAGCAGATATGAGAATTTAGCTGTCATCAATTAAGCCAGACATTAAAGAGATATTCAAAAATATGTAAAACAATGTTACTCTTTTCTGTACTTTTTGTTTTGGAAGTTGTAACTTTTTTCTCATAAAATGTATTATGTTAACATGTAATAAGTTTCTTCTTATGATTTTAAGTGGATAAATACATATTTTAAAAATCTATCAGCTTTAATTTCTAAGAGATATAGATACATAAATGCAATCCATAAAAACAAAAATTCTTTGACAGTCTTCATAATTTTTACCAGAGTGAATATATCTGTGAACAAAAAGTTTGAGAGCTGCTGTTCTAGATCAGTGGCTCTCAAAGTGTGGTTAAAAGAATTGTGGGATCCTCTGAAACTCTTTCAGAGGGCTTATAAATTCAAAATTAGCTTTTCTTTCTAATATGGTAACAATCTATAAACATAAGCCACACAAACAAAAACTCTTCGGGCAATTCTCAATAATTTTTAATAGAATAAAGACCCTGAAAACCAAAGTTTAAGAACCACTGGTTCAGAGGACAGACCTAAGACCACTGGGATAAAGTTACAGGAGTGGACAGGAAGCAAGGCTTAATATGAAAAAAATTTTCATAGTTATCCCTAAGTGGAATAAGCTACCTTGTGAAGTCCAGCACTGAAGAGATGGATGAAGGGAGGGAATCCCCTACTCGATAGAGAAAAATCACAAGATCACAGATTTAGAGCAGTAAAAGACTTTAAAGGTCATTGAGTCTAACCTCATTTTGCAGATAGGAAACAGAAGCTCAGAAACTTGTCAAGTAAGGTTCTGAATCTGGATTTGAATCAGCTCGTCTTCTTTCCCCTCCAATGTTTTATTTAATTTATTTTAAATTTATGGAATAAAACAAGCATTTCCATAACATAGTATAATAAAAAAGATTGCACATGAAGCTGCAAATCTATTATAACTTGTTATTCCTTTTAAATAGATAATAAAATTACCATATATTTTCTTTTTTTCTTCCTCCCCCATGCCATAGAGATGGCTGCCATTAGATTCACATATTATATGTGTATATATACATATATATATATAAAATTATTCGATACCTACTTATATTTATCCAATTCTTTCTCTGGATGCAGATTGTGTCTTTCTTCACATGTCCTTTATAGTTAATATGGGCATTTATAATAGTCAAAATGACTTATTTGCTCAGAGTTGTTCTTAAAACAATATTACTTTTAATTATACACAATGTTCTTTTGGTTTTTCTCATTTTCCTCTTTGTTCAACTCTGTCCATATTTTTCTAAGATCATTGAGCTCATCTTTTTTATTATAGCTCAGTAGTATTCTATCACAATCATGTACTATAACTAGTTCAGTCATTTCCCAATTGATGCTTCTTGACCTGATGTCCAATGCCTAATCCATGATGCTGTGTATCATCAGATGGTTTGTAAAGTTTTTTTCCAACTGGGTGATTTAGTTACTTTTCTGTTCTGGTGTTCCCTTCTCCTCTGAACACCTCTAGCATTTAGTATTTACCTGTACCTCTCTTGGAAAATATTTTTCTTACATTATTGAACTTTTTACATGTTTATAATGTATTTTCACCGAGGTTACTATTACTAGTAGGGAGAAAAGGAGCAGCATCAGGATAGACAGCAAAATGGTCCTAAGGAGGACAGCTGAATGAGATATGAAGCATGATGTGGATTATAATGTAATCTAAAAATTACTTTTACTTGCTGGAAGTATTATAGGATACTTCATGGAATAATCATGACAAAATTTACTTAGAATACAAATATACCTTTAATTGAAATAATATTAACATGGAATTTGTACTAATAAGTAAAAACAAGATTAAGTAAAAACAATACTCAGGTCTGATTTAAAAAGGAGTTTGGAGGGAAACCCCCATCTAACAATTGAATACCAGGGCTTAAAAAATTATAGCTTTCCCACAAAATAGTTGGTTTCTGTAGTCATTTTTCAAATATTTGGCTGTATAACACTATTAAATTATTCAATTGCAAATGTTACACATGTTTTTGTGTCTGCACTCTCCTTTTTAACAAGATTGTGGGAATGAAGTTCTAGGCCCCATGGAAGAGAATGCCTTAAGAGTAATGTCATTCTAAAAGGAGTCCTTTAAAATGTGGGCCAATCTATTGGTCTTGCACACATTGAGACCCTTTTTGAGCTACTTTCTTGGAGAGGCTGTTCTGTCTAGGACAATAACTCAGGCCAGTGGCAGGGACAGCTGCTGAGTGAGCAGACGGACAAACACCCACAGAGTCTGCAATGCACACAGCTGCTGCCTGGCGGCATGACAAAGGTGCCTTACTGGTTCCTATGAGCAGCATTTAGACTCTGGTTTATAAGTTAGTGCTTCCTAATGCTTTGCAAGCACAGGCAAGCTCTCCTGGAATCTAGAACATTTATGCTTCTGACGTAAACTACAGCACATTGCTTATTAGACAACACATTTCCAGATTTAGAGTAAAAAAAAAAAACACCAAGTGGCAAGATCAGTTGGAGGTCAATGGGTCCATTATACCAGAATTCCTTCCTTGAGCCCTGGAGTGCATTTATTCCATTGGGACCAATACCATAAACTGTGCTCAACAGAGATGGTCGAAGGTGTTTGCTTTTATAGCTGTTAGCTGTGAGAACAGAGGGGATATGTTGTTATCACATTGTAAACATCCTTTCCAATGTCAGAAAGAAATCATTTAAGATGGGAGAGTGGCAAGAGTTGGCATTTCAGTGCTTAGCATAGCCCAATGTATTTCTTATTTTTGTTTAAGCATTAATGCTGGGGAGGAGGTGAAGCTACAAAAATGGTTAAAAAAAAAAAGAGAAAGAAAAAACCCCATAACCCATTGCATTTATGTGCTCAAATGTGTCACTCCCTGTAACAGGCTCATAGGTCATGTATCCTGTATGTGTGAGACTCTTGGGAATGGGGGGGTAAAGAGTGAAGTTGAATGATGGCTGCTAATGTGTGCTATTTTGAGAAAGTCTCTCTGTTTATTCTATATACATGTTGTAATGTTCAACATGTCACCTAAAACACTAAAGTCCAATATTAAGCATTTAGATTTCAGTCTTGAAGACCAGAAAAAAAATTAGAAGAGTAATAGCAATATGTCTCCTCTATTCCTTTCACAAGCCACTCAATGTGTTCTGGCCCTCATTATCTTTTTCCTAGAAAATACAATGGCCTCCTTTTGCTATCATTGCTCCAAGACTATCCCCATAGTCAGTCAATCATCTTCCACTGGACTGAGATGGTTTTGCCTAGGGCCTGGCTTGATAATATCCCCTTTTCTCTCCTAAATCAACTAACTCAAGTTACTTCCCATTGCCTCAAAAGTCAAGTATAAATCCTTCTTTTTGACATTCAGAGATCCTTACAATCTAGAATACTTTTTCAGTCTTCTTACACTATACTCCTCACCTGGAGTATATCCACTTCCACAATCCAATCCAGCCACACTTGCTTGCTTGCTGTCTTATCCATACAACAATCTCTCATTGTTGTGCTTTTCTTTAGCTCTTTCCCATACCTGCAGTTAATTTTTTTTCCCTCATCTCCACCACTTGGAACTCTAGGTCTCCTTCCAATCTCATTTCTAGTTCCACTTTCTTCATTAAGCTTTCCCTATTGCCCCATCCCAAACCTGTGTATATTCTGCATATGTGCAAATGTTGCTTCCCATATTTGGGTATAAGCTTCTTGAGGAAAGGAACTGTTTTATTTTTATCTTTTGTTACTGGTAATCAGCATTGTCCTTGACAAATAAGGCATGCTTGTTGATTGATTGAATTTGTTTGTCCTTTGTTCTTGAAAAGGACCACAATATCAGGGAAGTGATGTCATGATGTGCAAGTGAATTGGATTTAAGTTAGAGAGGGCCATGCAAGATTATCTGCCTCACTTTCCCCTCCAGAGCCATTTGAATCCAGTGGCTAGATATAAATCAGGACGATTGGACATGGCCCTCGATGCAATGAGAGATCTAGACCTTTTTAAGCTTAGGTCTCAATTTGATTGAGGCTGCACTCATTCAGTGACTAAGGCTAGGTAACCTGTAAGGCAAAAAAGAAAAGACCTCTTTCACAAAGTCAGAAAAAAAATCTAAGCAAATAAATAAATCTGTGGTCTTATTGTCATTGAGTTGGGTATGAACGTAAATGAAGAACACAGTAAACTTCTCAGGGAAATTTCCCATTTTGGCTAACAAGTGGTTAATGAGATGTGGGTGGAAAAATCCATTTATGGATCAAGTTCCAAAATCCAGTTCCAAAAAAGTATAAGATTTCTAAATTATCATTGCCTTCTGAAGCCTTAAAGTAGCCTTTGAATGGGACCACAGCCTCTCTTTCTACCACAGATATATCCACGAGTGTGCAAACCTGAAATTAGCACGTTTAGTTTCATTTATAGTGAGCTATATCATTATTAGAGAATAAAACTGCTTACTCTTTGGTGGTCGCAAATAAAAGAGTACTAATCATTATCAGTGCTCTCTGTGGTTGGATTGAAAAAAAAGTAGAGGTTTGGGAAACTAAGCGGAGGCTGTGACCATGAGTCTGCTGACTAAAATCGAACCCATTTAGGAGTTAGTCAGTAACAACACACCCGTAGTCTCAATTCAAATTGCCTGCAAACCCTTATGCTCTTAAAAAAATTAAATAATATTTTGAATGTCAGAGTGCAGAGAGCCGTTAACAAGGGCTGGGCTAAATTTGACTCTGTGGGAGAAGGAACCTAGAATTCCAAATGTGGTGATCCCAACAGAATCTGTGATGCAACACCAATTTTCCACTTGTGCAGCAGCGTGGGTTTGTTCAAATCTCACTCTGAAAGGAGAGATGCCAGACTTGGGTGTTGACTCACCCCAGACATAAGGTAGTAATTTAGGTTTTATTTTAAATACCCTGTAGAGTCCGGGTAACCCAAAATTGAGTTTAAGGAGATGAAGAGTATGGTAGTAGGGAGAACATGGATAGCCCAGTTAGTGTCGGCTGAGTGGGGTTAGGAGGAGGAGATTGAAAATGTTTCTCACTAGTTCCTAAAGAGTTATGTTCATGTGTACTGAGCACACATTTACTAGTATACTAAATTCAAATGATTAAAACTCTGATAGGGGAGATAACAGGAAGACCCATATGTTCCATCCTGAAGTAATGCTTTCTCTTTTCAAGCTGAATGGGTGACTCTTATGAATAAAACTCAGCTGTTGCCAGCTTTAAAATTGACCTAGTTTTTAATACTAACATCATCAGGGTTAGACGGGGACAAGGGGTGCAAAGGATTTTCTACCAAATCTACATTTTGGTAGAAATTCAAGGAGAGAAAGGGAGGGAGCGTCCTGCAGAATGGACTGAGAATGGATATTGGAGTGAGAAAGATTTGGATTCAAATCCTACCACTGACAATTACTAGATGTGTTACTCTGAATAATTTTTACTTTCTGTAAAATGAGAGGATTGGACTAGATAGCCTCTGAGGTGTGTTCTAGCTCCAAATCAATGATTCTATGATCCCACTTGTAGAAAAGTCCATATCCTTTGACTCTAAATCCAGCATTCTTTCCATTCTTTTCTGAGAGAGAACTTGAAGGCAGCCAATTTCTAGGGGATTAAGTGAGATTTATTAAGACTAATAAATAATCTTATTTGACATTTCTATAGTATTTTAAGTTTTGTAGACCAGTTTACATAGATTATCTCATATGATCCTCAAACCACATTATAAAGTAGAGGCTCTTTTTGTTCCCATTGTTGAGAAGCTAAATGACTTGTTTTAGGTTACACAGTGAGTTGCTAAAATGGGATCTGAATCCAAATCTTACTGATGCTAATACTTTCCAAGATTAATGTTCTACCCACTGCTTCTCACAACTCCCAGCCTTTAGTCTTTCATCCATGAGGTAGGACACATTGATACTAACAGAAAACCTCTTTTGGCTTCTGCTTTATTGAAGCATCGATCACCATACTTATGTACTAACATTTCTATTTGGGGTGTCAGAGTGTTTCATTGGTTAAACTATATCACAGAATATTAGAGATGGGAGATCTAATCCAGGCTTCATTCAGCTCAGTTGTCCTGTCTGATCCTACCCAAGTCTTCTCATCCCTTACTTCTCTAGTTTCCTCCCCTCTAGTTTCCTCATCGAGTGGGAAAGGTGAAGCAGTAAGCTTTAAACAAAAAGCTGTTGTGATAGTCATCAGTTTTGCACAAAGGGATGCACATGCTTCTGGAAAGCCTAAAGTGTTTTATGGACAGCAGATGACAAAGAATTGGTTATCACTTTGTCTATGTACCAGCCTCCTGATTGCAATCTTTACCTGCAAGAATTTCTCTTTTGGTATGCTCAGATGCAACTCATGCCATTCAAAAGAAGAAGTCACATCTACTTTGTTCATACCAGATGCATCTGGTTTTAATGGCCTGGAGAAAATGGGTACATGTTCCCTTTATGGAACAGAAACAGTATTGGAAAAGGATCTAAGATTGTAGATGAAAATGCTCTCATTGTGTCTCCTGGTAATTCATTTATTGCTTTCTTGACCCAGCGTCTTCCAGGGAGGGCCACAAACCACATGATGCTTCTAGGCCCTACATTTCTCATTTAGGTCTCAGATTTAGCTGACAGATGTGAAAACACATGCATAGCCAGATAACTCCCTACTGAGGACACAGATGCAGAAGCTCAAAAGTGCAACTTCATCCAGCTCAGGGCGGAATTAAATTTATGCTCAAATTTTTCCCTACAGATATTCCTTTCCCTAATTTTTCCAATGGCCTAATAGGGCTGAGGATTGCGGGAGCTGACTTTATTTGCTTTTGGTTAATCCATATCCCCATTCAGATGACCTCAAGAAAATATGTGAATTTAGAGCAAAGGAGAGTATGGGAACAACCACAAAATGAGTCTAAAATGAGTATTTTTTTTTTAGTCAGGAGAGAATTTAATTTGTAAGCTCTTGGGCAGAAAGAAAAAAAAAAGAATGATACAGTTTTGGAGGATGATACAGGACATCTATTTCAACTTCCTGTTTTATAAATGAGGAAACTAAAGCCCAGAAAGAGAAAGGCACTTGTTAAAAGTAACACAGAGGTGGCAGAAAGATATTACCACTCAGATCTATTGACTCAGTGCTTTTTCTACTGAATAAGCTAATCGATATGCATTTATTAAATATTTATTTTATGCCAGATGTTGTGTTGGGTGCTAGGGAAACAAATGTGAAAGAGTCATAGTTACTGATTTCAAAGAATTTTCATTCTGTTGAGTTCTTAACATGTTCATAGAAGTGTAAAATCAATACACAGTAATATGGATAGGGATGCCAACAGTTGGGAAGATCAAGAAAGATGCTGGGAAAGAGATTACATTAGAACTAAATCTTAAAGAGCACTAGATAATAATGAAGTTTCCCCCTCTTACAGTGTATTCTTCAATGTCCCTCCTGTGCTAATATTTTCAATTTTCATCAGTCCCTTTCTGGAAGCACTTGTTGGTAGAAACACCTTTTTAGAATTCTGTATGGATATGTTCTCTGCCTAATTGTGGTTCTCCTTGCCTTACCCTGCGCCACATTGCCTTTAGAGTCAAATGTACTCCATGTTATGTAGAAATTGCATATATGAGATGTTTATCCTGTGGAGATACATAGACAAATGTTTATTATATATTTATATAAATGTAGACATATAGGATGTATATAAATATAAAATTTTTGTCTGGGAGGAAAGAAGGAGTTATAAAACTAGAGGGAATAGTTCTTGGGTAGCTCCTCATTTCATGTATGGAGAAGATAGTCTCCTTCTGATTTTGAATAGTATGTTGTTATCTTGATTATGCTTATTCTATTTTATTTTGAACTATTTTAATCATTGCATATGTTTCACATTCTTTTCTATGTATTATATATCTCTCCTTGTAGAAGAGTGATTCTTGGCCTTTTTTGCCTGTCACAAACTCCTGTAGCAGTCTAGTAAGCCTATAATCCCTACTCATAAAATTTTTTTAAATGCAGAAAATAAAATACATAACTTACAATATAAATCATTTATATCAAAAGAAAATTACGAAAATCTTAAAATTAAACAAATTTATAGATTTCAATTAAGAAGCTCCATGCTAGATTCTAAATGGCATATGAGTATCACTGCAATGCCTATCATACAGCATGCTTTCCATGTAGCAAATACTTAAACATAGCTATTTAATGAATATTTGGATTTAATATTTTGTATATCTTTTATTTAATGTTCTCCTGATACTTTACTGATCCTAGGTAAATATTTGGAGATAGGAATGAGATTCAGGGAAGGCACAAAATTGCCCTTCCATCAATAGAACTCTATATCTTGCTGGGATGAAATTTCTGTGACATAATTAGAATATTTCAAATTTTGCATAATAATGGATACCATAAATGCTCATTAATAATAATAATAATAACAGCTATAATTTTTATACTGCTTTAAAATTTTCAAAGCACTCCATTTCTATTTTTATCATCTTATCCTCACAACCAACTAACCTGAAGTAGATACTATTATTATTTATTCTGAATAGAGAGAGGTTGAATAACTTACTCAAAGTTACATAGATAAATGTCTGAAGCAAGATTGAATTCAAGTCTTCCTGATTTTAAGACCAGCATGCTAATGATTCTGTACCAAGTAACCTCTAAATTCTAGCATAAATCTAGGTCAGGGTATATAGAGATGCAGCATTCTGCCATCACAGGCTCATTGTCTTTGTATGAATTGACTTATTGAGTCCATTCAATCTAATTTCAAATCCTAATTATGAAATTAAAATTTAAAAATATTTCTCAATCATTTATTATTTTACCTTCCCTTCTCAAACCTCCTCCCCCCAAATGTAACAAATAAATATAGTCAAGCAAAACAAATTCCCACAGTAATCATGTTCTCAAAAATGGGTACTTCATCTGTTAGTTAGTGGCTAGCATTCTTAGCATGAGACCTTTGGAATGGATCAGAATTTGTATTTCAAAATTGTCTTTTCTTCCTTCTTCCCTTTCTCCGTTCCTTTCTCTTTCCTTCTTCTTTCCTTCCTCTCTTCTTATTTTTCCCTTCCTCCCCTCCCTCCCTCCCTCCCTCCCTTCCTTCCTTCCTTTCTTCCCCCGCCCATTCCTTTCTTCCTCCCTCCTTTACTTTCTTCCTCCCTCCATCCTTCCCCCCACCCCCCACAATGTTGATGTTAGGATGTAAATTATTCTCCTGTTTCTGATCACTTTACTTTGAATTGGTTCAAAAAAGTTTTTCTAGGTTTCTCTGAAATGTTCCATTTCATCATTTTTTTTTTTTTACTGCAAAATAATCTTTATTTTATGTTCATACACCATAATTTGTTTAGGAATCCTCTAATTGTTGGGCACTTCCTCAGTTTCCAATTCTTTTTGACCACAAAAGAAATGCTACAAACACTTTTGAATTCATAGGGCTTTTTCCTCTTTCTTTGATCTCTTTGGGGGATAGTGATAATAATGTTATTGCTGGGTCAAAAAAAGACACACAGTTTAATAACTTTTGGGAGCATAGTTTCAAATCCTTTTCCAGAATAGCTGGACTAATTAACAATTCCACAATACTGTATTAATGTGCTTGTTTTCTTGGAGTTCCTCCAATTTTGTCATTTTTCTTTTTTTGTCAGTTTTGCCATTCTGATAGGTCTGAGGTGAACTCTCAAGAGTTGCTTTATATTTCTGTAAATAATGGAGGTTTGAAACATTTTTTTAAAATGTGGTTATTGCTAGCTTGGATTTCTTCTTTTGAGAATAGTCTATTCATATCTTTTGACTATATTATCAATTGGTAAATAGCTCTAATTTTTATAAATTTGAATCTGTTCATTGGATATATTAGAAATGAAACCTTTATCAGAGAAATTTGCTGTGAAGATTTTTTTCCTATTAATTCTAATCTTACCTATAAAATTTATGTAAAAACTCAAATTTTATGCAATCAAAATTGTTTGTCTTCTGTGATCCTCTCTATTCCTTGTTTACTCATGAACTTTTTCCTGTTTTATAGATCTGAAAGATAATTTCTTTCTTGTTTTTCTAATTTGTTTATGGTGTCACCCATTATGTTTGAGTCATTTTCTGTTTGGAAGTTATGTTGGCATAAGGTGTGAAAGGTCCTAACTTCTGCAATATTGCTTCCCAATTTTCCCAGCAGTTTTTGTCATATAGTGAGTTCTTACCCCAATAGCTGGATTATTTGGATTTATTAAACACTAGACTACTTTATATTGTATATTTAATTTGTTCCATTGATCAATTTATATGATTCTTAACTAATAACAATTTTTGTTATTACAAAAATTACAAAAACAAATTTCGAGATTACTGCTTAAGTGTAATTTGATATATGGAACTGGTAGACCCCCTTCCTTTTCATTTTCCCCCCTTGAGATTCTTGTCCTTTTGTTCTTCCAGGTGGATTTTTATTTTATCCTGTTCTGTAAAGCACTCCTTTAGTGCTTTGATTAATTTGGAATTTGATTAATATGGAAAGGAAAAAGTAAATTAATTCAGATAGTATTTTCATTTTTACTATATTGGCTTAGTTTATTCATGAGCAATGAATATTTCTTCAGTTATTTAGATCTTTCCTTTTTGTGTAAAGAATGTTTTGTTGTATTTATGTAGTTTCTTTGCATATCTTAGTAGGGAGATTTCCATGTGTTTTATATACTTTGTAGTTATTTAAATGGATTTTTTTCTTTCTATCTTTTCCTGATGGGCAATATATAAAAATGCTAATGATACATGTGGACTTTATTTTTACCCTGAAATGTTGCTGAAGTTATTAAATGTTTCAATTATTTTTGGCTCTCTAGGGTATTTTAATGTACCATCATGTCATCTGAAAAAAGCAATTATTTTGTTTCTTCTTTGCTTATGCTTATTCTCTCAATTTCTTCTCATCTTTTGTTACATATACCACATCTAACACTATATTAAAACAGTGATGAGAATAAACATAATTAATATATAACTTTCCATTTTATTGGGAAATATTCTAGTTTGTTCCAATTATATATTAGATCCCAATTCTAGTTACATTCTGATTGACATTGAATGTTAATGCTTAATTTTAGATATAAACTATTTCTCATATTAAGAAAAGATCCATTGGTGCCTATGCTTTCTAGTAGTTACTTAGTTTAAAAAGAAAAGGGCTTTTTTTCTGCAACTATTAATTTAATCATAAGATTTATTTTTCATCTTGTAATTAATATAGTACCATATTTATAATTTTTGTAATGATAAACCAACCCTGAATTATTGGTGTAAATTCAACTTGGTCTTAATGTATAATCATTGTAAAATGTTTCTACTGCCTTTATGTTAATATTTAATTTTTTTCATTGTTTTTATAGGACTAGAATCTGTCATTGTTGCCCTATAGCACAAGTTAGGCCTGCTCCTACTCCTTCCCTATTGCAGCTTTGATTAGTTTTCCCTTAAAGAAGACAAAGCTGTCTCAGAGACCTAGTCTTGTTTCCCCTGAATTACTTCTTCATTATCTAAGGGCATAAAAAGTCCCATCCATTTGGAGTTGGGGCCCATCCAATGTTATAAATTTCTGAAGACCATTTGATTCACCAAGTCCTTTAACATATTCTTGTCTGGGTGATCAGAATTATTTCCACATGAAGGGGGCCATATTTAGTGATGCTAAGTGCCAGTAGTCTTGCTTTATATCCTTGCAATGTTAGGGCAAAGTAAACCTCTTTTTGTTAACTCTTCAATAATTGGTGTTGGGATGATTCATTTCATCTCAGTCTCAAACCTGAACTAAGAGAGTGGAGTGTTAGAATTGCCTCCAACAAATGTTCATTAAGGATTTGAGTTGATTTCTTTCTTTCTTTTTCATTTTAGTTCTCCCTGGTTTGGGAATCAAGATCACATTTGTATCATAGAAAGAATTTGGTAGAATTCCTTCTTTTCATATTTTTACAAATAGGTTGTGCAATATTGGCTTAATTAGTTTTTGAATGTTTGTAAATCCATCTGGTTCCAGGGATTTTTTCTTTGGGAGTTCATTTATGGCTTGTTTTCTGAAATTGGGTTAAATTCTTTATTTTTTTGTTCTGTTATTCTGATTATTTTTGTAAATATTCAAGCATTTCATTTATCAGAATTATTGGCATATGGCTTGGCAAAATTATTTCTAAGAATAATAGCTTTCCCTTTTTACTTTTGATACCAGAAATTGGTTTTTCTCTCCTTTTTAATTAAATTAACTAGTGGTTTGTCTATTTTACTTTATTTTTTCCTTCCCCCAAAACTCAGCTCCTAGTTTTAGTGATTAATTTGTTTTTTAACTTTCAATTTCACAAATCTCTCTTTAATTTTCAGAATTTTATTTTGGTGCTTACTTGAGGAGTTTCAATTAGTTGCTTTTCTAGTTTGTTTTTTAATAAGTTACATGCTCAGTTCTTTGATTTGCTTTCTTTCCTTTGTTGATAACTTGTTTAGAGATTTTTAAAAATCCTAAGTATTTGTTTTTGGTTGCATCCCTTTAATTTTGGCATGCTCTCTCATTATGGTCATTATTTTTAATAGAATTATCTTTGTTTATGATGATTTTGTCTTTGACCCACCAACTCTTTTAGTATGCAATTAATTTTTAATGCTTTTTAATGATACTTAAATATAACTTTTATTGAAGTGTAGTCAGTAAAAGATGCTTTTAATATTGCACATATTCTGCATTTGTTTTTGAGGATATTATGTCCTAAAAGACAGTCAATTTTTGTAAAAGTATCATACATAGTTGAGGAATATGTATTTTTCTATTCCTATTTAATATTTCTATTCTCATATCTATCACATCTAATTTTTCCAAAATTGTGCTCAGGTGTTTACTTTATTTTATTTTTTTGTTAGATTTCTCAAGGTCTTAAAGGGACATGTTTAGGTCCTTTAATATTATAGTTTTATTGTGTATTTCTCTTTTTAACATTTTTAGTTTATTTTAAAAGAATTTAGACATATCAAAAGGTACATATGTGATAAGTATTGAAAGTCATTCATTGTCTGATACCTTTAGTGAAATGTTGTTTGACTTTCTATCTCTTTTAATTAAGTCATTTTTTTTTTTTTTTTTTTTTGCTGTTGGTCTGTCTGAGATCATAATTGCTAGCTCCTTTTTTATCTTCAATTTTTACTGACCTCTTATTTTAACACTGAGTCTTTATGTTTCAAATATGTTTCTCGTAAAAAACAAACAAACAAAAAAACCCCAAAACATTGTTCTATTCTGCTTTCCTATCTATTTTCTCTTTTTCCATTTTATGGGTGGGTTCATTCCATTCATGTTTGTGATCATTAACTGTATATTTCCCTCCATCCTATTCTCTTATATTCTTCCTTTTGTTGTTATTGTTGAGGCAATTAAGGTTAAGTGACTTGCCCAGGGTCACACAGCTAGGAAATGATAAGTGTCTGAGACCAGATTTGAATTCAGGTCCTCTTGACTTCAGGGCTGGTGTTCTATCCACTGTACCACTTGGTTGTGCCACCTCCCTGTGTCACCTAGCTGCCCCTATTCTCTTATATTCCTTTCCCTCTTTGTATGATGTCTCTTTCTATATCTCATGTTCTTAATCTTTTTTTTTCTTTCTTTTTAAACTTATTTTCTTGATTCCTCTTCTGAACTTATGATTTTGTATAATTTTTGCTTTTGACAAATCTCTCCTTGTTCTCCTTTTTATTATCTCATTCCTTCTTATTCTCCCTTTGTTCCCTTCTTTCTGCTTATTTTTGTTTTTCTGTTGAGCTGAATGTATTTCTACATGAAAATCTTTAGGTATTTATGTTCCATCCTCTTTTGACTAATTCAGATGAATGCAAGGCTCAAATGCCACTTTCTTCTTCAATTCCTTCTGTTTTTGCATAGACTACTATTTGAAATGCCAGTTAAATGAAATAAGTTCCCTTACCTTTCCTCACCTTGTTTCTGCTAATATGTCTTTTCCTCCTTCTTTCCTTCCTTTCTTTTTTTTAACATTATAAAAATATAACTAAACCACTCCTAAACCTCTGTTTTATTTGATTCTCTCTATGATCCTTGATGACATTAATGTTTTGAAGGGATCAAAGCACCAACCCTCCCATTATCATGTAAACAGTTTACCCAGTTTACCCATATAATATCCCTTCTGATCTTTCTGATTGCTCATTTGTATTTACCTTTTTATATTTCTCTTAACTCCCATATTTATATCTCAGGGTTTCTATTAGTTCTGATTTTTTCATTAGGAATGATTGAAAGTCCTATAAATTTCAATGGAGGTCCTTTTTTCACTCTGTAAGGTTATAACAGTTTTGTTGGCTAAGTTATTCTTGGTTGTAGGCCTATTGTCTTTTGCCTTTTATTTCATTACTTTATTACTTGCTTATTTATAGTGATAACTGCTAAATCTTGCTTGATACTGATAGTGGTTTCTCAGCACTTAAATTCTTTCTTTCTGGATGATTACAGTTTTGTTTTGTTTTTTATCTTGAAAACTCTGGATTTTGGTGAAAATATTCTTGTAAATTTTCATTTGGGGATTTCTTTTTAGGAGTTGATTGGTAGATTCTATTTTTTTCCTTTGCTGTCTTGTTTGGGCAATTGGTCATTTTCTTTCATGATTTCTTGAATATGATATCAGTTCCTTTTTGGTCATAACTTTGTTAGTCCAATGACTTTTAAGTTATCTCTTAAAATTATTGTTTTCCAATTTAGTTTTTGTTGTTGTTGTTGTTGTTGTTGTTAAATAAGGGATATCAAGTTATCCATTCAGGGAATGAGTCAGTAGTAGGGGGAGGGGCAAATAGGAGTAGCTGGACAATTCTGTTTGCAAACTCATCTCACCACTGCTACACATATTATAGAGAAAGTTTAGAAGTCATCTTTGTGCTGTCCAATTTCACAAACTACTCTAGGGAAATCCTTTAGTAAATATTGCTAGAACAGATACATTTTATGTGTGGGTTACCTTTTATTTCTCTGGTGTGTTAGCAAACTTACTATGTTGCTATTTTTCTAGAAAGCATGTATTACTAAATGGTGAAGGGAAAACAAGAGAGACTGAACACCTCTAAAATCTGATACATAATTTCCCTAAATAAATGCTCGCTATCATTTATATAACATCTAATATGTACTAAGAACTGGGGCAGGCACTTTAAAATATTATTTGTAATTATTTGATTGATTGTAATTATTTGATCATCATAATAACTCTAAGATGTAGATGCTATTATTACATTCATTTTACAGGTAAGGAAACTGAGAAAAACAGGATTAAATGACTTGCTTGGGGTCATACAATTTATAATTATCTGAGGTCAAATATATATATATATAAATAATTTTTTTCAGTTTCATTTGCAGGCCTTGGTGAATAATCTATGACTTCTGCAAAACTCCATTAAAAATTCCCATTTAATTTCTTATGCTGACTCGCTATATATTGAAACGATTATGGCGAAAGTTGTGATGTGGAAGGAATAACTATTCCATTACTTGAAGTCATATCTTCAGTCTTTTTGCTTTATAACAGTCCCATATAGATGTCAGCTATTTTTATCCTTTTTTCTTGTCTTCAGGACTCTTTTAACTTCTAGCTCATTTGTAGAAAAAGTGGTGACTTAGTAACAAAGATTTAACATATGTTTATATTGAACTTTTAATAATATGATTGCAAATATCTTAGTGCTTATTTAGGATATATTATATATGTATATATATTTATGTAATTTTAGGGGCTCCAAGTAATTTTCTTAGAACTCCTGTTATCCTAAGGTGGGTCAAGCTAAGATGTTTAAACATGAGTGAGTAAACGGAGGATTAAATAAACCATATGAGCTAGGGAGGTGGAAGGGAGAGATATATGGAGGTTATTGACTCATGCATTTAGTCTAGACACTTGCATAACACATGTAATGCTGTAATAGATAATGCCCAGTGAACATAATGTGAAGCAGGCTACTTCCTTCTCAGGACAATATATAATAGCTTGAGGATTATGGAAGGCCATGACAATTCCACAGAGAAGAGAATGTTCAGAGCTCTTGCTTTAAATTGATTTCAGAGTGCCTAGAAATGAAGTTGTCATTGTACTTACTGTGTAAACTGTACCCAAGGCCTCCTGGAATCAAGTTAATGAATGCTTTAGTTTCTTTAATTATAAAGTGGAGATGATAGTATTTTTACCATCTCCTTTACAACATGATTATGTGGAAAGCAATTCATGGACCTTAAAGCATTGTATACGTTTAGGCTATTATTAATAATAATTTTTATTATTATTAATGTAAATTATTCTTATCTCTCTTCAACTTGGACTCTGTTCTGCATTTTAGTAGATGAATTCTTGCCTTATCTTTTCTAGAAGGATGGAGAAAAGGAAGCAGGAAGATGAAAAAATAAATGCTTATTAATTAAAAATTATATGAATTTTTGATGGATGCTAACAGAAAATAATGTTTAATGATGTCTGAACAGGAATGATTTTTGCACAAAAAATGGATGAAGAAAACACATTGCTCAAATTATGGCATATAACTGCAAAAACTAATTGAATTACTGCCTACATATAGAGCATATATTTAACACAGGTGGTTTACATACAAGAAACATGTAATCAATGATATGTAAGTAAACATTTAATAATTGCCTCTCCAAAAAAAGTAGAAGACATACTTTCAAGTTTAATTTGCATTATTAACACTTTCTTAAATCTACAGTTTAGATAACCAACAAAACACTAAATCAAACCCTGATTTGTGTAATTTGTAATTTCCAAGGTGGAAATGTTCACACTGAAAATTTTACAATGGGTTCTCATGAATTCAAGCTGGCTCATCAAACCCTGGTATGTAGTTGATGAAAGTAGGGTACAGCATATTGCCAATGATGATTTGTGAGCAAGTAGTGGTGTAACAGAAATAATCAAGGACATATGTAACCAGAAAAGGAGGTGGGTTAATCATGTTGTAAGAACAAGCGATGGTAGATGTGGATTCCACATGTTGTATTGGGACAAATGGATGAAAAAAGAGCATTTCTTGGCCATATATACACACACAGTGACATATATAATTCATAAATTAATGTTATACACAGGCAAACTTATATACTATATTCATACATACATATGTATATATGCATGTAACACATACATGTATATATAGCAATGGATATACATATATATAATGTTATATTATTATATAATTATATATATTTATACATATAAGTATGCAATATGGATATATGTGTATGTATATATCCATAAATGCATATATGTGTATAAATGCACATTGTGTATGCATATATATAATTTGCATATACACAAATATAAAATATATATATATATATAAATAAGTAAATCTGTGAGATAGTCCCTGCTCTTTTAATAGTGGGGAGAGAACACATTTAGGAGGTTGCAATAGCAAGTCTGTTGAGTGCCATAGTGGAACAGAAGGTACTATATTCTTGTTGAGCTTATTTCCATTGATAAAACCCTCTCTGTTTCTGATGTTCAGCCATTCAACAATGCCAAGGACTTAGATGATGACTATCTTTGGTTTCTTTTCCAGATATTCAGTGGCAGTGGCTAATGAGGAGGTGAAGGCTTGCATTATCAAGAAGAAGCAGCCAGGTCCTTTCTCCACAGGATGGCTTCTCTGGATGATGACTTCAGGGTCTCAGTCTGGGAGCAAGGCCAGTGGTCTTTAGGTTCAGGGTGCTGCATTATTTCTGTTGAGTTCTGAGGGGCAGTTGAGATCAAGGTGTGGTTTTCTGACCACTGGCTTCTGAATCTTCCTAAAAGACCTTTACTACTTTAGGTAGCTTTTCTTCCCTTTTCCTTCTTCAAAGAGCTCAACCCTGGATTATGGATACAAGGTTGGGTCAGAAGCAGGATCAGTGCTCTCAGGGACTTTGCTATTCTCTGAGTTTATCTGCCAATTAGTAACAATGAGTCAGTGGGGTTGGTGAGCTCATTCTCCATAGAGGTCATTGCTTTTGGTGATGGTTATGGGGTCAGGCTAAATCCACGAAATGTGAAATATCAAAGGAATCAGAAGAAAGCCACTAGTATCTTGAGGAAGTACTTCCTGGAGGATTTATGGGAAGTCTTAGACAAGAATTTTAGAGGTTAAGAAAGCATGAATGAATTGCAATGATATTAATAATAACTAACATTTCCGTAGCATTTATTATGTATCAGGTAATGTGCAAAGCACTTTAAAACTATTATCTCATTGATCCTTACTTCTGGGAGGTTGGTAATATTAGTGGCCCCCTTTTACAGATGGGGAAACTGAGGTTAAGTGACTTGCCCATGTGAGAAATACTGAAAAGTTGGGTTTCCAGTGTTATGAGTTTGGAGGTGGTGTAGAATGGTGGATACCACTGACCAAGAGGTTTTCAGAATGTGAAAGGTTAAGGAAGGTTAAGATTCCACAGAATAATTAAATTTCAATCTCTCAGAAGCCTTGAGCAAATAAGGAATTGGGGAGCTAGAAAAGCACAGATGGATTCAGCCAATCAGAAAGAATTTTGTGGTTTTGACAAAACCACAAATTTAAGATAATAGCTAATCCAGCCCAAAAAAGTTGGGGTCAATGACCTGACATGACCAAATTACTATTGCTTTAAAAGGCTAGTTGAATATTAAACAATACACCCCAGAGGAGTTTTCCACCACTTTTGAATATGGGATGTATGATGGGGGCGGAGGGACATGATCACACACACCCCCCCCCCACTTATTTATTTATTTATTAAAGCTTTTTATTTTCAAAACATCTGCATGAATAATTTTGACCCTTCCAAAAACTTGTGTTCCAATTTTCCCCCTTCTCCCCACTCTCTCCCCTAGATGGCAAGTAATCCAATATATGTTATACATGTTAAAATATATGTTAAATCCAATATATGGATACATATTTATACAATTATCTTGTTGCACAAGAAAAACCAGATCAAAAAGGGAAAAAAAGAATGAGAAAGAAAACAAAGTAAGGAAACAATAACACAAAGAGTGAAAAAGCTATGTTGTGGTCCACACTCAGTTCTCTCTCTGGGTATAGATGGCTCTCTTCATTACTGGACAATTGGAATTGGTCTGAATCATCTCATTGTTGAAAAGAGCCATGCCCATCAGAATTGATCACTGTATAGTCTTGTTGTTGCTGTGTACAATGATCTCCTGGTTTTGCTCATTTCACTCAGCATCAGTTCATGTAAGTCTCTCCAGCCCTCTCTGAAATCATCCTGTTGTTCATTCGTATAGAACAATAATATTCCATAACATTAATATACAATAACATTCAGCCATTCTCCAACTTATGGGCATGGACTCAGTTTCCAGTTTCTTGCCACTACAAAAAGGGCTGCCACAAATGTATTTGCACATGTGGGTCCCTCTCCCTCCTTTAAGATCTCTTTTGGATATAATTCCAGTAGAAACACCACTAGGGTCAAAGGGTATGCACAATTTGATAACATTTTGAGCATAGTTCCAAATTGTTCTCCAGAATGGTTGTATCCTTTCACAACTTCAACAATGTATCAGTGTCCCAGTTTTCCCACATTCCCTCCAATATTCATCATTATCTTTTCCTGCCATTTTTAGCCACGCTGAGAGGTATGTAGTGATATCTCAGAGTTGTCTTAATTTGTGTTTCTCTGATTAATAGTAATTTAGAGCACTTTTTCTTATGAGTAGAAATGTTTTCAATTTCTTCATCTGAAAATTATCTGTTCATATCCTTTGACCATATATCTATTGGAGAATGGCTTGAATTCTTATAAATTTGAGTCAATTCTCTATATATTTTAGAAATGAGGCCTTTATCAAAACTCTTGAATATAAAAATGTTTTCCCAATTTATTGGTTCCCTTCTAATCTTGTCTGCATTGGTTTTGTTTGTACAAAACTGTTTTACTTAATATATTGATTATATATATATATATATATTTAGGGGGAAACATATAGTATGGTATCAGAAAGAAGGGAAGGGACCAATCTGTTCTCTGAAGGAGCTGTGCCAAGCTAATAAGTATAACGTTTCTCTCACTTCTCTGCTCACTTTTCTTCTCTCATTGCTCAGGGGTCCCTCTTCCTGAAGAGAAATGGGGCTCACTTCTTGCCAGAAACATTAAGATGATTCCTTAAGATTCTTTTTAAATAAAATTTCTTAGATATCTGATTTTCAGTGTCAAGAGTGTGTTTCTAACAGCCAGGATCATATAGGGTGTAAATATCTGAACTGGATTTGAGTTCTGGTATTCTTGACTCCAGTCTAGCCCTCTGACCATTGTGCTCTCCAACACCAGTGAAACAAAGAGTGATTACATTTACAAGATCCATTGAAATATTAGACTCAAATACACGATGTTTGAAGAGTCTGAGGGCAGCCATTTGTTATCAAAAGTTTTAACCACCCTAAGACTTTTTGGATCACTCTGTTTAATAATTAGAATAGTCATAAGTAAGGGTGGGAGATTGATCCAAACATTTTGAAGAGCAATCTGGAATTCTACCCAAAGAATTATCAAACTGCCCATACCCTTTGATCCAGAAATACCACTACTAGGTTTATTTCCAAAGAACTTGCTTTATTCCATATATTAAAAAGAAAATAAATTTTAAAAGAAAAAAGTAAGGAAGAACAAATAGAGAAAAAAGGGGCCATATAAAACTTTTGAAAAAGAGGGCAAATTAAAAGCATTATTTAACTGGCCATTTAGTTTTTTGGTTGAGAAATACTCTCTCTAGGATTAATTTTTAAGGCTATATTTGGCAAATGAATAGAAAAAAGCATTTCGTAGACCTTCCCTATGTGCATTTTTCTCTAAAATGAGGTGTTTGGATTCGATTAGCTCTCAGGTTCCTTCCAGTTCTAATATTCTATTAGTTTTAGATCCTCTAAGGGTCTCAAAGCTCTTGGCTCTGTCGGGGGAATCATGTGAATTATTGTTGTTTTCCAAGCAAGACGGGGAGCCAGAAAAACTGAAAGCAAAACCAACACACACGGCTAAGGCAGGGAAGCAAAAACAGCAACATGAGTAATGTTAATTTTTTTTATATAGTAATTTATCCATGTCACTTAGGCAATGGGTGGAATAGTGTGTTTCATAACAAAAAATGAGAAGTGAAATGTTTGACATTTAATATCTCCAAACTAACCAGGGTGACTATTTTCAAGTTGCTAAATGACTACTCTGAAAGCCAACACTTTGCAGTAGCCAAAGAAATAATGTATATCAGGACAAATGCCCATTGATAGCAAAATGTTTAGCTAATTGTCTCTGTATTTGACACATCTGTTATTGACCCAGTGGTTTGTTTATTTAACTTCTGACTGTTATCTTCATTAGGGGTTTTTAATATAACCAAATAGTGTTGGTTTAGTATAGCAAAAGGGATATATTATACTCATGTTTACTCTCATTTCTAAAACTAATTATTTTTAATTTTTTCCCTTGATAATGACTCTGAATAAGTACAGGAATGTTGATGGAGGTAAAATATATGAATTTGCTCATTATTAATGGACTCTGGCTTTCAGTTTCCTTATTTGAAAAAAATGTGTATGATTTCCACAGTGTCTTTCAGCTCCAAATCTGTGACATTAGTCAGTTACTGAAAATTAAAAACAGAATTAGGTCTTCTTGCAGCACAGGAAAAATGATTTGCATCTATAATAACAATAATAATAGCTAGCATTTAAATAGCACCTTAAGATTTGCAAAGTATTTTACAAATATTATCTTATTTTTATCCTAACAACAAATTTAAGAGGTACTTGCTATTACAATCTCCATTTTACAGACAGGCAAACTAAGACAGATTGTGGGTAAGTGACTTGCCCAGATTCACATAGTCAGTAAGTGTCTGAGGCTGAATTTGAACTCTAATCTTCAGTTTTACTGTTCATATGTTCTATTTACTAGGCTTCCTCCCCAAATTAATTAAAACAAATTATTATCAACAAATAGCATTTCTGAAATTTTATTCTCTGTCACAATAAAGAATTTGCCTTTAAAAAGGAGCATAAGCTTGATGAAAATAGGAAAGTAGTTTGTAGTAATATTATTCTCTTATTTTCCATAATACTTCTAAAATCATTGGTCAACATTGATATTATGAAATAGAATTATAAAGCACAAAAGGTCACTTCTCTTTTTAGTCAGTGTGAGCCTACAGATTTAGTTTTAAAAAAAATTTAGTTTTCAAACGAAGTGCTTCAAGCACAGACAGGAACAAAAATACTGAAAATATATTACCAGAAGGACCAGTTAAATGTGCTAATGATGGTACACATGTATTACATACATATGCTGCACATGTGCTTAATTTTTTTTAACTAAATAGGAAAATCTTACTCATCTCAGTAGAAAACAGGGTTGAAATTTTACAACTGCTGCCATTTGAGGACTTGATGGTATTTTGTCTCTGTGCAGTTTGTCAAGAGGCAATTTATCTAAAACTGGAAAAGGATATGGTTTTGGCTGACTAAACTGTGGAGTGATATGCAATGATAAAAGTGCTTAGGGGAATTTTGGGGGCTCTTGAGACAAACTTAGGGGGCTGTGTAGGTGTAAAGAGTCGACCAACCTCCCTTTTTTGTACATTTTTAAAAACCTGTGAATCTTGCTGACATTTTATATCTCATGCGGGAAAGAAAAACCATTGCTAGTGAGTTTGTATTGTGGAGTCCAGACTGACATTAAGACAGTTTTTTGGTCCTTGGGTAGCCAATCCTTCTCTTAATTGCAGGGCACATTTTGGTCTTAGTGCTTGGTCAAAGAGGAATTTAAATATGAGCTATGGATGAGATCTCCTAATTCTATAATTGGGTTGGTGTGTGTCTCCAGGGCCTCTACCCTGTTGATAGCAGAAGAGGATGAGGACTTTTTCTTGATCTGGGGAGAAAGTATCTGTTTTTATTACTGCATAGGTCAATTTTTTTGGAGATTTTAATATTGTAATGATAGTGTTCTGAAGCCACCTTGGGGGCAGCTGAATCGGTAAAGAAACCTGATGAACTAGGTAAAGCAGGGATTTTGAATTGGGAAGTCATGGTCATTCCCTGGGCTGAGTATGTAAGTCATTTCTTCCTTGCAAATGAGCTGAAAACTGGAAAAGTTCTGAAGACAGGGGAAAAAAGATTAACAATAAAGATTTTTATTTAGGGCTTAAAGTTCTGTAGAACATATAGATTATTTCATGTTAAAGCATATCCTATAGGGAAGTCCCATTATTCACATTTTACAGAAAAGAAAACTGAGATACCAGAGGGGTTAAATGATTTTGAATGGTCTTGCAATGAGTAAGAGTTGGAAGTAGGAGTTGATTCATCTGTCTAACTTCAAGTCACAGACTTTCTGCTACTCCATAGATTTGGAAATCTAAACAGAAAGCAATGATATTCTTTGTTAGGGAAAATTCTGTTTAAATCAGCTAGGTTCCCAGGAATAATGATATTGGCCACCAATGGAACCTGATGATTAGAGAAAGACTTGGTCATCTAGCGTAGAATAATAGGTCACAGAATCATAGAAATATAAATTTAGAGTAGAAAAGAACTTTAGAAATTATATAGTTCAACCCCCTAATTTCTTATCAGATAAGAAAAGTGAAGCTTGGGAATACTGAATGATATTCCCAAAGTCATATAGGTACTAGATAGAGGGGCAGGAATTAGCATTCATGTCTCCAAATTCAGAACTCTTTAAAATTTATTTATAATAGACCCATAGGAAGCAATAGGGGTGTGCTGGTAATGCTCAACAATTGACTTCCTGGAAAAAATGTATTCATCTCTCTCTTTTAAGTTTAATTTGCATTATTAACGTGACTTTCTTAAGTCTAGACAATCAACAAAACAATAAATCCAATTCTGCTTTGAAGTATCTACTGACTTTGAAGTATAAATACTCACTTTGAAAATTTAACCACGTGCCTTTCCATGTCTGTCCTAATTGACTCCATCACACTCTTGGAACCAAGACTTACCCAAAGAATCATTATTAACAGTAGACCAAATGAATGAAATAGACCAATGCATTCAGGCAAACTGATCCCTGAATAGAGACAAGTATAGAATTTTCAGAATCTCTGATCTTTAGATTCCTTCAGGAAGGGTGAGATAAGAAACTATTTGGGAAGTGGAACACAAGATTGGGAAGTTTAGAAGAACCATAGAGAACGTCACCTTTCCTCTTAATAGGGTAAAAGGTCTCCAGAAATAGCAATATAATTGAGCCATGATGAACCATTAACACATTAGGGTAAAATAATGCATGTATGATGAAGTAGAAAGACCAAAATATTTAAAAACTGGTTCTAGCTATACTCCTTACTGTGTGACAGAAGATAAATCACTTAGATTCTTTAAGGTTTCATTTTCTTATCTGTAAAATGACAATAAATATTTGATTGTTGTTTTTCCTGCTCAAAGAGAACTAAATTGACATCAATATGTCCAACTATATCTGATCAGGCCAATGTGAACTCAGAATGCTCTATCACAGTGCACATGGGCATTTGGAGTGGAAACGTCTCTAAATTTGAGCATCTCATGTTTCTTTTGTTATGCCATTTGCTGCTCACAAATGATAGGCGAGTTAGATTTTATTATTTCTATCACATAGAAAAGAAAATTTAGACTTGGAGAAGTTATCTATCTGTATTTCAACCTTCTTCCTCATGTACCTAACAAATAGTTATCTCTAGATGTAGCCTTTAGAACGTGCTTCCTTTTCAACCCTCCTTCAGAATTCCTCACTTCCTTTATGATGCAGTTTAAATAACTCCTTTTTCCTGAAGTCCTCAACTGTTAGTACTTTCCATCTCTACATAGCTTCTGTATATTTTGTATATATTTATTCAATATATACTTTAGTTATATGTGTATATATATATGTATATGTATATATATGATTTTGAAATGTATATATGTATGTATTATATATACATATGTACATATGTATGTGCATTGTACATATATACAAATTCAATTAATTCAAAATATATATATACATATATATTCAAAATCTCTGAGTATATACATACATGTATGTACATAGAAACATTGCATTTCCTGTTAGAATGTAAGCAGGTTTCTGATGGAAAAGAATTTTTAAATTTCTTGTTTTTGTACTAGAAGTGCTTGGCATAGCATCCAGGACATAGTGGGCTTTTAATCAGTGCTTTTGACTGCTTGATTTGAAAATCTTCAGTGATGGGGGACTCATTCCTTTGTGTAGCATTTCACTCCACCTAATTGTCTGTAGAGTACTAGACTTGGAGTTAGGAAGTACTGAGTTCAAATTTGACCTCAGACACTTACTAACTCTGTGACTCTGGGCAAGTCATTTGACTCTATCTCAGTTTCCTTGTCTGTCAAATGAACTGGAGAAGGAAATGGCAAACTACTCTAGTATCTTTATCAAGAAAATCCCAAATGTGTTCATAAAGAGTCACATATGACTGAACAACTAAAAAAGAAATTACCTGCTTTTCAGATATTTCAACCCTTTACTCTCAATTAAGCCTTTTTTCTATAAGCAAAGCATGTCTAATCTACCTTCCCTATGATAGTTCTGCAAATATTTGTGAGTTACCATCATTTTGTTCCCTAAATCTCATTTCCAGACTAAACACCCACAAAACAATACTTCAACAGTCTTCATGACTAGTTCTTTATCTATCCCAGGTATTCTCCTGAGCAAGGCTCTGATCTCTGCTTACTCACTTCCTTCTGTTGAGGTTGGGAAGGGACCTCAAAAGGTTGGGGGATCACAAACTGGTGTCCTGAGGTGTCTCAAAAGACTTTGCAGGCTTGAACCCATATCCAAATCAAGGGGCAAAGTTTATTGTAATTGTAATTCCATTTGAAGTGGGCTAAAGTCCAAGAGTTTTAGTAAGGAACCTGGAGAAAGGAGACACCTTTATCCAGTTCTTCATGTCATTGACATACTAATTTTATGCTTTAAGGTTAGAACCAAGGAGTGTTCTCAAGAATTTGGTTATCACTGATCAACAGACAGTAATGTTTGTAGGACTATTTTAAGGCCAGAAGACTTGAAATCATTGACAGACAGATTGTTAGAACAATAGTCTTCTAAGGTTAGAGAGTCTCAGGATCCCTAATATATCTTCCCTAAAGTTTAAGGGAAGAAATATTATTATATTCCTAGACCAGAAGACTTTTTACAATCATTGACAGAACAATAGCATTCTTAGATCAGAGGGCCTCAGGATCACGGATTACAAAGCCAGAAGATTTAGAATCGCTGACAGATTGTTAGAACAGAATAACCTAAAGTTTGCAAAGTGCCCAGCAAGCTTAGAGAATTCATCCTGCTTCTATCATTGCCTCAGACTTTCTTAGTCTGGTCCAGCTTTTGTAAACTATAGAAAGAAAATCCTACTAACTCAAGGAAAATCGGTGATTTTTATTTTCCTTGCTATTTTTGAAATTATGATTTTCTTGATCTAGTACCTAGAAAGAAAAGATGAGAGGAATCACCTAGATGTATGGAGACTTCCAAACTGATTTTGATCATATATGATTTAGCCTAGGAGGGACCTTAATAGTCATGTAGTTCTAAAATCTCTTATGAGTTCACAGAGAAGTGAATTTGTTTCTCTGAGGTTGCACTGAGTAAATTGTAGGATCAACAACTGAACTCAGGTTCTTTGATGCTATATCAATTATGTTTTACATTTATTACAGGCAAAATGACCTCATATATTGAAGGCAAAGTAGAGTGTGCCCAACTGTGATCCTTGAGACCAAAATAAGCTTGAAAGACTCTGCCATAGGTTGGGCACAAAGTAGTCCATATGAACATTTGGTTTGATGTCTCTAAATTTGCACATCTCACATTTCTTTATTCAGTCCTTGGGACACTATTTTATAAAATAGCTGCCCAGGTGCACAGGATTTGATGCAAACATAATTTTTATTTTAGGCATAAAGGGAAATGAAATTGAGGCATGTCAATATGTAAAACCTTTAACAGTAGTCAAATACAACCACAAGCCCATAGGATTTCAGGATTTATAGCTGAAAGAACCTCAAATATCACCCAATTAATTCATTAACAAGGATTTATTTAGTACCTACCATGTTCTGAGCACTATGTTATATACTAGGTATACAGAGAGAAAAATAAAGCAATCTCTGTCCCCAGGGTGCTTACATTCTAACTAGAGACTGCATATATACATATGAACGTAGTCCTCTTCTGGGGTATTTTACCAACCTGGCCTCTCATAGGTTACAGGATGAATCTCTAGGGAGTGACTGCTAGCTCATGTTCAATAATAATTATAACTAATTTATAAATAACCTTTTACAGCTTGCAAAGTACTTTACATATATAATATCATTGATCTTCAGTTTGAGGCAAGACAATTTTACAATTAAGGAAAGCAAGATTGTGAGGTTAAGTGAGTTGTGATATAGAGTGTGGATTTGAGGTTAGATTTAAATCCTAGTCTTCCAGATTTAATGTCCGGAGCTCTATTTACTACACTGAGCAAGCAAATCTATAGATATGTGCTTTTAAAACTCTAGCTCTTGTGCTCCAATTGCTGTTCTTATTTCAATAGATGTAATTAGGACAAAGTAAAAACTTTTTCTAAAATGTGGAAATTTCAGAATTGCATTATGATCATATATGATTTAGCCTAGAAGGTACCTTAACAGTTATATAGTTCTAAAATCTCTTATGAGGATTCAGAGAAGTGAATTTAGTAGTAAGAACAGTAGCTAACAAACATTTTTATCTCAAACCTGGCATTTGTGAAAAAAGGAGGCCCATATAAAGCGTACATTAATAATGAAGCATCCATATAGGGATGATATGTGGACAAAACAACTCATCCTTCTGTTGTAGCAAGTCTCTGATATTCTTGTTTTCTCCTGGTGCTCATTTAATATTCTCCTTTCTGAGCTAGGCTCTTTGAGCCTGTTCTTATCTGTAGTTTAACTACAAGTGATAGGGTTAATGCAACCAGAAATCCAGAATTAGCTCTTTTCTCTGCTATCTAGGGTCCCACTCCTTAGAACTGTCTCCACTGACTGTCTCTGTGGACAGTGTCTCCTCCTAGGAGTGCTACAGAAGATGGAGAAAGGAGAAATCCTTTCCTCTACTGCTGCCCTCTACAAAGGACATACAAGAGAAAAGGAAAAGAGAAATCTCTCAGGAGATGATTTCCTCCTCCATAGATGGCTAGTTTCTAGACCACTAAGGGTCCCATTGCTAGATGCTGCTTCTTCCCCCGATTCTCTTCAGGCTGGCCAGCTAGCTTTTTAAAGGCCACCTGAGGTATGTTCACTCTTATGCTAGCCAGTGTCAAATTTCCTCTTTAATTTCATCCAGGAAGAAATTCTTTATACCTCATAAAGGGGTCACAAGGAGAAAATATTTTCTACTTTATAGAATTAACACCTTGTTGTTTTTGATATCTTTTCTTTCTGTGATATTATCAACTGGGGTGGATTGTCCTAATCAAATTACCTATCACACACATATATATGCATATGCACAAAATAATTATAATTGTATATGATATATAACATATAATTGTATGTAATAATTATAAGATCATCTAGTACAGTTTCCAAATTGGTCTCTTTGTCATAAATGGCTCCTCATCTCCGGCCTCAGTGCTTTATACAATCTGTTCCCATGAATATTATCTCTCTTTGTTTCTACCTCTTAGAAGAGGGAAAAGCTGAATACAAAGCTATTTTGATTCCCCTAATTTTAAATTATTTCCCCTTTTCCATAAAATTCCTTTGTATATATTTAAAATTTATTTATCTAGAATCATATTATTTCTTTCAAGTAGAATATAAACTCTTTGAAGGCAGGAATCACTTCGTTTTCATATTTACATCTCTTGTTTCTATCCCATTGTTTGAAATGTAGTGGGTTCTTAGAAAATGCTCTTTGAACTGGATTGAATTCTCTAGTTTTTAGATGAGAAAATTAATTGAAGATTGTTATATTTACTAGTTTATAGAGTAATTATTTCTATTTAAACCATTGTAAGGAACTTGACAAAAAAACTAGACTATCAACATAATACATAAACATAGGGCTTTCTCATCCATTGAAAATCTAATAAATCTTTTTTAGAGTTACTGGCTGTAAATTGGAGCCCTGATGAATAGTAGTAGATTAATGATGAATATACTATTTAGTGATTCTTTTTTATTTTTTAACTAGCCCCTGTCCCAATAACAGGTAATCTCTCATTTTTAAAGGGGGAGTCTCAAAGGTAGAATTTGAATTAGAGCTCAGCTTGATTTATTTGTAAGCAAAGGACAAGAATACTCTGAAGTTTTGTCTTGGAGTGAGATTAGAAATTTATGACCTTTGGATGTCTTCCTCCAAATGTTATTTCCATTCTGGTCCTGATTTCTTCCATTTTCACTATTAAGTAACTTTATTATGAGAAGTCATGAAAAATCCACATATATCTTTAGTCTTAAGGGATAAAGTTGGATGAGAATAATTAATTACAGGGCTTGGGAGAATTAATTCATGTTTATGATTAAGGTTGAAATACTAAGTGGGAAGATATGGTAGTGATGAATAAAGCTGAAAAAGAGAAGATTTAAGGTATCTCTTCTAGCCTAAGGCCAAAGTCAGGAGTGGAGGAGGGGCAGGCAAGACTCAGGGTATTTTGAGTGTTTTCTTGAACAGTGGTTGGATATTGGACTGAGTGTTTATTAGTGGTAGCATGTAAATTGGGAAGAAATTCAAGCTGAGATCCCTTAATGTATCAAGCCCTGGGGCCTAAATCAATTGGTGATATTCATGGGAAGGAACACAGGCTGTTGTCTAAGACAAATTACTTGTTCATTAAAACAAAAGGACATAGCTGTATAGCACAGGGAGAATAAAAAAATATCTTAGCAACAATTCATGAGGTGATGACAAAATCATAACTGAGGGCCAAAGCAATTTCAACCAAGGGGGATCCCCAGAGGATGGAAGGCAAGAATTTAAGATTAGCAAAGAAATTGAGCTTCACTCAATTGATCTGATATTTTCCAGCTTTTAAATTAGGATAGCTGCACTCTCTCACCTATACATGATGGGTGGCAAATTCTTCTAAATGGAGAGCAGCTCTGTTAAGGTTAATGACAGATATTAGAGCAATGTATATGATGCTAGTTCACATGTGTGAAGTAGGTCACAAGTAGGATTAAGGGATGGAGAGTATAGGGAGGCAGATTTTGCTCACTAATAGACAGATATTCCTCACTCCTGAAGATGACTGAAAATTGAATGGGTTTTATTAGGAGGTAATAAGTTCCCCATCACTGGAAATACTTTGCCCATGTACCAGACATTGCCTAGAGCTGTGGTTTGGCTTTGGTGGGGGAGTGGGTGGGAGGGAAATGGAATAGGTTAGAGGCTGATTTCTCAGTCAGTCAGTCATTCAATGATGATGTACACACCAGATCACGGTAGATAGCAAAAGTTGGGGTTTGGTCACATGAAGAATTCACAATGGCCATCTCTCTGGCTAAAGGTAGATTTATTTAGGAGAATAGGTTCACAGACAAAATGAAGGGATACAATATATACCAGGAATGGTAAATTTGAAATGTTTTTGTGAGAGAATAGAAGGGCATTTTAATAATTAAAATGGAAAAAGCAAGTTCTCTTTTGTTGATTTTGCCATTTGCCAGGAGATTGGGACATACCCTTAGCTGGCAGGCTAAATACTGACAATAAGGAGGAGATTTGGGATCAGAAGAGACACCATAAAGTATGGTGGGATTAGGAGAGACCATGTGGAATGGAAGAGGGGCAAGGGGAAAAACACCATGAGGTAGAATGCCATAGCAGAGTGACCCAAAGGAGGGCAGCAGCCACGGGATGGGCCATAAATAAATTTGGAGGGAGATATTAACCTCAGGGATGCGATTGGGATTTCTGATGGGGCATGACAAGGTAAGACTGGTGGAGACTCCTACAGAGGGTGGGTCTAAGGGCTTTCCCAGAACTCGGATTTCTCACTGGGTGACCTCCCCAAAGGGCCCAGGGAGCTAAACTGATCTTTCTGTTAGTGCCTTCTCTCTGCCTGCCGCAGGGCTCAATTGTCCAGTTTTTCTCACAGTCACCATTCAGCTACTCATCAAAATGAGCATTTATTAAGTACCTAGGTTAATGTGCTAGGCTCTGGAGATACAAAGAAAGGCAAAAGACAGAACTTGCCTTTGAGAAATTCTGTTGGTTGGTTGCTGTCCTTCGTTTTCCAAGAGGACCAAAATGATCTTTTAAAAAAATTATAACTTTTTATTGACAGAACCCATGCCTGAGTAATTTTTTTTACAACATTATCCCTTGTACTCACTTCTGTTCTGACTTTTCCCCTCTCTCCCTTCACCCCCTCCCCCAGATGGCAAGCAGTCCTGTACATGTTAAATATGTCATAGTATATCCTAGATACAATATATGTGTTCTTTTGTTGCACAGGAAGAATTGGATTCAGAAGGTAAAAATAACCCGGGAAGAAAAACCAAAATGCAAACAGTTTACATTCATTTCCCAGTGTTCTTTCTTTGGGTGTAGCTGCTTCTGTCCATCCTTGATCAATTGAAACTGGGTTAGATCTCTTTGTCGAAGAAGTCCACTTCCATCAGTATCATACAGTATCGTTGTTGAGGTAGGACCAAAATGATCTTGATGGAATATACCTTCTAGGGGAGACAGCAATAATTTTAAGTTTCCCTGACCTTAGGGTACTTCTGTTCTAACAATCTGTCTGGCTTTGGAATCTGATCCTGAGGCCTTCTGATCTAAGAATGCTATTGTTCTATCAATGATTATAAAAGATTATAAAAATATTTCTTCCCTTAAACTTAAGGGAAGATATATTAGTGATCTCTAACTTGTTCTGACAATCTTGTTCAATGATTCTTAAATCTTCTTACTTTAGATATTTCACACAAACTATTAGACACTATATTCTTCAGAAGAGGCAGCTGATAGGATGGGGCTTCTCAGTATTGGGTCAGACTAGCCTCTAAAAAGTGAGAGCAAGTACATCAATGTGTTGAGATAGGAAGGAGCAGCAGAGCTCTGGCAGGACCTGTACTGGTTTTTTCTCTTGCTTGTGTCTTCATTGTAAAAGAGATCATCTGTGGCTGTATTTGCGACTAGGGTCAAGGTTTGTGCTAGTCTATGAATTAGAGAGCTCCTCTTTTTGCTTGCTAAAACTAGAGAAATAAGCAATGACAAAACCTCGTTTTAGATTCAATCTAGAGCTGTTTCTCTGAATCAAATTGCTTAATGTTTATTTCCAATTTCCTGTTTCCAGAGGAAGAGAGGCAGGTATTGAGACTGTGACATTGTGATTACTTGTGGTTCCTCTGTTTCTGGTTAGAAGTTGTCTTACATGACTACTAAGGAGGTATATATGTCTGTATAGTGATAATTCACATTGTCTTTCTTTTTTGTCTTTGTCGCTTCAAGGCATGATACATAGTAGGTACTTAGATGCTTATTGAATTGAATTACCTAGGACTTTCATGGTTAACAAAATACCTTCTAATAATTCTTTATAGCTCTTCTTACAGCTGAAGTAATCAAGGAGCAGAGAGCTGAAAGAAACCTTAGACATCACTTTTAACATTCTTAGTTTACAAGAAGGAAATTCTTCTCCAGGTAGCAAGCAGGAGAACTGGAATTAAAACTACTGACTCTAAATCTGAAAATTTCCTCACAATGCCATGCTGTTCCAGATGACAGATATGTAATAGACTATCTAAAGTCATATAATGAATAAGCATGGGAATCAAGAACGAAATTCTGGTCTTCAAACATTAAGTTCAGGGTACTTTTCAACATACTACCCTATCTCATTTTGAAAGATAGTTGAGCTTTTATATAATATGGATAAAACACTTTCTGCTGGACACTGAAATGAGTTCTGTGTTTTTTATACTCATTGTTCTTTAAAAAAGGAATAAAGAAAGAGATAAAAGAATTTTAGAGCATATGAGGATTTTTTAAAAAACAGAAACAATTTATCATTTTTAATTGGGAGACAAGTAGAAAGGCCTCCTCTAGAAGTAACAAAGTACAGAATCTTGGCTTTTGAATTTTAGGATTCAACGATCAGTCTGAGAGAAAAACAAAATGGTTCAACAATGAATTAGTGCTTTCCCTTTTTTGGTCATTACAACACAAAATGATAATTATTTTATTTATTGTTATTGCTTTGTTTAAAGTTTTTGTGGTTTTAATCTCAGATAAACTAAAGAGGTGTGACATTTCCAAGAATCTAATATGCTGAACTATTCTAATGAATCTTTCCATACACTCACAGATTTAGGTGTGACTTGAGGAACTATGTAAATATGGATTGCTTAATGTTGCTCTGACATAAAAGGGGGTAATGCAGTCATGTATCTGAAAAAAGTTCATTTAAGCTTACAAGAAATCATTTGGCCTGTAAGAAACTTAGTAAAACTTGAAGTAAGACACATGGAAGGTAATAGAATTGTGTCTTTAAAAAAATGAAGAAATTAAAACCATTTCTAGTCATATGAAAAATGTTCTAAATCATTATTGATCAGAAAAATTCAAATTAAGACAACTCTGAGGTATCACTACACACCTCTCAGATTGGCTAAGATGATAGGAAAAGATAATGAAGAATGTTGGAGGGGATGTGTG
Source organism: Sarcophilus harrisii (assembly GCF_902635505.1). Lineage (NCBI taxonomy): Eukaryota > Metazoa > Chordata > Mammalia > Dasyuromorphia > Dasyuridae > Sarcophilus > Sarcophilus harrisii. The sequence goes on from NC_045428.1 coordinate 522,583,861, forward strand.
AAAACCAGGACGCTAATACATTGTTGGTAGAGTTGTGAACTGATCCAACCATTCTGGAGAACAATTTGGAACTATGACCAAAGGGCTAAAAAACTGCAGTTTTTAACTAAAACCTTTGATCCCGCAGTGTCTCTATTGGGTCTATATCCCAAAGAGATCATAATAAAGGGAAAAGGATCCATATGTGCAAAAATGTTTGTAGCAGCCCATTTTGTGGTGGCAAAGAACTAGAAACAGTTGGGGAATGCCTGAACAAGTTATGATATATGAATGTAATGGAATATTATTGTTCTGTAAGAAATGACCAGCAGAATGATTTCAGAAAGGCCTGGAGAGATTTACATGAACTGATGTTAAGTGAAGTGAGTAGAACAAAGAGAACATTATACACAGTAACAAGATTATACAATGATCAATTCTGATGGACACGACTCTTCAACAATGAAGTAATTCACACTAATTCCAATAGACTTGTGATGGAGAAAGCCATCTGCATCCAAAAAGAGGATTATAGGGGCTGAATGTGGATCACAACATAGTATTTTTTTGGGGTTTGTTTTACTTTACTTTTTTGTTGTTTACTTGCTTTTTATTTTCTTTCTCATCTATTTTCTTTTTGATCTGATTTTTCTTGTGCAGCATGATAATTATGGAAATATATATACAAAAATTGCATATGTTTAACATATATTGGATTACTTTTTGTCTAGGGGAGGGGATAGAGAGAAGGAAGGGGGAAAATTTGAAATATGGGGTTTTGCAAAGGTGAATGTTGAGAATTATATTTGCATATATTTTGAAAATAAAAAGCTATTATAATAAAAATAAAATAAAATAAAATAACCATAGTTATGGCAAAGAGCCTGCTTCTAGTCTATAGTTGGTGTGTGGACAAGTAATCTATGTCCTTAGTGCCCCCAAGGTGATTTTTTTCCCTAAGATGATAAATTGCAGACAAATTACTGATCTTTATTGGTGAAGGGAATTTCTGTAATCGAAGTTCCATAAACTGATGAAGCCAAGGTCCACTGTTCTTCTCCCCAACCTCCCCCCCCGCAAAAAAAAAATTATGGCGCAAAATTTCCAGTTTTTAATGATCTCTCTATATTCTTTTCATAAAAGATTAAAACATTTAAAGTGATAAAATTGAGATCATAATTACCTAGATTAATATATTCCTTAAGGGAAAATCTTTCTATTTGGAAGCCAGTCACCAGATGGAATAGACTCCTAAAGAGAACTCTGAGGAGTTAATATAACCAGTACATTTTAGAAAGGACTGTAAATTTCTAGAGTATAAAAGAATAAAAGTAGATTAAGGAAATGGAGATGGAGAAAGGGAAAGCAGCTTTTTTTTTTTTTTTTGATGCCTCAATAAAAACATTTTTTCCTCCACAAATATTAGGTGACTTTGTAAGGTCTATTTTTCCAATAGTTTTTCTAAAGAGAGACAAGATTCTAGACACTGCCTAGTTCAATTGCCTAATTTATTAAGTGAAAAAGTTGAATGTAACTCCCTGTATCAAAATTTCTCTCAATCAGAAAAGAAGACAAATAATGGAATGACTTTAGCTGGTAGTTCACTGATGTACAGTACTCAGGCTCCTGGAGAGAAGTTATATTCTATTATCTGTGAATTGATAAAATAGACTTCCAATCTCTGATAGCTACAAAATGTTATGATTAATAAAGTGAAAGTTGACTTAAAAGATTACTAAATTCATGGGTAGTTCTTTGTCATCATGACTTTTCTCAGTCAGCTGTGGCTAAACACTGTACAACTATTCTCATGTGGAACTCAGAAATATTTTTGATGTTGTTTAAGAAAGTTGGAAATCTCTTATTTAGATATGTTCATGTGAGGTTGGAACTAAGAGGATTATTTATTTTTAGAGATTCACTATTGCTTGTTTTCAGGATAGGTGCTATACATTAGTCCTGTCAAACAGAAATGGAAGCTAAGTCCTGTTGATTTAGAAAACCACAATATTAACATTATCTACATTGCATTGTATTTTTATTTATTCTGTTAAATATTTCCTAATTATATATATATTTAATTTCTTTTTTTTTATTTTGAAAAAAATTCTTTACATCATTATCCCTTGCATTCACTTCTGTTCAGACTTTTTTCCTCCCTTCCTCCACCCCCAGATGGCAAGCAGTCCTATACATGTTAAATATGTCACAGTATATCCTAGATACAATATATGTGTGCAGAATCGAACAGTTCTCTTGGTGCACAGAAAGAATTGGATTTAGAAGGTAAAAATAACCTGGGAAGAAAAACAAAAATGCAAACAGTTTACATTCATTTCCCAGTGTTCTTTCTTTGGGTATAGCTGCTTCTGTCCATCATTGATCAATTGAAACTGAGTTAGATCTTTTCTTTGTTGAAGAAATCCACTCCCATCAGAATACATCCTCATACTATTGTTGTTGAAGTATCTCCTGGTTCTGCTCATTTCACTTAACATAAGTTCATGTAAGTCTCTCCAAGCTTCTCTGTATTCATCCTGCTGGTCCTTTCTTACAGAACAATAATATTCCATAGCATTCATATACCACAATTTACCCAACCATTCTCCAATTGATGGGCATCCATTGATTTTCCAGTTTCTAGCCACTACAAACAGGGCTGCCACAAACATTTTGGCACATACAGGTCCCTTTCCCTTCTTTAGTATCTCTTTGGGATATAAGCCCAGTAGTAACATTGCTGGGTCAAAGGGTATGCACAGTTTGATAACTTTTTGGGCATAATTCCAGATTGCTCTCCAGAATGGTTGGATTCGTTCACAACTCCACCAACAATGCATCAATGTCCCAGTTTTCCCGCATCCCCTCCAACATTCATCATTATTTTTTTCTGTCACCTTAGCCAATCTGACAGATGTGTAGTGGTATCTCAGAATTGTCTTGATTTGCATTTCTCTGATCAATAGTGCTAATTATATTTTAATCTGGTTCAGGCCCATGGGGGTTTTGCAGCATTCCAGGCCCACAGGCTACAAGTTGTATATTTTTGTCATATAGGAATAATAATAATGGCTAGTAATAACACTTTTACAAAAATTATGCCATTTGATTTTCACAACAACCCTTGGAGGCAAATCTATTATCATCCCCATTTCACTAATGAGAAAACTGAGGTAGACTGAGGTGACTATGTTCCCCTCAATTAGTAAATGCCTGGGATCTGAACTCAGATTTTCCTGACTCCAATTGCAATGTCCTTATCCACTGTGAAACTTACTTAGCTGCCTAAGGAAAGAAAGCGAATTGGAGCAATCCATGATCCTGACAATCTATAGCAGCACAGACAAGACAAATACTGGATCAGGTCTTTCTCCTCTCACCAGGCAGGATTTGGGGTAAGGTGGGGATGGGATAGGGTATTACTTTTTCCAGTGTTCCCAGGAAGTTGTAGGGATTTATTATCATATTTTCTAACTCTTGGAATAGAGTATTTTACTATTGAAATACATTAATTTTTGGAAGTTTGGTTATAGCCATTAGTAGAAAAAAGGCATATGGGATAATGAAAGTGTATGTGAAGTGGGTCAAGTTCCACATTTGACATATAATAATTATATAATCATGGGCAAGGTACTTAATCTAACAGTTTTTGCAGGAGAGTATGAATTACATCAGAGTTGCCAATCTGTATCAATAGAGTAGTATTTTTGAGGGAGTTCCTTATTCTAATTAAATCATAGGTCGGGACCCATTAAAAATAATCAATAAAGAAGTAGTAAAGAACTTAGAAAACATGAATAAAAGCAAGACATTTCCCCAAATTTCATATCATGTTCATTATGACAAGATGAAGAAACAGGAAGTATTTTGAGGGAAAGGACAAAAGAAAGAGATAAGGAGGGAAGGGGCATTTAACTTGAAAGGCTGATTTTTTTCTCTCTGAAGTCATCTGACCACCTTGGACATTAATCAGAGGAGAGCGTTTCTCATCAACTTGCTCCTCCTGTTAAATAGCAGGACTTGGACTGTGGATCCCTCAGCTATAAATTCTCTCAGTCTCTAGCCTGGAAGAAGCTCAGTCTTTAAAATTGCAAATAAAAATTATCTCTCTCTTTTACATTTGAAAACTTTTTCTCTTGATATTCTCTAAGTGGACTTTTTGAGTTTTGTGTTGCTTAAAATTCCATCTTATGTCAAAAGCTTTAAAATACTAAAAGGAGTCTATTGCTTTTTTTTCTCTTCAAGAGAGTTAGGAAATCTGAATTCAAATCTAGCTTCGGACACATACTAACTGTGTAACACTGGACAAGTCATTTATCACCTATTTCTGTTTCTTCAAATGCAAAATTGAAATCATAATAGCATCAATATTCAGGATTGTGAGGATAAAATTAGGTAAGATTTGCAAGCTGCTTTGTAAACCTTAAAATGGTATATAATGCTGCTAGCTTGTACTTGTAATTTTGGGGACTTTTAAGTTCTATCTGATGATGGAGGAAATACTGTGAAGAATCCTTTCCCTGAGATACAGTGCTTGCTGACCACTATGGTTTTCTGGAAATGATCCAAAGGATTAAATTGCATATTTTTTTGGACCCATTCTATGATTTTGTTGTTGAGTTATGGATCACATTATTAATTAACTTCCCAAGAGAAAACTCCCATTTCCAATGCAGAGCAGCATTTCTTGAGCAACTTTCAACCTTTAAAGAGATGTTTGGAGCACTAACAGTTAAATGACTTACTATCACAGATGATTTGAACACAATGTTTCCTGACCTGATCCTAGTCCTTGATATCCACCAAGCCATACTTCCTCTCAGGCCTTAAATATTTATCAGGAAGAGATCCTAGAGACATTAGCATTATCCTTTCCTTTATAAATTTCAGAACCTCTCTCTTTTCTAAGCAACAACTCAAAGTGTCTAGTTTTCTGAACTTGTTATGCTGAATTTGTTTGGTGCCCTGTGTCCAAGAATATGCTTATGTGATACATCATCAGCTTCAGCTATTGCCACAACATCTTCCCCCCCCCAAATAGTATTTTGTTTTTACAAATACATATAATAGTTTTCAACATTCATTTTTATAAAATTTTGTGTTCCAAACTTTTCTCCCTACCTTACTGACCTTCCCCTATCCCCAAGACAGCAAGCAATCTGATATAGGTTAAATATATGCAATTCTTTTAAGGAAATTTCCATATATGTCATGTAGTACAAGAACAAAAGAGGAAAAAAAGAAACCACAAGAGAGAAACAAACAAAAAATGTGAAAATACTATGCTTTGATCCAGTCAGTCTTCATAGTTCTCTCTGGATGTGGATGGCATTTTCCATCTCAAGTCTATTAAAATTGTCTTGGATCACTACATTGTTGAGAAGAGTAAGTCTATCATATTGAATCATCACACAATCTTGCTGTTAGTATGTACAGTCATCTGATTCTGTTCACTTGATTTAGTATCAATTCATGTAAGTCTTTCCAGGCTTTTCTGAAATCAGCCTGCTCACCGTTTCTTACAGAACAATAATAGTCCATCACATTCATAAACCAAAACATATTCAGCCATTCCCCAACTAATGGATATCGACTCAATTTTCAGTTCCTAGTCACTAAAAAAGGACTGCTACAAACATTTTTGCACATAATTGCCAGCACATCTTGGCAACTAGTTTTTGCAAGTCTTTCTCTTCTTATCTTGCTCTAGACCAGGAATTCTTAAGCTTGTGTTATGGATCCCTTTGATAATCTGGTGAAGCCTGTGTACTCTTTCTCATATTTATGATTTTAAGCACATAAAAAATGCACAAAACAATAAAGATAATAAGTTAATGGGAATAAAGATGCATTTTTTCTCCATTCAGGTTCATGGAAGTTTTTTTATTTCTGAGGGCATCTTCTCTAGCCACTAAGTCTAGATTTCTGAAGATTTGTTCAAAAAGGAAAAGAGAAATTCACTGAAAAGTTTGCAGGAAATCAAGAATGGTGAAATTTAAAGATATCAATATAAAAACATTTATGAATATACAATATAAATAAATTAATACAATTTAATAAAAGTAAATTAGCCAAGATAGACTGGGGGGAAGGTACCCAAACTTGTTAAGCTATTTCTTACCTCAAGTTCCCCAGAATTATCTAGCTTTCTCTATGACTCACTAGGCCTGGAGTCTAAGGCATAATATTTTGACTCCTTCTTTTGGCTCCACAAAGATAATACTTATCCTAATAACAAATAATCTGTAGGTATTTCTGGCATATATAGCTACATGGATTCTCTGGCTGTACAAATTTGCCCATGTGAAAAATTCCCAAGTTCACTCAATAAATCAAGAAATCTCAAGGTAGCTATTGACCTTGTTGTGTTCCACCCACATTTCTACCTTATTACTTGACTAACGAGGTACTTCCCCTTTCTGTGCCCAAAAAGGGTTGGGGAGGAAAACAGTCATCTTTTATAATGCAGCTTGTCTTCCAAATTACCCAGAAAGCAGAATGATTAAATTCAACATTTTCTTCTTTTACAAACAAGTTAGTCAGCCAACAGGTTATTTATGCAATACTAACTAACTGTGTGCAAGGCAAAAACAACCATCAATTCCTGTCCTTAAGGAGTTTATGTTCTAATGACCTAGCATTATGTAAACAACTAAATTCTCTCTCTTTCTGTCTCTGTCTCTGTCTCTGTCTCTCTCTGTCTCTGTCTCTCTCTCTCTCTCTCTGTCTCTGTCTCTCTCTCTGTCTCTGTCTCTCTTTCTTCCTTCCTCTCTCCCCCCCCTCTCTCTTTCTCTCTTTCTCCTCTCCTCTCTACCTGTCCCTTTCTTCCTTTCCATCCCTCCCTCTCTCCCTCCCTCCCTCCCTCTGTCTTTCTGTTTCTTTGTCTCTCTGTCTCTGTCTGTCTCTGTCTCTCTTTCTCCCGTTTTCTCCCCCCTCCCCTCTCTCTTTTTCTCTCTTTCTCCCCTCCTCTCTCCCCCTTCCTTCCTTTTTCCCCTCCCTTCCTCCCTCTGTCTTTCTGTTTCTTTGTCTCTTTGTCTCTCTGTCTCTGTCTCTCTCTATCTGTCTCTCTCTCTGTTTCTCTCTATCTCTGTCCCATCCTTCCCCTCCCTCCAAATAGAAGACTTTTTATCTGTTTCTGTAGGTAACAGAGAACCATTGGATTCATTCAGGGGGATGAGAAAAGAGGGAAGTTACTCATTTAGATCTACATTTTAGAAAAATCATTTTGATAACTAAGTGGATGATGGATTAGAAGCAGGAGGGAATTGAGAGGAGCACCTGAGAAGGTTATTGCAATACTCCAGTCAAAATATGATGAAGGCCTGAATTAGGAATGAACATTTGGGATTGGTGCAAATGAGGAGTTAAGGATGACATCACAATTGTGAGACTAGTGACCTTGATAATAAATAGAAAAGTTCAGAAGATAGAGAGGATTTGAGTTGAAAGACAATGAGTTCTTTTGAGTTTGAGATTCTTTTGGGAAATCCAGTTTGATATGTCTAAGAAACATTAGAGAGATGCATAATTGTAGATTAGCAGAGAGACTAGAGCTAGATATATACACAAATACATGTATTTAGTAATCATTGCACAGCAATGATTACTGAACCTATGGAACCTAATGAGAACATCAAGTACTGTAGTATAGAGTGAAAAAAGAACAAGGTCAAACCCCTTGGGGATGCCCTCAAGTTTAGTGGACATGATCTGGATGAAGAACTAGTAGGGGAGATTGAGACATAGTCAGAGAGGTAGGAGAAGAACAAAGAGAGAGGTATCTTATGAAAGCATGGAGAAAGGATAGTATTCAGAAGAAAAGTTGACAACAGTCTTTTTTGTTATTTCTACTCATTAGAACATAATTCTGACCTCTTCCCCACCTGTCTAAGTCTAGGTACCTGTAGTGATGACATCATTATTTAAAATGGATAGTAACTTCCTGTTTTTTTCATTTAAATTACTGATGATTATGAAAGAAGATAAGATTAATTTTAAAAAAGGCATTATTATAAAGAAGATGGATAACATAAGAAATAAATAAGATAAAATAAGGGAAAAAAATAAAGTAGCAGGAATAGGATAAAAAGAGAGACAGAAGGAAAATAATGAGTAAAAATAAAATGGAGGGAAATTTACAAATAGTAATTATAAGTTTGAATATGAATGAGATGAACTTGTGTTTGACAAGAGAATATTGTCTGTGGCAACAACAATATTGTTTAATAATTACTTTGAGTGAGTAAATAATTTTTACTTTAAATGCCCAAATCAATTATGAGGGACATATAAAGAAAGACACTATCTGTATCCAGAGAAAGAATTGATAAACAGTAGTATATATAGAATATTTTTACATATACATTCCTAGTTGTATCTAATGTGGGGGAGGAAGGGAGAAAAAAAGAAAAAAATTCATATCTTTATTTTTCCCTTCTAAATAGCATTTTCCCTCATTATATCTCAAGAAAATTTTTAGCATTCATTTTTACAAAATTCTGAGTTCTAAATTTTCCTCTCTCTGTCCCTCCCTCTCTTCCCCTCTTTCAAAGGTGGTATGTAGTTTGATATAGTTTGTACATGTGCTATCATGTAAAACATTTCCATATTAGTCACAGTTGTGAAAAGGGAAACAAAGCAAGAGGTAGAATAAAGGAAGTGAAAAATATATGCTTTGATCTGCATTCAGAATTCCATCAGTTCTTTATCTGGATATGGATAACATTTTTCTTTCTGAGTTCTTTATGTTTGTCTTGGATCAATGTGTTGCTGAGAAGAACTGAGTCATTCATAGTTAATCACATGATACCTTTATTATATTTGAAACAAATATCAAGTTGCACATAATAGATTTGAATTTTCATATGCAATCATCTCTTTATTATATTATGTTATGGAAATGTTTTTTTTATTCCATAAATTAAAAATAAATAAATAAACACACAAATAATTCTTTTAAAAAGAAGGCATCAGGCATGTTTAAAGAATTGAATGTGGGCTGATTCCAGAAGGAGTCGGGATATGCTGGAGCCAGATCTAAGGGAAGAGAAGATTGTTGAATTTCAAGTGTGAGTATTTAAATCTCATAAGTCAGCAGGGCAAACTATAAATCAGAGCTTGATTTATAGTAATATTGTTTAGATTCTACCCTTAATAAAGTGATGGAGAAAATGTTAATAATGCAAATTTTAAAAAAATCTATCCCCTCTAGAAAACTATCATTAAACATTTACCAGAATACTACTAAATGGGAAGACATTGTGGGAAAATTTCCTCTAGTTGATTCAGGTTGGAAAGTGAATCTGGTGCTAGAAAGGTCTCAGTAGAAATAAAGTGCAGAATGCTATGAATTTCTCCAAATTACAAGTGATATAGTTCCAGAACACTGGGATCAGAATCTCTTTCCCCTTTTATGTTGAGTCACTCAATTAGGAGTGCTCTAACTAACTGTTTCTGGTATAGTTTGGGTCTTTGAAACATCTTATTACCTCCTTGGGTAAGAACCTTTAAACGTAGGCATGAGAGCATCATCTTTTCAGTCCATGATGATGCACTTATAGACAAAGTGTTTTGTAATCCTCAGGGATAAGACCGCTCAAATTCTGAGCTCAGGATCACTGTATTTTTTCTGCTTTCTCTTTTCTTTCTTAGATTTGAGTTTCTAGCCAACATCTTCTTTGTCATTTATTGCAGAAACTTTTGTTTTTTGAAGTGGATTTACTCATAACTCTTTAACATCACACCTTTCATCTGGAGATTTCAAAGAAGTTACCAACCACCTGTCATTAAGTGTCATTATTTCTAAAGGAGGCAAAAGAAAGAAAGACTTGCTTGAAGTAATTGAGTCAGAATTGCCTGGAGTTTTGAGCCTTGACCCAGGGAGAGTGCAACATTTTAAATGTTTTTTTTTCCTCTAAAAATATAATTTTTGATATAATTATTTTCACATTAGGCTTCAATGGATTTGGCTACCTTTGGAATACATCAGTCTCAATAATAGTCATTGTTATAATAGCAATAATAATAGCTGTCATTTTTTAAACCAGACTTTGAAGTTTATAAAATATTTCATTGTACATGACCTCACTCAAATTTCTGAGTTAGACTTACCCATAGTTTTCTTCCAATTATTTAAATCTGATTTTATTAAATTTTTTATTTTTATAATTTTGTTCATACAGTTACTGGGTTTGTTTTGGCAGGTATACTCCCAATTAGGAGACAGAGTCTATCACTGAAACACTCAAATGTCAGGCTGAGGAGGACCTTGAGGAGGCAGACCTTTTCATCTAACTAGGAAAGCAACAAGTGGGAGGTGGGGCATTGAGTCCAGAAGATAGTGGACTAATAGGAGATAATGCATCTCTTGTTAAGAGATATCCCAAAGACAAACTAGAAACACTGAGGATAGGCAGCTTCAAGATTTCATAGGGCCAAAGACATTTGGAGTCTAGCAGAGAGTTATACCTAAAGGAAATTTCATGAAAACTCCACAAAAGAAGGCAAGAATTCTCTTCTCCTATTCCCTTCTTAATTTGTGGAATGCCCCTTTGTCACCTATAACTCATAGCTCCAAGTTATTTGGAGTTTGTTTCTCCTTTTATGAAGTCTTCATGAATGTCCCTGAGGTGCAGTTGTTCCGATGTCACACAAATATTCTTCATATTTGCCTTAGCACCATTGTACTCTAAATTTCAGCTTGCTTTTCTCATGGATCTATGTGTTCTAATACAAAAATATGTCCTAGGCTTTTGGGAGAATTTTTTTGGTACCAATTGTATTTACCATGGCACTTTAGTAACTATCCCTATGCAAATGTTAATCTAGTCTGGTTCATATCCAGTGGGGAAGACAACAAATGGGGGTCTATGAGTAATAATGGTAGAAAATTCCCAACCATTTAGGGTTACCCTTAGACTCCTGGAGGGAGAAATAGTCAACTACCTTCTGGGAACCTAAAAGTTCTGCAAGTTTGGAGAGTGAGTCCAAAGGGATTACAATAATATCATAGGATCTAGAAATTGAAGAAACTGAAACATTCCACATCTCAGAAAATAATTTTGTAAAACACTTCACCATATCAAGTTGCTTCTTAAATGAAATGAACACAATTGATTTTAGAAAGGCATTATCATTAGTGTCAGCAAAAAATGAGATTGAAAGTAGTATCAAAGTATCTTATTTCCCCATTTTTATAGACTAGATGCATAGGGTAGTTCTCTAGCCACAAATGAGTGGACTGATGGAGTTTTTTTTTATCAGAAGTTTTGTAGATGAGGTTTTATTTTTTTTAAACTATTATCTTCCACATCAAAAATTTTTAGTAAGCTATAATGAAATTTATGAGAATTATCAACCTAAAGAAGAACAGAATTTGGTTTGAAGAGTAAATTTTCTGTGAATCCTTGTATAAATAGATATGCACCATGGATCTTAGCCTGAATGAAACCCTATTAAGAAAGCAAGTGAAAAAAAAAGCCCAGTCTAATTCAATCACTTGTTAACTTTTGAATATTTTGCTGTTTCTTATTATCAATACCAAAGTATTCCTCTAATACTGAAAAATGAACAATGCACCAAATTTCAGACATTTTTAAAGATCAATTTAAACAAAAGGGGAACATTGCAATTTAATTGGCTTAAGCCTTAACCTATTGCAGCCCATGAGGACTTTTTTTTTGTCCAGTGTCATCAGGAAGAAGCTGTTTACTTGCTGTCTTTAGCCTACTTCCAGAGCTGTAATGATACAGAGGAAGTGAGGAATGATTGGTGACCTAGTTAAGCAGCCATCCTCTCAAGAGCACACCATGCATGTGTTCTTCATCACCCACTTTTTTGTGTATTTGAGACTCATCAAAAGTAATGTTCTGAATAAGAGCAGCGTAGGCAGAACTTTAGGATGCCTGGCTTTTGTTTGGGTGTCTACCATTCACACATAGTCATGGTGGAATATGTTTCTCCAGAAGACTTAGGAAATTCCCATGACGCCAAGGCCTTAGAGTTTCCAGGGAAGATGTTTTTTTCTCTTCAAAGGCCTTCAAAATATCGAAACTACAGAAGTTTTCCCACAGGCCATTTGGCCTGGTCTTAGTTTTCTCTGTAAGAAGAGGGATTTGAGCTAGATTATCTCTAAGATCCCTCCCAACTTGAAAACCTCTGGGTTTGTCTGTGAATTTTAAGGACACCTTTTCCTTCAAACATTTGTCATCTCTGAATTTCTTTACATCATGATTACTGATACTTATTATGAGACTGGCATTCCTGATGTCCACACATACGGATATCCAAAGTTTCACAATTATTTTATAGCAAATTTTCCTTCAGGGCAATATTAGAAAGAGTATGAAGGTAATGAGAACAGTCCTTAAAAACATATAGGAAAAGTCCTGGGACTAGCTAAGGGTCAACAGTTAGAAGTATTTTTAATAGGGTGTTCCTGATCCAGAGACATTGCTTCTCCCACTATCCAAAAACTGGAGATCAGGCTTCCTGATTGATAGGGTCATCTGTATCATTATCTATTATTCATTCTCTGAATCTTTTAATAGATGTATAACCAGACATGTAGGAAAAGCAGTGTGCTTTTGAAATCAGAGGACCAATTCAACTTCTAGCTCTTAAACTTTATAACCTTAGATAAATTACTTAACTTTCTGGTGCCTCAGTTTCCCCATATTTAAAATGAGATATTGTCTGAGGAACCTTCCAGTTCTAGGTCTCTGAGCCTATAATTCAATCCTGGAAGCATCATGAGACAGTGAGGGAGAAATTCTGAAAAGGAGGGCCAGAAATGAATTCAGGAATCATCAGAAGTGGGCTTGTTCACTTATGACCACCCATTTGATGCATAGAATCAAGAACTTTTAGGAAACAGATTCTTGAAGGAGACCTAGTATACCACCCTCATTTTTACAGATGAATAAACTGAGACCCAGAAAGGGGAAGGAACTTTTCTCAAGATCAAACATCTAATAAAGTAGGAAATTTAGGATGGAGGTTCAGTTTGATTAATTCATAATATATGGAATTTAGGGTGATCATGTATTCCTCCTCCTTCTTTTTGCAAATGAAGAAAATGAGATCAAGAGAGAGAAGATAAATGATTTGCTAAAAGGCACATATAATAAATATCTGATCTAGTATTCCAAACCAACTCACCTGATTCCAAATGAAGTATTCTTTCTATTTCTACCACTCTGCTCTCCTCCATCCCAGTACCCCTCTATCTTACTGAGTGTGCTTTTCAAAATTCAAGAAATACTTGATAAGTTCTTATTGTTCTAGGTACTGAGGTAGATACAAAGTTGAGATAAGAAGGTATCCTAGTGATAAGACAGGCACAAAACTATACATAATACTGTGCTTGGTGTATTAGAGCGGGGCAAAACATAGAGCGATTTTAGGAAGAAATGGTTTACTTTGGGGTTAGGGAAGGCTTGGTGGTGGAAGTGTCATGGGCCTCTTGTGGAATGGATGTGGGGGAAGGAAAGACAGCAAAGGAGAAAGAGCAGAGTAGTATACACCTGGTGAGGAAGTGATATTCACCCAGAAGAGGTTTAGGTTTAATCCTGATTGACACTTCAGTCCTTAAAGTCAATCTTCATCTCATTTATAGCACAACTCTTCTAAAAAGATTTATATAGTACATGAATTTAATATTTACAATCTTATATTTAGGTTACATATAAAAGAAACTTCATTAAAAATCAGAAAGAAGCCTGAAAAAGACTTATCAGAGAACCCTTTATGGATTATGGATTGGAACATGATTTGTGATATTAATATAATTTTTTCAACATTCACTTTTATAAGATTTTGAATTTCAGAATCTGTTTTCTCTCTTTCTCTCGCTCTTCCCTTCTCTCCAAGACAGCAAACAGTCTGATATAGATTATACACATACAATCATATTAAACATATTTCCATGTTTGTCATGTCATAAAACAGGAAAGTAATATTATTTTACTGTGCCTATGCTATAACAAAAACTGTTGAAAATACTAAAGTCTAAAGTGGAAGACACTGAAGTTGTAAACAACTTAGCTTCCAATTTCACATGAATATATTAATTTCATTTTCATTTTCAGAATGGGGAAACTCCAGAATCTATATGTTTGTAGCTTGAGGTTAATCCCAGCAAAATTCTAGAAGAGATGATTAAACATATAGTTTGTGAACACTTTGAAAAGTTCTTACAAGATATTAGTAAGGGTTCATTAAAGATAAATTCTTCCATATTAGCTGTAGCTTTCTTTTTGACTAAGACTGCAAAGTTAGTACACTTGGGTTTTGTATTGGGCCTTGTTCTAATCAAAATTTTTATTGGTGTCTTGGAGAAAGACAAAGATGACAAGTTTATTCAATTTGTACTCAGAAGAAAAAAATCAGGGTGCAAAGTAATCTCCATGGGCTAAAGACCATTGGACTGTCTCTAAGGTGATTTAATTTAACATAGCTAAATGTAAAGAACTTTTAAAGCAACAAAGATAATTTAGGTATAAGATAAAAGAGATATTGTCTAGACGTGTAAACATCTCAGGTTTTTAACTCAATATAAGTTACCAGTGTAAAGTGCCATAGCTAATGGCTAAGCTAATTGGATTTTAGGCTGCACTATAAGAGTAACAGCATCTTCCAGAGCTAGGAAGATAATACTATTCTATCCTGCTCAGATGATATCTGGAATATTGTGGCTTCTCATGTCAGGATGGAGACTGACAAATAGTCTGTCCAGATGATAGAAGGGAATGAAAAAGATTCCATACATTGGGATTGGAAAGGTTTAGTCTCAAGGAAGAAGGTTCAGGGTGAACAAGTTGGCTGTTCAAAGGTCTATCATACAGAAAGGGGATGTCAGGGGAAAGTATTAGGAGCAGTGGGAGAAAACTGAAAAGAGATGGACTTTGGCTCAACATAATAATGCAAATCTTTTTTGTACAACTTGCTCTTGCTTTTAAATAGATAATAAGGTTATCATATAAATTTCTTTTTTTTCTCCCTCCTTACTCTTGATATGGATACCATTAGATTCAAATATGTATCTATTATAATACGTATATATGCATATATATGCAAAATCATTCTATACACACTTCCATTTATTAGTTTTTTCTCTGGATGCAGATAAGCACCTTCCTATACATTCCTTGGTAGTCAATACACCTAACTGCTGTTCTTGTTTCTTAGGCAGGTAGATTCTTAATAATGCTAGTTGACTTGACTTGATTATAGCTCATTGAATAATCATATTCAAAGAATGATGATTAATGGATCAATGTTAATCTGGAAGGAGGTCCCCTGATTGTGGGACTTTGTTCTTGGCCTGGCTTGTCTGACATTTTAATCAACTACTTGTGTGGGGAAGTTCCCAAAAACCATATTACATAAGGAATAGTTGAAGGAATTTGGGATTTTTATCCAGGAAAAAAGATAAAAAAATGCATGTGAAGTTTGGGCAGGGCAATATGATAGTCATTTTCAAATATTCAAAGAACTGTTATATAGAAGAAGAATTTTTGTACCTCAGAAAATTTTCAGATTAGGTAAACTAATGATTCCACTATGAGGCACTGCTGCCTGCTCAGGTATTCTTATTCCAAATTATTCTTGTCCAGGCCCTTCCATAAATTATTTATAGAAGATCACTTCAATATAGTAGTTGTTTCTGACATTTGTGACTAGCAAGGCAAAGCATGGATTGTCAATCTATGATCTTTTGCTCTTGCTTCATGATTAGCCAGACACCCTTTTCTATTTGTTTGTAGTTTTGATGATGCCTTTTTAAAAACCATTTTTCATTGGTAATATACTACAACCTATGTATATCCATCATACAATTTTAGATCACCTGGAATCCTTATTTCCCAAAGCTAGTGAGATTCCATAGCTTGATATAATATTGTATCATTTGGAGAATGTATACAATTACACCAATGTGGTATATGTATATGTGAATGTGTGTTTGCTAATAAAATTTAGGATCAATGAAAGTTCCTTTTCTTTCTGCACAATTCCACAAATGAAATTCTAGTTTTCTGTCCTCTTCCTATTTCATTCAGGCCCTCTCTTATTAATCATCTACAATGCCTCTAAGACATGGCCTATTAATTGATGAACTCCATGGGCCTCCCATCTAATTATATATTATAACCTGAGCAATATTTGACTCTTGAAATGGTTTCAGAAATAAACAAAATACATTTTAGCCATAGAATTAGCTCATGCCTGTTAAGCTAATAGCCAGCCACATAAATATTATAAAGGAATTTGGAACAAAGATTAGAATTGGGGAGGGGGAGGGACTATGCTTTCTTATATTTCTACTTTACTTTTCCCTCCCTTGCTTTCTGTTCTCCCTTTTTATTTGTATGAGAGATAAAAGAATATTGAAAACTCAATAATCTTAAACTCAGACCACCCTTGGCAATTTGTTAGAAGCCAGAGATAAAAAGAATTTTGAAGGTGTGCATGGTGATTTGGAATTGATAATTGATAAATTAAAGGGGATTTTCTAACCTTAAGTCATAGGAGTGGGTACAACGATGTTATTCTTTGTGAGGAGGAGTAAGGCTCAAAGGCAGAATGAATATCTGCATTTTCTCTTTGCTTGCCCATCTATTGGATATTCTGGGAGAGTGTTTGGGCATAAAGCTGTTTCTGTCCTTCTGGTGAGAAAAGCTGTACATAACTAAAACTTGGGGTCTGACAGATTCTTCTTCTATTTTCTTCTATTCTGATGATTGAGTGTTTGGCAGACCCAGCCCCATATTGAAAGATATGAATTTTGGCTTCTAAGTCCTGAGGTAAAGAAAGGATGACAGAATTCACACCTTTTCTTATAGGGGAAAAGGACCCAATCTGAAGCAGTGGGAAACTTTGTAGAATACCTTGGACTTTGGGATATCTTGTCTTGGGGTTCATGGGCTGTTCAGAGAGGACCAGTATCTCCAATATGAGGACTGCTGAATCTTTTTTAGGGCTGCTCGCCCACCTTTAGTATCTGCCTTTGATGTCCACTTATTATTCAGCTCTCTCCTGTGGCTCCAACAAGCTGTGGCATGCACGGTGGTCACATTCTGGTAAAAATAGCTAGGTAGATGGGCTAACAATTGAGAGGAACTGATAGATCTCAAACCATAGAGGAGTTAGGAGGGTGTTCATCTTAAGTATATGAAGACTCACCATGTAGTATAAGTGGATTATGAACATTGAAGGTGGCACTGTGAAGCACTTAGAACTTGGTCAGACATTGAAAATGCCAAGATAATTCACTGCATTTTGGGCAATGCCTTTCTAAGACATTATTAATTGATTGGTATTGATTGATGAACTCCATGGACCTTCCATTGCTACTGGACTTTGATGACTCTGGAAGAGAAAAATCCACTATATACATGAGTTTAAAAGGCTTCATGTCTTAGAATATGCATGTACAAATTTTGCTTATGTTGGGAATTCTGGTCTTATTTCTAGGCAGAGTAGAAGATGCTCTCTATTGCTGTGAATTGAGACATGGGGAGTATTCCTGCCACTTCAAAAGATTTTTGTTATTGGTGCCTGAAATTCCACTGTTGGTCATTTATTTATATCCAATAACATGCCTCTATATTGTCTGGGATGTTGACAGCGGGTTTCTGGAAAAGACACTGGTATCTTCAAAACATATACATATACATAAGTTGTTTCCATTGGTATCCTTAAGTAGCACAAATAAATTGAGAAAAATATAAAATGTCATAGGGTCAGGGGCAATGTTACATGACTGATAGAAATGTTGCTCCGAAATATTACTTACCAACTAGATAAAATAACTAATCAGTAATTTTCTAGCCGCTAGATACTGCAGTAGTTAGAGAACTGGACCTAGAGTCAGAAAAGCCCGGATTTCAAATGTTAACTTAGATACTTACTATCATGACTGGTCTTGGGCAAGTCATTTAATTTCTTTTCTTAGTTTCCTCATCTGAAAAACAAGTTTAATAATAGCACCTACTTTCCAGGGTTGTTATGAAGAGATGATAATTGTAAAGTTCTTGGTACTAAGCCTGGCTCATAGGAAGTGCTATATAAAGTTAGCTATTATTATTATTATTAGTTGTGGGTAAGTGTCTTATTTTCCCACCTGTAAAATAGGGATATTTTATCTCCTATCACTTATTTTCCCAGGGTGTTGTGTTTTACAAACCTTAAAGAGCTATATAAATGCTATTGTTATTCCTTCACCATCAGTCTCTTGACTTTCTAGATTTTCTCTCTCCCTAGTATGCTCTAATATCTTTCATTTCCTAGCTTCTAAAAGACAAAATTTAGATACATATTAGATGATGTGTTATGTTTGCATGTCAATTGTTAATAATTTCATATCAATTGTCAGTATAGTGTCAGTATTATTTCATGTTGATAGGCTAGCAACACAGTATAGCAATAGATAGTAATCTCCTTAGGGAAACTCATAAGGGGAAGGACTCTACAATTTAGTGGTTTTAGGACATTTTGTCACTTGAGGGATCATAATTGATTACAAATTGAATATAAGACCTGTGCTCTTCTTGCTTGTACCTCTCAGGGCAGGGCTTTTGTTCTCTGTCTCAGTTTAGCTTTGGTCATGAGACTGCTTGGATAAGGTTGCCAATGAACATATCAGTTCTAGGATCTTCCAGTTGAATTTCCCTGATAAGGTTTTTCAGTGGGATGGTTCCTCAGATGTCCTCTTTCTGTGGGTTAGTACCTGTATCCTTATTCCACATCTAAAAATGGGCCTAGATTAAAATAGTTTTCAAAACAAGATTCTAAGTTTTTTCAAATTCACTTTTTAGATACATTTTCAATATTATCAGATCCATCTCTCCCATTCCCTTATCCACTATAATAAATCTCTGCAATAGCATCAAAAAGATAACACTGAATTTAGCAGCACTGACCTTATCTTGGAAGTAGCCTGTAGTATAAGTTCAGCACATACAGCCCTGTAATTTCCTGGAGCTCAGCATTTCCAGCAAAGGGCCTGGTACTAATTACTATCATTTTAATGCCTTCGTCCATCAAACTTCAATGCTTTCTGAAATTATTCAGCATAGGCGTGTGGTGCCAAATAGCCTCTCATTCACAGGAAACGGCAGCATGCAGGAAGTCTGGGATGATTTCATCTCAAAAGTTTTATAAAATTTTAGGAGCAGACATAGTGCTGAAATTAAACCAAAACTTTTTTGCCCTAAGGGAGAGGAGGGGAGCATTATTCTGATCAAAAAGGCTCTCTGATGGATTTATCTTCACCTTTACATGATATTGTGTTGCCAAATTCAAATTCTCAGTTTGGACTAAATCACTCTTGGGGGTTCTCCTATCTTTGGGCTAAATTAAAAAGTTGGGGGTTTGGGTTATAAGAGATTCATTTAGGGTAGCTGGAGAACTATGAATAAATGATTGAATGGATGGATGAATGAAAAATCATTAAGTATTTATTTACCAGGTACAAATCTCTGTACCAAATACCAGAATTACAAATGGAAAGCAAAACAGTCTCTGTGCTTAAGGAGCATTCTAAAGGGGAGATAACAAGAAAAAAATGATTGCAGCTTCAAATCAGATAGAGAGTGCCAATAGTTTTTAGAGTATAGCCTCAATGCACATGGTAATGCATTTTCTTTAATATTCATTTCTATTGATAAAATATTATCCTTTTGTGATGTTGAACCATTGTGCAGTGCCAAGGACTCAAAAAAAAATTTTTTTTTGTTCTAAAGGAACCCTGTCAAGCTTATACCTAGAGTCATAAGGATCAAAATGTATTTTTTTGGGATTAGGGTAGGAAGAAGTATTAAATCTGAACATTTTCATTCAGGAAACAGGGCATGGTTGCACTCTTGCTACTCTCTACAAAGTATCCTTTGGAAGACTGGACCAGATAGGACATCAAATCTCATCCATGATACATATCAGTCTCATGACTCTAAGCAAGTCATTCAATCTTTCAGTGACCTAGACATCCTGGTTAAGACTATAACTTGCAGAGAAGGTGCTAATCAACTTTGGCAGAGAGAATTTCCTCTCCAGATAATATTTTTATACCAATGAAATCACTAGTTCTGTGCCAATCCCTAATATTTACAGTAATAATAACAACACATTTATATATAGTTTTATAACTTAAAAAGCAGTTTCTTTATAACATAACATCTCAGTAGAGTAGATAAAAATGATAATTCCATTTTACATAGTTCTTTAAAGTTTACAAAGCATTTGTAAACAATAGCCCTATGAAGTAGTTAATAGAAATTTAGTATATTTTGTAAAGGACTGAAACTCTTGAGTTGATGCACTGAGGTCAGACAACCAAGCACTTAAGGCTAATTACCAATTGGCCAATATTCTATTAGCATATGCTTGGAAAATGGCCCTTCCCACTATTTTGTGCTGGCTCGATAATTGATGTATACAGAAAATTGTAGGAGGGACTAAGTGGCGGAGTAAGACTAGCCAGAGACACTTTTGGATGGGATACAAAGAGGAGAGTTGTGGAGATTCCTATGTCCATTCCCTTCACTTCTACCTCTAAACACCAAGAATAAAGACCAAGGACTTTTGCTTATCCTGACTCCAGCTGATTCTAAGGCATCCAGGGTGCTAACTCGGTCTTCACATTATGTGTCCTCTGGACTGTGCTCCTGGATTCTTAAATTGGTATTTCTCCAGGGACTGCACTGACATTTCTAGCTGGCTTCAGTACTAGGATAGTTCTTATTGGTTAGGCAGTGTAGACTTGTCAAAGGATATAGGAAGAAGAGTGTGGGGAATTTAGAAGGAATAAGAAAATATAGAAGAGAAGTGACAGTTGACTTTAAAGGTGGATTTCATTAGGGTTGTTATTAACTTCTACCTTGATGGAAGAGATTTTGATAATTTATAGCCAATATGGATAGAAGTTGTTTGTGCTGATCCCCAGGCAAGAACTCAATACGTTGGATTATGATGCATATTTGCAGGCATAGCAATGGATTCTTGATCTTCCACTCTCCATGAAAACTTTTGTAGTCAGGGTTCCTGAGTTTTCTCAGTCACTTTTAAGTCAGTGATTAGTAGTTCAGACAATTTGGTTGTGATCATTAATTGTGGCAAATCTTAACTCCAATAAGTCCCTTGCTCACAACAACATGTACATTAAGGGGGTGCCTGGCAAAGATTCTAGAGACTCACTTCAGTGAGATATCAGTGGAAGGGAATGTATTTTTGCTTAACAGAAAAAAAGCTTCCTATTAATGTAAAGTTAAATTAGAGTGTTTAAGTAAACTTTTGTTGATTTTTTTTACATTCCTATGCATCTTTCTTAATTTAATTAAAATGTTTTGACTTTGAGGCTGAAATAAATAAAATGACAATTAGATTCAGTAAAGTTTCGTCATGGGATAGAGTTAGGATCAATGATAGATAAATAATCTTAGTTGAGATCCCAGGAGCAACAGCAAAAAAGGCCCTCTATTGGAGTCTGATGAAGGATTATCTATGGGCTATAGTGTAATGGGCTGAGGTTTGAGTTGATGCACTGAGGTCCCAAGTACGTGAGGCTAAATAGTAATTGGGCTATACTCTATTAATATACATGATTGGATAAAGAATGGTCCCTGTCCACTCTCTGTGCAAGTCCTGATGTGTTGTATAGGAAAGGACGATTTTGGTGGGTGAAGGCAGAGAGAGAGACAGGAAGAGAAGCGGGGAGATATTGAGCCTGGGTTCCATGCTTGCAGCTGCTGGTTGTGTGGCTTCTGGTCTAGCTAGCTTCTTGACTCAGCTACACACATTGCTATTGCCCATTCTCTTCTACCTCCGATCTTTCTTCACTGAGAATAAAAACTGACGATTTTCCCCTAACCTGAATTCCTGACTCAGGCTGATTTTAAAATACACGGTCTTCACACTATACTCTTGACTTGCCTGCAGGACGAAGTGAAGACATAGGTGAGATGATGTGACAAAAACATAGTTTTTTTTCCCCATGTACTGATGCAAAATGAAGTGAGTTGAACCAGGATAATATTGTACATAGTCACAACATTATTGTACAATGAACAATTATAAATGATTTAGTTGTTCTTAGCAATATAATGATCCAAGATAGTCCCAAAGAACTCACAATGAAGCATGCTATCCATCTCTAGAGAAAGAACTGGTGCTGTCTGAATACAGCTTGAAACATGCTATTTTTCACTTTCTTTCTTTCATTTGTGTAGTGTCTTAAGCTTTACAAAGCGCTTTTTTCCCAACAACCTTGAAGAAGCTAAAACTTTTGGTAGTTTTTTTTTTTTATCTTACAGATGAGATAGGTTTAGATAAGAGTTTTTTTGTGATCTTAAAGCTAGTAATTGTCAATACAGAAATTTGAATTCAGAACGTTTCACCCCAAGTCCAAAACTTTCTCCAAAACAATACTATCCTTTCCAGGGCTAATCTCATCCTTCTTAAATATGCCAATAATCAAATGTGACGTCTGGGTTGAAAGTCCTATTATACTGATCCTATGAAGCTCCTCAAGTTATAGAATTTGGTTGGATCCTGAGCAATTATTAATGCTTTCATTTCTATAAAATGAAACTAATGTCCCAAGATTGCTCCTAAATGGAATATTGGTTATTGAAACCAGTCAGAGCATTTTTTGATAAGCCATCTTATAGACACACACACACACATACACACACCCACATACCACACACACACACACACACACACACACACACCACAGAGTACTCAGAGAAATAAAGTCCATTTCATGTTAAAGGACTCTTTTCTTCAAGTTATGTTTTTAGTAGTTTTCATAGTTTTGGGGACAGTTTCATGTCAATATATCACATGAAATATCTCATGACATCCCTTTACTGTCCCCTCTGCTTTGTACTTCTGCTCCAATTTTTCTTCCTTTCAGAAGATGAATAGAAAACCACATGCTATTTGTGTGGTCAAAAAGAAATTTCACCTAAAACACAAAAGAAGCCCAATTGTAATAGCACAGAAAAAAAAATGACTTTTTTCTTTATTCTCTGAATTATTCAAAGTTTCCCTGTTAGCAAGCTTGAAAGGACAGATGTAAAATATTGCAATGTCTCTGCTTTTCAGACTTCCCCATGAACTGTGTTCTTATTTGAGTAAACTTGTACAGTGAATATACAGGCAATTCTACTTAATGACTTCTCCAATTACTTTTCTAAAATGGAATGGACTCAGTCATGAGATAATAATGTCTTCTTCACTGAAGGATGTAAACAGAGACTGAATATCATGGTATAATGAAAAGAATCCTGGGCTAATATTAGATAAAATATGTAAATTTCTTTGAAAACCTCAAAGTGCTATATAAATGGTAATGATTATTATTGTTAGAAGATTTGGTTTCAAGTTCTGGTTCTAACTACATAATATGAACTTGGACAAGTCCTTTTTTTCTTTCTCATATTGAAAATGGGTACAATACATATCTTACCTTTGTAGCTCTCCTGGGGAAATAATTTTTCAAATTTCAAAGCTCTAAGGAAAGGTGAGTTACTGTTATGATAATCACTTGTCAGAAATGTTGGAGAGGTGATCTACACTTGGAATGATAGATTGTATTAGATGAGGAGTTCTTCAGCTTCAATCAGTTAAATAAATAATCAATCAATCATAAAGTTTTTAATAAGTACCAACTATGGATCAGTCAGTGTGCATTGGGTGCTATGTCTATCCGCAGCATAGATTTCAGAGGATCTATCAAACTGAATAGGAAAAATAAATTACACCTTTATTTTAATATAATTAATTTCCTTTGTAATTCTATGCATTTTGTTTTATACATTAAAAATATTTTTCTTCCTCTCTCCTTCCTTCCTTCCCTCCTTCCCTCCCTCTCTCTCTTCTTCCCTTCCCTCCCTCCCTCCCTCCCTTCCTTCCTTCCTTCCTTCCTTCCTTCCTTCCTTCCTTCCTTCCTTCCTTCCTTCCTTCCTTCCTTCCTTCCTTCCTTCCTTCCTTCCTTTCTTCCTTCCTTCTCTTCTACTCTGGTTATGATTCTATCCAGGAGTGTTGTTTGATATTGGAGAGAGAAAGAAATGGAGAGAGGATGTGAAGGAAGGAGGAGAGAGAAAGAGAAACAGAGACAGAGATAACTTAGGATGAAGAGAATTCTGCCATAGAAGAGTAGGAGGAATATTTCTTCTCCAAGGCAATTGCCATTTCTCTGCCTCATCTAGTTCTGCCATTACCCTTCAATCTTCCTCACTCTCCTAACAACTGAATTTGCCCCCAGTATAGTCACATACAGTTAGACTTGTAATCTTGAAATTTAGTTCTCTCTTTTTAAATGAAACCCTGTAGGATTTTAACACTACATATTCCTGTACCTTGCAGGGTTTTAGTGAATCTGTACTATTTGTCTCACAGATCCCTGGAGCCAAATGAAGAGGAAACAATGGGAGAACAGCAGGGGTTGACACAATTGATTAAAAACATCTTAATTGACCCATGGTCATACAAAACCTAGAATGAAATACTTGGTTTTACACACACACACACACACACACACACACACACACACACGACTGTATATTGCCTTTTTTCCTGTCACTATTTTTCTTTTTTGTGGGGGGCTAGGTTTCCCTATCTTATACAAATTGAAAGTACACTGGCCATTCATGGTCCCATCTTATCATTAATGGGCATGGGAACTTTGACATGCTCTATTTCCAACCTGAATTGGTTGGACGCTCTATAGATAGCTTGATCCCCCACTGCCACAGGTGTACCATATTGATTCTGGACTTAGTTCAAAAATCTGATCATTTAGCCCACTATACTTCAGAACTCTTAAATTTAGGAAATCTATGAGCCTTATACACTACACTAGGCCTTTTAATGCTGCCTATCATATAAATCTGATAGTTTTAATATCAAAAGATTTGATTTTTATTATTGAATTATAACCAGGTTATAATTTTATAAAATGGAAATAATCTTACATGGATGACCTAACTCAGAATTGTGAGGAAATGACTCTGTAAATAATTAAACAATGGTGCATATACATAAAAAGGCTTTGATATAAAAGACTTCTAGTGATACACTGGAAGATATGCGATTCTTTGACATGATTGCTGACTTGGTGATATAGGATAAAGTTTTGGGGTCATAAGACATCATTTAACTTAAAAAGTTATTTGAAAAATTCAAAGATAACTATATCATATATCAAGGAAATTAGCTGTGAGATGGGAGTCTCCCAATCAGAGACACCCTCATAGAAGAGTAGAACAGACAATAGTTTCTAGGGATGCATATTTTAGCTCTGATTCTCTCCTCTGTCCTGGTACAAGCCACCTATCCCCATGCATGTATACTGGGGCTGTTGTGGTTGTGAATTTCCTCTCTCTTACCATCTTAATAATGTGTGCTGGCTAGTTTAGAGCACTGCTTATGACAAAATGGTCTCTTAATCTGTTTTCAAGAACCAATTAATGCTGTTAGATGAGAGTATGCAAATATTTTAAAATTAGGTTAACTTTTTTGGTTTTTGTTTTTTCCATTTGTAAAATGGAGCTTGTGATAGCTAGTTAATCTCAAGGCCTACCATTAGAAAGTAATGGTAAGAATATTCATATTTTGAGTGATCTCTGGAAACACTAATGAATCTGGAATCAAAGGATCAGGTTCAAATATTAACTTTACCAATTCCTACCTATTTGAATTTGGATCTCTGGGTCTCAGAAGGAATTAGATTTCTAAGATTTCTCCCAGTTGTAAATCATATATATATATATATATATATATATATATATATATATATATATATATATACATATATATGTATATGTATACATATGTATACAAATATACATTTTTTTATTCTTCAAGGCCTACCATAATGTCCTTTCGTGACTAATCATCTATTTCATAGATTCAGAATTTTAGAGCTAAAGATTAATATGTCATGCTTGGGGTTCTCAAATTTATTTCTATAGAGTGAAGGTAGAGTTTTAGCTTGCTTTTCTAGATATTCAACCTGGGCTTTATCAGAATTGCTGTCATCTCTAAATTGATCTTCACTATCTCAAGCAATCCTTACTAAGCATTGCTGAAATGTATGAACATTCTTGTTGGGGAGATGTGGAAATACCATAACTGCACTCTCAGTGGATCCACAAAAAGCATATAAGTGCTTTTTCAAGAAAAGGAAGTCTCCTTTGATGTATGTTTTTAAATAAAACATGTCAAGTCAGTCTTTTGTTCCTAATTAGGCCATTAGACCTGATTCTCCCCTCTCATCCAAACTATGAATTTATTTTTAAAAACAGAATTACTCTTGTATATATTTACATTTACCATTTTTCTCTGTTTATATCCATTTTCAGTCATAGTATATTACTTTGTGCATTTTTAAAAAAGTTTCTAGTGTGGATAAATTTTTTTTCTTAATTTATGGAATCCTTTAAAATGATTTCAACTTTCTTGGCACTATAAATCTTTGGCATACCCTATTTACTATTTTCCTTTTTAAAATATTATTTAGGTAGAAATAGAGCTATTTGATTTCAAATATCATTTGTTAGAGTATTTTAGGAAATTATACATAAGGACACCCAGCTTCATGCTGTGGAATTATTTGCTTATATTAAGGATTTAAAGAACACAGATCAACTTTTTTTCATGGATGTTCTTAAATTCTAAAATTAGAAATATTGCTTAAAATATGTATACATTGTTAAATTAATTTTAAAAGACAAATTTCTGAAGAACCAAAAAAAAAAAAAAGAAGAAAAAAGAAAAGGAATGCTCTGACTTACTTTGGGGTTGCTAGAGATTCAAACAATCCATTCTTCTTTTGAGAATCTCTTTTCCTTTAAGAACCCATATAGTTCTCCAAACTATCTTACTGCTATCCTACAAGGGCAAAGGGCTCAGAATCTTAGAGAGCTGATCCCTCTCTCTGTATCACAATCCACATTTCTCCTTCACATGATACTATATGTCCTTTACAACTTCTTAAATACAGCTGTTCTTGGGACAGAAACTTTTCTGGGTTCAAGAGATTTGGTAAAGAAACACCATGCTGTTCTTTTGCTTCTTTGAGGGCCAAATGGTCCTTGGATCAAATATTATAGATATGCAGTATTTCCTTTTAGAAAACCAAGTCCTGGTTTTTATAAGTAACTCTTTTCTCTGTCTCTCCATCTTTTAAGCCCTTCTTTTAAATACTAAATTCAAGAGTATATGACTAGACATGCCATCATTGTCAAATGTCATAAATCACCTGTAAGACAAATTAACTGCTCTAACTCATCACTTGTAAACGTCATATAATATTAAAGAGCTAACAAATATGAATTTACATGAATTCACTTTTTATCAAAGAGTTAACCTTATCAAGAGAATGTTAAAGAGATATAAACTATATTTTAGAAGGTCTTCCCAGGCTCCTCCAGAACATACCCTCTACAGTAGTTTTCAAATTGAAGGAGGTCATAGTTACATTGTATTCTATCCTAGTTATATCTAGAATATATTCTGGCACTACATTTTAGGTGCAATCTGAAGGAGTACAAGTGAAATCATAAATCCATTGAAGTATTATCGACAAGCTGGAATTTACCTTTTGAATGGGAACTAAAGTTACAACTTGAACCATTTTTGAAGGAACTGAGGATGTTTACCTTAAAGAAGAGAACAAAGAAAGACCTGATTTCTGTCTTCAAGTAAGACTGTGATAGGGTAATCTAATCTATCCCATTCCCTCCCTCCCCCCACCAAGAATGTTTCTATGAACCAAGGACAAATGATCATATATCCTTTTTTTAGGGATCTTTAGTAAAAGAAGAGTCCAGGTATCCAGAGGCCTTCCTTGGCATTCTATTTGACTTTTGAGTATCTCTAATTGTTAGGAAGTTTTTCTTGATATTAAACTTAAATTTATCTCATTGCAACTTAGACTTATAGTTCCTAGTATGCCCTCTGGAGACAGAATAAGTAATCTTTCTTCTACATTATAGTCTTTTTATACTTTATATTATTGTCATGTTAAAAAAATTATGAGACATTTCATCAAATTTCTTGTTGAAAATCTAGGTAGGTAGACTATATGTTGAAGGCTTAAGGCATAAACAAAACCTCACTGTAGTTAGGCAGCAGACTGGCTTATTTCTCTGAGTTGTATGGCTGTGAAATTTAGTTAGAATAGCAAAATGGTCATGGATATTCTAATTTTATTTATACACTTTATTAAAGAGCTAACAAATATGAGGTGTTTAGGTGAGTTCACTTTTTATCAAACAGTTAACCTTGTCAAGAGAATTTCATGTTTCATTAAAGAAATATAAACTATATTCTGGAAGATCTATAATGACTATAATGTAAAAGAAAGATTAGACTTATTCTCTCAGTCTCCTGAGGGCATACCAGGAACTATAAGTCTAAGTTGCAATGAGGTAAATTTAAGTTTAATATCAGGAAAAACTTCCTAACAATAGGCTACATCAGGTAGATGGGATTTTGTTTAGAGGAGAATAGAAAGAAGGACTGAGTCTTCAAGATCCATTTAGTATGTACATTGGGTTTTATAGTGTTGGAAAACTGAGAAGGAAGAGTGGGGATTGGGACAAGATCACACAAATATAGCTGCCCAACTGAGATAAGATTATCCGTGAGATTGAGCAAATGAGAGAAGATAAAGCTATTGGTGTCCTGGAATTAGGGTCCCATCTCTTGAAAGGCAACATTGGTGGGAATCAGAATATTAATACAATAGAGATCTTTTGATATACTAGGCTAGTAACTCTGTGAAATATAGAAATAAAATCAACTATAGTGATCTGTTTTCAATGAAGTCATGTTGACTCTTTGTGATCACTGTCTTATTTTCTTTTTTCAGAAAATAAATTATAATTAAGATATTTATGTATATGTGTATATATAGTTTTTGTTTTTATATCATCTCTATTTCCTAATGCATTCGCCTTCTAGCTCCTTTCAGAGAGAAATTCCTCATAATGGAATAAAGAATAAAGGGAAGACCAATTCCACAAAGCTCAACAACATACTAAAATGGTCTGAATTATATGTAATATCCCACATTCAGTGTCTCTCATTTCAGCAAATGAATAAGGTGGAAGTTTCTTCTTATATTTTTGTCTTCATTGTTTCTTACAGCATAGTAATATTCTGTGATATTCATATATTGAAATTTGCTTAGCTACTCTCAAATCAAAAGAGGGATAGCCACTTTTCCCCTCTCAGTCTTTTCTATGGCAGAAAATATTGCCATAAAATGTTTTGGTATATTATAGTGTTTTTTATTTTCCTCTCCCTACCTTTTTTCTTTTTTTTTTGTCACTGTGCTATATGGCTAATAGTAGAATTTCTGAGTCAAAGGATAGATTTTTGGCATCCCCTCATTATCAGTGACAATGAAGGCATCGTGCTATATGGCTAGTGATGGAATCTCTGAGTCAAAAGATATGGGAATTTTGTTTTTGTATAATTCCTGATTGATTTCCAGGATTTTTTTTTTTATCATCACTCCACCAAAAAAATGCATGAATGTGCCTATTTTTAGACAACCTTCCTTGATTATTCCCTGCTGTTTCAGGTAGCTATGTGGTGCAGTGGATAGATCTCAAGTCAGGAAACTTTGAATTCAAATCCACTCTCAGATACTTACTGGATGTATGCTCCTGTGGTAGTTTACTCATCCCCTCTTCTCTCCCCCCCCCCCCCATCCTGTTTCATAAACTGCAAAATGAGATTTATAATAGCACTAACTTCTCAGAGTACTTGTGAATATTAAATAATATAATATTTGCAAAATGCTTAAAAATGACACAAATGTTATTTATCATTGTTATCATTGTTAATTTGCTGAGAGAATATGTGTGAACCTCAGAATTGTCTTTATTTGCATTTCTTTTCTTGTTAGTGATTTAGAGTATTCTTTTATGTGGCTTCTAATGTACAATTCTTCCTTTGAGAACTGTTTGCTCATATCCTTGTCAACTTTTCTATTGAGCAATAATTTTTGACCTTAGATGCCTGTGCATCTTCTATATTATACATGTATCTGAGAAATTTAGTATAGAGATTTTCCCCAGTTGACTGCTTCCCTTTTTATTCTGATGTATTGATTTTGTTTCATACAAAAGCTTTTCAATTTCATGTAACATTACCTATTTTATCTTTTTTGCAATTGCTTCTCTGCCTTGTTTGGTTAAGAATTTACTCCCTACTCACACAAAAACTATATGATCAACTTGTCTTCTGTTTTTTTTTTAACAGTATGATCTTTACTATTCATTTTGCATTTATTGTGGATTATAGTGTAAGATATTAGTCTAAATGTAATTTATTTCACATTTTCCTAGAAGTTATAATCAAATATGATTACTTTCTTCCTTTTTGATTATAGCTTTTTATTTACAAGACATATGCATGGATAATTTTTCAGCATTGACCTTTACAAAACCTTCTGTTCCAACTTTTCCCCTTCTTCCCCCCACCCTCTCCCCTAGATGGCAGGTAGACCAATACATGTTAAATATGTTAAAGTATATGTTAAATGCAATATTTATATATATAGTTATACAGTTATCTTGCTGCACAAGAAAAATTGGATTTAGAAATAAGCTAAAAATAACCTGAGAAGGAAAAAAAAATGTAAGTGGACAAAAACAGGAGTGGAACTGCTATGTTGTGGTCTACACTCATTTCCCATAGTTCTTTCACTGAGCGTAGCTGGTTCTCTTCATTACTGAACAATTGGAATTGATTTGGTTCATCTCATTATTGAAGAGAGCCATGTCCATCAGAATTGATCATTATATAGTATTGTTGTTGAAGTGTATAGTGATCTCCTGGTTCTTCTCATTTCACTCAGCATCAGTTCATGTAAGTCTCTTCAGGCCTTTCTTAAATCTTCCTGCTAGTCATTTCTTATAGAACAATAATATTCATTAATATTCATATACCATAATTTATTCAGCCATTCTCCAATTGATGGGCAACTGTTCAATTTCCAGTTTCTAGTCACTACAAAAAGGGCTGCCACAAACATTTTTGCACATTTGGGTCCCTTTCCCTTCTTTAAGATCTCTTTAGGATATAAGCCCAGTAGTAACACTGCTGGGTTAAAGGGTATGCACAGTTTGATAACTTTTTGAGCATAGTTCCAAATTACTCTCCAGAATGGTTGGATCAGTTCACAATTCCACCAACAATGTATCAGTATCCCAGTTTTTCCACATCCCCTCCAACATTCATATGATTACTTTCTTAGGCAATATATGTTTTGGGTTTTATCAAACACTGCAATATTAAGATTATTTGTTTCTGATTGTTTCTTGTCTGGTCTATTCTATTGTCCTTTTCTAATTTTTAGTAAGTACCAATTTTTTAAAATAACTTTTTATTGCCAGAACCCATGCCAGGGTAATATTTTACAACATTATCCCTTGCACTCACTTCTGTTCCAATTTTTCCCCTCCCTCCCTCTACCTCCTCCCCCAGATGGCAAGCAGTCCTATACCTGTTAAAGAGGTTACAGTATATCTTAGATACATATATGTGTGCAGAACCGAACAGTTCTCTTGTTGCTCAGGAAGAATTGGATTCAGAAGGTATAAATAACCCGGGAGGAAAAACAAAAATGCAAGCAGTTTACATTCATTTCCTAGTGTTTTTTCTTTGGGTGTAGCTGCTTCTGTCCATCCTTGATCAACTGAAACTGAGTTAGATATCTTTGTTGAAGAAGTCCACTTCTATCAGAATACATCCTCATACAGTATTGTTGTTGAGGTATATAATGATCTCCTGGTTCTGCTCATTTCACTTAGCATCAATTCATGTAAGTCTCTCCAAGCCTCTCTGTATTCATCCTGCTGGTCATTTCTTACAGAACAATAATATTCCATAACATTCATATACCACAATTTACTCAACCATTCTCCAATTAATGGGCATCCATTCATTTTCCAGCTTCTAGCCACTACAAACAGGGCTGCCACAAACATTTTGGCACATACAGGTCCCTTTCCCTTCTTTAGTATCTCTCTGGGGTATAAGCCCAGTAGAAACATTGCTGGATCAAAGAGTATGCACAGTTTGATAACTTTTTGGGCATAAAGTACCAAATGTTTTTAATGACCTGTCTTGTAATGAAATTTGAGGTCCAGAAGTGCTCAATTCTCCCTTCATTTCTATTCTTTTTTCCTTTGATGTTCTTGAATTTTTTCTTCCTCCAAATGAACTTATTATACTTTCTATTTTTTGTAAAATATTCCTTGATAATTTGGTACACAACTAAGTCTTCACAGACTTATAGAACTATGTATAGCATTCATTAGTGTTTTATTATCCATTTAGAAGGAAGTCTTCAGTAGAATCCTCCAAATATATATGCTTTTGTGTCTACTATTGGTTGTTTTACTGCTTTTGTGCCAGATGCTAAGGATATGAATAAAAAGAATGAAACAATTCTACTGTAAAAGACTTCTCAATTTAATTAGGGAGACCACAGGTACTAAGTAAGGCCTAAATAAAAATATATTCAAAGTTAGATACAACATAGTATGGGAGGCAGAGCACTAGCAATTGAAAGGATTAGGCAAGGCTTTATATAGAAGGTAATATTTAAGGTGTATCTTGGAGAAGAGAGGAATTCTACAAATAGAGGTGATGAAAAAGTATGTTCTAGGTATGGGGAATGGATAGTTCAAATTCATGGAGAAAGGAAATGGGAGTGCTGTCTGAGTATAGCTCAAATCTAAAAATCCTTATCCCACCTTTCCCTTTCACTGGCAAGCAGAGTCCCTGGAAGATAGGTATTGTTCCCTTCAGGAGTAATCTTAGACTTTTAGGAACAATCTTGAGGGGTCTTGGGTTACTATAATCAAGTCCTCATTCTTGTGCCCTTCAACCCATATCACTCTCCAGTGATTACTGCCTTATATCTTTTACCATTGTTAGTATTTCCCTAGTATCATATAACCAGCTTATTATGTTCTCAATATTATTTAGCAACAAACAACAATTAGCTTTATGAAGGGATAATTATTGAGAAAACTGCTTTGGCTGAATCCCACAAATTTTGGAATGTTATCTTATTGTTTTATCATTAAAATTTCTATTTTATCCTTTGGTTTTAGGATATTAAGGCATTTTTTTCTTGAAAATTTATGAAATACATTGTCTAAGCTTTCTTTGATCATGACTTTTGGATAATTTTATAATTCTTAGATTACCTCTTCTTAATGTATTTATCAGGTTAGGTTTTTTTTTTTTTTTTTTTTTTTTGCAATTAGGCATTTTACACTATTTTCTACTTTTTTCATTCTTTTGACTTTGTCTCATTGTTTCTTGATGTCTTATGGAATCATTAGCTTCCATTTGCCCAGTTCTAATTTTTGAGAAATTATTTTTTTTGATGAGCTTTTGTATATCCTTTACCATTTAATCAATTTTTGTTAAGGTGTTATTTTCTTTGGTATTTGTGTGTGTGTGTGTGTGTGTGTGTGTGTGTGTGTGTGTGTCTTTTTTGGACAACAATAGCTTTTTAATTTTCAAAATACATGGAGAAATAGCTTTTAACATTCACCCCAGCAAAAACTCGTGTTCCAGTTTTTTCTCTCTCCTTTCTCCCTCCCTCTACCCTAGATAGCAAATAATCCTATATATGTTAAACATGTGCAATTCTTGTATACATATTTCCACATGCTGGACATGAAAAATCATGCTGCATAGGAAAAATCAGATCAAAAAGGGAAAAAAAGAGAAAAAACTCAAGCAAACAACAACAAAGGTGAAAATTCTATGTTGTGATCCACATTGAGTCTCCATAGTCCTCTCTTTGGATGCAGATGGCTCTCTCCATCTGTGTGCCTCTTTTACCAAGCTGTCTTTTTATAATTGTCTTTTTAATAATTTTCTTCTTTAGTTTTATTTTTTAAACATATTTTTCCTTTATTACTTCTATTTGATTTTAAAAATAAGTTTTTACCTCTTTCAGGAATTCTTGTTAGATTTGTATCTAATTCACATTTTTTTGAGGCTTTGTTTGTTATTTTGGATTCATTTTTCTTATGAATGTCTCCATAGTAGCTTTTTGTAGTCAAGTTCTTTTTTTTTTTAATTTTTTGTTCATTTTTACATCCTACTTCTTGATTTGGAAATTTATGTTAATGTTGGACTTCGTTCCTAGCATGAGGGTGGGGGAGTTCTGTCTCAAATCTCAGGCTTTTTTGAACTACTATTTTCACAGCTAGTTTTGGAGCTTTTGAAATTTTCAGTGCTTATAAGGTGCTGTGATCTGGAGAGAGGTGAGGTCACTACTCTCTTGGTCTATTCTTTGACCCTTACACCAAACCCCTCCTCTTTGGGAATGACACATTCCCTTGGGAGTGATACTCTTCCTCAGAGTCCCTGGCCCCTTCAGTGCCTTAGGGCTTTTATTTCTTATTAACTGGTAGTGCGCCTTTTCTCTCTTAAATTCTGGTTCATAGGTAGTTAAGCAATGGAGTTGTTGAACAGTTGTACTTTGAGACTCCTATTCTCTCTTGACTAAAAGTACTCCTCTCTACCCCTGAACTGTGACCCAGAAGTCAGTATAGGCAATGGAGTTGCTATACAGTGTCGGTCCTGCATCTAGCACAGGAGTCCCCTATAATCTCTTTCTGACCAATTCCCAAATCCCCTTGCCATCTCTGGCCAGAGAGCTCCTGAAGCTGATGCTACTTCTATCTTTACCATTTGTATTTCACCCATGGGGCTCTGGGCCAACTTTCTCTTCTGTCTCATATCTCTTTTCTTATTTTGTTTTGTGCTAAAAGAATGTCTCATTCTGATCTCTTGTTGGCTCTGCCACTCCAGAATTCAATTTGAGATGTTATTTTAAAATAGTTTAGAGGGAAATTTTGGGAGAGCTTGGCTGAGTGTCTCTACTCTGTCATCTTGGCTCTGCCTTTGGAAGTCCCTAAATACCTCTTTCTAAAAACTACTTAAATCTGACTAACTGCATGAATCTCAATAGATAATCATGTGCAACAGTAAGGACTCATGAGACATACCAGTTAAAAAGAAAGCCACCCACCAGGCTGGATAGACATAGAGATAAACTTTTAGAGACCTGCTATAGGACAATCACCTTAGAGCATGTTACCCAGATTGATACTTATTTACTATACATTTAGACTGTATCAATTTATATATGTACTTGTTGTTCCCATGTTAGAATATAATCTCATTATATGTTGAGATTGTTTCATATGTACATGTATCCCTAGTACTTAGCACTGTGTCTGACATATGTTAGATAACTAATAAATATTTGTTGATTGACTGGCGGGGAATATCTTGATGGGCAATAGAGCATGCCTGGAAGATTCTGGGGTCCCCTGCTCTGTTTAGTTACTTATCCTAAGTCAAAAGAACAGGGATCCCTGTTAGGAAAGAATTGTCAAGTGTCTTATCTCAGAGGGATATTAAATGGGGTCAGAAGCACATCTTTTCAGTTCTGCCTCTGAAATTATCGTTGGGTGTATATTTCCTCATCTACAAAATGAGGAGGCTGGACAAAGTGGTGTTAAGGACAAATCCAGTTCTTAAATAAAGTCTATGAGATTTAGGATTCATTGACCTCACATCGGATCAGATTCAATTTCAAGTAGAGGTGAATGAACTTTTTTCAGTGAAGTTTGGCAAGTCCTCTCCTCTTTCTGAGACCTCATTTTTCTAATCTGTAAAATCCACTGATTGGACTACTGATTTTTATTCTCCCTTCTCAATGTAACACTTCTTTAGAGCTTTTAAGTAGTGTTGAGTGTGGATTATTTTAAACCCTCTTTCAAATCTATTCCCCAAAATATCAAATTTGTTAAGATTTGCAATTCATCCTCACCCCAACCTAATCCCATAAAAGGGCTAAATGTTTAGTTATTATGAATAATTAGTTTGAATAGGAAGTTTCTAAATGTCCTTATTTCTCTGGGGTGAATGGGTGAGCAGTTTCTGTCTCCCCCAAGAGGATGGTGGCTGCCACCTATTTGTGGGTGCCTTTACTTCCACTTATCTCACTTACAATTTACTGAGCTGGTTCCAGGGACAACCATTCTAATTTAATCTCTCTGAGAAGAAGTATTTGTAGAAACCCACACAGAAAGTCAATGGTATAAAGCCTTGTAGAGAGAAACAAACTTCAACTGAGCTTAAATAGATGAGCTGCAATGTAACCATATGGCACTGGGCTGTGGATTTTATTTGAATCCATGTTGCTTCTGTCAGTTGATTTGAATATTTTAATGAATGATTTTATTGTGATTGTGCCCTGAGGTCTTCTCAAGCTTTTTTTTTTTTTTTTTTTTTTTTTAAAGCCTCTTAAATGAGTGGATAAATAAACCCAAGCCTTGGCTTCCTAACCTGACATGCCAACTCCTGTACAGCTCTGGCAGGAGCCATCACAACATGGACCTGGGTGCAATGTACAGGGGAGCTTGTTTAGAAGTACTCTCGCTCATTATAGCATTATCTCATGTCTGACATGATCTTGTGGCATGAATCCCTAGTTTCTCTCCTTACTGTTTGATGTTTGCTTGTCCCTGTCTGTCTCTATGTCTGTCTGTTTGTCTTTTATCTTTTCTCTCTCTCTCTATTTCTTTCTCTCAGAAAAGGGAGAGAGAGAGAGAGAGAGAGATACACACCGACACAATAAGAGAGAGAGAGAGAGAGAGAGAGAGAGAGAGAGAGAGAGAGAGAGAGAGAGAGAGAGAGAGAGAGAGAGAGAGAGAGAGAGAGAGAGAGAAAGGAGAGAAAGAGAGAGAGAGAGAGAGAGAGAGAGAGACAGACAGAAAGAGACAGAATCAGACACACACAGACACAAAGAGACAAAGACAGGGAGATTCTGTTTCTCTGTGTCAATTTTTACAATGTATCAAATGTGTCACAATTGTTACAGATTGTGTCCAATGTTACAATGTCTCTTTCTGCTCTGATTCTCAGCCCTAAATATGTGAAGTTTGCATGTAAATTCTTTAATTAGAGAAGTTGAGTGGTGGTCTGTCCAAAATGGTGGGGGATGTCCAGATACAAAGGGAAGTAAGTAGAATCAAGAAAGCCACAGGCACGATGACCATAATAATGTAAGTGAAAAAAATACTAAGATGAATTTGAATATCATGCAATTGTAGTACTCGATTTCATTCTATGAGGAAGAATAAAGAAAGGACACTCCTTTTCTAGATAGGGGGAGGGGACTTTAGAGACAGATAGTTGAATAGATTGTCGGATGCAGTTCATACCCATTAGCTTTGTTTAAATGTGTCTCTTTGCATTTATGGCTTCTTCAAAAACTCAACTCAATCATCAACTTCTCTATGAAGCCTTTCCTGACCCTCCCCTCTCCCCCTTTGCTAACTCCTTCCTTCCTCAAATTTCTTTGTATATGTTTTGTGTTTTTTGTTGTTTAGTCATTTTTCAGTCACATCTGATTCTTTGTGACCTTATTATTATTATTTTTTTTACCAAAGATAATAGTGTGGGTGTTATTTCCTTTTCCAGCTCATTTTACAGATGAGGAAACTGAAGAAAACAGGGTTACATTAATTGCCCAGGGCCATACAGATATAATAAGTATTTGAGGTTAAATCTGAATTGGGGAAGATAAATCTTCCTTCATTTTAAGTCCATAATCTATCCACTGCATTACCTACATGTCCCGTTTTGTGTTTAGTCCATTTGCATTTACATATATAGTTTCATCTTCATAAGAACATAAACCTCTTAAGAGTAGGAACCAGTTTACCTTTGTTTTGTATTCCTAGCACATAGGACAATGCTCAACAGTCAGTCAATAAACATTTATTAATCTCCTCCTACTGCCAGGCACTGTGCTTAGTTCTGGGCTACATAAAGAAGAAAAAGATCTTCACTGTTCTTGAGAAATTCACAATCTAATGGAGGAAACAACATGCAAACAAACATGTACAAGAAGAACCTATATTATAGAATAAATAAGAAATGATTAACAGAAGAAAGGCTCCAGAAGTTAAAGGAATTAGGAAAAAACTTCTTGTAGAAATTGGGATTTTGATAGAAATTTGAAGAAATCCAGGGAAGCTTTGGAGACAGTGATGAAGAGTGAGAGTGTTCCAGGCATGGAAGCCAGAGAAAATTCCCAGAACTGAGAGATGCAGTGTCTTAGTTGTATAAAAGCCAGGAGGCCAGTTGTCATTGGATCAATGAGTGGAAGAAGAAGGTGTAAGACTGGAAAGGTAGGAGGGTTTAGTTATGAGGATTTTGACATCCCAACAGCATTTTGTATTTGATTTGGGAAGCATTAGGAAGGCATTGGAGTTTATAAAGTGTGTATGGGGATGGCAGTCACATGATCAGACATGCCTTTTAGCAAAGTCATTTTTGTGGCTGAATGGAGGATGGATTAATGATTTGAGGCAGGCTGACCTATTATCAGGTTATTTTAATGTTCAAGGAACATGTGATGGAAGCCTACATCAGAGTGGTAGTGGTATTGAAGGAGACAAAGGAACATATTCAAGAGTTTTTATAAAAGTAAAATTGACAGATTGGGTGTGAGAGGGCTAAAGATGGTGAAGGAATACAGGGTGACTCCTAAGTGGTGAGTCTGGGGAACTGGGAGAATGTTGGTGTCCTCAACAGTAATTTAAAAAGTACAGAAGGTTTAGGGAGAAATATTACGAGTTCAGTTTGGGACATGTTGAGTTTAAAAAAAAATGTTTACTGGACATTTGTTTTGAGCCTATCTCCAAGAGGCAAATGGGGATGTGAGGCTTGAGATTAAGTAGAAAGGTTAGGACAGGATATGTGAATGAGCACCATAGAGATAGTAATTAAGCCCATGGGACTTGATGAGATCATCAAGATCACCAATATAGAGAGAGATGAAAAAAAGCCCAGCATATAAAGTCTGGGACACCTTATAGTTAGAAAGTGTGATCTAGATGAAGATCCAGCAAAGAAGACCAAGGTGTGAAGTGAAGATAGGAGAAAAAAACATGGAAAAAAGAGAATATCAAGGAGAAAAAGTAATTGAAAGTTTTAAAAGCTGTAGAGAAATCAAGAAGAATGAAGATTATGAATAGGTCATAAGATTTGGCAATGAAGAGATCACTAACTTTGATGAGAGCAGTTTCAATAGAATGATGAATTCAGAGGGCCATTGGTAGGAGGTTAAGAAGAGATTGACAGAAGAAGAAGCTATTTTTAGATTAACTTCTCAAAGAGTTTTCCCTTAAAGGGCAGAAGAGATATAAGATGATAGTAGAGATACAAGGATCAAGTGAAGATTTTTTCTTTTCTTTTTTCTTTAAATAGTATTTTATTTTTCCAAATACATGCAAAGATAGTTTTCACCTTTGCAAAACTTTGTGTTCTAAATTTTTCTCCCTCCCTTCTCTCCACCCTCTCCCCCAGACATTAAGCAATTATATATGGGTTAAACACGTGCAATTCTTCTAAACAAATTTCCATATTTGTCGTGTTGTGCAAGAAAAATCAAATTCAAAGGGTAAAACAAGCACGAGAAAGAAAAAAAATCAAACAAACAAAAACAAAAACAGGTGAAAATACTATGGTTTGATCTCTATTCAGTTTCCGTAGTTCTCTCTATAGATGTGTATGGCATTTTCCATCACAAGTTTATTGGAATTGTCTTGAATCACCTCATTGTTGAAAAGAGCCAAGTCCAAAGTGAAGATTTTTTTGCAGATAGGGGAGATATGGGCATGTTGGTTGGGAAGGATCCAGTAGACAAGGGAGAGATAGATGATCAATATCAGAAGAGACAATTGAAGGAGATAGGATGGAATGGGAGAGTTTGTGCAGATAGAAAGGTTTTGGTAATATATGTAGCTACCTCATCATTTAAAAGATAGTTGAAGGAGGAAATAATAGCAGAGGACATCTGAGAAATGTGAAAATAAGGAAGAGAGAAGAAAAAAACTTGTTTTTTGCTCTTTTTTTCCTAAAAAATATAAGGCAAGTTTCTTGGTTGAGATGGTGGAAGAGGATAAGCTATTGTAGGCCTGAGGAAAGAATGAAAAAGTTTAGAAGAACCTTTCTGGAAAGTGGGATAATGAGTTAATAAGGGAGGTGTAGAAGGATTGCTCAGCAGCAGTGAGGGCCTAGTTGAAGTTGTATGACATAAATTTGTCAGTATAATTGTGTGATTTTTCTTTACCTTGTTGAGCAGCATGTGTGTTGGATCAAAGATGACAGATTATGGGAGTAATCTAAAGCTGAGCCTTTATTTGGCACAATCAGCCACAGCCAGGATAGCCTTAAGTAAAGTGTGGAGTTGAACTGATTCACCAAATGGTTGAGATTAGGAAAACAGGAAAAAGTAGTTTGTGTAATTGAGATGATCTGGGAGAAAACTGAAGCACTGAGGGATTAGCAGTCATGTTGTGGACAAAGGATGAGACCTGATGAGAGAAGGCAGAGGGAGAGGTGGAAACTAATAGATTTTGTTCAGTTAAAGGAATTTCAGAATTCAGAAGAGATGGACTGATTAGTAGCTCATGAAGAGTGAAAAGGTTGAGAAATGAATCATTAGGGTATTTGAAGGAGAATCAATATTGTACAAAGAAGTGGTTAAAAAATGCTTGGTGATTGATTTTTCTGTTAAAAGGGAAGGCTCACTGGGAGGTGAGAGTTGGGGACAGTGGTTATCCAGATCACTGCGATGTAAAACTGAAAGCATCAATGAAACTTTAAGAAACACACACATTCACACAAATGAACAAGGACAACAAAAATAAAACAAAACAAATTAGTGGTGACACTGTAGCTCTACTGAACTCCTAAATCTTCTCTGGTTACACTGGAATCCTTACTCTAGGGGATTCACATAGAGTGCATCCTTGAGGTTCCTGGCAGGAATTGGAGTCTCCCCTTGAGGCATTCTACTGTTCCATTCCAGAGTCCAGAACACTTTAAGACAACAGATAAGCTGCAGTCGAGACACCAGGCCTCTAGCCATGCTGAATTCTTAGCTATAAAGTGGAGTCATAAATATGTTGGCTGAGTTGAAAATTTTCCATTGGACAAGTGTTCTACAATAATTAGTAGTACAAGGTTCGCTACCACATGATGGCTGTCTCCAAGTAATTGAAGGGCTGTCATGTGGGAGGCGTCAGACCTGTTCATTCTTGGCCCCAGAGGGCGGAACTAAGAACAATAACTCCATGTTATACAGAGACAGAGTTAAGCCAGGGGACTGAAAAAGTCTCCAAAATTCCCTAACAATTGAAGACTAGAAGTGAAATGGATTGAATTGGGAGGGGCTGGATTCTTAATTACTAGAAGTTGTGTATGTTGTGGAAGGATGACCTCAGGGATGTTGTGGAGAGATTTTGACTTTAGGTCTGGGTTAGATTATGATTTTTGAGTTTCTCATCAACATCAAGATTGTATTTTCCAAAAGCTACCTGTTTTGTGGCACTCATTTTATTTCATTCAGCTGGGAATGATTAGCTTGCATCTCTGAAAGGATATCTATACCTCTTCTATGTATTTATTATTTTCTTTCTTCTATTATTGATCCTTTGCTCTTTTCTCTGTGTCTGTGTCTGTATCTGTGTCTGTATCTTCTCTCTTTCTCTGTTTTTCTCTCTTTCCCTTCCTTCTTCCCTCTCTCTACCTTTCCCTCTTCTCTTCCTCTCCCTCTTCCTCTTTCTCTCCCTCCCTTCTTCCCTCTCTATTTCTTTCTCTCTCCCTCCCTCCTTCCATCTCTGTCTCTGTCTCTGTCTCTCTCAGCAATTGGGGGTTAAATGGCTTTCCCACAGTCACAGAGATAGTGAATGCTAAGTGTCTGAGGCCAGATTTGAATTCAGGTCCTTTTGACTACAGGGCCTTTGCTTTCTCCACTGCCTATCTATGTGCCCCTCTGTGTTCTCTTAATCTCCTTTTCTAGGTTGTAACCTCCTTGAAAGCAAGGACTGCACTAATTCATACTCCCTAGTGTTTAATTTTAGGTAGACTGTTGCCAACAGTTGTTTCCCACTAACATTCTTGGATCATAGGAAGTAATTAATAAATATTTAAGTTAAATTGAAGATATATCGATAGAAAGATATAGAAAGAGAGCGATAGAATTAAACAGATAGAGAGAAAGAAAGATAGATAAATAAATAAATACCCTGAAGAGCTAGGGAGTGACACTTTTGTGCCATAGATTTGAGGGCCCCACCTTCCACCTCTCTTCCCTTCTCCCCACTGTTTATGTTCCTCTCTTTTTTAGGGCCTTGTGATTAGCCCAAAGCTTTCATTTAACAATTTATGTTGGGATTAGCATTTACAGGAATATTTATTTCAAAGATGTAACAAGAACATATATACAAATATTTTTCTGGGAGGCATAATCCCCCCTATACTGCCTTGATTTGTAGGGAGGGGAAGAAGATTAAGTTTACAGTTTGACTCAGTTCTATACTACGACTATGACTACGACTATGACTGTAACTATAACTACTACTACTATTTTACTACCACCACCACAACCAATAGCTAGAATTCACAAATGTGTGTTTTATACAATTATACATTTTTGTTGTTCAGTTTTTTTGTCATGTCTGACTCTTTGTGAACTCTGTTGTTGTTGTTGTTTTTGGCAAAGAACTGGAGTGGTATGCAATTTCTTTTTTTAGATCATTTTACAGATGAGGAAACTGAGGCAAACAAAATTAAGTGACTTACCCAGGGTCACAGAGTTAGGAAGTATATAAGACCAGATCTTCCTAATTCTAGGCTCAGTGCTTTATGCACTGTGCTACCTCACTGCTCCATAATTATACATATTTGTATATAATTGTATACATATATGTATGTATGTATACATATATGAATATATATATACATATTTGTATAAATGAGCAGATGTTTGGATATGTTTGTGCTTTATTTATATATCTATATTTCTATAAGAAAACCTCCTCCATTATAGCAGAACTGCACATGCTCTGAAATTTATAGTTTTGTAGTTCTGGGAGAGATGAAGTTATACATCTTGACCAGGATCATACAAACAAAATGTGTTAGAGTTGTGTATTCCTGACTTGGAGATGCTGTCGGCCATTTTGCCTCTAAAACAGAATATGGATATTAAGGAATGACTCCTGTGAGATCTCTGTAAAAAGTCAAGAATATCTGCTCCATTTCTTGTGGAGGAATCTAGGGTCCTGCATTTGATAACTCTTCTCTGGACAGACGCCAAGAGGTGACACTTCAACGTTTTCACATGTATGGCCAGAGAATGAGGATACTTTCAAGATGTTGGGTTGCTTGATGGAATTTCACAGCAATGTAAAATGTAGCCTGGTCCAGGAAAACAACAGCGGGCTTGTATGGACACACTGAGTGGAATGCTATCAGGGGCATACACTGTAAACCAGTAATCATGGCTCAAGCATTCACGCCTACCCTTAAAGTTTTGCTTATATGGGGTAATAACCTAGCTGGCACTCCAGGTCATGTTGCAGCTTCCTCTTGGTGAATGATATGAGTCCAGACATCTTACAGCTACACAGAACAACACTGTCCATTTAATTGGTAACTGGAGAGTGTAGTTCAATAAACTGCCAAGCCCTAAGGCTACAGTGTTTATTACAAGAGTAGTAAAGCTTAGAGTACATAGTTAACACTGGCCTATCCAGACTGAGCTCTAAGTTAGGAATAATCGAACAGGGTTTATAGCCACGGACCATGGGATTACAGGACTGGGAGCTTGGAGAGCATCCAATTTGACTCCTCTGCCTTTTTTTTTTTTTTTTTTTTTTTTTTTTAAACTGAGACCTGGAAAGTATAAATGACTTGCTAAAAGTTATTCAGCTATTAAGAAGTCCATGGTTGTGCTTAGATAATGATTGTAGATTCTTTGTTAAATATTGAGGTCTGCTATGGATATAATGCCTAATAA
This sequence comes from Sarcophilus harrisii, assembly GCF_902635505.1. Taxonomy (NCBI): domain Eukaryota; kingdom Metazoa; phylum Chordata; class Mammalia; order Dasyuromorphia; family Dasyuridae; genus Sarcophilus; species Sarcophilus harrisii. The sequence goes on from NC_045428.1 coordinate 522,627,776, forward strand.
TTCTAGTGTAGGCAACCTATGAAATACTTATAGAAAATCTTTTCAAACACTATAATGAAAACTTTGAGTTCTCTATAATTTTTTAAAGCAATTCTAGAGTGTGCATACCAAGAAAACAAGCTCACTGAATCTGCAAACTAGTCCCTGGATTTGCAATTAGAATTGTGTAAAATTTAAGGATCGGAGATTTTAAAACCAGAAGAAACCCCAAAATCCATCTAGAACAACTCCCACATTTTAGAAATGAGCAATTTGAGGCCAGAGAGATCGTCACTTATTCAAAGTCACTTAAGTAGAGATTATCAGGGCAGATTGGCAGTGATTTAGGTAAGTTGATCAGGTATGGAAAGAGTATTAAGTGCTATTTCTCTTTAATTGGAAATGCAATTTCCAATATGGCAAACCATCTGCAATTGGACAAGTGAATTCTCTCTAAGGTAAAAAAAATGGATAATCCAATAAATCAACAACAGTTTGGGATATTTAGGCAACCTGTGAGTGAGTACAATAGTTGTATAATAAAAGTCTCACAATAATTCTATTCAAGTGACTTTTTCCCTCTTTCTGAGGGAAAACTATCACCTATGAAATTAGAATAGAATTGTGTACTTCAGAGAGGGCAAGGTGAATACATCTTTGTAAGTACTTTAGGATTTTTGTATCAAAGGAAATAAAAATATTAACTCTAAATGTGAAATCTTCTCTGATAGCATAGTAGGAGCCTACTTTCAAATGGTAATTAGCTCATTATTAAAAAAAATTCTTGTCTTGAATCTGAACTAATTACTTTGTTGAAGTACAATTAGTCTTTGTTAAAAGCAAAACAAAACAAGAGAAAACCCCAAAAATATTTCAATATCTGACTAATGTCTAAACAGTTTTTTGTGTACACAGAAAATGATTGTAGAAACTTTGTTAAATATTGAGGTCTGCAATGGACATAATGCCTAATAATTCTAGTGTAGGCAACCTCTGAAATAGGTTTGTAGATTGCGGAGGATGTGATTGGGAGAAGCATGAGTAGCCCCCCTATTTTACGAATATCTTGTTCGTCATTAAGGCTGTGGATGATGGAGCCAGAGCATAGGAATAACATTGCTTTAAAGAAGGCGTGTGTACAAATGTGTAAGAATGCCAGGTGTGGCTGGTTTAGGCCTAATGCTACTATTATTAGTCCTACTTGACTTGATGTGGAAAAAGCTACGATTTTTTTGATGTCATTTTGGGTAGCGCAGATGGCAGTAAATAGAGTTGTAATTCCTCCTAGGCAAAGTATGATAGTCAAAGCTGTTTGGTTGTTTTGTGTAATAGGGCTAAATCGGATTAGGAGGAAGATACCTGTGACGACTCTGGTGCTAGAATGTAGTAATGCTGATACAGGAGTAGGGCCTCCTATGGCTGAAGGTAGCCATGGGTGTAGGCCAAATTGGGCTGATTTCCCACTTGCAGCAAGGATTAATCCAAGAAGGGCTAGTGTGTTGATGTTTGTGATGAAGATATGTTGGATGTCCCAGGAGTTGTTATTCATTATCGGGCATGCTATGGCTAGCATGAATCCAATGTCTCCAATTCGGTTGTATAGGATGGCTTGGAGGGCAGCGGTGTTTGCGTCGGTCCATCCGAATCACCATCCGATGAGCATAAATGATATGATGCCCACACCTTCCCATCCAATGAACAGTTGAAATAGGTTGTTTGCGGATACAAGGATGATTATGGTAAATAAGAAAATAATTAAGTATTTGAAAAAGTGGTGAATGTTTGGGTCGGTGTGCATATATCAAATTGAGAATTCTAGAATGGATCATGTGACGTATATTGCAATGGGGATAAAGATGATGGAGAAGTAGTCTAACTTAAAGCTTATTGTTAGGTTAAATGTATTTATTGAGAACCAATGTCAATTTGTAATTGTGGCTTCTTGTCCAGAGTGGATGAATAGGGCTAAGGGGATGAGGCTAGTGAAATACTTGTAGAAAAACTTTTCTAATACAACAATGCAAATGCTGAGTTCTGTCTTTTTCTTTTCTCTCTTTTTTAGAGTGTGCACACCAAGAGAACAAGTACATTGAAGATGCAAACTAGTCTCTGGATTTTCAATTAGAATACTCTGGTTTCTAGGAACAATGATGCTTCCAATTCCTACTTAAAAGGGTTACAGGGACACTCAACTGAGGAATGTATGTAAAACACATTAGAATACTAAAATACTATAAAGCTATAATTATCACTATAGCTTTAATATACAAATATATAAATTGATATATTAATATATAAAGTTAGATATATTATTATATGCAAATGCATAGAGGGTATAGTATGTAAATTTCTACATATGGCCTGGCTCTTTTTTCCTTCCATTTCCCAAGTAGACAGAAAGACAAATGAAGAGGAGCATAGTTGTCCCCCAAAAGGAAAGTGGGACTTCCATGCCCTGAAAATCTGAGGCAGAGACTATATATATACATATATATATATATATATATATATATATAATATAACCTCTGGGTTATGTTATTTATTCTTAGAATCAGATAAAAACTCCTGACATTTATTAACTGTCAACATCCTATCTTTTCAGTCTTCTTACACATTTCCCTATACACACACACACACACAGACATACACTCAGACACACATTTTTTTTGCTTTTACGCACATCCTCCCTTCCTTTGTCCTGGCAGTCCCTCCTTCTTGGAATACCCTCTCCTCTCCACATTTCCTCTGGGAATTCCTGATTTCCTTCAATATTGAGCTTATCTTCTGCCTTCTTTGTGAGGCCTTCCTGCCTTCTAACCTCCAGCTGTCTGCTTAAGTCCTGCACTCTTTCATCACTGTTCACCCTATTAGTCATTTCAAAGACAAACAAGAAAACAACACCTGCCCTCATAGTGACAATCTATTGGGATCGTTAATAAAATACAATATTGGAAACCTTTCTTAATAGTGTTTTACATTTAAAGATATGGATCATAAATATTTAAAATAAGGAAAAATGCCTCAATAATTTTTAATCCTTTTAAATCTCTTTCCAGATTTTGTCTCAGACTTAATAGACTCTCAGAGACCATCTTGTTCAATCTGTATCTAAATAAGAATCCTGCCTGAAATATATCTTATTTAGATTGGGGTCACTCAGCCATAGCTGCAGTTTTTCACTGAGAAGATTTTGCTACCTTCTGAGGCAGTTTATTAAAATTTGAAATAGTTCTAATTGTTATAAAATTGGTCTTGAGAAGCCAAAATGAGCCAATTTACAATTTCAATACAACAAATTGAATCCCTTTTCAAGATGACCACCATCTTGAGAATAGCTTTCATGCTCTTCCTCTCTTGCTCCAATACTCTTTCCTTCCTCCCCAAGTCTTATTTTCTCCAGGATAAACATTCTAAGTTTCTTCAATCAGTTCTCATGTGGCATGAGCACCAGACCCTTGACCCTCCTTACTGTCTTCTAGAAGAGAGGGTTAAAAAAGCTATTATTGTAAGCAATGGATTAATAAACAAGATGGAAAATAAAAGAATAACTTTTGCTACAGTTGTGACCCAGTCAAAAGTAAATCAAATAAATTTGGAATAGTGCAATTGTGGTGATAGTAGTCTTTACTAGGTAGGTTTCTATTGAGGTTCTGCAATTGGAAGGTTTTAGGTCATTTTTAGAGCCAAATGCCAGACTCATTTTATTCCAGGACATATCTATGTGCCCATTTTCTTCTATTGAGATAATGCCCTTCTTTAATTAGGTGCCATAGTGAATAGAATATAAAGTTTGGAGGGAGGAAGAACTGAATTCAGATCCAGTTTCAGATACATGCTGACTCTGGGCAAGCCATCTAATCAATGTTTTCTTCAGTTTCCTCAATTCCTCAGGATAAAAATAGCACCCATCACACAAAATTGAAGCACTTAGTGCAGCAGAGTCTGTGCTTAATAAGTGTTTTTTTTTTCTTTAACTTCTCCCATTGGTTAAAACTCTGTCGTGTGGTGTGGATATAGGAAAGCAAGTGCCAGAAAAACCCACCTTAGCATATTCAAAGACAAATTTACCTATGAAATCTAAAAGGAGTCAATAGTTATAGTAGTTCTCCACATTCTAGATAAATTATGCCTTTACACATGTGGAATCTGGGAGCAAATAAGGAAAAAGGAGGGGTGGGGTTGTAATTCAACAATATATTTGAGATGAGAGGGCATTTCTGAAAGAAGGAAGTGAAAAGATGGCTAAAGTATTTATAAAAATAAATCCTCCTAAATATAGAATTGAAAAGCTGGAAGAAACCTCGGGGATCATCTAGTCTGACCTCCTTTTAGGACCAGGGAACAGAGAGGTTATATAGTTTTCCTAAGGTCACACAGCTGGTTAGCAACAAAGACAACAAGAATCTTTGTTGCTCAGTTGTTTCAGTCCTATCTGAATTTCTTCCAATTGCATTGATTAAATCTATTCCAAATTTATTTGATTAACTTTCAATCAGGCCCCAATTGTAGGAAAAAATTATTCTTCTATTCTCCCTCTTATTGATTATTTCATAGCCCACAGATCTCATTAGGGGTTTTCTTGGCAAAGACACTGGAGTAGTTTGCCATTATCTCTCCAGCTCATTTTTACAAATGAGGAAACTGAGGAAACAGGGTAAAGTGACTTGCCCAGGATCATACTACTAAGAAGTGTCTATATTCAAAACTGAACTCAGATCTTCCTGATTCCAGACCCAGTGCCATCTGGCTGCCTAACCAGAATCCTGGTGCCTTGATTATTATTCCAGAATTCTAATTATCAAACATTTGCTGTCTCAAGGTTCCCCAATCTCTGTGTGTATGTGCTTGTGTAAGGTAACATCAAAGGCCTTTAGCAGTTAGTAATAAATGATTAAATCATTTGTCAGAACAAAGGATGGTTCATCCTTGCCATCTGAAATTGAATTTCTTGATGAGAACTGTGACTAATCATGGAAAGGGAAGCATTAGTGGTGTGTGGAGGGAGAGTATTTGTCCAGTCTTGAGATCTACCAATAAATATATTAGTGTGCATTATTGCAGCTAAGGTGCTTTACTTTTAATTTTGATTGTACCTAATAATAAGGGGTGCCTAAGATGTTAATTTAAGTTTTTCTTATTTCTTACCATTCCCGCTCTTCTTCCAAGACTCATATCTCTTCCTTTTGAATAGAGATCTACGTACAAATGTTTCAGTGAACTGGAGGAGCTTTCTGATCAAAGGAGTGCTTCTTGGTCATTATGATCCTTTTGTGAAGTAACAAGCCTGATAGAAGTTCCTGATAGAAGTTGTTATGTCTTAATTGTTATTTTTGCTATAATTGTTATTTTTGGAATAAAAACAGTGTGGTGGAAAGAATGCTTGCCTGAGCAAAAAGCAGGTTCAACCTGGATTATGCCACTTTCTAGGTAGTTTGGGGGGACAGAGTGCCTTCCATATAGCCACAGAAGTCTTGAGTTCAAATCCTGCCTCAGTTTCTCAGTTATAACTGTGACTATGGGAAAATCACTTGATTTTTTCAATCTCAGTTTCCTTCTTTATAAAATGGCATTATAATGATACTTATCTCAGAGTGTTGTTGCAAAAATCAAGTGAAATAATATATGTAAAGCACTTATAAATGTTAGCTTTTATTGCTATTAGCTGTGTGACTGTGGACAAATTGATCAATAGCTTGGTGCCTCAGCTTCTTTAACTGTAAAACAGGGAGATAAAATAGTATTTGAAGTTGTAAGGATTCATACTGTAAAGTGTCATAATAAATAGGAATATGTTGTTATTTAGTTGTTTTCAGCTCTTCATGACCCTATTTAGGGTTTTCTTGGCAAAGATATTGGAATGGCTTGCTGTTTCCTTCTGCAGCTCATTTTACAGATGAGGAATTGAGGCAAACATGGTCAATACCTTGGCCAGGATCACATTGCTAGTAAGTTTCTAGGGACTGATTTGAATTTGGGCCTAGTATTCTATCCACTGTGCCATCTAGTTGCCCAAATAGTGGTAAGGAATCATTGTTAAAGTCTGATTTAAGATTTTTATTACTGATAACAGATCATTTCATAGTGACTTCCAATGACTTCACCCCATGGAATTCGTAATGTATGTATTTTAGGAAATGTAACAGGTCCCCTGGGTGAGAATTTATAGGGTGAGGGGCAGAGAGGCCTTTCCTTTCAACTAACTTATATACTACCTTCTTTTGATATTGTTCCCCTGTAGTCAGCCACATTTGGCTCTTATGATCCCATGGACTACACTATACCATCCATGAGGTTTTCTTGCCAGAGATGTTGGAGTGCTCTGCCATTTCCTTCTCCAGTGGTCATCTATTTTACATATGTATAAACCTATCTTTGAAAGGAGAGCAATATGTGCTTTGGTGTAAGACGGGCATCTCAAACTTGGTGCTTTCTACTGATTTTATGATGTCATAGAATTGTGTGTGTGTGGGGAAGGATCATGGGGATAATTTATTGTAAGCCTCTCATTTTATAGATTGTGAATCTGAAGCCTAGAATACAGCCTATCTAAGAACACAGTTGGTAATTGAAAAGATCCTGAATCCAAGATCTATTAGACATTTAGTAGATTATCTAATTCAATCCCATTCATTTGACAATGAGGGAACCAAAGCTAAGAAACTGAAATGTCTAGCTCATGAACACTCATACATAGCAAATTCAGGTTTTAAACCTACATCCTCAGATGTCAAATTCAACAGTTTGATTTTTTTCCCTTGTGACCCTAGAAGAGTTTATATTATGTTTTTTCTCTCACTATCTCAAAAGAGTTTGTGACTTTTTATTGTAATAAGTTTTAAATCAATGAAGTTTTTATTTTTTTCTGTTTATTTTCAAAAAGATCTGAAGCATAGAAATCTGGGAATAAATGAAACTCTGTAGCCTGAGTTGTATTACTTATTGTTTCTGTCCTGGGGCCCCTATGTTGTTCTGAAATAGCATCATGATGTCACTGATGCTAAAAGATCTGCGGACAAGATTATTCTATCTGCAAGCCTTCTGGAGATGCAGGCCATTGGTCAGGTGGCACAGAAACTGAGCATGGAAGGAGTTTTGACTTGGCGTTTAGGCCTAGCCTATTCCATCAAAGAGTCTGAGGAGTGCTATGTGGGGAGGGAGCTATCAGCTTTCACTTTATATCTGTAGCCCTACAACACATGGTTTACTGCATGTGGTCAGTCTTTTGAACAGATTTTTTCCTTTCTTCTCTTGCATTTTCCCACACCCACTCCCATTTGTTGCTGGCTGCCCTCCCAGCCTCTCTCTTCACTAGGGACTCATATTAATAGCTGGATCTCTGTAGGCTCAGAGATACAGTCCCCTGGCGAATGCGTAGGCATGAACCAGCTGTGCACATATGACCCTCCTTTCTCCTCCATACTGCCCCACAAGTCTGTGGTCCACATAACATGGGGGAGAAATCATGGGAAGAGATCTGGAAATGGAGTCAGAAAACATGGGTTCAAATCTGTTTTTTCCATTTATTATCATAATACAATTTCTCTGGGATCCAATTAAATTAAATTAACTGTAAAGTGAGGAAGCTGGATTTGAAGACTTCTAAGGTGGCTAGCTAATCTCTCAGATCTCTTACAATTTTAGAGCTAAGATCCTAAGTCCTGCTTCTGAAACGAATTAGTCATGTGGTTCTGGGAAAATATCCCAGGTATCCCAGGTAAGTACCTTAGACTGTAAGTAGCAGATGAGTTGCTGATCTGCATAGGAAGAAGGTTTTTCCATACAGGGAGTTCTCCACACTGGTCAACTAACAGATCTGTAACTCTAACTCTGGAAAAAAATATTCTTTACCTGCCTCACAAAGTTAGTCTGAGGAAAGTGTGGAGAAAGGAATGAAAAAATGATTTCTGTTGTTCAGGTATGAGTTGAGTGAGATGGTCTTTGTGGTCTCTTGAAATTTGGGGATGTTGGGATTCCAAATTAGGAATGCCTTTTTGGATCAAAGCAAGAGTTGTTAAGATCTATTGGGTGGTATAGCTGCCTGCTATACCCTGAAATTAGTGACAAGTAGCATCATCACTGTTGGTGTGTTTTTCATTTCTAACTTGGTTTGAATCAGCAGGCTCCATGGAACTTTCTGGGGGAAATGGGAATAACTAGAGAAATAAAAGTCTGCATGCAACATTTTCCAAATGTTCTCTTTTTCTTCTTCATAATTTCCTTAAGAATTGCTTAATATTTTAAATCATGTGGTCAAATGTGCCATCATTTAATTTTTCCATTGTATTACTTAAATTCCAGCTGTGATCCTTGCCCACTTAATTTGTTTACATCAATGGAGCTATCATATGGATATCTATCTATCCATCTATCTATCTATCTCTTTGGCTAAGACATGCTAACATATATATATATATATATATATATATATGTACACACATACACACACACACATATATATACATATATATATATGAATTTAGCATTATTTTCCCCAGTTACATATAAAAGGGTGAATATATATATACATATTTGTGCTAGAGAAGAAATTATATATCTTTACACAGATTCATCTTTCTTAACCCATATCTGAAACAAAATGAGTGCCCCTAGAGGAGAGATGTGAAAGATTTTCTGAAGAAAAATACCATAGCTGTTGGCTACTGCTACCGTCCTGGAGAATTTGTAGAGTTAACCATGGGGGCACTGGGGTATAGAGAGAGGGAAAGGCATAGAATCAAGTTTTCCCCACCCCCAACTTCCTTGAAATTGGGCATTTTAGACATCTGGAGTGGGGTATAAGCCATTTGTTAGTTTCTCAGATGCAACTCTGACCACATCTCTGGGACTGCCTGCTGCCTGCAGAGTTTTCCTTGGCTTCAAAGAGATTTCCCTCTGGGTGGAGGTAACGATGTTCCTGTCCACAGCCTTCTCTGGTTATTGCTCAAAGACCTGTCTGAAGATACTGATTGGCAACCCACATAAAAAGTTATCATTTGGCAAGCAAAGTTTTATACATGCAAAATAACTACACATAAAATAAGTGGAATTCACCCCCTTTATTTTTTCACAAGTTCATGGTTTGGGGGTTCAAGTTTTCTTCTTTAGTTATAGCAAGGCCTTGACACAAAACAGCTAAGGATACCCAAGAGAACACAGATCTTTCTGAATTGAGTTTTTTGGTGTGTTTTTGTTTTTGGTTGAGAACAATGGCTACAAAAGACATGCCAAATTCTAAGCAGAGGCAATGGGAGATTAAAAACACTCCAATTTTCCACTGAGAGATTTAAGGCTTAAAAAGAAAAGAATTAGTATCATAGCATCTAGAGGCTGAAGGGACCTTATTGAATTCAACCTTTCATTTTATAGATAAGGAAATTGAGGTTGGAGAGAGTGTAAATGATTTGTCTAAAAGGTAGAGCTAAAGTTCAATCCTAAGCTTTTTGACTCCAAATCCAATACTTTTTTTTTTAATGGGATATGCTGGTAAATATTTAACATGCAGTCCTCTGAGGGAGAAAAATGTACACAAAACATACTTTCATGTTTAATATGCATTGTAAATGTTTTCTTCATCACTTAAGAACTGACAATCACAATAATAATAAACCAAGCCCTGGTTTTGTAGCATTGGCCAATTTTGAGGTATAAATGCTCACGTTGAGAATTTAACAATCAGCTCTTGATATCCAGTATACTTTGGAAAACTTTCCACTACATCATGCTAAAAATGTGTTTCTTTTTAACTATTGAAAGTGATTTCAGAATCAATTCGGTATATGGCACATAAATAGACTCTATCAGAAGGCAAATCACAAAACAAGTTAAAAGTAGGATAATAATCTTCTCAGCTGGTGTGCTGAAAGATAAGACATACAAATGAAGTTTGCAAAAGCTACTAAACTATATGAAATACTGGGTGTTTCTTTTATGTCAGTAAAAAAAGAAACTTAGAACTATTGGACAGTTAGTCAGTTAGTGAACTGGCATATATTAAGTGCCTACTATCTGCTGGGTACTGTGCCAAGATCAATCCCTTCTAAAAAATGTGGAGTTCTAAAAAGAAATATTTTGGTTCATAGAATTCAGTCGTGTGTGTGTGTGTGTGTGTGTGTGTGTGTGTGTGAGATATATGAAGTCATCCTGTCTAAACCTTTCCCATCTCTTCTCAAATTATAGAAGACAAACTTTGGAAGGTTTACCTGAATTGCTTAACACTATAAAGGAAGTCAGTAGCAGTCTATGAGCTCAGAGTTAGAGGTCATATATCATTCTTTCTCTGCTTTGGGCAGAAAGAAGAAAGCTTTAGAGTAAATCTAAAGAATAATCTATATATACTCATTGACTGAGCTACCCCCTAGAAAGAACATTTTCTTGTGTGACAATTCGAATTTCAGTATAGCATTTATATCTTACCAATTACTAATTCCATCTTAGCATAAAATTATCACCTTCATTTAAAATATTATTTCAAAAACTTTTCTGTGCTTTAAAAAGTTTATGGATCTAATCTATTTTTTTTGGTGAATTTTGTGAATGAAACTCTAATTTTACAGTTAAAAAAATGGAGATAGGGAATTTAATAACTTTTTGTGCTTATACCCTTTGACCCAGCAATACCTCTACTGGGACTGTTTCCAAAAAATCATTATGAAAAAGGAAAAAAAATTATATGCCTAAAATATTTATATCAGCTCTCTCGATGGTGACAAAGAATTGGAAATTGCCGGGATGCCCATCAACTGGGGAATGGATGAACAAGTTGTAGTATATGATTGCGATGGAATATTACTGGGCTATAAGAAATGATAAGCTTGATGACCTTAGAAAAACATGGAAAGATTTGCATGAAATAATGAGGAGTGAAATGAGCAGAACCAAGAGAACACTGTATACAGAAACAGTAATATTGTTTTAAGAACAAAACTTTGAGGGAATATAATTTTGACAATTAGAAATATCCACATTAACTGCAAAGGGCATATGAAGAAAGTTACTATCTACATCCACAGATAAACTGATAAATAGAAGTATGTATAGAATAATTTTACATAACCATATAAATATACATATATACACTCTCTCTGTGTGTATACACACATATACATATATTTGTGTCTTATGATAGCCATCTCTAGGTGAGGCAAAAGGAAGAAAAAAAGGTTACATGATAACTATTATATATTCAAAAACAACAGCAAGTTGTACATAATAGATTTGCAGTTTCATATAAAATCATCTTTTTTCTATTCTATTATGTTATATGTTTATTTCTTAAGATCAGAGTAAAATAAAATTCTTTTTAAAGAAAAACAAAAAAAGGGAAAATGTGATTTGGCCTATGTAGAAATTTATTGCCAGGAAATTTATGGTAATAATATTGTCATTCATATAGCCCTTACTATGTACCAGGAACTATTCTAAGCACTTATTACAAATATAATCTCATTTGATCCTTACAACAGTTTGATACCTTGGATACAGACACTATTATTAACACCATCTTACAGTTAAGAAACTGAAATAATGGTTAAGTGACTTTCCCAATGGTCACACATCTACTAAGTGTTTGAGGCTAGATTTGTCCTAAGGTCTTCCTTGAGATCCAACTGTCTTTGAGTAGTTAAGGAGTTGCCTTGAGGACGAAGAATTAGATTTGTCTGTTTAGTCCCAGAGAACAGTGTGATGGGCAGTGGGTAGAAATTATAAAGAGGCAAATTGAGGCTTGAAGTTCAAAAATTTTTCCTACCAGAGAGTTCTCTTTGGGGTATGGAATGGGGGAATGCAACCTGGATTTGATTATTTGTCCAGGTTCATATAGAATAGTAAGGGTCTGAGGCCATATTTGAACTTGGGTCTTCCTGCTCTCAGTCAAACTGAGCTTAAAAAGACCAAGGTCTCCCATTGCATCCAGGGCCATCTCTAGTCATCCCAATCTATATCTGACTCAGATGGCTCTGGAGGGGAAAGTGAGGCAGGTGACCCTGCACAGCTCTCCCTCACTTAAATCCACTTGCATGTCTAGCATCACTTCCCTAATGTTATAATCTTTTTTTTTTTTTTAAGAACAAAGGACAAACAATAATAGTAGGAATGCCAGAGTTGTCTTAAGGTAAAATGAGATATCTCTGGAAGTAGAAAATTCTTTTCATTAAAAGTTTCCCAGAAAAGGTTGGGAGATTCCTTGTTGGACAATATGTTCTGGGGGGAGAGATTTTGATTCAGGTATAAATTGATCTAGATGGCTCCTGATATATCTGAGTCTAAGCCTGAGTTGTATGATTCTGTGATTTGCTTTGGATGCAGAAGATCTCCGTTCAAATCCTGTCTTTGATGATTATTAGCAGATTTTCCTCTGTCAAATCATTTATTGTCTCTGTGCCTTATTTTTCTATCTCTGTGACAGTATTATCTTAGTTCTGCCAATAGTTAGGAGTTAGGACCTTGGGCAAATGTATGTCCATCGGCCAGCACTCTGCCCCTCATGGCTACAACCAAAGTTCTTGGGAGCATGTTCATATGCCTATAGCTTCACTTACCAGCCACCCCTTTCCTCTGCAGTTCTGATGTCTTTCTTTAGTTGATTATCCTTATACAAGATCATATTTGAGCAAACATTTTAGATTAGAGAAATATATAGTACAGTGTCCCTTTCACATCTTGGGGCAAAGGATGTGGTGATCTAGAAAATCTATGTAAAAATTTTTGTCCTCCCTTTGAACCAGAGAAGGAGTCTGTATTATTATAGTATTAAAAGATAAAATTTTAAAAAAAGATTAAAAAAAGGTAAAAAAGTTAAAAATAAAATTAAAAGATAAAAAATATATTTTGTGCATTCCTGAGTTTTCAAACTTTTTCTGTATCTTCTGCTGAACTTTCTTTGTGTGTCATCTGTGGCTTTTGTAAAACTTCCCCCAAATTCCCATTTAATGTCTTATGCAGACTCTTGATGGATCAAAACTGTGATGGAGAAAGTCATGATGTGTTAGGGATAATAATAAACTTAAAAACTACAGACAGATGTATCACAAAGTAGCATATCTAACTTGTTTCTCATTCCAACCTAAAAGGCAAAAAATCATGTCTTAGATTGGAGTTTGATATCTCCTTTGTTACTATCCAAGTTGAAGCATAAGATGAAGACAGAATCAATCCCAAAGTTAAATATCTTATATCAGAGCTGTTTTCAGTAAAGTGTGAGGGGGTTGCAGGAAGCCTATTCACTTTTTGTCTATGCTGGGATTAGAGATTTTAGTTATTCTCGTGGTTATATCATGAGACTAGGGTGACAGCATTCTGGCACCAGGACCTAAGGAAGTCTGCTTCAGCATCTAGCTACTACTTCAAATTATTTCTGCAGTCCCAAGACTGGAAAGGGCACTGCTGCAATGCCCCAGGGGCTAATGCCCACAAGACACTGTATTCTAATTCTGAGAAGGGCAGGGCAACCAACTGCTGCTTCAGTCTCTGCCCCGGGGCTCCTTCCAAAGCTGCCTTACAATTTTGTGCCTGATGTCAGCTCCCTCTGTCTGCATCACCCCCCTCCATGTGCCATGAATCTTGGGAGGCAAAGTCCTGGGAAGCATATGACAGGATGTCAGAGTATTTACTGGCAGAGGGCTTGAACGCCTGCCCCCTTAAATCTATAAAACAGAGATGGTAATAATACTCACATTATCTGTCTCATAGGGTTGTGAGGAGAAGTGCTTTGTGAATTTGAAAGCATTATAGAAATGTGTTATTATTGGGGTGATAAAAGGATTCGGCTAGGAATCTGTCCTGGAGCATTCATCTTCCACTGGGAAAGAAAAAATAAAGTCTTTCTAGACAGGCTCCTACTTTACACAGGAAGGCTCTCCTCCTCACCCCAGCCGGAAGGACTCCACTAGGCAAATGGCCTCTGACCTGGCTTCTCCAAGAAACCTTTGTCAGCATTAAAATATCCCTCTGTGGTTCTGCTGTTGGTCTGCATCTGGAATGAGGGCCAGAGGGCACCCTGTCTTGCTCTGCCTGTGTAGTGCACTCTGGACAGATGCCTGGTTAATTAGCTTTAGGAGAGCCGACAGTCTTCTATGAGCAAAGGAGAAATCTCCCCAGGGGACCCACAGTGTAAACCACAGTCTGGGAGATAAGATTGGACCCCAGAATGGAAAATAGTCTTCTCACACCATATTATGTCTACAAATCTGAGACCAGTGGAGTCCTGGGACCTGAAAAAGTGAGCAGGAAGGCAGTTTTCATCACACTGAGATTTCCAGATGGATCCCAAACTGGCCCAGATTTCAGAGCTTTGGGGACTATTACGGCCATTTATCTATTTAGCTTGGAGTTTTGAACTGCACAGCATATGTAGTTCAAAGGCTGTGTTAATGATATGCCAGAGGCTCTAACAGTTCTCTCAACAAAGTGTGAATTCCTATAAGCAGTCCAGTGTGAGTGTGTAACACAAACCTCTTCCCCACATGCATTAATCTTTTGATGTGTATGTGTGTGTGTTTGTGTGTGTTCCTTTTAGATTCCTATTTTCTTGTGTTTGAACTAAGAGGGGTCAGGATAGAGGGAGCACAAGCCAAGATCTAGAGAAATGGAGAAAATAGAGATGCAGAGAGAAGAAAGGCATAAGGGGTGAGTCCAATGAGAGACTGTCAGGAAAGAAATGGAATCAAAACGCCATTAACGCCACTCACTCACTATTGATACAATAATTGGTCAAGTCACTTTACTTCACTGGGACTCAAGTTGCCTCATCAGTAAAATGAAAGAGTTAGAATAGTTATTTTCTGAGATCCTTTTTAAATTATAGACCCACAATCCTCAGACTAGATATTTTCTGAGATACTTTTAAAAATATAAACCCACAATCCTATGATAAATGGTTTAAAAAATTGTGTCATTTGAATATCATATTTTCATTCTGTAGGAAATTATACATATGAAGAATCAGAGAAGCTTGGGAAGATTCGGAAACCAATTTATACAATGACCATAATAAGGAAAAGGAAAACAACACAGAGAGGCTTTGGATGTCTAATCAACACAGTGTCTTGAGAAAATGGATAGTGAAGAATTCATACTTCTAGCTCTTGGCAGGGAGATGATAGACCAGAAGCATGGAATGAGATGTTAATTTTTAGTGTGTTGATTTGCTTTGTAGGATTATACTTAACCAAACAAGGGAGTGTTTTTCTGGGAACTTCAGACAATAAGTAGGAAGTGATAAAGATATAAGAGGAAGAGAAAAAAGAAACACAAAGACTTTTTTAAAAAATTAAGATATGAAGATTTATCTGAGTAAGATATCTTATTCTTCTGAAATGAGATATCTTCACTGATTTCTTCAGCTAAAAAGTAATCTGTCCCTCACTCCTAGTTTCCTGGAGCCCAGCTTCTCAAACTGTAGTTTATGATTCCATATGTATTTTGGTAACCGAATGTAGAGATTGAGAAATTGTGAGTTATTATCCATAAATGTTTGATTTGTATACAAATTGTAAGTTTTTGGAGTTGTGTAAAAATTTCTCCAACAAAAAGGGGTTGTGAGTGGAAAAAGTTAAGAAGCCTGGACCTAAAGAACTTGGCCAGGATCTGTCTTTTGTCCTGATTATGTCCTGCTCTACATTTATTTATATATATTTCTTCTGTTAGCTTGAAAAGCTCTTGAGATCAGGACCTTTTTTGTTTTTAATTTTTGTTTCCTTGAAGGAAAAAGGCATAGTACCTTGTACAAAATAGATACTCAAGAAATATTTGGTGAATTAAATTGAAATAGTTGCATTTTATCTTTCACATTAGATTGAAACTCCCTGAAGGTAGGAACTCTGTTGCCTATTTTTGTATTGCCAGCATTTAATACAGTGCCTGGTACATTGCTTAATCAATATTGATTTATTGATTCCTAGTCCTATTCATAGGACTACTGCTTCAGTCAGGGTCCTACATATTTAAAACCTTTCTCTGATCCTTCACTTCAGTCATGAAGTGAAGTACAGTAATTTTTGAAAAGAGCAGAAATGAGGTAGAAAAAAATGCTACCATCAACTGCTGAGAAAGAACACCTGAACAGCTCAACTAACTCTTAGGTCAGATGATTTCACAATCTCAAGTAATGTGAAGTATCTCTTTATTTGTTTGCATTCTTTGCATCTTTTCTTCATCCTACCTGCCTAGGAAATCTGGAAGCTTTATTATATGACAGC
Source organism: Sarcophilus harrisii (assembly GCF_902635505.1). Taxonomy (NCBI): domain Eukaryota; kingdom Metazoa; phylum Chordata; class Mammalia; order Dasyuromorphia; family Dasyuridae; genus Sarcophilus; species Sarcophilus harrisii. The sequence continues at coordinate 522,643,948 of NC_045428.1, forward strand.
AGTTAGTCTGTTGTCACCAATTCCATTTTCAAATACACATAGACCTTTTTGTTGGTCTAATATCTAAGGATGAGCAAATGTCTTCATTCATAGGCAAAAAGTCATCAACCTTTTCTCAGTGGGAAGTACCAGTTACCTACATGAACCCATGAGAGTTTATTTTTCATAGATATAGGACAATACAAAGGCTATCTTAGATTTTGAGGTGGAAGGGGAAACACAGATTTCAAGGTTGGAAGACCCCTCAATTCACAAATGATGAAACTTGGATTTAAGGGATTAAAAAGACTTTCTTAGGCATGCAATTTGACTAATAACTAAGGCTGAACTTGAGGCTTAAACTCATCTTCCTGACTGCAGATCTGCTATCCCATCTAACACAGCATCTGTCTTTGAAGACAGCTCTAGATTTCCTTTGCCTCTTGTTGCTTACAGCTAAGAATTAGGTAGTATGTGAACAAAAATAACACTGGAAGGTGCAGGGATGAGAATGCATGTACAGGGTTTGAGGAATCACTGTGAAGCTTCAAGAAAAAAAAAAACCTCATGATAACAGACTGACATTATCATAATGACTCAGATTTATATAGTGCTACAGGTTTACTTTTTTCCAAAACAACTTTGAGGACAGATAGGTAGGTAAATGGTAACATATTTTAATTCTGATTTTCCAAAGGAAGAAACTGAGATTCAGAGATATGAATTAATTAACTCAAGGCTTCTCAGGAAATGATAGAACTAAAATTTGAAACCAGTAATCATAACTCCAAGTTAATTTGTACAACACTATCTCCAAAATTGCAAAAGTGGTCCCCAGTTTTAGATATCATATAAAAATCCATAACCTGCTGCTGAAAATAAACATCTGCCCTACCCCTGCCCTAGAATTAGGGACTCAAGCTTGAGTAGCTGCTCAGATTTCTAAAACAGGCCAAGCCTCCAGGTGACTTTGTAAGTTCAAACTTTCCCAGCTCACACAAGTAGTTATGCAAGCTCTCCCAGCCCAGAGCTCCTAGTTCATTCACTCTGAATAACACATGAACAGATACCACCAGCTTTTCAAGTCTTCCTCACCCTCTTTATACTTTGTACTATTTTTCTGGATTTCTACTTAGGAAACATGGATATCCAAAGGTAATTAATTCATAACTCATTAGATTATTCCTCTTACCTTTTGGATACTAACTTTTTTCCTTTTTCAATTCATTGTGTTACTCCTGCAAAAAGAAATTAACAATTGGTTAAATAGAATTTTCTTCTTGGAAAAAAAATAAACGTAAAGACTTAACACACCAGTGTTAGGATCAGCTCTAGTTGTTTCTGATAATGTCTGAATTTTCACATCCCATGAAGCTCTTCTGTTGTCACACCAATGTTCAGTGAGGGTTTCTGAAGGCCTTGGCTGTGAAGTGCTTCGAAGTATTTCTATTACTAAAGTCAGTATGACCTGGGGAAGGGATGTTTGGAAATCATCTCTCTAGCCTCTAAAATCTAGCAATTGCCTTTAACTCCTACCTGCCCACAACTGAAACTTGTAGTCAACACTTGCCCTACCACTTGGTGCTAGAAATCCTGATCAGGAAGAGAACACATCCCCAAACCTATTCCCAGAAGAGTGAGAATGTCTGCAAAGCACTGTGTTTGCTATTATAAGGTCACTCAAATACAATGGAGAAACAAGCAAACTTTTTTGTCTCTTCCCCTTTCCTTTGGCATCCTCTTCCCACTGACATATCTTTGTCAGTAGAGTGCAGAGAGGGAAGGATCTCAGAGTCATGAGAAAGCATCCACTGGTAGGAGGTTGAACCCCAGTGGCAGGAATAGCCCCAAATGTTTCTGATAACATTTAGATTTTTCAGGTACCATAATGTTCTCCTGCATCAGATAATGATGCTTTTTCAGTGAAGGGAGTGCTTAAGAACTTGGCAGGGAAATACTTCCAAGTATCTTACTTTTTGGGATTTCAAGATTTTAAGCTGGAGTTTTGATTACTGTCCTGGGGGACAGGCTGTGGGGCAACAGGTTTCTTCATTGTGCTATGATTACTGATAGTAGCTATAGGTTGATTGCTTAGAAACTTCTATCTGTGCATCTAGAGTGTTTAGGGAAATTTAATGGCTGATGTAACTTTTGAAGAAATTGGCAGTTTTTATCTAACTGAGAGAGAGATAGAAGATAGGAAGGGTTTATGGGTATGGTTGAGCTGCTTAAACTCAGCATTTGGGTTCTTCAGTATATATTCACCTGCTCTGCTTTTTACTTCCCTTTTGTCATAGGAGAGAGGAGGTCTGAATTCTTAGGGCATTGTGTCCTGAACTTCCACTTGTACTTGACTATGATAACGAAGCATTGCCACAGTCATTGGCTACTGTGTCCCCAGAGAATACTCTCTAAGCCACTCTCCTTGTCTATTGATGGGGCTTGTGATATCCTTCTTATGCCCCAAACTATTCTTGCTCTTCTTGGTAGTACCATGTTTTGGATATTTTATGTTCCTTCCTTTCATGTACCCCAATTCTTGGATGCATTATCTTTTCATTCCTATTTATTAGAATTCTTTATTTCCTTTAAAACTTAGCTTAAATCCTACTGTTTTTTCTTAAAGCTTTTTATTTTCAAAACATATGCATGGATAATTTTTCAAAGTTGACCCTTGCAAAACCTTGTGTTCCAAATTTTCCTCTCCTTCCTCCCACCCCTTCCCCTAGATGACAAATATTCCAATATATGTTAAACATGTTAAAATATATGTTAAATCCAATATATGTATATATATGTGTGTATACAATTATCTTGCTGCACAAGAAAAATCAGATCAAAAAGGAGAAAAAGTTGGAAAAAACAAAATGCAAGCAAACAACAACAAAAAGAATGAAAACAAAGCCATTGCTTGGGAAAATAAGCATTGAACTACTAATGACCATTCATACTCTTCATGAATCCATTTATCCTATATCCAATATTATTTTAGAAATGGAAAGAGAACATAGGAAATATGCTTTAATTTTTTAAATAAAATTATATTGATATGAAACATGTGGGTTGCTAAAATCCTCTCTCTGGGTGTAGATGGCTCTCTTCACAAATTCATTGGAACTGACTTCAATCATCTCATTGTTGAAGAGAGCCACATCCATCAGAATTGATCATAATATAATCTTCTTGTTGTTGTGTACAATGATCTCCTGGTTCTGAGCATTTCACTTAGCATCAGTTCATATAAGTCTCTCCAGGTTTCTCTGAAATCATCCTGCTGATCGTTTCTTACAGAACAATAATATTCCATAACATTCATATACCATAACTTATTCAGTCATTCTCCAACTGATGAGTATGCACTCAGTTTCTACTTCCTTGTCACTACAAAAGCATTTTTGTACATGTGGGTCCCTTTCCCTCCTTTAAGATCTCTTTGGGAAACAAACCCAGTAGAAAGCCTAATAGAAATACTGCTGGATCAAAGGGTATGCACATTTGGGCATAGTTCCAAATTGCTCTCCAGAATAGTTGGATCTGTTCACAGTTTCACCAACAATGTACTAGTGTCCCAATTTTCCCACATCATTTGTCATTATCTTTTCCTGTCATTTTAGCCAATCTGAGAGGTATATAGTGGTACCTCAGAGTTGTCTCTAAATCCTACTGTTAACATGAAGCTTCTCCTGATCCTATTAGCTGTTAGTGCCTTCACTCCTTCTGACCAATTATTTGGTATTTATTTTGCATATGTTATCATATATACATATTGTCTCTTGAAGAGAATATTAAATTTCTTGAATTCATTTTTGTATTTCTAAAACCTAGTATTATCCTTGACATATATGTAGTGATTAGTAAATATGAATTCATTCATTGAAAATGATTCTTTTCTTATTTATTTTTAATGATTGTTCTAAGGGATTGCTCTAGAGAGAAAAGGGGAAATGATATATTGTGAAATATAGGTAATGTAAAAAGAAAAAATATATAAGGTACTGTTTCTTTAAGGTTCTCTTTCATATGGAGCAGTTTAGTGATGGAAGGGGCAGAAAAAGTACTTTTGCATTTAGAAAAACTGTTAAATCAACTAGTGAAAGATATAAAGTATTACCTCTTTTATAAATGAACAGTTTGATGTTTGTAAAGAATAGAAAAAGAATTTTGGCTTAACAAAAAGTGCTAAAACATGTTTGGAACAGTATAGTCATCATATATTTGAACAGTTTGAGACAAAAATGAACTGTTTTGTGAAATACAGGCTTAACCTTGTAAAAGATATAAGTTGGTGCTTCATTTATTTATATGTGAACAATTTGATGGTTTAAAGGGCAAAGAAAAACTTTTTATGCATATAAAAAGGGAAAAATGGGATCTTGCAGAAACAGTTTTCAAGGACACCATAGTAGAGAATTTTATTTGAGAACCATTGAATGGCTGCAGGGCACAAATGGCCTCTCTGCTCATTTGTATTTAATCATTTTAAGACTTAAGAGAGTAAAATTAAAAAAGACACAAAAAATCATGTCATTATTAGGAGAAGAAGGGATGGTCAAATAAAGGCTATTGATTTTATTGGGAAGATTTGGTGAGTTTTTATCTTTGATTTAAGTTAATAAAAATTATAACAAGAGGTTGAGGTTGATGTGCATGTGGATGTGTGCACAAGCTTGAACACATTGAAGAACTTAAAAGAGAGAAAGACTCAACAAGGGGTGAAAAAGCTTTGTAGGAGCTGTTTAAAGGAACCAGACTCAGAAGTTGACAAGAAGACATTGATTGCTAGTAGGAACTGATTGGTTAAATTAATCGATTGGGTCAATAAAGATTTGGGCTCATTGGAAGAGAGCCTCCAATTCAGTTATTTTTAAGAGAGATGAAATCCCTTAGAAGTGACTACTGTTCTTTTCAGCCCCATTATGGTTTAAAAGAAGAATAGGAAAGGAAAAGCAGCTGTTTTGCTATGTAGTAAAAGGTATTGAGATCTAATTGGATCTTGTAGAATCCTGGTGAGTAAAGAGCTGGCTGTGCTTGTCTGTGGGAGGGAGAGAGAGCTAGACTGACGAGCTTTGCAGTTCTTCAGATTAAAGGGAATGTTAGTTAATTTCACAGTGTAAACCTTTTGCAATGTTTTTTCTTTTCTTTTCTTTCTCTCTCTCTCTTTTTAAAACTGCTTATAAGTTAAAAGAGGGACAGCTAGGTGTACAATGGATAGAGTTCTTGGCTTCGAGTCGTCAATAAGACCTGAATTCAAATATGGCCCCAATTACTTACTAGCTACATGACCTGGGCAAATCATATAACTCTCTTTACCTCAATTTCCTTATCTGTAAAATGAGTTGGAGAAGAAAATAGCAAACCATTCTAGTATCTTTGTCAAGAAAACTCCAAATAGGATCACAAAGAGTTGGACATGTCTTAAAAAAATTGAACAACATAAATTGAAAGAATTTTAAAATACTTCATCAGTTTAAGAATAGGAGTTAAAAGGATTTGCCAAGCTGGACAACAGTGAAGATCAGTGGACAGGTATATAGCAGAGGAGATGCTTTATGTAAGATGCAGCTCCTTAGTTGTGAGTTAGTGCTTAATTAAGAGATTTCTATAAATGTGTCTACTGTCCCCAGGAGATTTTAAGTGCACTGAGGGGGCAGGGTAACAGAGGTTTATGGGTGGATTATAATGTATTTATCATCACTGCCATTGCTTTAATGTATAAATATAATACTATTATTATTCCTAATGCCTTGTTGAGAAACATTATGTTTAAGATATGAGTGTCAGAATTGTCTGTAATTGTTTTATGTGAATGGAAACCATACTAATAGGAGCCCATAAGATATGAGTAGGGAAAATATATTTTCCCTCAATAGGACTACCCTTAGGACCCTGAGAAAATTTGAGTGTAACCCTATAATGATGTTCTGGGAACCTAGACCTGCTGTTACCAGGATAGTTTGGGGAGAATGAACTAACCCAGAAAGTCAGGGGATATCCATACACTCATATGAAGGGTGTGATGTGCATAACGAGTGGGAACTATCCATTAATCCCACATGTTACATATCAATGTAATTTTCTTTTAAAAATTAAAGTGTATTTCCTATGTTTTTCCATTTCTAAGATAATATTGGATGATAAGATAAATGGATTCATGAAGAGTATGAATGGTTTCTAGTAGGTTAATGCTTATTTTCGTAAGCAGTGGCTTTGTACTTTTAACTTAGATTTCTGATAGTTCATCCCACTTTGGTGGAATGCTTTGTGCAAATGGAAACATACCAGTAAGAGCTCAAAAGGTAAGATGATGAATAGGGAAGTATATATTTTCAATCAACAGAATTACCCGTAGGACTCTGAGAAAATTTGAGTGTAATTTTGTAATGATTGGACATGACTGACACCTTGGCAGTCTGTAAGATGACAGATTTGAAAAAATCAGTACTTATTTATGGAGATACAAGGTACCTAGAATCGCTTTCTGTACCATCCTTATGTGTGGTACCTTTTTGTACTACACACATTCCTGTGTGATCTAGAACCTTATTTTTCCTGTGTCTGGTCATGATATCTTCCAAACAGGCAACAAGAAGCAAAGAAGGGGCTCAGTTTCCTACTCCAGGTCCTTTGCTTCTCTGACATAGAATACAATAGTTTAATAAAAGCCTGAGGCAGCAGAGGTGGTTTGCCTTTACTGAAATTGGCAGTGACAATGGATTTAACGTACAGCAATGAACAGTAAAGGGGGTATAGACATTTCATTTCAGGAATGATTTTCTGCCCTGTCCCATGCCCCATCAAGTCTCACCTTCTCTGAAGTTTTTTTCTATGGCTCTGCTGTCTGATATTCTTTATTTCCTTGGCTGCCATAACTTCTCCGATTTCCCAAGCTGAAATTCTCCCAGTGCCTTGTAACTCTCATCTACACTCATCACCTTCAATTTTGTTTTATAGTTATTATACCTTTTTTAGCTTCTCTGCCAGACATGGTAGATAGTAAGTTTCTTAAGGATAAAAGTGTAGTCTTTTATTTTTTATCTCTGTATCTCCCATAGGTCCATTTCCTACTATCTAATAAACAATAAGTGCTTAATGAATGTTTATTGAATTGAAATTCTTTCTCCCAGTTACTACTACCATATTTCCAAAATGACTGTCCAGCTTGTCTATTTTCCTTCAGGTTCTCTTTCTCTTCATAGCAATAGGTGAGAAAATAATTATGATCCAGTAGCTGTCAGTAGCCCTGACTTTGTGATTATATTTTTTTCAAATCCTTGAAACTTTGATAGCAGAATAGGGAATTCTGTGAGGCAGACTAAGTTAAAACAATAAAGAAATAATTTTATACTCACCACTGAAAAGGAAAGCAGTTACTCTTTCCACTGGTCTGATTTGGTTAGAATGGGAATTGTAATATATCATTGCTAAATAGTGAGCCTCAGACAGTGCCTACAGGTAGCATTCGTTTAGGGAGGAAAAAGGAAAAACTTGGGGACTATGTTTCTGGCACCTAACTTTACTCCAGGGCATGTATAATTTAGCCAATGAATAGTATGCAAGGTTTTAGCATTTAAAGATTATGGCAGGGTAGATGTTGAAGTTCAACACTTACCTCATTAATTCCCTTGTGTAAGATTTTCTGTTTCAAAGCTTTTTTTTTTTTTTTTTTTTTTTTTTTTTGGCCAAACTTCCATGATTTTCTCTCTACTTTTAATTATATTTTGGCTAATGGGCCAGTAACCTCAACTAGGTTGAATCTTCTTGGGAGAAATTTTCTTTCCTTTGAATTCTTTATTTTGCTAATTAAATGTTTTACTCTCTTGAGGCTCCCCAGTGACTTGTACTTAAAGATAGAATTTCTAAAGGATAACTCCCTCAATTTCAAGGTATTATCTGGGTTCATATTTAAAAAATTGTAGCTCAGAAGCCCCCGCCAACATCTTTACCTTCAATAGTTAACCAGTTGACACAATTAGCTCAAAACAAAGGCATTTAAACAGAAAGAGCATAGAAAGAACAGTTGTAACATCCCCCTCACCTCTTCTCTTTTATATAATTTCCCATAAATATACAGCATGTTATTTGGGCATAGCTACTTGCAAAGTATATTCCATGTTTAACAAAAATAGAGTATAAAATCTTTCAATGCCTCATCAAGATGTGGAAGAACTCTGGATTCTTAAATGCTATTTATTACAATTAAACTCTGGATAGTCCAGATAAGCTGAAAAGTCTTTGAATATGGCCTTTAGCATAACCAATTTGGGAGAGCCTTATCACTAGATTCATGGCAGGGAAATGAATTTTTTGGTTATAACAACAGCTCTCAAAGATCATCTACTAAGTTATAAAAGGGTTGAGATATCTTTCAGTTCCTTCTCCACCACCTACAAACATCTCCAGATCTCACTCATCATTCAAAACAAAACAAAACAAAATCTTTCACTTCCCTAATCACCAGACTCCTAGAAATGATGAATTATTTTCATAACATGGAAATTTCCCAAATTTCTTTCCAGAATTTTCTTTTCTTTTCTTTCTATACTCTCTCCTTTAGTCATCTTTTTAGTTCCCTTAAATTCAAATATTCTCTCTACAGATAATTCTAAAATCCACCTCTACTCTCTTTCCTGATTTATAGTTCTATATTACTAACTGCCAGCTGAACAACGGCTTCAATACTCCATGTCCAAAATGAAATTCATTATATTTTTATCCAAACCTTTTCCTCCTTTAAACTTCTCTCTCTATTGGAATCACTTTGACTGTAGTTTCCTTCATTTACATCATTGGAATTATTCTTAACTTTTCCCTTTCTCTTGTCTCTCATGTATTAATCACTTGTCAATTTTCCTTCCACAGAATCTCTCAGGTTCCATATTTTGCCCTAGTTTAGACTCATCACATTTTACTTAGAAAATAGCTTCCTAATTTGTAATGGGCTGAGGTTTGAGTTGATGCACTGAGGTCCCAAGTACGTGAGGCTAAATAGTAATTGGGCTATACTCTATTAATATACATGATTGGATAAGGAATGGTCCCCGCCCACTCTCTGTGCAAGTCCTGATGTGTTGTATAGGAAAGGACGATTTTGGTGGGTGAAGGCAGAGAGAGAGAGAGACAGGAAGAGAAGCTGGGAGAGATTGGCCTGGGTTCCATACTCCTAGTTGCTGGTCGTGTGGCTGCTGGTCTAGCTAGCTTCTTGACTCAGCTGCACACATTGCTATTGCCCATTCTCTTCCATCTCCAATCTTTCTTCACTGAGAATAAAGACTGACGATTTTCCCCTAACCTGAATTCCTGACTCCGGCTGATTTTAAAATACACGATCTTCACACTAGTTGGTCTTGTTTCTAATTCATCTTCAATCCATCTTTCAAATTCATATTTCTAAAATACAAGTCTGATCATTTAACCCCTCCCCCCCCCCATTCTAAGATCACCAGTAGTCTTCTATCACCTTTAGAATGAAACACAAAATGTTTAGCATGCCATTTCAAAGCTTTCTCTACATGGCTCCCACCTTTCTTGTTTTATTTCATATCACTATTTTTCATGCACTTCTGTTAGAATCTAACTGGTCTGTTAGATGGTCCTCTGAGATGACAATTTGTATCTTACCTCTAAACATTTAAATAGGTATATAATCTATTCCCTCCTCATTTCTACCTCTGAGGATCTCCAATTCTCTTTAAAGCAAATTTGTGATACCACTTCTGAAATGAAGATTTTTATGATTTTCCTTTTCCCACACCTATTAATTTTTTTTAGTGTTTTCTCTCTCTCTCTTTCTAAATTACTTTATAGACACATGATACTTACTTGTCTGTTCACTGTTATTTATCCACCCCAAATAGAATGTAATCTCCTTGAGGATAGGAAAAGATTCATTTTTATTTTTGTATCTCTGGCTCCTAATATAGTCTGGCTCAGAATAAGTACTTAATAAATGGGTGCTTAAAGTAGAGTACAAATGTAATATATATTATGCACATAGAATACTATAAACATATTATATATGGTATATTAACATATATGTGAATATAAATATATATAATACATGAATGTATATACATATATGTAAAACAGATTCTAGAAATTATAATTTGGTAATTATTTCAGAGCCAAATCTTTACCCTAATTTTAAAATTCTTAACTGGGTATTAAGTAAGTTCTGTATGGAGAATAATTTGTTGCTTGTGATTTCAAGTATAGTCTCTTGAACAGAACAGGCAACTAACAGTTCCTGCTGAATTAAATTGAATCTATGGTTTCAGGATACTTTCTGGCCTAGGTGAACCAAAGCCCAAATATAGCTTAGAAGGCTTTATGGTACAGTGTGAAGGAGGCTGAAATAGGAGATCTGAATTTTAATCCTGGATCATCTATTAATCAAATCTGTGATCCTAGTCAAGTAATTTAATGTCTTTGGTGCTCAGGTGAATAAGTAGAGATACTTGCTCTGCCTATTACATAAAGTTGTTCTGAAGATCACAGATAACTTTAGGGAGATACCAAACTGTGGCCTAAAGGTTTAGAATTCTGCATTCTGGTCTTGACTCTGCTACTAATTACCTATGCAGTTGAGCACTTAACAACCTGTTTGGGCATTAATTTCCTAATCTGAAAAATGTGATGGTTGTGCTAGTTCATTAGATCCTCTGGTAGTGCTGATATTGGAGGAATAAGTTAATAACCACATTTTTATCTTTGTCATTTCTGGCAGTGGGGAGGTAAGAAGGGTAAAAAGATTTAAAAAATAATAGCATGTTATCATTTTTAATAACAACATCATTAATATAAATCATCATTACAATCAATAGCATCAGTCAACAATTATTGTGCCCATGTTATGTATGATGTGCTGTGCTGGACGCTGTAGGAATTATAAAAAGAATCTAGGCTCTATGCAAATCCCAAAATAAAGTGGATATTAAGGCAGAATAGTGCAGTCGATTGAGCACTGGCCCTAGAATCAGGAAGATCTGAGTTCAAATCCAGTGCTGGACACACACATACATATATACACATTACTGGCTATGCGATGCTTACCAGTTACAATCTCTCTCTGCCTCAGTTTCCTCAACTGTGTAAAATGGAGACAATAATAGCACCTAATTCTTAGGGTTTTTGTAAGGATTACATAAGATATTTGTGAAGCACTTAGCATAGCATCTGGAATATAATAGGCACTTAATAAATGCTTATTCCCTTCTTTCCTTTCCTGTTGCAAAACTACTAAGGCAGATGATACTTCATTTGAGATGTAATTAGGTGCTGATATCATCCATCTGCCCAGCCAGAGCTTTCTAAAAAGATTACCCTTCAAATTTGCCCTCTTCAAATTGCAACATTTTCCTGATAATAATGCCTGAAATAACTTTTCTGGAGCTTCCTACTCTAAAGTTTGATATCTATGAAAGAACTACAAAGTGTTACAGTGCATATTATTATTTAAATATGCTCATTGTTTTTAGTCCTGATAAACTTTGTCCCATCTAATTGCCAACTGGTCACGAGGACGGGGCAGCTAGGTTGTGTAGTGGATAAAACAATGGACTTGGATTAAGGAGTTCCCCCGAGTTCAAATCTGGCTTCAGATACTCACTAGGGATGTGATCTTGGACAAGTCATTTAGCTAGTTTCCTCATTTGGAAAATGAGCTAAAGAAGGATACTCCAGTAAATCTGCAAACCTAAAATGGGATCACAAAGAGTTGGACATCACTGAAATGACTAAACAACAACAAAAATTCTTTTTGGTCCTAAAAAATATTGTCCCATCTGATTGCCAACTGGTCACAAGGATGTAGTGAATATTATAATTTACTTAGGTCAGTTTTGTGTTGAGCATTCTTCTTTCATTGCCAATATAGCTTGGTTCCTCTGAATCTCAATTTTCTTATTTATTAAATGAAAGGGTTGAATTAGAGGACCTCTTAAGGTCTTTTGGGGGATCCTAACATCCTATTGTTCCATGATCTGTAAATTGGTTAAGCATGTCTTCTCTGCTTTCATTCTAATAAATGATTGAAATGTCTAGATTAAGGATTGAGCTCAATTATACCTTTCTGGAGACCTTTTCCCTTAGTGACATCAATCCATGAGTCAAAATATTTTGGCTCTGGCCAGTCACCTACTTCTTAATCTCCTGAGTAGACTATTATCTGATCTATGTGGTTATGTCACATCTTCAAGGACATAATGAAATACTGTTTACACTTCAATGTATTATAGGAATAAAAGTACTTTGTAAACCTTGACAGTACTGTACAAATGTTTATTATTAGTCAAATGCTTTTTAAAATAATATTTTATTTCCCAGTGTAAAGAGAATTTTTAACATTCATTTAAAAATATATTGTGTTCCAATTTTCTCTTTCCCTCCCTTAACCTCTCTCCTCCCTGTGACAATAGGCAATTTGGTACTGATTATGTGTGTTTAATCAGGCAAAACATTTTATCATATTAATCATCTTGTGAAAGAAGACACAGGAAATAAAATCATGAAAAAAATACAGGAAGTGAAAAATAATATGTTTTGATCTGCATTCAGACTCCATTAGTTCTTTCACTGGAGGTGGATAACATTTTTTAACCCGTGCTTTGGAATTATTTTGGATTATTGTATTAATGAGAATAGCTAAGTTATTTACAGTGGATCATAATATAGCATTGCTGTTGATGTGTACAGTGTTCTGGTTCTGTTCATCTAACTTTGCATCAGTTTGTATAAACTGAGATTTTTCTGAAAACTGTCTGCTCATCATTTTATAGCATAGTAATGTTCTATTACAATAATTTACCACAACTTGTACAACCATTCCCAAATTGATGGGCATCCTCTCAATTTTTAATTCTTTGACATCACAAAAAGAGCTGCTATAAATATATTTTGTACAAATAAGTTTAAGTTTCCCCCCTCAATTTTTTGGGATACAGACCTAGTAGTAATATGCTGAATCAAAAGGGATGCACAGTTTTATAGTCCTTTGGACATAATTCCAAATTGCTCCCCAGAATGGTTGGGTCAATTTACAATTCTATCAACAATGCATTACTGTTATATTTCCTCCCTTTAACATTTTTTATTTCCCTTTTCTGTCACAGCAGCCTGTGCGAGTAGTCTGATCAGTGTGAGGTGGTACCATGGAGTTTTAATTTGTATTTCTCTAACCAATAGTAATTGAGAGCATTTTTTCATATGACTTTAGATCGCTTTGATTTCTTCATTTGAAAATTGCCTGTTCATATCTTTTGATCATTCATCAATTGAGGAATGATTTGTATTCTTGTAAATTTACCTTAGTTCTCCATATACTTGAAAACAGAAACACTTGCTGTAAAAATTATTCCCCAGCTGTATACTTTCCTTCTAATCTTGATTGTATTGATTTTGTTTGTGTGAAAACTTTTTAATTTAATATGATCAAAATTGACCATTTTACATCCAATCATGCTTTCTCTCACTTGTTTGGTCATGAATTCTTCCCTTCTCCACAGATCTGAAAGGCAGGTAAGCTATTCCTTGCTCTTCTAATTTGCTTATGGTATCATTCTTTATGTGTAAATCATGTACCCATTTTGACCTTATTTTAGTGTATGATATAAGATGTTGGCCTAAAACTACTTTCTATTATTCAACCCAATCCCTTAATAAAATCTGGGTGTATAATTATAGCATTCATTTGATCCACCACTCTAATAACCCTGTCAGAAAAGAAAATGAGGCTAGTCTAGGATGACTTATTATTGATTGAGTCCTGTTGGCTCCTAGTGATTTCTTTTCCCCAACGTGTTTGCAGACCATATAAACACTAATAGTGTATCCAAAAAATCAAGTGTGTCTGTGACCTAAATGACTTGTGAGGTCAGATCACAACCCACCCATGCCTACCTATCACAAGCTTCATGTATATGATATATCTCTTCCGTTAATTTCTTCAGAAGGTGGTGGAAGCCTTCCTTGCTTTTTTCTTATGTCTTAAGGGTGCTAGCCTTTAGTTGTTCAACCCTTCATCCCTTGTTCTTACCATATGGCCATCTCTTCTCTCTCTCTCTCTCTCTCTCTCTCTCTCTCTCTCTCTCTCTCTCTCTTTCTCTCCATACATTTCCTTGTTGACCTCACTAATTCATTTTCTTCTTTGGAGTTTCTCATTCATTATATACTTCTGCCTGTTCATACCTGTCACATTCCTTTCTATTGCCTGCTTGGTGATATACAGTTTTTAATTCTTCAAAGTCAACCAGCTAGTCAATGAACATTTATTAAATCTTTCATATGGAGAGCACTAGAGAACTTGTTTTTGGGACAATTATAATGATGTATGAGGGAAATACCCTGGAGAGATTGTGAATCATGAGTTGGCATTTTGTAACTGGTTCTGGTTGGCTAACCACATAGTTGGGAGGAGCCCTTTTGTGGATTGGCTATATAGCTAGAACTATTGTTATTGTTCAGTTATTTCAATTGTGTATAACTCTTTGTGACTTTTTTTTTTTTTTGGCTAAGCTACTGGAGTGATTTGCCATTTCTTTCTCTAGCTGATTTTATAGAGGAGGAAACTGAGGTGAATGGAGTTAAGTGACTTGACCAGAGTCACACAGCTAATCTGAGGTTGGATTTAAACTTAGGTTTTCCTGACTCCAGGTCCAGAACTCTACTTAGTTCCCAACCTACCTATCTTGGGGTCCCAAGAAATTAGACAGAGCTCAAACAATTGGACTAACAGCCGAAGCAGTTTCAAACAGTCCTAAGTCAGTCAGTTTCAGCCACTTTTTTTTTGGTCTCATATGCTTTTTTGCTTTCATTTAGTGATCTTTTTGAGTTTATTATGACTATGATTTCATGAAAATGAAGCCCAGTGAGAGAGATCCTCTCCCATTAGGAAATCATATGACCCTGGTTCTTAGCTTTTTTGTTTGTTCTTTTCCATTCTAGTTAAAAGGGATTTGAATATTGAGACCTAGTGAGCTCAAATATCATCATGAGGACTGTCTGATGTCCTAGCATTTCAGAGCCTAAGTTCCAACCTAGATGTTGTAGCCAATCAGGTACCAATGATCCAAGAAGCAAAGAGTGACCTTCTAGTCCCAGGCCAGTGATGGCTAAGATGAGGACTAATTTGGCAGTACTGTTGCCTTTCTTTCAACTTTAATTTTGGGGTACCATTTCTATGTAGAACCTGGATTAAATTTTGCATCTACTCTTCCCTAGAAACCGATATGGTATAGGGAAGAGTATACCCAGAGAAACTGGTGAAAATGCTTATACTTTGTTCCTACTTTTTTTTGAAGTAAATATTGCTTTGTAGAAACTAATAGATGTTAAATGAATAATGTAAATTAATTACTAGTTACTGACCACAAATAATGGGAAGAATACATTCAGTGGGAGCTTGAGCCAATGGCAGCAGAGAAAGGACACCTCAACCTGGTGTCATTATTATTCCCTGCAACCCATTTGGAATATGTACCCAGTCTGAGATTCAAACCAGGTCTCTTATTACAAATCCAGTAATCTTCTGTATTGTTTACTTATTAATTCTTTTGTCTCTGCGGCCCTCTCTCTCTCTTCTTTTTTTTTTTCTCCTTAATTTTACCATATAGCATGTGAAGCAGCTAGTTGATGGACCAGATAAAATTCTGGGCCTGGAGTCAGGAAGACTTGATTTTAAATGTGGCCTCAGAAATATACTAACTATGTGATCTAGCCAAGTCACTTAGTCCTGTTTGCCTCATTTGCCTTGGTTTCCTCATCTGTCAGATGAGCTGGAAAAGGAAATGGCAAATCACTCCGATATCTTTGCCAAGAAAACTCCAAATGGGATCAGGAAGAGTTGGATAAAACTAAAATGACTGAAAAACAGCAAGTGTAGCCGGTATTCTCTTACTCTACTTTCTCAGGGTCAGATCAGCTTTCTTCTTCAACCCCCCTAATTTCTTCAGTCTTTTCAGTATAAAATTTACTTATTTATTAAATAATAGTCATTAAATTTCCATTTACCCACCTGGTCTTACCAACCTCTCCCTAAGTGATTCCAGAGATGTTCTGAAATCAGCAACTTGCTCTTGAGAGCAAATTGTTAAATTTTCACTATAAGCACTTATACTTCATAAATAACCAAATTTCTTGATTTACTATTTTGCTGGTTACCTAATTTCAAGAAAATGATAGAGAAAATGTTAATAATGCAAATTAAGCCTAAAAATGTGTTGAGCATTTTCTGATGCTGCTTGTTAAATCTTTACTCCTGATCTCTTCTGTCTTTTTTGAAAATCCCTATTTTCCTCCTACTTGCAATTAAATTTTACAGCTTTAAACATGACCCAGTCAGTGAGAATCTAGGGAAATATTCTTTCTCCAGTCATTGTTGTGAGAGACAATATGTTTAACTAGTGGATAACATTAATTTATCTAGAATCTGGTACTTTTAAGCAGACATGGTCCATTTATTGTGGGAAAACATACTTAATCATTAGTGATTCATAGTAGACAAGCCTTCCCATTATGTCCGCAAAAAAGAATGGTGTAATACTTTCCTCACAGTTATGAAATCTGATCCTTTGGGCTGACAACTGTAGAATTGTACTGATGATGGAGGGGCAGAAATAGGAGAAAAGCTTCTTCCTTTTACCTGGAAGTGAGTTGGCCAGGGTAGTTCTCCTCTTATTCAATATGAGTCACCCTTGAAATAATCTCTGTGAAACTTGCAAAGGACAGCAAAATTCTAGTGGTTCCCCAGTGACCTTCCTGCTGATCCTATTCCCCATTCTATTTATTTTCTGTGAGTTGTGGGCAGGACTGAGAAGAAATTGGAGGTGAGTTTTGGAAAAATTAAAGAAGCTCATTTCACTCACTTATTGATAATATAAAATATTTTGCTAATGTAGAAAACTGGCCTGGGCTGTTCTGTACTGAATTGCTTCAGCAAAAGAGTTGTTAGCTAAGCTAAATACATGAATTAGAGCCTTTTAAAATTGCTTAGTTATGGCATACTTCATAGTTAAATGATACAGTGGAAATGAACATGAAATTGGACATCTGAACACCTGGGTTCAAATATTGACTGATTTGTTGACTTGTATCAAATTTGGACCAAATTGCTTAACTTTCTGCATACCATTTTGTCATTTATAAATAAGGGAGCCTGTTTCATCTTTAAGGTTCTCTATACTTCATGCAATCAATCAATTAACAGGCTTTTATTAAATGCTTATTTTGTTAGCCACTGGGGATATGAAGACAAAAAGCAAGATGAGAGAATCTTATAGGAGAAGGAGTATTGGAATGGGGTCAAGATATACTAGCGATGTATCACATTGATTTTTTAAAGTAAGTGCTGAATAAATGGTTGTTGATTTTATATGATTATAGGGAAGTAGCCTAAGTTTTATGAGTCTCAGTTTCATTGTACAAAATGCATATGACAGTATGAATTAATTACTTTTTAGGGTTGTTGGGAGAAAATCATTGTTTAAATGTAAGCCATTATCACCTCCAGGATTTGCTGCAACTATCTAGCTGCATGATTATAGGCAAGTAACTTCCAGCTCTGGGCTTCTATTGTACCTGCTACTAAATGAAGTTTTGGCGTAAGATCCCTCCTCTTTCTAAAATTATGATCTTCTGATTTGCAAAAATAGGAATAATAAATTTGGCATTGTCAATTTGTGGATTGCATAACTGAAAGATATTAAATATTCCATCAAGATTTAATTCTTTATGTAAATATAAACTAGCACATCTATATCAGTTGCTTTCATCTTTAATAAATGGTAAAATTTTATGTATACCAAAGAATTGTTTTAAAATAAATTTCTTTATAATTTATTATCAGTAAATGTTTGATTTATATACCTAGTTTATACACTCATATACTCAGGATTGCAATAATCTTTCTCAGGTGAAAAGGGTTTGTGACTGGAAAAAGTTTAAGAAGTCCTGTTCTATAGCAAAGAGTATGGACCGAATGATCTAATTAATGTACTTGAATATTTAAGTCTAGGATCTGGAATTTCTTCAAATTGGGAACTTTGGTGATGAGTGTAGATTATAGTCTTTTAGTTGCAATGCTGTTTGAGAGTTGCTGTGGCCAAATACTAATCATCCTACAGCTAATCTAGTGATGTAAGACCATATAATGATGTATGTGAAGTAGTGTTTAAATGTAAATCACCTCATATTTGATTGTAGACTTTTCTAGGGTGGACTGGGGAGGGAGAGAGGAAAAAAGTATATGTCAGGGAACAAAACAGAAGAAAGTATAGAAAAAATGGATAGTTTTGAAAATAATGTGTAGTATTTATTACATAGCTTTTTTTTTTTTTTTAAAACAGTCTAAAATGGAAATTTGCGGTTTTATATTGAATCCTCTCGTTATATTTGGCTGTGTACATGGAAATTTTTTCTCTCTCAAAGTTATACATATTTAAGTTTAAAATTAATTTAAAAAAATTTAAAGTGCAAATGGTCAATACTTAAAGTAAGCTATTATATATTGCACATTCTGTGCCCAGCCCCAGCACTGTGCATGGAAATGTGTTTTTTCTCTCAAAGTTACAAATAGTTTCCTTATTGAAAGACAGTGTATCACAATGATGCAGAACTATCATCACAGACAGGGAGAATTGAGTTCAAATTTATCTTCTGACATTTAACCTCTCAGTGTTCAGCCTTATCTTTTTTTTTTTAATTAATAAATATTTATTTATTTTATTTTATTTTTTTATTTAATAACTTTTTATTGACAGAACCCATGCCAGGGTAATTTTTTACAACATTATCCCTTGCACTCAACTCACTTCTGTTCCAATTTTTCCCCTCCCTCCCTCCACCTTCTCCCCCAGATGGCAAGCAGTCCTATACATGTTAAATAGGTTACAGTATATCCTAGTTACAATATATGTGTGCAAAATTGAACAGTTCTCTTGTTGCACAGGGAGAATTGGATTTAGAAGGTATAAGTAACCTGGGAAGAAAAACAAAAATGCAGGCAGTTTACATTCATTTCCCAGTGTTCTTTCTTTGGGTGTAGCTGCTTCTGTCCATCATTGATTGATTGAAACTGAATTAGGTCTCTTTGTTGAAGAAATCCACTTCCATCAGAATACATCTTCATACGGTATCGTTGTTGAGGTATATAATGATCTCCTAGTTCTGCTCATTTCACTTAGCATCAGTTCATGTAAGTCTCGCCAATCCTTTCTGTATTCATCCTGCTGGTCATTTCTTACAGAACAATAATATTCCATAATATTCATATACCACAATTTACTCAACCATTCTCCAATTGATGGGCATCCATTCACTTTCCAGCTTCTAGCCACCACAAACAGGGCTGCCACAAACATTTTGACACATACAGGTCTCTTTCCCTTCTTTAGTATCTCTTTGGGGTATAAGCCCAGTAGTAACACTGCTGGGTCAAAGGGTATGCACAGTTTGATAACTTTTTGAGCATAGTTCCAAATTACTCTCCAGAATGGTTGGATGTATTCACAATTCCACCAACAATGTATCAGTGTCCGTGTTTTCCCACATCCCCTCCAACATTCTGCATTATCTTTCCCTGTCATTCTAGCCAATCTGACAGGTGTGGTATCTCAGAGTTGTCTTAATTTGCATTTCTCTGATTAATAATGATTTGGAGCATATTTTCATATGGGTTCAGCCTTATCTTTAAAAGAATTTAAGCAAGTATTTAAAAGTCCTTCCTATCCTGGCTCCTCTTTACATTTTTTCAACTACTCTAGAAATCAGTAATTTAGAAGACTCCATGCTTTCTCTGTAGCTTCCCCCCACACCTGGAATATAAGCTTTTCTCCCTTCTACCTCCTGAATTGCCAAGTTTTCTGACTCCAACCAAGCCCAGTATTCTCTCTACTCTAAGACACCTAAAAGTGGTTGTCATTTTACATCATTACACTACATATTCCCCAGGGATGAGAGACAGTTTTGACCCTTGGTGATGCAGGGTATTTGGGGAGGGGTGACTTATTTTGTCCAAGTTTTTCTGATTTTAAATAATTCTTGGATCAAAACAAGTCTCCCTTTGGAGTGCTTTGATAATTCTGCTCTATCCTTGGTCCTCTATAATTCCAGTTTTTCATCATTAAGATGTTAGGGTGGGAATAACATCTGTCAGAAGTTACAGATGCAGAAGGTGTTAGCAGGTCTGCTCCAGTGACACTTTGAGATAGGCTTGGTCTACTCCAGTCTATTTTCTATCTTGGATGTGAACCAAAACTGCTCCTGTTACCCTAACAAATGGCTCTTTCAGGGTGATAGGGAAATTTGCTGATACACACCATTCCCTGGTCCTCCTGGCTCTTTTGAACCAATTGGGTAACTTCACAAGAATGTGAACTGAGATAAGTTTTATGATCATTGAGCTCTACTCCTTGCTAACCCTAATGGGGTGAAGAAAAGTTATAGAAATGTAGAGAAGAGTTTCTGAAAATATCTTTCTAGCTATTTGTCATACTAAATCACATTTTTATTCTAATTTAAGAAGATCCTTCTATGTCCGTTGTTTGTGAATTGTAAAAATACATTTAATTTGACAGATTGAAAAGCAGCTTTTAAACCAGGGGTATGCAGGTAAATGGTTAACAACTGCTTCTTTGAAAGAAAAAATGTATTTAAGACACATATTAAGTTTAATCTATATCATTAACATTTTCTCACCACTTTTTTAAGTTTAGATATCAACAAAACATTAAATCAAACTATGATTTATGGCATTTGCTGATATCCACAATGTAAATGTTCATGCTGAAAATTTAACAATCAAATCTAAATGACTCTGACTAAGCCGATTCCAGTACATTACAGCTTCAAACTCCTTTTTTTCATATGTTGTCTTCTATGAAGATATTAAGATCATATCATATTTCATGATAAATGCAACAACCAAGACAATGAACAAACATAGGGATATAGGGATATATGTTTAGCACCAGTCATTGCCATGTTCTTAGAGGATGTCTGTACAAAATATAAATAAAAGAAAGTTTCACATCAGATGGTAATGCCCTCCAGGTGTTCTTCCTGTTTGCAGAAGACATGCTGATTGCAGCAAGTCAGAAAACATTACAGGGATTTCTCAAAGAAATCCCAAATCATAAAAAACTAACAAAACCAGCCTAATAATCTGCATTAAAAAAGCAAGTAGATGAATATTTTTTGTTCAGATGTGATATGAAGTTCAATGGACAGTCCATTGAATTAGTTCATTTGGATAAACATATACACATACACACAAATATATGTTATAATATCTAAATATATGTATATACATATATAAAAATTAAGAATATATGTTTATATAAATATATGCATATGGGCATATATATTCCCTGACCTAAGGTATATTGATATGGAACCCTCCCCTTATTGGTAAAGGTGAATGTATTGCTCTGCATGAGGGGCAAGGTAAAGATGACGAGAAAGTTCCCCTTAGCCTCACTTAGGACTCCGCAGATCCAGCCCTCTTTGAGACTAGTCAAACTTCAAACTTTCTTTTGGTTTGATATGCTTTTGGGTACTTTTGGCTTTCATTTTTTAAGAAAGAAAATGGAAGAGGTCAACCCATTTCAAACTGCTGAAAGAAA
Source organism: Sarcophilus harrisii (assembly GCF_902635505.1). NCBI lineage: Eukaryota > Metazoa > Chordata > Mammalia > Dasyuromorphia > Dasyuridae > Sarcophilus > Sarcophilus harrisii. Next base: position 522,665,538 of record NC_045428.1, read on the forward strand.
GGACACTAGAAATCATGAGAAGAACTAATGATCTTTATCATTTCCCTATTCCCAGCTTACTACACTAGAGATTTTTATGGCATTTCCCCTCCATAGTACACCACAAATGTGGGATATAACACTCTCTCACTACATACACATATACATACTTGCAGATATACGTATGTACACACATACATACATATATTTGTGTGTTTAAAAAATCAAGTTTAGAAGGTTAATATGATAGAAGCATGACTAGGCAGGAGTTTGGAAAAAAAAAAAAGATCTAGGGCTTGTAGTTGACTGAAAGCTCCATATGAGTCAACAGTATAATGTCGTGGTCAAAAAAGTTAATGTGATATTGAACTGCATCAAGAGACCTTCTAAGAACAGGAAAGGGACAGTTCCTTTGTACTCTGCCCTAGTCAGGACACCTCTGGAGTATTGTGTTCAGTTCTAAGCATCTCAGTTTAGGAAGGACTTTGATAAAATGGAAGAACATCAGAGATCAACCACAATGGCTTGTAGTATATGTCACACAGGGATTGATTAAAGGAACTGGAAATGTTCAGCTTGGAAATAAAAGATTCACAGGGGACATAGAAGCTGCCTCCAACATCTGTAGGGTTGTTACTTAGAGGAAGGATCTGATTTGTTCTATTTGACTGTAGAGGACTTTACTGATGTAGAAGAAATGGGTAAAAACTACAAAGAGGTAAACTTAGGGTTGATATAAGGAAAATCCTAACATTTAGAACTAGCTAGTAGTAGAATGGGATTCATCAAGAGATAGTGGGTCCCCTTCACCATAAAGTCTTTAAACCAAGACAGAATGACGAAATGAGTATATTATAGAGGGAATTGCCATTTCAGGTCTGAGTTAGAAAAGATGGTCATGAGTATAGAGTAATTTTGGGTGAGAAGAGCTAGATTTAAACCTTGGTTTCTGAAAAATCAGAAAGAGTATATAGAAGTATTAGATTCAAGGGACTTGGATTTATTAGTTTGGTCACATATTGGCTTAATGACATTAGGCATATCATTTAATGTCTGAATTTCATCTGTAAAAATAGGTACTGCAATATTTATCCTACCTCCTTTTCAGAGTTACTGTGATGCTTCAATGAGATAGTATATATTAAATGTTTTATAAACCTTAAAGTATGATTTTTTATGGTAGTTGTTATTGTTGTTATTCTTAACTGTAGTTCTGGGTAAATCACTTTGCCCTTTTCAGATTTATTTTCCTTATTTGCAAGTGGGGTAATTAGAATCAATATCTATGAATCCATTTAACTCTTGGTTTCTAACATGCTTTAGTTTTAAAAAACCTAAAAGATGAATTCTGGGATGCATGGCTTAGAGCTCTGCAGGGGGAGGAGACAGATATGGCCAGGGACAATGGCTAAGCATTGGAGAGGGTGGCTGCAGTATGACAAATTCTCATCAGGAGTTTCTTCTCAATTCTCAATGGAAAACCTTTAAGAATCCTCCCATCCTGTGGGGGTGGAGTAAGGTCCCAGGATGTGGGGCCAGAAGAATGTTAAAAGTAAGCATGGCCCTGAAAGATAGGCCACTTCTTCTTGGAAAGGTTATGGTAAATGGGCCCAGACTTCTGTGGGATTATATCATATTGTTGCAGCTGTGGAGACTAAAAAAGGATTTGAGTGGGTATGTTTTGACTAGAACTCTCCCTTACATTTTTAAGAAATTGGGACACTGGAGAAATTCTCTCTTCATTTATCTCCTCCCTACCCTTAAGGCCCCCTTTCCCTTTATTATCTTAATCTTCTGTTAACTTGCCATTGAAGGCTATGTCTTAGTCATATAAGGTACCTTGGTATTTTTGGCTCTATCTGAAGAACTGCATCACTTTGAAGTGGGTTTGGATTTTGAAGGTTATTGTTTTTTTGTTGTGGTTTCCTTGAACACAGTCCTATTATATGTTGTCATGATGTAGGGTTGTGAGCAAGCTAGTTTAAGGCTTTGGAACAAGATAAATGCCAGGGAGTAAACTCTGCCTCAGGTGAATGAATGCTCACTGTGGGCTTGGCCTCTACACCATGTTGATTGTACCCCAGGATAAAGACTGAGAGGGAGAAGAAACAAAAGAATTTAAGAAGGATACAACGAGGCAAGGATGATAAAAGAATGAAGCTGTCAATGGTGTGGATAGGAAAGGAGACAAGATTCATTTCTACTCCAGATGAATGAGAAAACCTTCCTCGCTTCTCTTTGTAGAGAAGTGGTAGGTTTCAGGTGTGGAATAAGGTGTACATCATCAGAACCATTTGTTTTGTGTATTTCTTTGATTTGAGGAAAGGTTTTATGTTTGGGTAGATAATGGGAAATTACAGTGATACTTAAAAAATGTGTCCATAAAAAAACTGAAACATAATTTTAGTTTCTCTGTTTTTCCAATAATTAGACTCTAAGAGTATGTCCAAGCTTATCACTGCTAAGCAGTTAAGGCAAGAGATTTTTGGGGCAGCTAGGTGGCACACTGGATAAAGCACCAGCCCTGAAGTCAGGAGGACCCGAGTTCAAATGTGATCTCACACACTTAATACTTCCTACCTGTGTGACTCTGGGCAAGTCATTTCACCTCAATTGCCTCAGGGGAAAAAAGCAAGAGATTTTTAAAAAAGCATTTTAAATTGTATGTGGATTTTATTGGAAAGAAAGTGAACCAGATAGAACAATGATCAATGAGAACAAAAAGAAATCTCCTTCATCCAGTTCATGACTGCACAAGACAGATAGAAACTTGCCGATTCTGAGATGATGGATATACCAATTAAAAATGAAAGCTGGTTTGAGTATCAATAAACGGATTCTGAAAAACCTGTGGGAGTGCAGATGGGGGCACATTAGGTGAGACCTGAAGCTTGATGCAATATTGATAAACAGGGCTTGAAACTTATGGGCAGGTTCTGGGAAGGGACCCACTAGGGAAATCAGAATTTATTTATCCTTCAGTGAATAAGACTTGAAATCTATAGACCCTGGTGAGAACACTGAAAGGTGACACATCAAGGAGGCATAAAACTAGGATGAATGTCCATAAATAGAGCCTGAAAGCAGTGGGATACCCTTCATGACTTGTCAGAATTGTAGTAGGAAAGAACATTATCTCCTAATAAATTGCTGAACAGGAAAACAGGGCTTGGTAGTACTTACTTGGGAGTATTCAGAACTATGAGAGGAGGCAGAGTCAGCCCAGCACTGCTTCTTTTTTTCCTTTTCTTTTTTCTTTTCTTTTCTTTCTTTCTTTCTTTCTTTTTTTCTTTCTTTCTTTCTTTCTTTCTTTCTTTCTTTCTTTCTTTCTTTCTTTCTTTCTTTCTTTCTTTCTTTCTTTCTTTCTTTTTCTTTCTTTTTGCTATGGGCCCCTTGTAGGAGATTTGAGGCCATAGACATCTTCACCAGCTAACATGGGTGTCTTAGGATTGTAGCAACTGGTATAATCAACTTTCAACTGTGGGTTGACCAAGGAGAGAGACATAGAAGAGCATCTGCATTGAGCCTCTGGGAGATGAAAGCAGAGAAACCTGAAAAGATTTGCCTGAATTGATATAAAATGGAGTAAAAACAGAAAAAAAATTTTTTAAATGACTGATGATAAATTATGCTTCCTATTTCTAGACAAAGAAGTGAAAGATTGTAGAAGGAGATAAACATTTTCAGATGTAACCAATATGTGAATTTGTTTTGCTGTACCATATATTTTTTATTATAAGGGAGGTCATTTATTAGGGAGGGGAAAATGAAGTGGTGTTGATAGTGAGGTTAAAAGAAGAAAAGAAAAAAAAGAACAACAATTAAACATTAAAAAAAATACGCAGACTAAAGTACGAGGAAGTTTGGAAGGGGATAGACAAGCAGGATACTGATGGTTCTATAGGGTTAAATTTAGTCTATGCTTGAAAAAAATTGCAAACTTTAATAATGGAAACTTACAATTTCATACCCAATCCTCTTTTTCTTATCTTCTTTGTATATGGAAATGTTATTTATTGATTTTTGTTAAATTTAAAAATAAATAAATGAATGAGTATATATACAGATACATGTATATGTGTATAAATAATTTTTATTTTTGTAATTAATCTATTTTTGTTACACCTCAAGTTCCAAACTGTTTTCTTCTTTCTCTCCTTACTCTGAACTAGAGAAGGCCACCATTAGACACAGATTTATAAATATATGTAAAACCCTACTATGTATATTTTTACTTATCAGTTCTTTCTCTGTAAGTGATAACATTTCCCTTCATAGATCATTTGTAGTTAATGTGTTTATTTATAGTGCTCATTGTATTTTGGCTGTACATGATTATTCTTTGAAGAATTTTGCTGTTATTGTATACAAAATATGTAAATTTCAAGGAAGAGTTGTTAAATTATTAGTATCAAATCCACCAAGGAGGTTAAAGGGTATATACAATAAGGGATTGGGCTTGACAAAGAAACCATTGATGGCCTTGGAAGAGTAGATTTTGGGAAGAGGTAGAAGTTGAAGATATTGCAAAGATTTGAGGAATGGACAGGTCTCACTAATGATCCCTTTGCTTCCATTCTCTATACTCTTTAATTTAGCCCATAGATTATTAATTCTTTCCATATATTAGCTCCATTACCACCTAATCCTATTCCCTGAAACCTATAAAGTTTATGGCACTTAGTCTTCTGACATTAAAGCTAGATACCTTTCAAATCTCATTTCCCAATCTTGTTCTCCATGAACCCCTCAATTTTGCCAAACTGGCTTATTTTAATGTTCTCTGAACAAATCAGTATGCTCCCTCCTCTCTCTTTTTGTTCACATATAATTCCTCTTCCCTCCCCTCCTCTGTATTTTACTTTCTTCCTCTTCTCTGAGGATTTTGAGTGTATTCTTCTTTCAGGCTATAATGCTAGACCTGAAGTTGGAATCTTGCCTCAAGACACATACTTGCTTTGTGACTTTTGACAAGTTCTTTTAACTTCTGTCTGCCCCAGTCTCCTCATCTGGAAAATGGGGACAATAATATCTACCTCCCAAAGTTCTTCTGAAGATCATACGATATAATATTTGTAAAATGTTTTGCAAATCTTAAAATGCTATATAAATATCAGTATTATTATTAACATTATTATTTAGCTTCAGTTGTAATTCTCCATCTTCTTCTAAATAATTTTTTATGTATATACTCTGTTTCTCCAAGTGGCTGGTTAGCCCATTAAGAACAGGTATAATGATTTACACATCTTTGAATCCCCTAGCACCCAGTAGATCCCCTACTTAATAAATATCTGTTGCTAATGGTGATGACCCATGCTACTTCCCAGCTGGTATATACTCAGGGAATGTAGACTAATCTTGGAATTAATCATTCAGTCGGCTGGAAAACTTCATGGAATGCATTCCAAAGCCATATGGTTTTGCTTTTTTAATTGTCTATTTCACTGTGCCCCTTCGTGAGTGCAGATAATCAAGAATTGATGGTATATAATTTGTTTATCATTACAAATCAACTAACTAGAGCCTTGCCTTGTCACTCCAGGGAAATATGTAGGACGTTTATTTGTGCAAAGGACTTAACTTTAACACAACATCCAGTAAATCAGTCAAGATAGGACTTATGGCTGGAAAGACCTTAAGAATAATCAAGTCCAACTTCTTCATTTTATAAATGAGGAACCTGAGATTCAAAATAGGAAAGAGACTTTTCCAGAATCACCAAGTGGCAGAGCTGAAATGTCAAATCAAGTTTTAGGAATTCAACTCTAGTGCTCTTTTCATTATAATATGTAGTCTTGGTTATACTATATAATGAGGAAATTACTGCAGACTTTATATTGCAATAGCTTTCATAATTATCTGACCATTGAAAAAATTTTAGACTATGTTGTTGTCCAAAAAAATTATTATTTTTTTAGGGGGGGGGATGGGTTTTCTTGGCATACAATTGTCTTTGTGGTAGAACAATCCACTTCTTCCACTTCTTCTAACTGATACCTCTTTTCTTTTTTTGGATTTAGAATCATCCTTGCTGGGTTTAATCACATTAGAAACTTCCATCTCTTGATTTCCAGAACCAGAGGGGCATGATGGTTGCTAGATTTAGAGTAAGGAATACAAAAGTTCAAACACTTGTATGATCCTACATAAACTACCTTCCCTCCTTCCCTCCCTCCCTCCCTCCTTCTCTCCCTCCCTCCCTCCCTTCTTCTCTCTCTCCCTCCCTCCCTTCCTTCCTTCCTTCCTTCCTTCCTTCCTTCCTTCCTTCCTTCCTTCCTTCCTTCCTTCCTTCCTTCCTTCCCAGGGTTAAGTGACTTGTCAAAGGTCACTTAACTAGTGTTTGGGGTTGCAATGAAACTCAGGTCCTCCTGACTCTGGTACCAGTGTTCTATCAATTGTGCCACCTAGCTGCACCGACAAATCTTTCTAAATTTCAGTTTCCTCATGTGTAAAATGAAGGGTCTGGTCTAGATGAGTTCCTTTCTTGGTCCCTATCTATGCTACAATGCTTCTTGCGACCTTGTACTTCCCAGACTGTAACATCTGAAGTAGAAAACCAGTCAGATGTACCTAAGCAACACTTTGCTTAGGTACAAAATTATTAAATTATTATAAAAATAATATTATTTTGTATTATACAAATTATTGTATATTTTACAATATTATTGTACATTATTATATAAATATTACACAAATATTTATTATATTTAATATATTATAATATACAATATTATATTGTATTATACAATATTGTGCAAATTATACAATTTGTATTGTATTATTATACAATAAATCTTATTTAGCATTCTTGGTGCCCACCACTTGCCCTAGTAAATAGAGTGGTGGCACAAGGGATAGGGAATTTGGTGTAATGATGTTGCAAATCCTGGGGGGCAATTGCTTGCAGAATTATGGGGATTTCTTCCTTTTCTCCTAGCACCTAACATTTCTCCCTCACCCCCACTCTTTGTATCTTGACCTTTTTGGATTCTGGCTTATCCTGTTGCCTATATATACAGACACAAACACACATACACATATGTACATATATATACCACATAGCCTAATCTTGTGACCTAAAACACACTAAAAAAAAAGGAATCTACGACTTCAATTCACTGTTCCTTATATTTCTTCTGTGCAGCATCCTTAAGTCCTAGTAATATACCATATTAATGTACCAAATTTGGATTGATCCCACTCATTTATTATTGCTACTTCTCTTTCTTGCCATTCCCATCTTCTTCAACTGGCTCCTCTCTCTATGTGCTCAACATAGCATTTGGCATATAGCAGGAACTATATAAATGCTAACTTAAAAAAGAAAAGGCTTGAAATAAGTAATGCAGTATATGTGTGTGTATATGTATGTATATATTATATACATACCCTATATGCTACTATATATGTATACATATATAGATACATATAAATATATAAATCTTTATGTACATACCTATCTATCTATAGATAGATATCTCTCTCCATACATATATATATATATGCGTATATGTTTATGTGTGTGTATATATATATATATATGTGTGTGTGTGTGTGTGTGTGTGTGTGTGTGTACCTGTATATACTACAAGTTCATAAACATCAATCTCTAACAAATATACCTGGAATTTTCCCAATTAATTATTTTATTTACCTAACAATTATTTATTAAGACTGTGCTAGGTTCCTTGTTTACAAACACAGATTCTCATAAATATCTAACAAATGAAAGGAACCAAATTTTAAATTTCTTCTAGACACATTTTTAGGCTCTGAGGAAGTGGAAGCATGCTTTATTCTCTTGGATGAATGAACAGATATTTTGGATGGTTGGACCATCACATTAAAATTTTGGTTTCATTTACTAGAAAAGAAACACACAGTATCAATGCACCAGTCTTTGGATACATGAGTTGGATACATGGCTATTTCTTAAGGAAAATAAATTTGGGGGAGTGACAAAATAGTATCATTGCTAAGTAGTATTTTCCTCTCATTGCCCATTGGATTGCATGCAATTCTTTGTACACTACTACCACGTATAGGTAAAAATAAGTGGCATTTTTCCTAACAAAAACATTGACATCCTACTTTCTCTCGCTTCTTTAGTTGTTTAATGTTCCACTATTTTTCTCTTCTATAGTAAAACTTTATACACAAATAGATTGGGGAATAATTACACTTTATTTTTTAAGGTTTAAGGAAGAGATTTAGGGTTTAATCTATGGATAGCTGAGGAATATTATCGTATTGAACCTTAACATTGACATTTCTGGTTTTTAAATCACATTTAAAACAGTCTTCTCTCTTCCTTCATTTTCTATTGTTTTCCTTCATTTTTTTCCAACTCTTTTGATATTATAGACACCTCTTTCATTCAGCTAATGAACTCTGACTCTCAGGATTTAAGAAATTCTCTCTTCTTATGACTTTTCTCTGAACTATGACTAGCTTCTGAACTGTCATTTCTTTACCTTGGATTTGTCACACTGCTGTCTCTTCACACTTTCATAGTCTCTTTCTCTTCTTTGAGACTTTCTATCTGTCCATCTCTTTTTTTCTTCATTGTACTACTTGGTCCCAATCTCCTTCTTGTTCTCTTCCAACGAAGATCCAATCTCACTTCCTTATAATATCTTCTTCATGGCACACAATACACACTTTTGTCTTTGAAACAGACCCCATAAATAGTTTTCTCTGCTAAAAACCCAAGTAAATTACTTAAAATTCCATATTTAACAGTTTACATATGGATAATTCTGGCTCCCATCTCTGTTATTTCCCTCCATCCATCTTCTTTAGGGAGAAAGGTCTCTTACTACAGGTGCTTAAGTAAAAAAGGTAAACCATAATTGCTCAATCTCTATTCTAAAGGCTGGTGAGGCAGGCTGGCTGGCATGGTAGGGGAACTCATTTTGGATTAATCAGAGATCTCAGAGAAGATTTCTGTAGAAACTTGCTAACTTGATACATATATATTCTCTGGCCTACTCCCATCTTATAGGTAGGATCTCATTTTAAGGAGAGCTAATATTTATTACATTTTTAAAATTACAAACCAATTTAAAATCCATTTTAGACTAGCAAAGACAGGTTTAGAGCTTCCATGGAGACCAAAACTTATTAAAGTTATTTCTCTTTGGGCTCTTTGGTAGTGCCCCATACTTGACCACCTTTGAAATTTTAATGTCGTTGTGAAATCAATTTTTAAACCACAGATGATATTGTCACAGTTAAAGGATTTGTGAGATTAACAACAAGCTATGAAACAACTTTATGTCACTGGAATCAAAGAACATGAAAAATCCTTATAGCTATGGAGTTACATATCCTGATTATAAATGGTTTATTGTGCTTGGTTTTCACCTGAAGCATCTCCCATTTCCCTTTAAGGTGAACATCAGCTTGAAATATTAGTGTAATTCCATTTTAATTTGGAATGAAAAGTCTTGAAATAAGTAATACAGTGTAAACAACTGTGACAGTAATCTTGATTTATAAGTGCTTAAGGGGTTCAGATAGGGCTCTGGGACAAGATCTGTTTATAATACAAGGAAAGGGCATAAAGAACACTGAACTATAATTTAGAGTCAAAGATGATAAGTTAGTACCCATCAACTCATAATGGTTATTTATCTTACAGAGAAGGGACTTCCATGGAGAGTGAGAATAGAGATGGGGGAAACCCACTGAGAAAAAATTGTTGAAGAAAATTACTAAAGCCAGTAATGTAGTTAATCAGTTAGGAAGATGCACTCTAACTGGCAACAGAATAAACTGAGATTTGGGGAAATATTTCCTTTAGTTGTTCTAGTCAATTTGGACTCTGTGACTACATTTGGGGTTTTCTTGGCAAAGATACTGGAGTGTTTTGCTATTTCCTTCTCTAGCTCATTTTACATTTTTGTGTGAGGCAAACAGGGTTTGGTGACTATAGTATCTTTGGCTGAAGTTGAACTTATGAAGTCTTCCTGATTCCAAACCCAGAACTCTAACCACTGTGCTGCATGGTTGTCCAATACTTTTCTAGAACAATAAAATTTCACAGCACTCCATATAGCTGGGATGGGATGCGGGTGAAGAACGCCCAGTCCATGAACCCACAAAGTCATTTGGTCTGGCCTTGCCAAGGCAATCACAGGTGACAACAACTTGACAACAACTTCCTACTGCTTGAGTTCTTTCTGTAGATAATTTTGTATGGTTGGCAAATGACGTTAAAAATATCCAAATGGCCTTTGGGGAAAAAAAAGGTTCCTCACTCCTGCTATAGAGCTCAACTATCAGTTTATATCTATATCTATCTATATCTATATCTATATCTATATCTATCTATCTATCTATCTATATGTGTGTATGTATGTATGTATACATACATATATACATATCTGTATTTATATACAGATAAAATTGATTTTTAAGGAGCTTGAGGTTATCCCTGATATAAAAGTCCATCTTGTAAAATACCATATTATTCCAGGCCCTGAGTCATGGAACACTTCAGTCTCTGAAGAATTGGAAATAGGGTTACTCAAAGGTCAACTGAAAGGCTGGGCAGGCATGAACAAGCTACACTGCATCATAAATAAGGAATTTTGCACAAGGGGTATAAAAGTTATCATCAAAGAAATACATGATAGAGAAAAGATGATGGGTTGCTCAAGTGCTAAAAGTGGCAGATATCTGATGTATAGCTTGCGTACCGCTGGGAGTGTTCCTGTGATGTCAAAGGAAATCAAGTAAAGCTCAATGTATTGGGTTTCACCTCTGGTCATCTTGCCCTGGGTAATTTCAAGGTATTTTTCCCATTGGATCCTTTCTCCTGAATTACTTATCCTCACTGCATAAATAATAGGCATATTTTTTGGTTTGCTCGTAACATGGAAGTTAGCCCCATCATTTGAAGTCATAAGATTATAGATTTAGAGCTGTGCCATTCAACTAGCTCATTTTACTGAGCACAAATAAGTGAAGAGACTTATTCAGGGCTATGCAGCTAATCAAGTTTTTCTTGTCTGTAAAGGGTACCTGGGTGGTACAATGGATAGAACTTCTGGTCTGGAATCAGGAAGACCTGAGTTGAAATGCAACCTCAGACACTCTGTGTGACCTTAGGCAAGTCACTTAATCCTGTTTGCCTTAGTTTTCTCATTTGTAAAGTTCACTAGAGAAGGAAATGGCAAACTACTCTAATATTTGAGCCAAGAAACCCCAAATGGGATCATGAAGCGTCAGATATGCCTGTGTGCACAAACAATGACTGTGTGAACAGTGACAACTTCCTGTCTACACTTCTATCCACTAGACCACTATACTATGCTTAATGATCATTTACTTCAGGAATTCTTAACCTGCGTTTCCTGTGCTTCCCATCTCCTCCATATTATCATGACTAAATTTCAGCATAATTGCGTTTCCTACATATTTCCTTCCTACATATTTCATATCTTTAAAAACATTATTCTGAAAAGGATTCCATAGGCTTACCCAACCTGCCGAAGGAGTCCATGACCCTGATTTAATGCAAACCCTTCAGATGAGCAAACTGAAATCCAAAATAGGGAAGTAACCATGATTCCAGAGGCAGAAAAGCTAGGATTTGAACTTAGATCTTTTGACCTGACATCCATTTTTCTATTTGCATTCATTGTAAAAGACTTTTCTATATAATGCTTAATTAAAAAATTCTAATTTCTCCTTTAAAATTAATGTTAAATGACTTGTTGATTTCTGAAATGTGATGGGAAAGTATGTTTAATGTATAGAGGTTTGTTTCACTAATGGTTTTTTAGGATGACAATGACTCATTGCCATTAGATACCTCACCAAAAGAAAGATTGAAACTAGTTTTCTTAGGGTCTTACTTTTGATTTGGGAAAAAATCTCCCTGGATCTTCAGCTTTGAAAAGACTTGAAAGGTTGTGTGCTTCAACTCATAAATGACCAAGAATCTGCTACCTTAATCTTTTAATTTTTAATTTAATCTTTGCTAGAAGTTCTCTACTAAAGGTGACTGAGTATTTTCTTAGGGAGTCTATCTATTTTTATATATCTCTAAGTAATCATTAGGAAGGTTTTCCTTGCTTCCAGTCCTAAATTTAGTTGTACAACTCCCATCTATTATTTTAAGTTTTGCCCTTTGAGGTAAAGCAGAAGAAACATATTCTACTTCCTCATGAAAACAATTCAAATCTTTTAAATCACCTATCATGATTTTCTTCCTTAAATCTTCTCTTCTTTAGGCTAAACACCTACAGTTCCTTCAACAGATGCTTTTTGTATTATGATCTTACAGACTTTCACCCTGGTTGTCCTCTTTAGGATGTTTCTAGTTTATTGATGGCCTAGCTAAAATGTAAAACCAAGAATAAAACACAATACTCCCAATGTGGTTGATCCCTTCCAATAGGATGGAAGTTTATTTAGCTGACTCAAACTGGTCACAGGTAGCATTCTCTTATCCTATTATCTTTCAGCTTTTTATTAGTAATTTTGGTATTGTCTTTTCTAGTCCAAAGATTATAGGATCTTATGTCTAGAGATGGACTGAAACTTAGAGATCATTTAGTCTAATTTCTTTTTTTAGACAGATAAATAAACTGAGGCTTACAGAAGCAAAAGGACTTGTTCAAAGTCTTAGAGCAAGTAAATGGCAGAGTCAGCATTTAAAACTATATCCTCTGACTGCAAAACCAGAACACTTTCCACTATATCATATTGCTTTTCTTGGAAGAGAAAAACAAAAGCAAAAATTTAATTTCTCCCTTATTGCTTATTGTGTCCTGACCACTCCAAGCAGAAGAACTTTCTTTGATCCTCTGCCTTTCCCATGTATAGCTTAAAAAAACACAAATCCTTTTAGTCCCTAACTTTTCTCAATAGCCTTGACAGTTTTTGGGTTTTAGGACCCCTGACATTATTTTTATGGTGGCATGCCACTTTGTGTCCAATCTTCATCACTACCTTGCCCCTGCACTCATTTTGTGTATGTATCTTTACAGAATCTAAATTGATTATTGAGTTTCTTATGCTTACTCATTGTTCATGTTTTCCTTCTCATTGGAAATATTTTTCTTTGTATCTTCAGAATCTTGTTCTTTAGAACTACCTATGTCTTTTGAGCTAATTTTGCAATTTTATTCTATGTGAACCTCTTTATTCTTTTTTTTGAGCCTTTGAAATCTGATCTCCTAAAATCTAGGACTTATATTAGATAAGGTCCTGCTTTCCCTCATCTTAACAAAAATTCTAAGAATGCACAATGATTTTTCTCTCTTTCTTTGATTCCTTATGGTTCCCATCATTTCCATTCCACTAAATAGTTACTCCTTGTTGAGTAGAAGGGGATGTTTAATCAATCAATCAGAAAACATTTACCAAATGCCTATGATGTACTATGCACTTTACCAAGAGCTTGGGATAACAAGGAGCTTATAATCTAATGGGGGAGAAAACATGCAAACAAATACATACAAAGCAAGCTATACACAAAATAAATAGGAAATAATTAAATGGAGAGTACTGGAATTAAGCAAAGTTAGAGAAGGTTTCCTAGAAGATAATAGAGAGATTTTAGCTGGAATTTAAAGGAAGCCAAGTAAGTCAGTAGTTTAGGAAGACAGCACTTCAGACATGGGGGACAGCCAGAGAAAACGCCCAGAGCCGAGAAATAGTGTGTCTTGTTTGTAGACTAGCTAGGAGGCCAGTGTCATTGAACAGTATATTTTGAGAAACAGGTTTAAAAAGATTGGAAAGGTAAGAAGGGTCTAGGTTATTAAAGGCTTTCAATGCCAAACAGAACACTTAGCATTTGCTTCTGGAAGTAAAAGGAAGTCACTGGAACTTATTGAGTTAAGGAGGTCATTTGGGTGAACATATGTTTTAGAAAAATCATCTTAATGGCTGACTGGAGAATAGACTAGAATGGGGAGAGACTTGAGGCAGCTGACCCATCGTCAAACTATCGCAATAATCCAGGTGTAAGGTAATGGGAACCTGCACTAGAATGGTAATAATGTCAGAGGAGAGAAAGGGAAATGTTTGAGAGTTGTTGCAAAAGTGAAATCAGTAGATCATGACAAAAACTTGGATGATGATAAATTTAGAGAAGATAGAGAAGGGAAGCAAAGCATGGTAATTAATTTTGAATATTTGAATGACCATCATGTGGAGGTAGAATGGGTTTTTACTGTTCAAGAGTAGAAATTCTCTTCACTGGGTTTTCTTCATTTTGAAGGACTGAATGATCATTCAGATAAATCAGTAAAGCATTAGCTGCTTTGCTTTGGGCAGAAAGAATTTCAGCATTTCTACAGATAACTGAAGTCACCCAGAACTACTATACTATGCTTCTGTTTTTTATTAGTTTCCACTCAAATGATGTCCTCCCAAGCTGCTCCCCTCTGGTTTCTGGATTTCCTGATGTGAACAGATCCTCTTAATATGTAATGTTACTCCTTCCCATTCCTCTTTTTGCCTATACAATTTCCTTGGGATAAAGTAAACTTTTCCAAAGGCATATTTCAGGCACAGTTCTCAGCTTTCTAGATCTTAATCATATATACAAAGTCATATTTGCCTCTTTCAATTTAAATCTCTAGCTCATGTTACTTGTTGTCCACATTTTGTGTCTTTGAATGTAGATATCCCTAGGATTCATTTCTATCTTCTCTCTTGGAGTTTATTTCCTTTGATTTTCTGGTTGCTTTTATTGTAATTCTTATTATACTGTCTCTAACATAGTGGATTTGTGTAGGCTATTTTCTTCTTCCCCATTACTTTTCCAGTTAAAAGCTCTTTTGGTTAGATTTATAAGATACACACACACACACACACACACACACACACACACACTCATTATCTATCTATATCTATATCTATCTATCTATCTATCTATCTATCTATCTATCCGTCTATATATGCCAGCTCTTGTAAAAGCATGCTCCATTTTTGGTCAAGACATGGTCCAAACATTAAAATTTTATTGGATGTGGTTGTTTTAAATACAGTTGCTAAGGTTGGCCTGAATTTTAGGACAAAGGGATACTTGACTATTGGGTTTAACAGTTGGTGAAGATTGAAGGCATCATGTAATGTTTTCTTTAGAAGGTTTTTTGGTTTTTTTGATCCTCTTTATAACCAGGATTATTTTATTTTTTGACTTGTATCCTTCTAATCTAGAATAGGGCCTGGCATAATGTAGGTGCTTAATAAAAGATTCTTGATTGATCAATCAGTTCTTTTTGTAAAAGGAATTGTGAGATATTCTATTTTTCCTTCATATTCAGACCAGTGCCTGACACAAGACTTAATTCAGTTACATTCTAGGGTAGGGCAATTGTTCTGGAGCACCAATATGGGGCCATATTCTTACTTCTTATAATATTCCTGAGCCTACTAACTTACTACATCTCATGTGTTGCAGATCTCTTCTGTTCTGTGCTGACCTGAGTAATCTTATTCCTGTGCCTGGCCCTAGGCTGCAAACTCCAGGATTCTACTATTGTAATGTCATTCTCTAAGAGAATAACATTACAATACCAATCTTGATGTGGTCTTGAGTAAATCTCTGGGAAATTGTTACAGTTCTACTTGTGGTCCAACTGCCTCTTGGCGCCTGCTGCCTTCCTCTCCCAATATTTTTATCCCAGGTAAAAAAAATAAATTTCTATTTTGGGCCCTGAGTCAGTCAAAAAAAATTTTGTTTGAATATGATGGCTTATATTGGCTTGAATATTTCACATGAAATTCTGGGTAGATTTTGGAAGTCTTTCTCAGAGTTTTTTTCATACAGACAATTTACACTCAACTTAGATTCTATATTTGGTGCTTTGGTGGGGATTATTTTATAATTATGAATAAATTCTCACAATCTTAATCATATTAAACACATACATCAATTAACAGCACTTTAGGGAAAGTTCCTTTGCAACTTTACATGAGGCTATCAGAGTCATCTCCTTAGATACAAAACTCAGCCACATTCTGCTGCTCAGAAGCAATCATCTCCACCAGTTGCCAGCTGGGAGGGTGGAGCAGGGAAGGCTCAGACATCAGCCTCCTCTCTCTATTCTCTGCCTGTCAAGCCACAGCTGGCAGGGCCATATTGTTGGTACTGGAAAAACTTCTCAGAGCAAAGAGCCAAATGATCTCAATGGCAGGCAACCAGGAGTGAGACAGCCTGGCAAAACTATACCAAGCTACAGATGCAAAAGTAAAGCAAGACAAAGCCCCACCAAAATCCGAACTCCAAATTAAAAATCCAGAAAAGCAATTAGAACCCAGAAAGAGTGAGGAAGGAAGGGAACTGGGAAGGATAAAAAGACATAGCCACCAAAGAAAGGAAATCAAACATGATTGAAGGAAGTTCCTTTATCCCCAGTCAACCCCACAGAAAAGACATTTCTTAGCAATGTGCACCAAGGTCTCAGTCGTAAAGGATGGCTATTTAAAGGCAAGTCAACAAAGAGGCCAGGCCTAATTCTTTACCAGGCATGAACAAGACAGTTTCCTATTGTAAGGGCCTGTGAGTTTTATAAGATCATTTATTTCTAATCCTACATAAGTAAATAGTACAGCACAGCTGGCTCATTTAGGATAGCTGTGCTGGAGAGAGCAGCTGAGGAATTATAATCTTGCAATTGGCCTTTTTAGATGAAAATTTATAATTTTTAACTGTTTGGCTTTTAACCTGTACTGTTTTCCTTTAGAGCCTCCCTGTGTATGTAATTTAGCTTGGGTTTAAATTAAGGAGGAATATAGGATCAAGTTTCCCTGTACATATTTTTCCTACTCTACACACCATGATTTATTATTGTCTTCTAATTTATTTCATAATCTCTAACCTCTTTCCTCCCTGATGCATTTTCTTGACAACTGTCAAGATAATGGTTCTGATCTTGTCACTCCCTGTTTAGAAACCTTCAGTGGCTTCCTAAAGACTCAGTCTAGAATCTAAGGATTTCCATAATCTAACTTCAGACATCCAGTCAAGCTGAACAACTAGATGTTCTCTGAACCTGAAATGATATCTGTATGATACATTATCAACACCTAGAATGTAGCCTCTCTTCATCTCCAGCTTTTAGAATCCTTCTCTTCCTTCAAAACTCATTCTAGTTGCCAGTCTTTCTAGATTTCTTTTTCTAATTCCCTATCTTTTCCCCCATGAAAATGTTCTTTTTCTTCTCAAATTTCTCTAAAACTGGTTTTCTGGATCTGTCTTTTTCCCCTCATTCCTTCTTAGCTTGCAATATAGTTCTCTGTGTACATACTATATCAGTTTTCCCACCCTGCCTTATCCTACTTCAATAAAATGGTGGAATGTAAATTCTGGGACAGGAACTATTTAATTTTTTTGTCTTTGTATTTTAAGGGTATGATATGTATGTAAATGTGTGTGTGTGTGTGTGTGTGTGTGTGTGTACAGCGGGGAAGATTGTAAGAAATAACATGTTTGTTGAATTGAATTGAATTATCTCTTTGAGCAATAATTGTTATAAGGGGAATTCCTTTTTGTAATAATAGTTTGTACTTAAGCATCATCTTCCATTCAAAAGCCCACAGTACTTTTAAAAATATTATTTTTCCCACTCTGTTAAGCCATTTTGGAATGAAGTCCTGTTTTGTAGTGAAGAGGCTGCTACAGTTGATAGCTTGAATGATTGGTACCTTGTCATTGCTATTTCAGATGTATCTAGTCTAGATGTACCTCAGTCCTTGTATACTCAAAGATGCAATCCTTCAAAAGAGAAAAGGAGAAAAATAAGTGCAAAAGGAGACCATTTTTTCTCCTCTTGAGATCATGTAGATTTGGGAGAATACATGTAACACACATGTGCTTCTGTGGAAAGGCTGTCCTTAACTACTCTATGGGGAGAATAGAAGTTGTAGGTGAGGTTGGCTTTAGGGCAGGTGAAAGGAGGAAAAGGGATAAGGCAACTCAAATCTCCCTTCAGTGTCTGGAGGAGATCTATTGCCTCACCATGGGTGACTTTTCTCAAAAGATTCCATTAAAAAACTGAGTCAATTCATTCATCTTGGGGGAGATCTTAGTCACTGAAATTTATCCTCCAGCTAAGCCAAGGGATAATGTGAAATCAATCATTCATATTGGAACAAATCAAATCCTGAGCCATAATCAGGAATTATCTTTTGCCTGACACACTAGGGATTAATAGACATATTTATAACCCTCTACTAGGAAGAATATTAGGATAATCAAAGATACTAAAATTGATTTAAAAATTGTCCTAATTAAGATCATCTTAAATAAATTTTATTAGCACCATTGTTATAAACACTCTTAGGGTTTAGTTAGTAGTCTAGATGAGTCTTTGAAGTATCAACTGCTGTGACCTCTTCCCAGCATTTAGCATGGTTCTTGGCATATATTAAGCACAAAAAATTAATCTCCTTCATGTGTCTTTAAACCCTTATTTTAGTTCCTCTTTAGTCTATTGAAAGGTATGAAGTACTAAAAAAAGATGGGACCATTGGATTTAATATAATTAGATGTGGGTTTTAGTTCTGATTCTGCCATTTACTGTGTGACTACCAGCACATCACTTAGCTTTTCATAGATTCTGTTTACTCATTTGAAAATGGAGATAATGATATGTGTGTTGCTCACTTTTGGATTATTTTGAGAATTAAATATGAAAATGGATGTGAAATCATTTTGAAACAAAAAGAACTATTTGAATGACTACTTCACATCATTATTTCTATACATGTTTGTTGATGGACTGATTATCTACCTCATTTAAAAAATTTTTTAATACTCTTTTATTTACAAGTTATATGTATGGGTAACTTTACAGCATTGACAATTGCCAAACCTCTTGTTCCAATTTTTCTCCTCCTTCCCCCCACCCTTTCCCCCAGATGGCAGGATGACCAGTAGATGTTAAATATATTAAAATATAAATTAGATACACAATAAGTATACATGACCAAACCATTATTTTGTTGTACAAAAAGAATCAGACTCTGAAATATTGTACAATTAACCTGTGAAGGAAATCAAAAATGCAGGTGAGCAAAAATATAGGGATTGGGAATTCAATGTAATGGTTTTTAGTCATCTCCCAGAGTTCTTTTGCTGGGCATAGCTGGTTCAGTTCATTACTGCTCCATTGGAATTTATTTGGTTCATCTCATTGCTGAAGATGGCCAGGTCCATCAGAATTGGTCATCATATAGTATTGTTGTTGAAGTACATAATGATCTCCTGGCCCTGCTCGTTTCATTCAGCATCAGTTCATGTAAATCTCTCCAGGCCTTTCTGAAATCGTCCTGTTGGTCATTTCTTACTGAACAATAATATTCCATAATATTCATATACCACAATTTATTCAGCCATTCTCCAATTTATGGGCATCCACTCAGTTTCCAGTTTCTGGCCACTACAAATAGGGCTGCCACAAATATCTACCTCATTTTTACTGAGAATCAAATGACATATATTATGTCATTTAAAAATTCCAAAGTGCTCCAGAAATGGAAATTCTTTTTTAAATAGCTTTTTATTTTTCAAATATATATATAAAGATAGTTTTCAACAGACTTTGTGTTCAAAATTCATTCTCCCTTCTTTACCTTTCCCCTTCCCAAGATAGCAAGCAATCCAGTATACATTAAAACATGTGCAATTCTTACTAACATATTTCCATATTCATTGTGTTGTGCAAGAAAGAGAAAAAATACAAGCAAACAACTACACCAAAAAGGTGAAAATACTATGCTTTGATAATAATTCATTCTTCGTTGTTCTCACTCTCTGGATGTGGTTGGTTCTTTCCATCACAAGTCTATTGGAACTGTCTTCAATAACCTCAATGTTGAAAAGAGCCAAGTCTATCACAGTTGATTGTCATATAATCTTGTTGTTGCTGTGTACAGTGTTCTCTTGTTTCTGCTAATTTCACTTAGCATCAGTTCATGTAAGTCTTTCTAGGCTTTTCTAAAATCATAGAAATGGACCTCAACTCGTAACAGTAATCATAATGAGCATAAGACCTGGGTTCTATTTTTGAAACTATGATTGAGAATATTTTAAATTTCATTAAAATATAAAAAAGACTCCATATATTGACCCTTTCCATTCTTCTACTCCTGGCCTATTTCTATCTCTAGATGGAAGAATGAAGAATATACTGTCTAGAAGTGACTATCCTTTTCCAGAGGACCATGTAATATTCAATGCATCCTGGATTTGCCATTGGAAGAAACTTCATAACTATGGAACAATTGGCTGAGGGGTCTTAGAGATGGTAAGGCTGACAGATAAATTAAGCCAATTCATGAAGCTTTTATTGTGCTTACTATGTGCCAAGAACCATACTAAATACTGGGAAAATATATATAAAAAAACAATCTCTGCCATCAGTGACCTTATATTCTAATGGGGAAAGACGATACATAAAAGAGATATGAAAAGGGTGATGGGTAGATGAAGGTATACAGTATAGGGATGTGGTAGAGACAGTCAAGAGAGTCAGGAGTAAAGATTTGAAAGGAATGATGACATGGCTGGGCAACCTCACTGAAATGGAGATTCTGTGAGACACTCGCCAATCAGATGGAGATGTTGTAGGAATAAAAGGTACTGACAATGTCATAAATCCAGGAGTGAAGTGAGGATTGTGATCCTCGAAATAGGATTTAGATCCAAGTTCTAGGATTACCCTAGTGCTCATTCCACTGCACCCCATGACCTCCCTTCTTCTTCCTTGGACTAATCAGGGCCCTGGAAGAGGCACTGTTCCAATACTGTATATAGCATTGAGGCAAGAAGTGGTTTGTCTGGCTCTGTTTTCATGAACACTCTGAATTCTTCACTAGAGCTTATGTGGAACAGCATAATAACACGAACAAAGTTGTTTCTTAATCCAAGCCAGATTGCTGGAAATGAAGTTATAACCTAAAATAACTCAGCTTCAATTTTCCTTCTTGGAATGACATGATCCCAGAGGAAAATTCATCTTCAGAAAGTCTATAGTAGACCCAGAATGGCACTGGGGATCTCAGATGACCTTTTGTTTTTCATCTGCCTCCATCTCTTTTGTCTCATTTTAAAATTGATGTCTTTTGTTTTTATGTCATATTTATCTCCAAATATATTTCTCCTTCCCCCATTACCCAATAAACTATCTCTTGTATTATTGTTGCTGTTGTTCAATCAACTAGTCACTTCCAACTATTCATGACTATTATATGCCAAGTATTTCTATTCTCTACTATCTCTTGAAGTTTTTTCAAGTACATGTTCACTATTTCCATGACATTATCTGTTAATCTCATCTACTGCTCTTTTCTTTTCCTTTTGTTTTTCCATCTTTCTCAACATTAGGGTCTTTTCCAATGAATCCAATCCAATCCAATCCAAACCAATCCAGTCCAATCCAATTTGTTAGCAAAAAAGAAATTGGGAAAAACAGTAGGATAATGATCAAAAGCCTATGACTAGTAAGACCACAGTAGAAGACTACAGTAATCAGTGTTTCCATGTATATAAATTATGTGTCAATTTTTCATGATTATGCATATTCCAGATATTGCCAAGGAGACCAGGATGCTGGAAATGAATACTTGTTGATTGGGCTAAGGTATCCCAGGCTCCTTCTCCTTTCATGCTTGACCTTGTTGGAGTAGTTTAATATGACTTGTATATCTGCTCTCCCATCCCAAAGAAATGTACAAAAAATACGTTCTGAGAATCTTAGAGAGGTAAAATTCTTTATGCTCTTCCTTGGAAATTACACAGAGATTTTGACCATGAAGTTGTCAGCTTTAGATCTAAAGCTGAGGTAAAATGAACAAAAGGCATGTATGGTCTGAATAACTCCTTCTCCTCTCTCACTGTATATCTAAGTTGTGATTTTTAAAATTTCCTTTCACTTTTTCCTTCATTCTCCTTTCTCTGGAGACTAATGTGTTTCTCTGAAGTATGAAGAATATTTTCTCCTTAAAACTCTGTATGCTTTTTATTATTTAAACAAGCTAAAATTGTCTCAAACAAGCAAAATATAGTAAAGCTGTTAGCACCAGCATTGCTAGGCCATGTTATTATTTGAAAACAGTGCAAAGGGGCAATTAGAGAAGACACAAGAGAAGAAAGAATTGTATTTTGTCAATGAATTGTCTATGGCTGGGGGCTCAGAGTCATGAAAGAAACTTATTGATTTGTTTTTATAACTTCTCAGGATAGAAGGAATACTTTTACTGGGTTTCCTCTAGGCAACTGAATTAGTCGCAATGGCTATTGCCAGTGGCTACACTGGCATTAAGATTGGGTTTCTACACATTTTTTCCAGGGTTGATTGGACAGGAAAGCCACTTAGAAAATGGCTGGAGAGGAAGTAATGCCCAAGGAGAGAAGTAAACTCTCCCATAAAAAAAGGTGTGTGTGGGGGCTAATAAGAATGACTGACGGCCCGTTCTATCTTCTTACCATCTGAGTATAGAACTAAGCTATTGCTAGACATGTAGGAGAGTCTTGGCATCTTCTGATAAATGCTGGAATTATTTAGACTGTATCCCTTCTTTATCATCATAATATCCAATCTCCTTGACCACAGAAATTGTTTCATATTTGTGTCATATTCCTGGTGCCTTAGCACTCAGTGTTATCTATGTTGAATACACTTAATAATAATGATTAAGAGGCAGGTAGATGGCACAATGAATTGAGAGCTGAGAGTGGAGTTAGAAATATCTGAATCCAAATATCAATTCAGAAACTTAATAGTTATATGACACTGGCCAAGCATTTCATTTGTCTGCCTCAGTTTTCTCAACTATAAAATGGGGACAATAATAGCACCTACTTCACAAGGTTTATTGTGAGGACCAAATGAAATACTATTTGTAAAGTGTTTAATATACTCAAAGCACATAGGAGGCACTTGCTACATTTGAATTTCCTTTTTCTCTCAGTAAACAATAATTATTTTATTAAATTTCCAATGAAAATGAAATTCCATATGCTCAGTCATCCTGGACTTTTTCATCTCTCTCAAATCAATTAATACTTAATCTAATTGATTCTGCTTCCCCAGCATCTCTCTCATCTGTTCCTTTATCTCTATACACATGACTCTTGTCCTAATTCAGGCCTTTATCACCTCCTCTGTGGACTACTATATCAACTTCCTAATTGATTTGTGTTCTTCCAGTCTCTTCCTTTCTGGATCTGTCACACACAGCTGTCAAAATAATCTTAAAACAGAGGACTGACTAAGGTATTGCCCTGATCAAAAATCTTTAACAATTCTCTTGCTTCTAGGATAAAATATGAACTTCTTGAATTGCATTCAAGCCCTTTCAAAATTGGGTTCTAATTTATCCTTCCAGCTTTATTTTACATTTCTCCCCTTAATAGGTTTAAATGGCCTAGAAACTTTTCCCTGCTCTTAACCTTCTGTCTATGTATACACACAAGCTACCCTCCATTCCTATAATGTAACTCCTCCTCACTTCTACCTGCCAGAATTCTAGACTTTCATTAAGAGTCACCCTTATGTTAATTTTTCTAGGAAACCTTCTCTGTTTCTCCAAGTAAATGTTTTCTTCCTCCTGAAATTATCTTATGTTGTAATTATCTGATTATAATTTATATTTCTCACCTAGTAGAATGTAAACTTCTAAAAAAGGCAATAACTTGTTTTTTCTGATTTGCAATCCCCATTAACTAGAATTATGCTTTGCATATACCTCGTACTTAATAAATGGTTGTTTGTCAACTTGTTGAAATTTACTTATGTGAAAATTCTCCTTGTTATATAATTAATGAAGAAATATTTCAAATAGAGGGGCACACTTCTGAGAACATCTTAGTAAATACATTTCACAAGTATCTCATACTTTTTAAATGATTTGGGAGCATGGCTGTTCTGGTGCTTGTTGTCAAATTGTCAGAATACGCATTTTTACTTCCGAAATTGGCAAGTTAGACTTTGATTGCATTATTTTACAATAAATAGATTTCAGATAGTAATGGAGAAATAATAAGACTTAAGAAAGTGATGAAGAGAATGTTAATAATGCAGGTAAAGCTGAAAAGTATATTAGAATGTTTTTCCCCTGAAGTCTAGTTTTTAAGCATTTACTAGTCCCGATACCTTTCAGATTCCTTAATATTACAGAAAAAGGAAAATGATAAATGTTAAAGAAGCTGTGGGAAAATTGTCACACTAATGCATTGTTGATGGACTTGTAAACTGATCCAACCAACAATTTGAAACTATGCCCAAAGGGCCATAAAATTGTGTATACCTTTTTGATCCAGCAATACCACTACGAGATCTTTATCCCAAAGAGATAAAAAGGCAAAAGGATCCACAGTACAAAAGTATTTATAGCAGCTCTTTTTGGCAATTGGAAATTAAGGGAATACCCATCAATTGGGCAGTGACTAAATAAGTTGTGGCCATTGAATGTAATGGAATACTACTGTTCTATGAGAAATTATGAAC
This sequence comes from Sarcophilus harrisii, assembly GCF_902635505.1. Classification (NCBI taxonomy): domain Eukaryota; kingdom Metazoa; phylum Chordata; class Mammalia; order Dasyuromorphia; family Dasyuridae; genus Sarcophilus; species Sarcophilus harrisii. Next base: position 522,689,996 of record NC_045428.1, read on the forward strand.
AGGCAGATTTCAGAAAAACCTAGAAAGACTTATATGAAATGATGTTTAATGAAATAAACAGAACCAGGAGAATATTGTATACAGTAACAGCAACATTGTGTGATGATCAACTATGATAGACTCAGTTATTCTCAACAGTGTAATGATCCAAAACATTTCCAAGGAACTCATGATGGAAAATTGCTGATCCCATTCAGAGAAGGAACTGCCTCTGAATGCATATTGAAGTGTATTATTTTCACTTTTTTTTCTTTCTCATGATTTTCCTTTTTGTTCTGAGTCTTTTTTCACAGCATGACTAATGTGGGAATATGTTTAACATGATTGTACATGAATATTCTATATCAGATTGTTTGCTGCCTTGGGGGAAGGGAAGAGAGAGGGAGAAAATTTTGGAGCTCAAAATCTTACAAAAATGAATGTTCAAAACTATCTTTACAGGTCACTGGAAAAAAATAAAAATGCTATTAAGTTTTAAAGATGGACAAACATAATTTATGCGTATACTGCTCTTTTCAGTAATTTCTCAAATTAGGAGTTTTCATTTTGGGGTTAAAAGTAATAGTGTAATTGACTGGAGTATATCTATCTCCTTTTAAATTCTGGTTGTGAAAAAGTCCTGGGAGGTGACATCTGTGATTTCTTAGCTTTGGTACCTATTTGATAGATACCATTAAATTCTGTAATATTGAGTCAAAAAATACACCTCATCTATGCCCTGTAGTATCTAAAATAGCTAAGTTTTGAAATATTCAAAGAGTCCGAAAATTGGCCAAGATGGCTTGGTCAACTCCTTTCTTTGGCCAGAACTAATTTTTGATGTCACTGCAGAACCTCAGCAAAGGTGTTGCCACCTCAAAGGCTAAGTACTGAAGAGTAGAGTGGTGGGTAGGGCGGCACATTGACAGTTTAACACGCTCAGCTGGATGAAGGGCTGAGTCAACCCTATTAGGTGTCAGACTGATAGAGCCAAAGAGTATTGAGGTTCCTTTCCAAGTGCTTTGGCCTCTCAGTTCTTCCCTCTTGAGGAAATCTGTTCAAGGGTGTTCAGATGGCTTTTACGGACCAAAGCTGAAAAGAGTCCAAGACTAACATTATGTATTAAGTATAAAATCTACCTTGCAGATGGATAGTTTGCAGACTAAAGCATGTGGGATATTGTCCCCATATTAAATACAGTCCTGGCCAATGCTCACCACCTCAGGCAGCCAAAAATATGCCACTGAAAAACTTTGAACTTCACATACACTTAATTGATGTTTAAAATAATATATATATATATATATATATCTTTTTCTTAAAGGACTTTCTTTGTGCATGTGTATGCATGTATAACATAGGCAAAGAGTGGTATGCTTAGATCTAATGACTTGAAACAACCATTTTTTTAAAATATAGGAATCCCCAAATAAAGCAATAATGTGTAACACTTAACACTTTCATTGGATTTCATCAGCACTAGCTAATTATGGCCTTGATTTTTACTTATTCATCTGAGATTCCAAAAGGTTAAATGTTTTAATTTAAGTTTATAGACTTTGGCAGGATAAATAATAATAGGGGCAGGATTGGGAGGAAAAGGACAAATTCTTATGTATTTTGCTGCTGCTGTTATTGTTTAGTCATTTATGTCTGTTCTCTCTGACCCCATTTGGCGTTTTCATGGCAAAAATACTAGATTGGTTTGACATTTCCTTTTGTTCATTTTATAGATGAAGAAACTGAGGCAAACAGGATTAGGTGACTTGCCCAGGGTCGCACAGTTAGTGTCTAAAGCTCAATTTAAACTCAGATCTTCCTGATTCCAGATCCAGAGCTCTATTTGCCTTGCCTTTGCCTCCCTTCCCCTTACCCCTGAAATTGAGCTAAAGTGGAAGCTATCAGGACTCTAGTTCCTTTCAAGAAATTTGGGGGGACAGAGAAGGGGAAGTATCAATTAAATATAAAATATACTGAAGAAAATAAAAAAGTTCAGAAGGGGATATAATTAGTACAATTTTTTAAAGTACTTTTTTGGTTTAATTTTATAGATATTTAAAATAAACTTCAAACCATGTTCAAGATTTTACATATAACACTCTTTTTTGTTCTTTGTATATTGGAATGTTTGTGCTTGCTGATGATTGTTAAATTCACAATAAAACAGAAAAAGAAAGAAATTAGCTTGTTAAATTAAGACTTAAATTAAATTGTGAGAAAATAAACATAGTTTCAAAACTTACAATTGATTCAATTAAATCAAATTCAGATTTTATATATTTTAATATAATATTTTATTTTCCCGCAATTACAAATTAGAACAAATTTTAAAAAAGTTAAAAAAGTCTTGAGTTCCAAATTCTATCCTTCCTTGCTTCCCTCTCTCCTCCCTGAGATAGTAAGCAATTTGATATAATTTCTACATGTGCAATCATACACAACATTTCCATATTAGTTATTTTGAATAAGAAGACTTGAATAAAAGATATATTTTTAATTAAAACTTATTGTCCAAAACATATGTATAGATAGTTTTCAACATTCACCCTTGCAAAAGCTTGTATTCCAAATTTGTTCCCCTACTTTCCCCTAGACTGCAAGTAATCCAATATATGTTAAACATGTGCAATTCTTTTATACATATTTCTACAATTATCATGCTGCACAACAAAAATCAGATCAAAAAGGAAAAGAATAAAAAAGAAAACAAAATGCAAGCAAACAGCAACAAATAAAGTGAAAATCCTATGTTGTGATCTATACTCAGACCCCACAGTATTTTCTCTGAGTGCAGATGGCTCCCTCCATCACAAGATCATTGGAACTGGCCTGAATTACTTCGCTGTTGATAAGAGCCACATCCATCAGAACTGATTATTATATAATTAAACGATGCATTTTAAATAATAATTTGTATCTATAAAGCCTTTAAGGGTGACAATCTGCTTAGCTACTACTCTTTGAGGAAGTTTGTGTATATATTGTTTCCATTTTAAGTATGTAGAAACTGAGATTCAGTGAGATTAAATCCTTTGAGAGACAGCATTATTGAGTCCATGTAGGTTTGGGTTTGGAGTCAGGAAGATCTTGGTTTGAATACTGTTTTAGGTACTTACCAGCTTTGTGACACCAAAAAAACCATTTAATATCTGAATCTAAGTTTTCCTTAAGGAAAATGAAGTATTTGGACTCAATTATCCCTAAGGTCCCTTCCAGCTTTAAATCTATGATCATAGGGCTTAAAATGTCATGAAGTTAATATGTTCAATTTCAATTAAATTCAACGAGCTTTTTAAAAAGTGCTTCATATGAGCCAGACATTGGATGGGGCTCTGGGGATACCAAGACATTATTGAAAATAATCCTTGTAAAAGCTGGAAAGAAGTTTGGCAGAAATTAAGTTTAGATCAACATCTTATACCATATATCACGATTACCTTAAATTGAACATGTGATCTGAATATTAAAGGTCAGACCATTAAAAAAATTAGAATAGAATCATATGAGGTACCTTTAGGGATAGGAGCAGTCACAAAAGAAAGATTAGATTACTATGATTATATGAAATTTGAAAGCTTTTATATGAATAAAATCAATGTAGTCAGAACAAGAAAGGAAGCTGTTGATTAGGAGGATATACTTGCATCAAAAAATCTCTGATTAAGATCTGATAGTCAAGTTGTTTTGGAAGTTAACAGAAATACTTAAAATGCACCTTTTCTCCCTTCTCTGCAGAGGTGGTAGAGGATGGATGTAGAACGTTACATATACTATTAGACTCAGTTAAGGTGTTGATTAATTTTGTGGAACTGCTTTTATTTCATTTCCTTTTTTATTTTTGGTAATAAGAATGACTTGATATATAGGAGATAAAGCAGGGATATATATACAGAAATGGAAGTGATATAAGAAAAATAAAAAAATTAATCTCAGCCCTCAAGGAATTTACATTAAAGGGTAAGAGTAGGAACAAATACTCAGAGAAGTACATACATACACAAAGATATACACATACACAGAAGAATAACTCTGAAATCATTTCTATTTCTATATTTCCTCACTATAAAGTGAGGAAAATTTTCTGTTTTTTTTAAAGGTAATCTAGGCATATGCTATTCCATGTAAAATAATCTTATAACATTCCCACAAATATTCCCTTGAAAATTGATGCTCCACAATTTGGAATTATGCTCAAAGAGTTATCAAACTGTGCATACCCTTTGACCCAGAAGTGTTTCTACTGGGCCTATATCCCAAAGAGATCTTAAAGGAGGGAAAGGGATCCACACGTGCAAAAATGTTTGTGGTATCTCTCTTGTAGTGGCAAAAAACTGGAAACCCTTCAATTGGAAAATGGCTGAATAAATTATGGTATATGAATGCCATGGAATACTATTGTTCTATAAGAAATGACCAGTAGGATGGTTTCAGAGAGGCCTGGAGGGACTCAAATGAATGATGCTAAGTGAAATTAGCAGAACCAAGAGATCATTATACACGGCAACAACAAGATTATACTATGATCAATTCTGATGGACATGGCTCTCTTCAACAGTGAGATTATTCAAACCAGTTCTAATTGTTCAGTGATGAAGAGAGTTATCTACACCCAGAGAGAGGATTGTAGGAACTGAGTGTGGACCAGAAAACAGCATTTTCACCTTTCTTTTGTTGTTTGCTTGCATTTTGTTTTCTTTCTGTGTTTTTTTTTCTTCTTGATCCGATTTTTCTTGTGCAGCAGGATAACTGTATAAATATGTATACATACATTGGATTTAACATATATTTTAAACATATTTAACATGTATTGGACTACCTGCCATCTAGGGGAAGGGGTAGGGTAAAGGAGGGGAAAACTTGGAGCAGAAGGCTTTGCAAGGATCAATGTGAAAAATTTTCCATGCAATGCATATGTTTTGTAAATATATATATATATATATATATATATATATATATATATATATATATAATTGATGCTTCAGGGTGACAATAGGTATAGTTGTGGTTGGATTATCTCCTATAATTCTGCCCTCCCCCCAACTAATTGACTCTTTGGCTTTAATTTTCTAAATTCCCTTGGTAAAATATCAGCTCCCTTTGCAGTTGCTACTCTTCCCACTACAGCTGTGGTCAACAAATTACCTTTTATCTCTTCTGAAACTACTGTTAGCTATCATCTACTGGTGAAGAAGAATTTGTGAGACTGTGTGGGTCAGTATTCATGGGGAGTTAATCCACACTTTCAGCTCTTTAATTAGTCTAATCTACACACAAAAAGATCTTTATTAGAAAGAAAGGTGCCCAGTACTTATTTCTAGAAGAATCAGAATAAGTACATTTCTTTCCTGGAAGATCAAAGGACCTAATATTTGTAAAACACTCAGTACCTGACTAAAGTAGGTGCTTAATAAATGCTTATTCCCTCATTTTTCTCCCTCTTTAATCTTCTCTTGGGGAATCTAGGCAGAATTCATGTCATTCTCCCTTCCCCTTACTATTCCTAACTCTATCTGAATCTTTCTGAGATTGAGGATAAAACCACTGAATATTTCATCTGTAGCTAAAGCATGGATATTAAAAATTGACTTAGAGTTTCAAAAAGTTTCTTGAAGAGGTACATGGTAACACTAGAGAGTGTGTTTTAGAAAAATACACACACACATATACATAGCACATACATTATGCATATTTTGACTTCAACTCATAAAGTTAAGTAGAAAACAAATCTTTAGAAATGGTACAGAGAAAATACCGAAGACCTCTACTATGCTGGAAGCAACTTTAAAAAATGTGCTAGTGCTTTTACATTTATCAAGAGACCTTATGAACTAATAGAAATTGAAAAATAAACTGATGGAAACATTAATTTTTACTCCATCTCTTCTAAGAATACTATTATCTCATATTTGGATGCAAAATGGAGACATGGGTAGTGAAGTCTGAGTTGAGAACAGAGCATTCTGGGTTCCAAGTCTTCCCTCACATACTTACCAGGTTGTAAGCTTGAAAAAGTTATTTCATTTCTCTCAGTCCCATTCCTTGAAGTAGGATTTAGAAAGACATACCTTGTGCCCCCAGAAAGATATAAAGGACCAAGAATAATTGCTTCCAGATCAAACTTTTCAAACAGGCATTTATGGACTATTCTTATATGGACTAATCTCATTTCTTGAAGCCTATTATGAGCATTATATTAACAATTTCATGCAGTATTCTCTTTACTGGTTGGCTGTAGAACAGTCTATTGGCTTCTTTCTTAAAGCACACAAGAGGGTTGATTTTAATTTCTTCAGGAATTTGGTGCTCATTTACCTTAGTGTGATATATGAAAAGTTATGGACATGGATGGACAAAAACTGTTATTGAATTTCACTCCTAATACTAGCTGTGTGATGACGATCAAGTCACTTAACTTTTCTGGAACCTTTCATTTCTCATTTCTCTGGGTCTCAGTTTTCATAGATGCTATATGAAAAGAGAATCCACCAGGAATCTACTGAGCCTGGCCTAGTCTTTGAAAAGAATTCTTAATATGGTTATTAGTAACGTAGCTCGAGTGAGAAATTCCTTAACAAAAAAGTGATAGCCAGTACCCCAGAGTATGAGGGGAAAAGGCTTAATGAAGTTGGAATAGCATGCACATACACACACCCATATGCACAGAGATTCCCAGTAAAATGGCTAGAGCTCCATTCAGCTACTCACTGTGAAATGTTAACAAAGTTGGCTGCTATTTTTAGACAGAGATTACAGTCATGCAATTTGTAGTAAAAGGAAAATTAATTTGAGAGCCAACTGGCTCCATAAAAGCAGACTTTATAGTAAGATTGTGAAAAAGATTAGAGAGCAGCAGATTGAATTGCTGAAAGTCTAAAATGACTGTTTATAACTAAAAAGACTTTTGCGAATGGAGGAGACATCAAGGCACAGTTATGGAGCATGTGATGCCCAAGAGGCAACAGCCATCAAGATTCATTGAGGTGTTGGAGTCACTGGGATGGCTCATGATAATAATGGCATATGTGTTTAAATTCTTGAAGCATTCCCCTCTCTCCTATCTCATTTCACCTTCACAACAATACTGAGAATTAAATATGGCAGGTTGGATGATAGACCAGAGGATCCTGAGCTATATTACTATTAACCTCATTTTATATCTTAGAGTCTGAGGAACAGAATATGTTTGCTTATTCTTAGGTTAACATGTTTTTTCACCATAGCTTTTCATCATATTATGGGTAAGAGTACTCAGAAAATAGTAATATAAATCCCGTTAAGCAACAATTCTTTAGAGATGTCACTTTAAATATTTCTTTGTACCTGGGAAAGATATTCAGCTTATGACTACAAAATGGGTATAATTGGCTGAGGAGGAATTAAATCATGCATATATTTCCCAGGGCTAAGTCTTAATGACAATACCATAGCTGCTTCATGAAACATTTTATTAAAGTGTATTGTAGAAACCATCATTTTTCAATCCAGTATGACCATATACAGATTTTGTCACCTTTCTGTCATCTTTTGTGACTTTCTCACATTTAAAAAAGGGGAAAAACATGGTGATCACCATCTGAGATCTATTATTTTTCCTCCTGTTCCCCAAGTTGCTATCACCCCTCACCCTGGGACACATACTAATCTCAGGGAGAAGATAAGAGGTTTAACATGAATATTGGCTGACTAATGAATAGAGAGTTGTAGCCAAATAGTCGATGAGTGTACATGAAGATGTTCCAGAATATTTTTCTTGCTCCCACTCTCACATCTACTTTGATGAATGTTCTGGGACTGTCCAATAAGGACATTAACCTTACCAAAATGACATTTGTCTAAAGCAGGGATTAGAGTTAGTCAATAAACCTTTATTAATCTTCAGCTTTGTGCCAAGCACTGTGCTAAATACTATAGATGCAAAAGTAAAAGTCAGTCCTTTTTTTCAAGGGGCTTACAATCTGATGGAGGAGACAACATGCAAACAACTATGTACAAATAAAACAGATACAGAAACAATTAAGAATAATTGGTGGGAAGGTTGATTGGAGAAGGTGGGATTTAGTGGAAAGAAAGACAAATTACAACCTGAAAAATGAAGCCTATTGAATAAAGCCAGCTCTTCAACTTGAGGAAGATCTTGTACAGGGTTATGACCTTTTAGAGGAGGGTTGGAGGAGTTGGCTTCAGAACTTGGAGCTGCTCTGGATTGCTGTGCCATGGATTCATGAGTGAATACCTCTCCTTGCTAACTCAAAGCTGCCTGCCCCTATCCAGGCTCAAATTTCTGGCTTTAATTTTTGGAGTAAGGAATTGAATCTGGAAAGTGCCAAACTGAGAAAAGAGAAAGGAAAGAAGAAACGGAATGGGACTGGAGAAAGCATTATCAATCTGAATCAGACTTTCCCTTTGTTGAATGGCTATTTTCAAGTTTAAGGTCAGTGCTGAAATAGTTTTCTGCTTTTTCTTCCTCAGGATACTTAGTGTAAAAAAAAACAAAACAAAACTATGCCACTTGATCAACAAATAGTGCTATCTGGGGTAGTAAGGTGGCACAGTGGATGGGGCACCAGCCCTTGAATTAGATAGAACTAAGTTCAAATCTGGCTTTAGACACTTATTAGTTGGGCAAGTTACTTAACTCTCATTGCCACAAAAAAGTCATAAAGAAAGGAAAGAAGGAAGAAAGAGAATACCAAATAGTGGGTTCTTAATGGATATAAAGAGATTCATATTGGGAGAGAGAAGACTCAAGAAGCTAACAAGATGGTCCATCCAATAGGACCATAACTAGGAGATATTAGACAAGTACATCTAATCCACCCAATGGTACCATAATTAGGAGATATTAGGCAAGCACTTCTGTATGTGTAAATATCAAGATCATTATCATCATGCGCAAATGCTAAGCACCTACTGTGTGCAAGACACTGAAATAAATGGGGGACACAGAATAATATAAAATATAGTGAAAATGTAACTAATTAGGGTCTGAGGCCATGTCTTTGAATCCTAGCTGTACCACTTCCTATTTGTGTGCTTTTAGCCATTTTATTTCAATTCTCAGGAACTCAGCATCTGTAAAATCAAAAGAGATTGAATTAAAAGCAGGCAGGCATAGGTTTGGTGTGTTTAGTTCTTGAACTCAGACAGTATCAATAAGACTAAATAGGAAGGGAGAGATGTGAAAAATATTTTGAATTCAAAGAATCAACAGCACTTGACAAACTGATTGGATGTGGAAGTTGAAAGAGGGAGGAGACAAAGATAAGCCTGGGTAACCAGGATGTTTACTGGGGATATTAACATAGATAGGGAATATAGGAGGAAGAGAAATTTGGAGATTGGGAAGAAATAGAAGAAGGTGCCCTTTTTTGTTTGCCTTTTATCCCTTTAAAAGAGTCAGTGTGATTTCCAGATGGAGATGCCCAGTAAGCAATTAAAAGTTGGGAGACTAGAACTGGAAAAAGAGATTGAATCTGCAGTGGATGTGGAGTGAGAAGGTATAAAGAGAAAAGGAGGCCAAGGGACAGAACTTTGGGGAACATAAATATTTAGATAATGGGAGGAAATAACTCTAGTTAATGAGGTAAAACACAGACATAGGATTAGAGTCCAGAGAGAGAGAAGTGATTGGAAGCTAAGGATGATTTTTCAAGAGGGAAGTTGCAGTCAGCAATATAAAATGCCAAAGATCTGGATTTGGTAGTTAGTGATCTATATAAAGATTTAAGGTAGGAGATGAGGTACCAAGGTCTAAAGTGATAGATAACTTCATCTGGGTAGATATGTAGACATTATGTGTCTACAGATATATTAGTGGAACTTTTCTTTTCTTGGCTACAAAGAAAATTCCCCATCTTTGTTTTCTCTTTACTTTGTGGATACTACATGAAGAAAAAAGTATTGCCTTTTACATACAGTATAGCAATCCATGTAGACATATATCCTAGGTAATATCCTTTTGGAAGAGGCAGATAAGTAGTACAGTGGATAGAGAGTTAGTTCTACAATCAGGAAAACCTAAATTCAAATAACTAGCTGTGTGACCCTGAGCAAGTCACTTAACGCTGCCTCAGTTTCCTTATCTTTAAAATGAGCTGGTGAAGGAAATGACTAACCACTTTACCATCTTTTCTAAGAAAACCCCAAAAGGGATCACAAAGAATTAGACATTGCTGAAAACAACTAAATCACAAAAAGTAGCTTTCTTAGGGAAAAGCCATGTCTGGGAAAATGCTGACATTAATCTGATTATCATACCATGAGGAGAAAATAGGTCATCTTTTGATATTTGATGAAAGTAGGTCATCAGTTTTGAGTTGATATGAACTCAGACGGTTCAGGATCATCTGAATACGTTGGAGGGAATTCTTATTGCAAACATTTTCTGAACGAACATACACAATGACTACATTTCTCTTATTTTTGTATATTTCCACTTCCTCCTCCAGCTTTCAATGTCAAATAGCATTGAAGCAAAATGGTGAAATGTCAGTGCTCTGTCATGTTTTTAGCATTTGTGTCATGTATTATTTGTGATGCTATTAGATTCTAGCCACTAGACCAGCTTAGCTTTGAGGAGTCATGTTAGGTATGAGATAAGTGAGATAAGCTTCCTGCTGCCTTGGTGACTAAGTACTTTCATTACAGATGGCAATATTATTTTGATCCATATGACAGACTGTGCTCTGTCTAGATGCTTTTTTTCATTATGGGATCATAGAGACAGAAGGGATCATTGCGATCTGTTAGTTCATCTTTTCAACCTTCAATATAATTGTACTTGAACTAGGATTTCTTTAAAGAAGAAAAAAGTTTTCCTCAACTCCGGTATTCTCTAAATCTATGTTCTCTTCCCATTCTTTGCCATGAATAGTCTATATTGGATGCCTGCACTTTTTTTTATCATTTACTTCTCAAGTCATTACAAAATATGGTTTCTGTCCCCAATGATAAGCAGTGTTCACTATGTCCCAATTGACACAATTTTTGTCTTTTCCTCTTTCTCATCTTTTTTTACTTTTCTGGTTTGATCCTGTCATTTACCTCTTTGCCTTCTTCATTAACTCCTCATCTTCTATTTACCTCCTAAATTCAAATTCCTCTTGTTCTACCCTCAGAGTTTTCTCACCCATTTCTCATCACTTTAAATAATACCTCAGCTCAGATAACTCCTAAATCTATATTTCCCCATCTTTTCATCTGAGTTTCAAACCCACATTTCAAAGTGTCTTATTAATATCGCAATCTAAAAGTCAATACCTCTAAGGTCATTTCTGGCTTTAGCATCTTATGATTCTATGTCCAAAATCAAACTCATCATATTTCCATTGAAATCGGCATTTCTTTCCTACTTTCCTTTAATGGTGACACCATTTTCTCAGCTGTCCATCTTTGATTCTTCCTTTTCTCAGTTCCTCCTAACTAATCTATTTCTAAGACCTAGAGAGTCTTTCTCTATGAACACTCTTTTCAATACTTTCCTTTCTATCACTATTGCCACCACTTTAATTTATCCTTACCCCATCTTCCAGCCTTGTCTACCTTCTTCAGAACACTCAAGACATTTGGTTTTTTCAACATACTCATTATATTTGTGCACATTCGTATTCTCTCTTCCTATAAATTGATTAAGGGACTTGATTATATCTTAATTAATTTTGTTTTCTATCCATGTATTTATATTATTTATATCTTATTATATTTTTATTCATTTTTGTTGAATATTTCTCAATTTGTGTTTGAAACCTTTGACATAAAGCAGTGAGAGGATAAGGAAGGTACCCAGGATCAAGCAGCCAGATTAGTCAAAATCTTTCCATGTGAGAAAGACCTTTAGATAGTTAAACACATTCATTATGCCCTACTTTACCCTAAGTTTTCTCACCAATGCGTGTCATGATTTCAAATTGCCTCACTAACCTTAAAGCTTTGCTTTGGAAACCTTCAAGCTTATCAATACTCTTCTTAGAAAAGGAATACTAAAAATGAAGCATCATGATTTAGAATTAGGCTGCTCAGTACAATGTATAGTAGATCCATACATGTAAGATCTTCCCTGGGAATTCTCTGAATGTCTGGAGATCATACAATAAAGAGGTCAAAAAAACTTTTGGACCACATATATCTTCCATTTCTGAAATTCTAGAAGTCTGTGATCCTACACAATCATCTGTCTAGTCTTCTGACTTTAAGTAGATAAATAATTTTTAGTTCTATTTTACAGATTGAAGAATTCAGGACCAAAGAAATTTTGTGATTTGGCCAAATCTACAAATTTCTTGGGTAGGCAGATTGGAAACTTGAACATGCATTCTTTTGGATTGGTGCAGTTTTTTTACATTTTTACATTTATTGTAGCACATATGTATCTGACTTAAAATAGAATAATGAAAATAGAACAAAGAATAAAAATTAAAAAGGTGTTAAAAAACATATAGAACATTCATCCATAATGGAAATTCAAAACTAGATTAGGTTAGTTTTTTTTTTGAAACTGGGTTGAAGATGGGAGCTAGGGGTGTGTATCAAGAATTTCAATATGAGAAATGTTTGTTAAGCCTCATGCTATGAAGAAGTCACTGTGGGCATACAAAACCAAAAATAAAATAATAGCTTGTTTTCAAGTAACTTTTCTTTCACTGGAATTTACAGGGAAGTTGTATCATTTTTTCAGTCATGTCTGACTCTCTGTGACCCCTTTTGTTGTTTCCTTAACAAAGCTATTAGAATGGTTTGCCATTTCCGCCTTCATATCATTTTACAGATGAGGAAACTGAGGCAAACAGGGTTAAGTAATTTGCTCAGAGTCACACAGCTGGTAAGTATCTAAGGCCAGATTTGAACTCATGTAGATGAGTCTTCCTGATTCTAAGCCCGCCTACTGGACCAGCCAATTGGGTTAATTCATTTGGCTAATAAATTCTTCAATAGTGAAGTGGAATGGATTATTTTGGGGAATTGTGAGTTCTCAATAGTTGAGGATCTTTAAGTAAAAGTTGATTTACCACTTGAACTAACCAATAAATCAGTTTTCTGGGTGAAGTTGCCAAGCCCATGAAAAATTGTATCTTTTTTTGAGTAAAAGAGCTGGCAGAATTCATAGAACAGAAAATTGATTTAACATTTATTAAGTGTCAAATATGTGCCAGACACTGTGTCAAGTTCTGGACATAGAAAAAGAGGTAACAGACAGTGCCTGCCCTCAAGGAACTTACAATCTAAGGGAGAAGTTTTAGAATAGATTCCTGTTTTAGGTAGGAGTTTGACTAGATGGTCTTCATTATCTCTTCCAACTCTAAGATTCTGTGATTCTTTTTTCTGATTTGCATATGAACTTAAACTGAACCTTATATTCTCCTCTCTAGATAAACAGTGGTCTATCTAATTCCAATTACTTTAATTTTAGCTTTTTTTGGGGGGGGGGGGAGCAGTAATAGATAGGTGATATTACTTGTAGTGGTATCCTCTTTTAAGGTATTCAAATCACTGAGAAATTTCATAATGAAGTAGCCAAAGAGTGCTGGATATGGAACCAGAGAACGTGGTTCAAATCCCAGATCTACCACTTTAAAAAAAATGACTCTGATTGAGTCATTTAATCTCTGTTATCCGCACTTTCCTCATCTGTACAATGGGGGGGACTAGACTAGATGATGTCTAAAGTCTGTTCCACCTGAGATACCATGTTTCAGGTTGATAATCTTGGAAAGTTCCTTTCTACCCTGAAATTTTCCTTGCTCACGAATATTCTAAGATTATCATCATTTCTTCATAAAGTTTCTTTGATCCTTCAATCAAACCAAAAAAATGTAGGAAAATTAATTAAAGAAGGGACTTTTTGTTTCCATCTTGATACCTGTATTTCCAAAGTTCCTAATTTTTCTCTCTCCTGCTTGCTGTTTCCTGTCATTTTTGTCTTGAGGCAGTAAAATTGGACTAAGTTCTGCCGTCTTCTCTGTCTCCTCTACAATCTTATCTAAGGAATCTTCAAGCAGCTTAACCCTGTCAAAAGAAGATTGGACCAAGTGACCTCTGCAGGAAGCCCCACATTCCAGACCTCTAGTCATTAGTTGTGTCTTTCTAGTGTGGAGCATATCACACTACACACAGAGTCTCCACTTTATCACTCCTTGCATCATAAATAAAGGCAAGAGCTGTCTGAAGCCATTAGAACATTTTCTTGGATTATTTGGAATTTTTCAACTTTAAATATTAGATGAAAGGCCTTTGACCTCTGTCATGATAGTCATAGGGTAAAGACATGGCTTCTCTCAGGCAGATTCAGAAAGCAAAGCCCATAATCACTCTTCAGATGCTTTCCATTACTTTTGTCATTGGAATCCTCTAGTTGAAGTCATCAAGCCCATGAAAAGTTGTGTCTTTTTTTGAGTAAAAAAGTGTGGTTGGCAGAATTCATAGAACAGAAAACTAGATTTAAAATTAATTTCTTCTAATTGTAAGAATTTACTTGTTATGATGTTAAAAATTTACTTGTTTTCTCTAGAAGATTAGAATGGAAAAGACTTTTTCTATTTTTCGAGTATGACTCTATGTATATGTGTGTGTGTTTTGTAGAGCGCTAAGACCTTAATTTGAAATTTAAAATCTTGTCATCTAGAATGTTTTGCTAGTAAACTAAATATAGAGTACTATACCACTTTGAAAATCCCCCTTTTTAAAAGACAATGATAAGTTTGCAGATGAAACTTCCTCAGTATAAGTTACTTTCATTTTCCCAGTATTTTTCAAATGTAATCTAGTTAAAACTGGTCAGCCCCCCTGAGTAATCATTTTATATTCTGACATGGAAGCAGAGCGTAGATGACACAAAAATACAGAGTGGAACGAATTTGGGAGAAAAGGTTAGTTGAGGTCAAGGCATAAGAAGAGGAAGTAAAACTTAATATTTGTTTTGGGAATAATACAAAGTCAGATTTTCCAACTGTGTGGTTCTCACCTGTTATTCAAAGTTAGCAGAGTACCCCCAGATTCTAAAAATGCAAATTTGATTTTCTAAAGTGTCCAGTCTGAAGTGGCCATGGGTGAATTTGTCTGATAAATTCACCCAGGATCATGCAGTCTCAGAATACTTGTTAGCTACACTCTCCTGATATGCCTGATGATACTCAGCTAAAATGAATAGGTAGCAGCAATAAGAAATGTTGTGGTCAATTAAGGGTGCTTAGAGCGATTTTAATTGATGGATTCATCCTAGAAATTGATCTGAAAATGACGACTCAACAAAAATGACAGAGCAGGAATTTAATAATAATGCTAATCATCATCATCATCATAATGATAAGAGCTAAAATTATATAGGATTTGCTATATGCCAGGTCCTATACTAGTCACTTTACAATTATTTCATTTGATCCTTACAACAACTCTTTGAGAGAGGTACTATTATTATCCTCATTTTACAGATGAGTTAAGTGACATAAAGTGACTTGCCCAGGTTCACATAGCTAATAAATGTCTGAGAACTCAGTTCTTTTGGACTCTAGGTTCAGCACTCTGTTGATTTGTGTAAAGACTGGATGGAATGAATTCAGATTTAATGAGTCTTATTTTGCTTTCTTTGAGACTGGGCAAAAGAACTCTCAGTATCAATGACTTTTCTTCAGGCCATTGCTTAGAAACCAAATTATTTAACAAGATAGGGCTATGGAAGCTATGTTTGCATGTATGCTGGAGACATGGGAAAGGATTCAGGGTTAATTCTTTGTTTGAAGCAAATTGTCATTATTATAAGTACTATAAGTGCTGCATTGCTTCTTCTGATGTGTTTTGTGGGCTTTTTGGCTTTGGACCAGAGTATGTTTTTTTCTGAGGATTTTTTTTTCTCCTTTAAGCTTAGCCCTTAGATCCAGTATCTTTCTGATTAGAGGAGGAATTTTTGTCTTTGATCTCTGGATGGTGCCACCATTTACTCTGTTGACTTCTGGAATGTGGCACTGTGCTCAGATCCTATATCTCGTACTCTTTCTCAAACTTTTAGCACATAATCGGCTTCATTCTCTAGGAATAGGAAAGAAAAGACTGAAGGAATATTGAGAACATGATAAGAGACAATTTATGGATTCATGACATCCTGTTCAGTCAGTCAAAAAACATGTATTTTTAAAGCTCTATGTGCCAGTCATTGAGCCAAAAGAAAGTCAAAAACACTTTGTAACAAGGAAGGCAACATGCAAATAACTATCAATATTCAAGATATATTTGTTACAAATACAAGGTGATCTGGGGGAGGCAGGGGAGAAAGGAGAAGGGACCCTTCTGAAGAAGAAGAGATTTGAAGGGAGTCTTGAAAGAAAGGTAGAGAGGCAAGAAAACAGAGTTTAGAAGGAATATTTCAGAATGAATGAGTATGGGTTGAGGTGAATCTTTTTCAAGCATATATGGAAAGTCCTCTTAGAAATAGAGAGTATCCTAGTGAATAGTGAAAAATTGTCAAGTTTATTAATTGTGCTTTTGTGTACACAACTATTTCCATGGCCAATTAGTTGTTTAATTAGGATTTTTGTCTATGTGAGGATTGTTGCTATAAGAAAGTTTTTAATGTATATTTGCTAATAGTCTAACATTCAAACATAGATCTGAAATGCACAAAGAAAACTAAAAGAGTAAATAAGCAACCCAACCCAAATCTTTAATTTATTAATAAGTGGAAACAGATAACTTAAATAAGCATATTTGGGTATATGTGTAACTAGAATGACAATTCATGAATTTGCTACCCATCTATCTGTAGTAGACTTTCAAATTTTCTTGGAATATAAAATGAAAATAATATTCTTGGTAGATGATTCCTCGTGTTTGAACTTTTTTTTAGACATAAAGGAAAAAAACCCTGGATTTGGAATCAGAGAACTTTAGTTCTAATTCTAGTGCTACAACTTACCACTTTGAGAAAATCACTTAACTATACTGGGCCTTAGGTACTTATCTGTTAATACTAGATGATACGTTGGTGCCCTTTTAGCTCTAAATCCAGCCCTATACACTGACTATAGTCCTGTTAGTAGATGACCTGATATATGCATAGGAATTCTGATAGTCTTTGCAGTACATTTGCTGTTTCATTTAGAAAAGAATGCAATAATAAAAATAGCCAGTGTTTACAATGTTATTAAGTTCTAGACACTACACTAAAAGCTTTAAAGTCATCATCTCATCTGATATTGACAACTCTGCTAGATAGATACTATTATGATGTCTGTTTTATAGATGAGGAAATTGAAGTAAGACAAGAGTTACACAGCTAGGATGTGTCTGAAGCTGCATTTGAATTCAGGTCTTCTTAACCTCCAGAACCAATATTCTAACCACTGATGGGGAATAGATTGGATATATATATATATATATATATATATATATATATATATATATATATATCTGTTAAAACTAAAGTGGTTAACAAAATTAAATTCCTATTTGTTCTTAATTTGTGTACCAAGTTCTAATTCTGTTTCCTCATGCATAGAGTTCCTGTTTGTATTTTGCCTCTAATACATAATAATGAAAAAAAAAAAACTTTTGTTAAAGGTGGGACTCTATTGATTATCCCATCCCTTTTAAAAGTGAGGATATCTCTTGGTAGGATCAATCACAACTGAATGTGAACAGGGTTCATTATTAAATTTCAAAGCAATCAACACTACTGATCATGCCTTAAGGCAAAACTATGGGTCTCATGGTAACTGAATGTGAGATTACCAAAAACTTTGCCTGGCAACATTAAAAGTTTTTTGAGTGGGGCAGCTAGGTGGGGCAGTGGACCTGAGTTCAAATCTGGTCTCAGACCCATAACACTTCCTAGCTGTGTCACCCTGGGCAAGTCACTTAACCCCAATTGCCTCAGCAAAAAAAAAAAAAATAATAATTCTTTATGTAAAAACAAACAAGCATATCCATATTATTAGCATGAACATTTGCCTTAAACTTTATAAATGGTGAAATTATATGTATACCAAAGAATTGTTTTCAAATAAATTTAGTTATGATTTATTATTAGTAAATGTTAGATTTGTGTACTAACTTTATATGCCTATATACCTGGGGTTGCATAAAAGTTTCTTGGGTGAAAAGGGATCACAAGTGGAAAAAGTTTAAGAAGTCCTGTCCCAAGGAGCATATAAATGGGTGCTACTATCTCAGAATCTTTGCTGGTGATTTTTAGGCTTTGGAAGTGGAGAGAGAGCTAGAAAGAACAGCAGCTTAAGAACAACCAGAAGAAGGCAGAATAGATGGACTGGGTTCTGGTAGGGAAGGAAATTATCAAGCAAGGGCCATAGGCTCTACAGACTGTGATGCTTTCTGCTCTGAGCCGATACCACCATCTGTACTCCCCTGTTCATGGACTGAGAGAAATTCCAAGAAAATAGAAAGCTCTTTCTCTAACTTTCCCTGCTAGCCCCTGCTTATGTACAAATGCTGGGCTTGTGAATTTCCTTCATTTGACCCACTTCAGTATTACTATCTGAGGTCTGAAGTTTATTCCATGCTCTTGGACCTTGGTTTCCAGTGTGACCTGGCTCTTTTGTCCCATACTTCACAGTTTCTGTCCTTGACACCCATCCAGCTCTGAAGGTGATGTTCCATTTTCCTGACCTAATGGTACCATGCTTGCCCCTAGCAAGTTCTAGCCTATGCTAAATGAGACATGATACAGAGGTTTTTGTTTTTTTTTTTTAAGTGATGTTTTCATGATTTCATCCCCTTCTCACTATTTACTTAACCACGGGCCCAGCTCAGATCCTCATCACTTCTCACTTGGATTATAGCTGTAATCTCCTGATTGCATCCCCAGTTTCAAGTCTCTTCTCTCTCCAATCCATCTTCAGCTGAACTGCCCAAATAGTAAAAAGTAATCTTGAGTGCTAACCTAAGCCCATAAAAAGACAGCAAAAGACCAAAATTCTTTTAGTTGAGGACTGTGACAACCATGCCCTCTGTGCTAATGAGAGTAGATCCAATGGACCTTGTTTCTGCAGGAATGCTGGGAATGGCTTGTGCCATGGAACATATATGTGAATAATACACATGCATTTATACATATGTGTACATCTATGTTATATGTATTGTTATTCAGTCATTTCAGTCATGTCTGATTCTTTGTGACTCTATTTGGGATTTTTTTGGGCAAAGATACTAGAATTTTATAGTTGTAGATGAAGTACAGTTATAGATGAAGAAACTGAGATAAATAGGGTTAAATGACTCACCCAGAATCATATAGTTAGTAAGTGCCTGAGGCTAGATTTGTACTCCGTAAGATAAGTGTTCCTGATTTCAGGTACTATCTACCATACCACCTACTTGCCTAAGTATGTATGTAGATATATATAATATAATATATATATATATATATATATAATACATATCTCTCAGTATACAGGTATATATGTGTATAAACATATATGGACATGTAGATAATTTATTTGTATATATAAACATATTATTTGTGTATGCATATTGAAATTACATATATATGCAAATAGATGTTTATATATGCAGTTGTATACCCATATGTATATACATTTACACACCTGTGCAAAGTATGTCTATATAAACAGACACCTGATCACACAAACATATATACACACCCATCTATATATGCCTTGTATATATCCCCTATATACACAGGCATACAGATGTATATAGATATTTTAACATTTTTCTTTTTTGCTGAGTTAGCATGCTATTAAAATCTTTTTAGGGCAGAGCTTCTGTCTATAGTCCATTATTTTTTTTTTCTGTCTTTGACTCATTATTCTTTGAGCCTTTTTACTGCTCAATGAATCATGTTTTTTTTGTTTTGTTTTGTTTTGTTTTACCACCTTCTCCATCTCTTTTGAGAATCTTTCTTTTCTAGTAATCTTGTATTTACTCATCTCCTAACATCCATATAATTCTTTCTTTTTCAGTTTTAGGAATTTTATTTTATGCAAAAATTTCTGAGCTCAATCACAATTGCTTTGAGAGCTCAGGAAAATTCTTAACATTTAGGCCCTGCCAATCTTTACATTTATCTCTACTTGTAGTTAACACTTGGCCTCTTAGTGGTTGATGCAAAATTATAGTATCTGTGGAGAGAGAGGCACAAAGAAAGAATGTTGGGGAAGAGACAAATTTCTTTGCCTGCTCTTCTGCTTTGAGATACCTGTTTAGTCAAGGACTTTTCTTGATATTTCCCTTCCCTACTAGAACTCAGGTCTCTCTTTGCTCCTCAAGGGTATGCTGGAAAGGCACATTTGACTTTAATTTCTCTAATAACTATCTTCTCTACACCTTTCCCCATCCCTGCTTAGTATTTTATAGGTGGTCCCTGAAGCATAGCTAAGTTTCTTCACTTATCTGGATATGATTCTTGTACATAGCAGTCCAGTTTCAGGACTGTTCTGATTTAGTCCAACACTATAATTGATTGAGATGTGTGCTCAGTTAAAGATATTTAGACTGAAATGGGGTGGAGTGGTTTTGACTCCACTTGTTGCATTTTGTGTACCTTCCAGCTCCTTGCATACAATGGGTAATTAATAATTGCTTATTGAATAAAAAGGAATTGAAAACTATCTCATAGCTATTTGAGATTCCTGGGCAAAGCAGGAATGGGGACATCATATTTTACTTCTTTGCCTGTTGCGATGAATTAGGGTTCTAAAGGGGACTGGGAAGAGCAGACCTCTGGGAAAGGAAGGCAAGGAAGGAAACTGCCAAAGTAGTTCTTGGAAACTGCTCAGGTAGTGTCTGGCACAGTACAATCTGACTGATGGAAGAGGCCAAGTTTTTGGAGATCTGGCTGGGATGTGATTATAAGCGTCACATATGATAGAATTACACCATTGTCTAGTCCAAAGCTTCTTAAACTGTGAATCATGACCTCATAAGGATTCTCATAACTGAATGTGGGTTCACAAAATTATGATTTATTATCAGTAAATGTTTGATTTCTATATCTATTTTATATGCCTATGTACCCAGGGTAACATAAAAATTTCTCTGGCAAAAAAAAGGTCTCTAGTGGAAAAAGTTTAAGAAGCCTAATCGAGTCTAACCCAGTCAGAAATAAAATAACTTTCACAAAGTGACAGAAGTGGTAAATGACAAAGCTGGCACTTAAACCAAGGTCTTCTGATTAGAAGTCCAGCCTTTCTTCCCACTTCTAGCACACGTGTGCACTTACATTATTCCATCTCTTTGTGATGTATAATGACTTGTGGGGTTCATCTCCTAGTAGGTTGGGACATATCTTATAGAAGTCTTTCATGTGAATCTTGTCATCCTATACGAATTCTTGTGAGCATCTTCTCTGATACTCAAATGATTTTCAAGTGGGGCTTTAGGGAAAGATCTTTTTTCATTGACTCAGGTTCTATACAAACATTATAAGTGAAAGAATCAGCCCATTTCATGGCTATAATATTCATAAACCTAGATCTTTTGATCCCTGTATCACATCTCTATAGGGATAGGAACATGGCATTCTTCTTTTTCCTGGAGTTCATTCAAAGATCTGGTCCAAATGACTTCAAACAACTGTGATAGAGCCTTATTGGCGAGTGTTTAACCAGAAATAAACTGGGCTTGAGACCAATCAAGAATTTAGTGAAAGTTACTGAAAATCATGGCACGGGAAAACACTGCTATCCTAGAAATGTGCTGGAAAGTGTGCAGACTTCTCCTGAATACTTTGTTTCCTTGTTTTACTGGGCACTAATAAGGCATGAGACTGATTCCTATGGGGTCCACCTTTCCTATTCTGCTGAATACTAGTCTAGATTCTTCCTCCCTTCTTCTCTGACCCTGGCTTGAAATATACACAGATTCTTTCTTTCTTTCTGTCCTTTTTTTTCTTTTCTTTCTTTCTTTCTGTCCTTTTTTTTCTTTTCTTTCTTTCTTTCTGTCCTTTCTTTTCTTTTCTTTCTTTCTTTCCTTCCTTCCTTCTCTTTTCTTTCTTTCTTTCCTTCTTTCTTTCTCTCTTTCTTTCTCTCTTTCTTTCTTTCTTTCTTTCTTTCTTTCTTTCTTTCTTTCTTTCTTCCTTCCTTCCTTCCTTCCTTTCTTTCTTTCTTCCTTCCTTCCTTCCTTCCTTCCTTCCTTCCTTTCTTTCTTTCTTCCTTCCTTCCTTCCTTCCTTCCTTCCTTCCTTCTTTCTTTCCTTCCTTCCTTCCTTCTTTCTTTCCTTCCTCCCTCCTTTTTTTCCTCCCCTCCCTCCCTCCCTCTCTTTCTTCCTTCTCTTCTTTTCTTATTATTTATTTCTTTGTTTCTTTATTTTCTTTCCTTCCTTCTTTTAAAAACATTTAGAACATGGCAGCTACAAGTGGAATATTGGTGACCTTCATTATTTCATGTATTGAGTTTGAAGTACTCTTTTCTTATCCACACATCTCCATCAGAATGATATCTTCAAACACAAGAATTACCTTTTGTTCTTCCTAATCTCAAAAGTGTGGAGATTCCTCTTCAGAGAAGTAGAGTTGATCTCAGTGAATAAATATCTTTATGTCAGAAAAAGCTCCTTCATGAGTGTTATGTTAAAGAGGCTATATTTGGACTTGGAACATTTCTCCATAATGATGTTTTCTTTTTTAGTCTTTGTGAGTGTTGAAGATACCAGAGATATATGAGTATATGGATCAAAAGAGAAGAGAATATAGGGATATGTGTTTATTAGCTCCACACTGCTGTCCATTTTTTCTTCTCTAGAATCATTCAATTACAACTGAGCCCTGGCAATGGGAGTTCAGATGGGGTCAGATTGAACCTTTTGGAGAAGGTCTGGGAGCTTGAGAATGGGAACAGTGTGGCAGAACCATAACCAAGAAGGGGAAAGTAGGACTTTGACCAAGGTCAATAACATGGGGAAGGACATGCTTCCAGGTAGGTTAAGACTCCTGATACTCCGGATACATGGCCTTATGATTCTCTCTTAGCCCATACTTATACTGTGACTGACACCATTATTTTGCCTATCATGCCTAAGATCCAATTGCTGGGATATATATATTTCCTAAAGCCTAGCTTCCCTTCTCCCCCAAATCCATGGTGGAAGGGGTCAGGCTCTTTGAGAAATGGCCACCCCCACCCTCAATATGACTGCCTCCCAGATCAGACTATTCTCTATACAACAGCTGCCTGCTTGTCTTATTCTTTGTCCAAGGTAAAAGAATTTCTGGTTATGATTTGGGGTAGAAAAGAAGTTTTTCCTTCTTGAGTTAAGGGATGATGTGGTAGTATCTTAGATTGAGAGCTGAAACACCTTCGCTCTACAGATAAAGAAATGAGACCTGATTTTTGCATTTCAAGAACTCTGAAGTTTTTTCAAAGCTTTCCACCTTAACTAAGCTATGCCTACGAGGCTGTCTCAATCTAATACATTTGAGGGTGATCCCAAAGTGCACTCAGTCTCTCAGAATGACTCAACCAACTTCTTGAGACTCCTTTAGATCAGGGCTTCTTAAACTTTTTCCACTCTAGACACTTCGGGTATATAAATATATAAAATAGGTACAGAAATCAAACATTTATTGATAACAAATCATAATTTCACAACCCTCACATTCAGTTATGTGACTCCATATGGGATTGCAGCCCATAGTTTAAGAAGCTCTGCTTTAGATAACAAGTAACCTATGGTTATATTAGATCTCCCAGAGTTCCTCTAAAATAAATGGTTTATATCCAGATAGATTTTGGGGGATATTGTTAAATCCTTTATGTTACACCTTAGCTCTTTCTCCTGAGAGGCCCAAGCCCAAATATGCAGAATTCTGAGGCTTAAGCCCAGCTCTGCCGATGTCTTATTATAGGACCACAAGTTACATAAAATTTTTGCTGTTTTGTGACTCAGTTTCTCCAAACTGTAAGACATATAAAAAAATATTTGTTCCCTAGCTTCTTCCCTCATTATGCCTCATGAAAATTAACTAGTAACCAAAACCAGAGCACTTTCACAGATAGAGAGCTACATGTAGGTTTATGAGTTTAAGAACTCAGTTTCTTTAGTGTTGTTTTACCTCTAAATGCTAATTTAACCCAGATGTTCCCTGCTGCCCACTATCATTCTTGAGACAACTGTGGAACAGGTTTAATGCAATGGAAAAAAAGACTCAGGCGGGCTGCTGTTGGATGTATTTTGTGGCTGGATTGCTGTGAGGCAGTGTCGATGTGATGCCAAACATTCAAATGAAAAGTGAAAAAGTCAGTCAATCATCCAGATGTTTCTAACTATCTGGATGCTTGATGTCTTGTAGCTGAAACATCTGGATGGTTGAGTGAATTTTTCCATCTTGATAAGTTTTGGTCAGGCTATACATTGTAGATGCGTTTAATTATTTGGAAGTATAGATTATGAAAATATCTACGAGTCCAATTATTTTATCCCCATCTATTTGAAATATTTTCATATTCAAAGCTCATCTCAGTTGGGAGCATGCTGGCTCTCGACTACCCTTGTAGTTTCAGGAACCAAATCTCTGTTTCTCATTTCCTTCTGAGTCTCTTTCTGTTCATGTGCTCCTCATTGCTTGGTGGGAGATTGGTATGGTTGAAGTGATTAGGGCAAGCAGACACCTTATCACCAAGTCATCCATCAAAACCACCTGCTGTTCTCTAATTCATTTATTTATTTTTTTGCTTCAAATCTTACCCTTTTACTCATGTGCCATCTGGCAGCCACAGCTCACAATGTTCTGAATCTCAATGGATAATCCTTGTTCAGAAAAGAGATAAATAGTTTATCTTGATTTTGAAGAGTGTTCAGATACTTGAGTTACCAATGATCATAAGACTTTGTGACAAAAACGTTTGAGATGCTGAACAACTGACAGGTAAGCATCAAGACTCTTTGAGACAAGATACAAGGTACCTGGGGGATATATGAGTATATGGATCAAAAGAGAAGAGAATGTTGGGAGACGTGTTTATTAGCTCCATACTGCTGTCCATTTTTTCTTCTCTAGAATCAGTTCAATTACAACTGAGCCCTGGCAATGGAAGTTCAGATGGGGTCAGCTTGAACCTTTTGAAGAAAGTCTGGGAGCCTGAGAATGTGAACAGTATGGCAGAACCATAAGGGGAGAATAGGGATTTCCCTAGAAAGATAACTCATTAATTTGTTATTCTTCCATCTGCTCGAGATATTTGAACTTTACTGTTGAAAATAATACTCTTAGAAATGGAACAAACAGGAAAATACAGTTAGTAATACTAATTGTGAAAAGAATTTTGATGTAAGTTTCTCTAATAAGGGCCTTATTTCTCAAATGTATAGAGAATGGAATAAAATTTATAAAATAAGAGCCATTTCCCAATTACTAAATGATCAAAAGATGTAAACAGTTTTCAGATGAACTAATTAAGCTTTTTGTAGCCACAGGGGAAAAATATTCTCTAATTCACTATTAATTGGAGAAATGTAAATTAAAACAATTCTGAGGTACTGCCTTATACCTATTTCATTAACTAATGGGCCAGAAAAGGAAAATGACAACTATTGAATGGAATGTAGGAAAAATGCGACATTAATGAAATTGTTGGTAGAATTGTGAACTGACAGCCATTTTGTAGAGGAATTTGGAACTATGCACAAAGGACTAAATCATGAATACTCTTTGACCTAACAATACTAATTGTTGTATTAGTCATGTATCCCAAAAGAGATAAAAATATAGGAAAAGGACCCATATGTAGAAAAATATTTATAGCAGCTTTCAGGGCAAAAAATTGGTAATGAGGAGATGCCTATCAATTGGGGAATGGTTGAATAAATTGTGGTATGTGATTATAATGGAACATAATATTTCTATGGGAAATGATGAGGAGGATGCTCTTATAAAAAGTTCTTCATGAACTTAAGCAAAATGAAATGTACTGTGTATAAAGTAATAGCAGCAATACAATGATCTATAACTACTCTAAAGAACTTAAGAAAAATGCTTCCCATGCCCAGAAAAAGAACTAATTGTGTCTAAATATAGAGTGAAGCATCTTTTTCTTTTGAACACTTTTCCTTGAATTTTTAGGGGGAAATCTGTTTTTTTTTTCATAACATGACTTTATGGAAATATTTTGCATAACTTTGCATCTGCCTCCTCAATATGGGGGAGGGAGGGAGAGAGGAAGGGAGAGAATATGGAACTCAAAGTTTTAAAAACAAATGTTTAAAATTGTTTTATATGTAACTGGGGGAAAATAAAAATTTTAAATAATATACTAAAAAAGGAAAATAATACTCTTAGTGTATGATCCTCCTCATGTTTGAACATCCTTGTTTAACAATGTAAAGAATGCTCCATTTGGATTCAAAAGACATAGATTTAAATATTAGTTCTTGTAACAACACATAAAATTTTGGGCAAATTAAGGCACCTTTGTGGATTCAGTTTGTTATTTGTGACTGGACTAGTTGACTATCAAGGTTCCCTCTTGCTCTGAATCTATGATCCTATAAAGTAGGAAACTGTTAGGCATTGTACTTTATATAGTCTGACAGGTCCACTGGAATTCAGCCTCTGATTCAGTCTAAAAAGCAAGTTCTGGAACAGGTAATCATTCTTGGTACATATCTCTATAGTAGGACTCTCATTACTAATCTGAACAGATGATGCAGTTTAGAATTGTTCATATGACATGATTTCTCTTCCTTAAGAAGGCAAGTGCTTTCACTCAGCTGGGCCTCAGTTTCTCATCAATAAAATGCGAGGTTTGTCTAGATGGTTTTGTAGGAGCCTTCCAGCTCTCTTTTGATGGTCTTATTATCCAACAAGTGAATAAATTAAAATAACTATAGGAGTTTTATAAACTCTCTTCCTGACCTATGGTAATTTTTATCTAATGGAAAGATTGGGAAATTCAGAAGAAACAAGCTCATATAATAGACATGTATAAATCTGTTTCCATTTCTTAAAATATAATCAATCCTCCAGTGAGGATTAAAATCTGTGATTTTAGTGATGTGAGTATTCCCCCCACTACACAAATCTCAGTCCATTCACCCATGCCCATCCTGTGAGATAAGGAAAGTAATTCTTCAACCTTATTACACAGAGTAATGGGAACTTTCAAATCTCCAGTTCTGCAACTTCTCTTGTAAAATCAATCACTGAAACTACTGCTGGAAACCAGATGGAGTGTCACTATGCCCCTTATTTTTGTGAAATAAAAATCTAAATTAATCAACTGAGATCCAGAGTGATAGAGCAACTTGTCAGGTACATATATGATGTACAAAAGTAGGAACTGAATTCAGATCCTTTGAGTATAAATCTAATGCCTTTTTCACTGACCATACTGTCAGTCCTGACCTGTTAAAAAGTTTTGTGGAATCATAGGATGTCAGTCAGTCTGTCAATAAGCATTTATTTAAGCCATGCTATGTGCCAAATACTGTGCTAAGTGCTAAATGGGAGAAATGGAAAGAATGGAAAGTTTATCCTCCCATTTTACAAATGAGTGATAACATAATGGATACAGAACTCCCTTAGGTACCAACTTACATTGGTAGAGGGAGTTTTCTAATGCAGTTACTCTCTATAACAATGAAATTATAAATCAAGCTCCTAACCTGTCAATTTTCCTTGCAAACCCTAAATCCTGGCCATATTCTTCCAATGACCTGAGTAGTTTTGGGAAGGCAATGAGAACCAGATTTTCAGTAAATCAGACGAGGGGCCATCTGATAGACTGGAGGGAACCAGGAGTCAGATAATATTAGGACAAAGGGTATCATTAATTATTTTAAAATAAAACTGTATTGGCTTTTCTTGATTAAGTTGCATAAATATTTTCCTTAAGTAAGTCCAACAAAGCTGTTTTCGTCAAGGTTGACTTCTCAAGCTGTGGGAACATCTGCATCAAACATTTGGTGCCAGTGACATAGCAAAACCAATTTAGAGTCGACAGGACTGACCTATGGCTTGCTGACAGATTAGCAGATGAGCTTCCTTGAGTTTCTAAAAACAAAGCTGCCTAGGCTTTGGTGGACAAGGCCAGGGAAAATGAACCCCGGATGAAATATCAGATAACAGAAAGTAAACTCTTCTCTGCCAGGTTTATTTTCCCCATTTTAGAAAAATGAAGATTCAAGAGGGCAGCCCAGGAAAGTGCCCCAAACCAAACCCCAGGCTTGTGTAACAGGAGGAAACCCAATTCTGCCTCAGAAGCACCTGTCAAATGCATGTCAAGTTTAACATGGCCAGGCCCATAAACCAGATTTATTTTTCTATCATGCCTATAAATTGCAACTCTGGTTGATAAGGTGATAATTTACTGAAGAGAAAAAACTCAGATGAAAAGTGAGTTAATCATGGATTTATATAGTGCCTATGATCACTAACAAGGCCTGGAAGGGGAGGAGGGTGAGGGGTGGGAGGGCAAAAGGAGGGAGAGGGAAGGGAGGGGGTTGGTTTCCAGCCCATGCTAACACTCATACAGGAATTTGCCTCAGCCAGGGGGGCAGGGACTGAACTAGCTTATTAGGCTATCTCACATATCAGTCCTCTGCCCTCCTGCCACGCCCCCAGACCCCGGGTGGGAAGGGGACTGCTTAGTTAATACATGTTTTCATTCTTTCTCCATTCTTGTTATAAATGATTCAAAGGATAACTGGTTCCCTCACTTCCCTCAGGGAGACACTTTCCCAATCTAATAGATCAGGCATTGTTGTGAAGTTTTGTCTGATGATTTTCTCATCTCATTAATCCTCTTTGAACTTCTCTGAGCCAGGCTCAATAATGCCTTTGCCCTCTTGGATCTGCTGCTCTTTCAATATTTGCTGCTCCATTATGCCTCATTTCAGGCCCCACATAATCTGTGGCTGGGGTTTTTCTTTCTTTCTGTAAAGCCTATCTGTCCCTTCTTGATAATGAGGGCTGCTCACTTCAGTGATGCGTCTTGCTTGCCTTTTATTTTTTCTTCATCTCTTAACAGGTACATAAAGTATAATCCCAACAAAGCAGCTTGAAGAGAGAGTCTTGCCCTTGAACGCAAGTTCAAGTCTTTAAGGTTCTTCCTTGCTCTAGCAGATTCTGTATTTACAATACAATTATATTACATACATTTACATACAATTATAATACAATACATTACATATATTCATAAAAAATAACATAAATTTTAGGCCAAATGAAAAGAATTCCCTTCATTGTTTTAAGATGTAAATAGTTGAATTAAGTGCATGAGGTTTTTTGTTGTTGTTTAGACTCTAGCTTCTTAAACTGTGGGTCATGATTCCATACAATAACTTGTAACTAAATGTAGGAATGAGAAATTATGATTTTTTATCAGTAAATGTTTGATTTGAATACCTATTTTATATACTTATGTACTTAGGGTTACATAAAAATTTCTCAGGCGAAAAGAGGTTGTGAGTGGAAAAAGTTTAGGAAGCCCTAGATTTGACCTATGATTTCATTAGTGTAGGGGAACTTTTGGTGTGAAAATTACTCATAATGATTCTCAATATAATTACTTGTTCCACAGATGAAGGGGGTGTACTGAGAGGCTAAGTGATTTGCCCACTGCCCCGTCCCATGTAGCTACTAATCAAGTTATGATTTGAAGTTTTGGTCCTCAACTTTTAAGAGTCAGTGGGACATTCCCAAATGTGTTTGATGGATTTCTCACTACCCGAGGTTTAAAGTGTTCTTCAGATCTTTACCTCTAAAAATACAGAGTATACAGAGTATGAGCTTCCTTCAATACATTTACATTTACAGTTTATTCCTTCCACATTGAGACTTTCCACATTATGGTTTTGATATATCATGGGTCAGCATAACAAATGAAGGAATGAATGAAAAAAAAAAAAAACACAGGTAAAATTAATAATAAATTCTGACCTTAGATGAAGTTTGACTAGATCAGAGAAGTTTAACCTAGGATTTGTTTTTAAGTGTGTGTGTGTGTGTGTGTGTGTGTGTATGTATATATGTATATATATATATGTTTTATTTTACAAATAAAATACATATATATGTATATGTATATATGTGTACATATATATTTTAATAGATATATTTAACATAACTGGTTTCCTTAGTAATAATATGTTTTTTATTTTATACATTGAAGCATATTCTTATGAGAAAAAGTCCAAAGGTTTCCGCAGGCTACTACTAAATAATGTATTTAACATAGGGCACATCTCCAAAGAACCAGTTTGTCTAGTTCTTATCATACATAGGACTGGATATGAAGACAAAATATATGTTTTGCATTGCTTGATTGCTACCCTTTAATGATTAAAGTAATTATAATTACTTTTAATTGTAAGTTAAAAATGTTCAGTATAAATGCTATACTGTCTTATTCTAAATTATCTTGTTATTGAAAAGCTTAGAAAATTTTTCTGTGCACATTCAAAGTTATATAAAGAATACAATGGCATTAATAAAGCTATTATTTGATTGGGAAAAAAATTCTACTTCAGTCAAATTAAGGGGTGAACTCAAAATGTGAATATTTATTAATTGTCTGCTGTATATCAGGTACTGTGCCAGATCTTTAAGGTCTTTTTCAACTCATCTGTGCATAGGAGTGATAGAAGCTGCTTTAAGTCTTTTCAAGACATAGCTTCTGGTGTGTGTGTGTGTGTGTGTGTGTGTGTGTGTGTGTGTGTATGTGTAACTCATACAGAAAGATCTAAAGGATTTGTTCTAGCACACAGTCCTGAAAACAAAGGATCATTTACTTTCTTCTTGGTTCATTTCTTCTTTCAATTCTTTTCTTTCAGAAAGCAGGTAGGGTAGGGAGGTAGCTGGTTCAAGTCTGTATCTGGTTCTAATAGCTACTTTTCCTCTTGAGTTTTTATTTCCCATGTGGGATGGGTTGGGAGTGTAGCTGCACCTCTAACAGGGACAGATAAGTGATCTGTTTTCCAACCAGCATCCTAACAGCCTCTAACACATCATGACAGGCTTATGAGGTCATCCAATATGATATCTGAGATAATCGAGCCACATGCCTTTTAATATTGCATCTTGACATAGTTTTAAGAGAAGCTTTTAAGAGAGAATGAAAAAAAATTGGCTTAAAAAAAATCTTGCTATTACTACATTACCCCAGTTTTGGAGTGAAGTAGTGCTACTTGGAGGGGCTGAAAACAGTAGTAGAGTGCCTATATTGGGAAATCATAGACCCTTGAAGAGCTGAAGTGAAAAAGTCAATATATTAGAAGAATAAAAATTAATTGGTGGTTCAATGTCCTCTTTTTCCACATCTTCCTTGGAATGAGGGGATGAGAAACAAATTTATCATAATAGATCATAGGCTTACAGATTCTCCTTCAAGCTACATCAGCAGATGTTTCCAATAGGTTTTCTCTCTGTGTGATCTTCTGACTTCAGGTGGCACATCTGGAAAGCACTGTCTCTTAGGATTTAGGACTAGAAGGATTCTTAGAGATCACATAATATAATCTTTCCATTTTATAAAATAATTTAAAAAGGAAATGGGTCTAGAAGAGAAAAAATAATTTGTTGGAGGTCTCATAGGTAGCAACTGAAAGAGCTGGGATTCTAATACAAGTGTTTTTTTTTTAAGTCCTGTACACATTATTCACTCTACCAAGCTATAACTCAAAAGAGAAAGTGCTAAATTAAGGAACATTAAGAACCTGACTATCTAAAATCCTGGGTTTGATGAGTTTCTAGGTTAAAGGATTTAGAATAAGAAGAGATATTAGTATCGTGGATTCTAATACTTAAATTTTATAAATGAGAAAAGTGAAATTCAGAGGCTAAATGACTTCCTGAAGGACACGTAAGATAGTAAATTATAGAGCTGCTGGAATTCAGACATAGGTCTTTTAATTTCTAAACTCATACTCCTTTTGCTTTATCATGCTTCTATGTTTGGGAAAAGAACAAACTAGAAAAAAAAGATTTT
This sequence comes from Sarcophilus harrisii, assembly GCF_902635505.1. Lineage (NCBI taxonomy): Eukaryota > Metazoa > Chordata > Mammalia > Dasyuromorphia > Dasyuridae > Sarcophilus > Sarcophilus harrisii. Next base: position 522,721,858 of record NC_045428.1, read on the forward strand.
GGGGAGAAATTAGTCACACTTTTAAGTAAAATAATCAACCATTTAAAAAAGACATGGGAGGGTTGAAAATAGTAGTATTGGAGAGTGCAGACCAAGAAAATTATGGACCCTTGAAGAGCTGAAGTGAAAATTTCACTTCATTAAAATAATTAAACTTTAATTGGTAAAAAGGTAGGTGGCACACTGGATGGAACATCAGCAATGGAGTCAGGAGAACCTGAATGCAAATCTTACTAGCTGTGTGATTCTGGGCAAGTCACTTTACTTTGATTCCCTCCTCTAAACCAAAGTCCCCCAAAACTTTAATTGGTGGTTTGTATCTTCTCTTTGACACATCGGCCCAAGTTAATGGATGAGAAATAAGTTTTTCATCATATGTCCTAGAACCATGAATTAAGGAGTGATCTTTTTCAATCACCTTATTTTATAGCTCAGGAACTAGAACCTCAAAGATTTGTCTAAGGATACACAGCTAGTAAGTGTCAGAGACTGGATTTGAGCCCAGGAATTTCTGTCTTCAAATTCATCATTCTGTCCACTTGGCTCTTCTGCTGTTGGACTGATCATGCAATTGCTCTTTGTTTTACAGATGATATTTGTTTAAGTACAGTTGGCATTTCATTAAGTCAAGATAGGCTATAGCTCTGTGAGATAAAAGCAGATAGAAATTACAACAAATTAGATTTTATCAGTGGACTGTCTCCTTCTCTTCCTGCTAGGATATCCAGCAAATGCAGCTGAATGTGGGGCTTAATAAAAGCATAGGTTCAGTTTCTCACTCATTGAAGATTCAAAACACAGGTGCACAGGAAATGAGCCTGATTTGATGTAGAAAATGAAACTCACCAAGATAGCTTTATGTCTTAAGTTCCTGAACCAAGAGAGGTAGACAGAGGAGCCTTTTCCGGGGCCTAAGATGATATTTTGAAAATTCTGAAAATGTTAATAGAATAATTGATAAAATCAGGAACAATAATTTGCTGCTCCATTACATATGCAGTGTGATATGGAAAAATAATAGGAGCAAGGTCCCTAGAGCTATTGCTAGGACCCAGTTCACCAAAGGAAAGGGAACCTGATAGGGAGAGTTAGCTATTTCCAAATTCATGATGATCTATCTATCTCTCTATATCTTATATGTATATAATTGTCTCCATGTTGTCTTCCCTACTTGAATGTGAGCTCCTTGACAGTTTACTTTGTTTTTGTCTTCGTAACCTCAATGCTTAGTACAGTGCTTACCACATAATAAATGGTTAATAAATATATTTGATATCCATGGGGGAATGGCTGAACAAATTGTGGTATATGTTTGTGATGGAACACTATTTGCTACAAGAAATGATGAGCAGAATGGTTTCAGAAAAATCTTGGAAGATTTATATGAACTGATACAAAGTGAATTGAACAGAACCAGGAGGACATTGTACATAATAACAACAATATTGTAATAATGATGAACTATGCAAGAATTATCTATTCTAATTAACCCAATGATTCAAGATAATAAGGATTCGTGAAGAAAAATGCCATCCACCTCCAAAGAGAGTTACTGAACTCTGAATGCAAACTGAAGCATATTTTTTCCACTTTTTTTTTTGATTTTTAAAAAATTTGGTTAATATGGAAATATTTTACATGACTTCTTGTGTATAATGGATATCATATTACTTGTCTTCTCAATGGGAAGAGGGAGATGCTGAGGGAGAGAGAAAATTTGGAATTCAAAATAAAAAGATAATGTTGGAAAAAATATTCTTTGACTGTTTACTAACTGAAGTAAGTAGTTACACAAGAGCTGAAACAGAAAACTGCTGCCTACTGACTCACCCTGAGCTCAGCTGAGAGATGCCCTGGATTGCTCAGCAGATGAGATAATGGATGTGAAAGCTCTTTGTAAGCTGAAATGAACTATAAAAATGTATGATGTGATTATTCTTATATAAAAGAGAAACTCTGTCAATTTCTTTCCAAAAGACCAAACGTACTTCAGAGGACAGAATATGGATTGAAAATAAAAATTTTCAACTTCATTTTAACTTTTAAAAATATGTATTATATAGAGGAGGAGAGTAAAAATAAACATTGATTATAAGGCTCACTGTGTGCACAACACTATCATATCAGTTGGCCAATCAACAAGCATTCATTAAATATCTATTCTGTGCTAGGTACTATACTAAGTTATAATCCCAATCATAATAGCTAGCATTTATATAGTGCTTAATGTTCTATGCCCTTTACAAATATTATATCATTGGAACCTTGCAATAACTCTATTATCCCCATTTACATATTAGGAAACTGGGGTATACTCACAAACACATGCATGCATACAATATTATATACAATATTACACAATACTATATGTGCATACAAAACATGTACACACATATACATGTAGGGGTATATAGGTGTACATATTTATGAATGTATGGTATATGCATTTGTGTTATGTATACATATGACATATAGTAGTATACATGTACATACATACACATAACATAGATATACACATATACTTACAGACATCACACATTACAAGGCTTCAAAAGCAGCTAGATAGTACATCAGATAGAGTCCTAAGCCTGAAGTCAGTAAAACCTGAGTTCAAATCCAGCCTCAGAAATTTACTAGCTTGGACAAGACATTTAATCTCTATCTGTCTCAGTTTCTTCATTTATAAAATGGGATAATACCTGCCAGAGTTGTTGTGAGGATCAAAGAATATAATATTTGTAAAGTTTTAGCACAGTAGGTATATGTAAATGCTGACTAGTTTGATTAAAATTATTGTCAATTGTCCCTGCTTCCTCCAATCACACTTCATGTCTTGTGACCTTCTGGCCCTTCATCCTCCTCTAGACATTCAAGAGTTTGAAATACTTTGTTAAAACCCAAGTAAATTGTTATTTACAGCATTCTCTCACTCTGCCACCCCAAAAATCCAATGAAAAAGTTCAATAGTAGTTAATTGGTTTTTGATGAACCAACTTGGGTTCATCAGAATCAGAAGAACTTTTCTCACACTCTATGATCATTCACAATCACATCAGCCAGATTTTTTAATACCATCATGGGATGTAGTTCATCTGGGAGTGGCTATTCAAACTCAGCAAGGATAACCAAGATGCCCACATTTTTTGCCTGCTTCTACTGTGCATCAATTCCTTATTGGTTTTATTGGCTTATCTGCTTTTTCTAACTCCAGAGATTATTCTCCTTGTTAAAGAAAACAGTTAACAGAATTTGGATAGACTTCTCTGAATGGTTTTGAGAGAATTCTGCACTTTTTCCACTGTTTGGTTATCATTGTACCATTTTATTATAGTAACATTTACTCAGTTTCCTCTTTGATCTTCGCCAATATTGCTTTAAAACTAACAAATCTCTTGCCTTAGTTTTCTTTATTAGCCTCAGTTAACATTGAGGTTCGTTGTCATAGCACTCGTTATACAAACTATATAAGGGACGTATGGTTTTTTTTATTCATCCTCTAATTTGTAACCTGGTTTCCATTTTCTGTACATGTCTTCTTAAAATTCTAACATAGCTGATTAATTCTCTTTGGAACCCATTTCTAGAATTGCTTTTCCTTTTTATTTCATCCTTTTATTTTTCCTGGTTTTCTTCAAGTCTCTTTTCTCTTTCTGTAGGAGGCCTTTCCTATCCCCCATTTTCACTCCCAGTTTCTAGTGCCTCTCTCTCTGAAATTATTTCCCTTTTACTTTATATGTATCTTGCATTTACTTAGTTCTTTACATGCTGTCTTGCCCAGTAGAATGTGACCTTTTGGGGAGAGGCAGAGATTATTTTTGCCTTCCTTTGTAGCTCCAATGCTTAGCACAGTGCTTGACATATAATAAATGCTTAATAAATTCTGTTTGATTAATTTATCAAAAGGAATCCACTCCCTTCTCATTCATATCTCTTAAAATTCCTAATCTTTGAGATTAATTTTAGATTTTTATATGTAGCTTCTATTGAGCCCCACAGCTGCTAGTACCTTCCCCCAAACACTTTGTATTCTATTTTGTCAATATTTATATACATATATATATATATATACATATATATATATATATGTGTGTGTGTGTGTGTATGCAGGTACATTGCTATACATGTCATCTCCCCCAGTAGAATGGAAGGTTCTTGAAGGCATATGTTATTTCATATTTATTTTTATAATCCAAGTACCTAGCATATTGCCACATAGAAGACATTTAAAATATTTACTAGTTGATTGATTAGTTGATGTAAGATTTGGTATATCATTGTAGATTTTCAAGATATTTTTGTGTCCGCATTATCTTATCCAATGTATTATCTATCCTTCTTGCCTTTGTGTCATTTATAAATTTGAAAAACTTTGACTGTTGACTGGAAGGATCTGCCAAGAAATTATGAAGAAGCTGGCATTTAACCTGAGTATTAAAGCTTGGGTAGGATTTCAATAGTTAGGAATTACAGAGATAGGAAGAGAATACTTCAAATAGAGGGAACAGAGTCTGCTGTGAGATGAAAGAGTATAATTTAAATATGAGAAATAGTTAGCCAATTTTGGTTGTAGCATAGGTGGAAGGGAACTAATTGAGACAAGGTCAGAAAGGTGAGATGGTCTCAGTTTGGAGAGAGTTTTGAAAGAAGGAATACAAATGTTATTTGGTAGGAAATATTATGGTATATGGGGGTATTGCAAATTTTTTTCTCTGGCTTGAGACAATTCTAGACGCTAGATTCCCCTGATTTTTTGTAGAAGCTTTAGGAAATGGACCCTGGCAATATGAATTTCACCACCTATATGTCACAGAGGAATCTTGGGGACTGAAAAACAAGTAGAGAATCTCTTTTGAGACTCATGGCAGATGAAGTGCTCAATTTCTAAGGGAGAAACTAGATCATCAACTTTACAATGAACCCATATTTTTGGTGACCCACTTAATAGGAAGTGTGAGGGTTAAAAATGTTGCTAACATCAAAGTTATAAGAATAAGTCACAAAAGAAGGTTTCATCATGGAAGCATTCTTCTTTGGACCTGTGTTTTGAGGTGTCATGGAAGAGGGACTCCAAGAGTGCTCTTTCCCTTTAGGGTGCTGAGGGAGAGCTGGCTTCCTCTAAATCTGAATCCTTTGCTGGGAGTTGAGGGCAATGGCAGGTTGAGTGACACTCTGAAGTCAGAGCTCATTGCTAGGGTCCTTTGGTGAGGAGAGCCTGCTATTTTCACAACTTCTCTGTCATGAAGCCTGGGTGCCAAGGCAGTGGGATGCTCTACCACAAAGTGACTTTATTGTTTTGATGTGGCTCTTAAAAATGTGAGCAAGGGAGTAAAAGGGTTATTTCTAGCTTTATTCATTGTAGTGAAGGAGTTAAGCTCTGTGCCTGCACACCCTGCTGCCTTATCCTGGCATTATCTCATTAGCTTAAGTCATCATTGATGATTTCACCCTCGTGATGACATCAGCTTCTAATCTCCTGAAGGTGAATTCATGTGAGTTTGCTTCAGAACAATTACTCCCTGAATTACTGAACATTCCAAATGATATATGGACAGAGAATTTGCTTTCATGGATTATAACCTTTCTTATGTACAACCTGTGTACCTCCAATAGCCTATTACCCAGTGGACATTATGTCACTCACTGGCACAGCTGACCTGAATTCAGGAATGGAATGTGCTTGTATCAGACTCAAAACTGAAAGCTAACATTAATTTCTCCATCAAGTACAAAATAAAATAGTTTGGAAACATGTTTCGACTGCAGCTGGAACACCTTATTTCTAATTGCTTCCCCTCTCACTTGCTTCCCTTGTCAACTTTGCCTGGGAGTTCAATACAGTTAAATGCATCAGTCTAATCTTTGGAACAATCTACTTAATGATAGTGGCTGCCTAAATCTAAGACCCTGCAACTATTTCTTTGAGTCTATGTTTTAGGCAAAAATTTAAATTCAGGAAGAAATATAAAAAGAAGTTGCCTACTTGGACCATTTCCATTTCCTTCCAAGCAATTTGGGAAAATAAAAAAGGTGGAAAGAGATGCAGCCTTAATCACTTCCCCCAAAGAATTGCTTTGAGGACATTGAGTGCATATTTAGACCAGGGTAGATTTTTCACCACATCCTTTTGACCAACACATTTCTTTTCTCTTCCTTTAATTTTATCAGATTTTCCTTCCTTGATCACTCCTAGTCCCTAACTTGATGATTGGTGCCCAGGATGCCACCAAAGGGATCCCTTGGGCATTGTAATTCCTGTGTAATGGAAAAATGCCAATCTGCGTTTCTAGTCCCTCTCCCTAATTCTCTCCCTCAACTAAAGCATTCTCAGATGAGCTTCTTAGACTCTTGTGTCAGTAGTTTTGAAGTCAGCCAATCAGACATTCAATCAACAAACATTTAATAAGCGTTTCTATCTGCCAGGTACTGTACTTGGCCCTGGGTGGTATAAAGTCCTAAATGAAACAATCCTTGCCCTGAAGCAGCCAAGAAAAGGATGGAAAGAGAAGAGAGCAGTATGTTCAAAGATAAAGCCTCCTTTTGCTATTTCTAGGATGCTGAGAATATATTTCTTAGTCTGACTAATAACTCTTGGCATTGAACAGTGGCTTCTGAAGGACATATCTGACACAGAGCATTGAGGTTTAAAGTAATGTGTCAGGAAAGTTTTAAGCAGTGCCGACTGCAATGTGAAGTGGGAGATTGGCGTTCTAATGAGACAATAAAATGCCTCTGCTATTATTGATCTTCTTTTCCCCTTGAGGGAAACAGAAAAGAGTGAATTGAGTTATTCAACCTTAACCAGATTCTGGGGTGAGGTGGGGTCAGAGAGAGAACAGTGAAAGTGTTTAGGTAATTGCCAAAGGGTCATTATAAATTTATCCTTGGTTAAGCTTAGACAACTCACCAATGTACTACAGGTGCTCTGGAATGATATTCTTTTTTTCTTCCTCTTCACAAATAAACTTTGTTGTTCTCTTTTTCTGAGGAAGGAAACAGTCTTTGGATAACTTGCAAATGTTTTGCAATCTTCTTCTTCTTCTTCTTCTTCTTCTTCTTCTTCTTCTTCTTCTTCTTCTTCTTCTTCTTCTTCTTCTTCTTCTTCTTCTTCTTCTTCTTCTTTCTTCTTCCTTCTTCTATTTCCCCCTCATCCTCTTCCTCTTCCTGCTCTTCTTCCTCTTCCTTCTCCTACTCCTCCCTCTCCTCCTTCTCCTTCTCCTTCTCCTCCTCCCTATTCTCCTTCTTTTCCTTCTCCTCCCTCTCCTCCTTCTCCTCCTCCTCCTCTCTCTTCCTCCTCCTCCTCCTTCTCCTTTTTCTCCTTCTCTTCCTCCTTCTCCTTCTTCATCTTTCTTTTCCTTTTTTGTTGGATAAATCAAAGGAAATTGATATAGTCTCAGTCCAAGAGCCAAACCCTGTTACCAATTACATCTGCTCAGGGTAGAAACAGATACTTGCTCCAGTTTGAAGTGAGCCAAATACTTTTCCTTTCCCTCTTACCATATTTCTAGTGAAGTCAACAAAGGGAGGATAAGGGAAATGCTTTCATAAACTCATTTGGATCCCCATTCTTTGCTGTGGTTCAGAAGAGCTTCTCATGGAATTATAAATCATAGAACCCTGGATCCCAAACATCTTAGAAATTATGAAGTTCAATTGGCTTTATTTTACAGCTGAAGAAACTGAGCTTCAGAAAGGGAGAATGGTTTGCCAAGTTCATTTGGATGTTGTTTCATGAGCAAGAAGTAGCATAAAAAAGCTTTTAAGATGCAAGTAAAAATGAAAATCCTCAATAATCTTCCATGACATAGATTTTACTCCCAATACTCTCTCTTCCTTCCTCTAACAATCTCTCTCCATTCAATTAGAAAAAGTGCAAGAGTCTCAGCTTTTTCTGGTATATAAGTTAAACAAACACAAGCATAGACAAACTGATACAAAACCATTTTATTTAATGGAGTGAGTGTTCATAACTGGGGAGTCAGAGAAGGTCTTATGTAAAAGATAATACCTGAGTTGGAATTTGAAAGAAACTGGAGATTCTGTGAAGTGAGGGGAAAGGGGAATTGAATCCAGACATAGAGGACCTCTTGGACAAAGATAGGAGATGTAAGGTCATATGTGAAGAACAGCTAATAGGCCAAGTTTTCTGGATTGGAGAGCTAATAAAATAGAGTTCTATGAAATAAAATATGCCAGGCCTGTTATTTACCTGTGTGACTTTACCTCTCTAGACCACTTCATTTTCCTAATCCATAAAATGAAGGAGTCAGGCTTAGATGAACTTTATGTTCTCGTCTAGGTCTAAATCTAGGATCCTGAGATCCTATGACCACAAGAAAAATTACACATCAGGAACCATACCAACCTTGACATTTATATTCATGGAATAAGAATGAAATAACTCTAGTCATACTCTATTCTAGAATTTTAATATTTCCTACTGCTTCTTTTTTCTCACCCTTCTTGATGGACTTGTTTTAGGAGAATAGAGTGCAATGGCTTTTTGTTTTGAAAGATTTTTTTGAGAATCTTTTTCTATTTACATGTAAAAATGTTTTCAAAAAATTTAGCTTCAATTTCTCTCTTTTTCCCCCTCTTCCCTTTGAGAAGTCAAGCAATTCAATACAAATTATACATGTGTAATCATTCAGATTCCATCAGTTCTTTATTTGGAGATAAGTAGCATTTTTCATTTTAAGTCCTTTAGAATTGTCTTGGATCATGTGTTTCTGAGAATGTTCATTATCACACAATATTATTATTACCATGTCCAATAGTGTACTGGTTCTGCTCAATTTACTTCGCATCAGTTCATATAAATTTTCCCAAGGTTTTCTGAAAATATCCTGCTTGTTATTTCTTATAGCACAAAAGTATTCCATTACAACCCTATGCCACAAATTTTTCAGTCATTCCATAACTAATGGACATACCTTCAATTTCCAATTTTTTTTGCCACCATATAAAGAGCTACTACAGATATTTTTCTATGTTTGGGAATTGGCTGTTAGGTCCTTTATTGGGTATAAATATTATGTTTGGGGTCATTTTAGGATGAAGTACTTAGTTGGTCTGGAGACAGATTTACTTAGAAATTTTTCCTTCTTTTTGAATGGGGACATTTAAAGGCAGTATAAGAAAATAGAAAATCTTACATCTCAAACATGAATAAATTCAGAAACTTGTGAATAATAATAACTAATAACAACTAGCATTTATATAGGCTTTAAGGTTTATAAAATACTTTATAAAGTATTTTTTTTTATCCTCACAACAACTCTGGAAGGAGGTGTTCTTATTCTTATTCCCTCTTTTACAAATGAGGAAACTTAAAGTAGTGAGAAGTTATGTGACTTGCCCAGAATCACATAGCTAGTAAGTGCTATTGGATTTGAACTCAAGTTTTCCTGCTTCCAATTCTAATACTCTCTCCATAGCCTCTGGTTACATTTTTACCTCCTGAATAGATACATAGGACTTGTATTATCTGATTCAGGGTAAAACAAGAAAAACCATCAAAAGGGTATACAAAACAACCACAATAAATCATAAGGAAAAGATACTAAAAACATCCAAAAACAGATCAGTGTCATAACTCCCAATGAAACCCATTTCCCTCTTCTTGGTAGAGAATAGATTGAAAGTGGGCAACTAGTCATGTACCATCAGACTTTCTAATTCTATTTCTTTATAAGCACACATGGTTCTATTGGGAGGAATAGTAATGGGAAATGACATCATTGTAAAACAATAATGATCCCATGTTTTCTCCCTGCTTGCATTGTTTTCTCTGCACTTAGAGTGGGAATTCTCTGCTTTTTCCCCCCTCTAGAGGAGTAGCTGTCTTTACTCTTTCATTCCAAAAAGAAAAGCGGACAATGTCTGCATCAGACTGGGTGGCTTGTCCGGAATCTCTTTCTTGTAAATCTGACATAAATCATTTTTGTAATTTTTGTCTGGTTTAGTTCCTGGCATCTGCAAACTGGGAATCTCAGGGATGAGCAATCATGGGGGATTTTTGCCCTTGGTAGACTGAGGAATTTACTTTAGTGTGGAAACTTGCTCTAACAATGCTGGTCTGCAAAGGAAAACACAGCCCTATTCATAGGGAGCTCCGTTTCCCCTCTGACCTTGGGAAGGCTCAAACAACACCTCCTTTGAAGGACAGAGGGAAGGTAACCTGTTGGTTGTTTCTCTCCATTCCAGATTCTCTACTGGGATCAGGCCCGTTCCTGCTTCAGGAAGGAAGAGTCATCTCCTGGGTAGGGCAGATTGGGGAGATCACCCAGGGCTCCACCCTTAAGATCAGGACAATGGAGGCAGCCTGCTGGACTGGAGCTAGGGATGACTCATTAATGGTTTATACAAAAAGGCCTGGAAGGCTCATTCATATACCTACTCTCCAGTCAGAGCAAGCCTGTAGCTGACTTCCAGGCAACATCCAACAAATCCAAATGAAATAAACATTTACCAAGTGTCTATTATTACAAAATATAGAAAAAAAGCCGAGGAGAAAAGCCAGCACAGAGTCCCTGACCTAAAGGAATCCACAATCTAATGAGATTAAAGTCAATATCATTTTAGTGGAGTAGAAAGAGGGCTAGAATCAGGAAACCTGGGTTTCACTTCATGTACACATTAGCTGTGTAACACCGAGAAGTCCCTCAACTTCTTAGTGTCCGAGATAACTGTCATCTGCATGAGAGGGGATGGCTAGGATAGGGCAGGGGTGAGAGGGTCAGGGGAATGGATGAAATTACAGTTTTGAGAGTGGAGAGAAGGAAGTTCAGGCCAAATATCATGAAAAATTAGAGGAGGTAAGAATTATCTGGGTTTATCAAAGAAGTCTTCATGGAGGAGTTAGTATATGAGCTGGGTCTTGAAAGAAAGGAAGGATTGCAATGGATGAAAATTCCAGATTATAGGATTTAGAACTGAAAGTGATCTCAGAGATCATCTAAACCAGATATTCTTAGCCTTGAGTCTATCTGAACTTGATTAAAATTTTTTTTTTTCTAAAACTGTATTTCAATATAGTTACCCTTGTAATTCTATGTATTTTATTTTAAGCATTTAAGAACATCATTCTGAGAAATGTCCATGTCTTTATCAGACTGATAAATGAGTCCAGGACACAAAAATGACTAAGAGCTAATCTAATACCTTTTCAGTTTCTCTCTCTCTCTCTTTCTCTCTCTCTCTCTCTCTCTCTCTCTCTCTCTCTCTCTCTCTTTTCCTTCTCCCTCTCCCCTTTCTTCTCCCCCTCTCTTTTTTTCTCCCTTATCTGTCCTCCCTTTCTTCTTTTCTGTCTCTCCTGAATATATGTATGTAACAATATCATGTATGTATATCTATGTATGCATATGTATATGTACACACACGTGTGTTTATGAATATGTATGTATATACAGCAAGTACTCTCTGGACTTACTTTCCAGAATCAGTCTATGTCTTTCTCTCAGGATTCTAGGGCTATTCTGGAGATTTTCAAGTATCTACTTTCATTATCAGCTTGAGAGTCTGATTATATTTCCTCTACTGGTAGCCTGTTTCCTCTACTGGTAGCCACCAGTAACTAGCAACTAATTCAGTTAGTTTTTCTAAAGGAAAATACACTATATAATATGTATAAATATATAATATACTCTATCATGTATATATATTTATATACATACATACAGATATACATACACACAGAAGCCCAAACATCATTTTCACCACATCTCCAAGGGACCACACTCTTTCTTAGGTCCTTTGGTCACTGAGAGAGTGAGTTTTAATACTTGCTACTAAGAATTCACTTCTAACAAGTTCATTTTCAAATCAGGCATACCTGATGGATGAGTAGTCCTCTTGGCTGCTTTTGATCTACCATGGGCTGGATCAAGCAGGTCACCCAGGGTTTCACTCCTCAGGGTAAGTGACCTTTGTGAAGGCGTGGAGAAGTCTGTTATAGGCATGAGGGATTGGATTTACAATTAGATAGTGATAGGAGAGGGCAGAGTGAGGTCAAGGCATAAATCTGGTTTGGCTGAACTATTGAATTTGTAAAAGGAAGTTGTAACAATAAAGGTAGAAAGGTCTTTTGAAACTAGGATTTTGGATGGTAAGTTAAGAAAGAAGTTTGCATTTTATTTTGTATTCTGAGGACCAATTATTTCCAATGTTTCTTATACTATTGAACCTAGTATTTGAAAGAGGGTTTCAATAAGATCTTTTGGAAACTTCTTGAGTACCTATTATTTATGATCCTAAAGGGTAATAAAAGACAAAGCAAAATAAATGATCATATTTAAAGATAAATTCATCCTGAACCTAACAATATTATTGTTTTCTCAATAAAAAGGATGTGACTAGTTGCTATCACTTACTGTTTTGTAATTAAGAACAACTTCACATTAGTTTTTATTTCTTAAAATTTTACTTTTACTTTGAATTTAAGGAACACCATATTAAATGGGAATTTCCATATACATAGTAAAAACAGAAAAAGAAGATTGGCCATAAAACATGGACATGAAACAGCTCACTTTTCTTTTTTAAATAAATAATAAATTCAATTTGTGATTTTCAAAGTTGTCCTGTTTGCTTATATTTCTTTTTGGCTTTTCTTGTTTCTCTTCTTTGGTTTTATATATATATATATATATATATTTCAATGAAATTTGTTCCTTTTTTTGGTTGCTATTCCAACTCTGTACTCCCTTGTGTTTTCACTTCCACCTTCCTCTACTCTTATATGTTAGAAAAACAAAGGCCTTACAAGAAATATGTATAATCAAATAAAATAAGTCCCCATATTATTTGTGTCTAAAATATATGTTTTATTCTGCATTTTAAGTCTGTCATTGTTCTGTCTTGAGGCAGGTAGCATAGTTTATCGTTGTCCCTTAGGATTCTAGTTGGTCATGGCATTGATCAGCACCTTCAAGTCTTTAAAAATTATTTTTCTTTAGAGTATTGTTATATAAATTATCTTAGTTCTACTCATTTCACCATATTACTATGAAGTAGCAGAAGCTAGAAATCTATCTCTTTTTCTCTGCTTGCAGGTGTCTGCCCTGAAAGAATTACTGTATGATTCCCTTTTCCAGATGTTTCAGGAAATAATCCCTGGTAATTTGAATACCTTGACCCAGCTGCCTGGTAAGGAATGGAGGAACATTTAGGGAGAAGTGTTGTCCTCTAAAAAAATGGTCTATAAATGTTTACGTAAGCAAATGACACACCATCCAGATGCTGGGAGAGAGAAGAGGGGCAAAGGGTAATGAATCACCATGGCTGATAAGACACCATGGCAGAAACATGCTCATGTACTATGAATGAGGTACAAAAAGATAATTTTTCAATAGAGACCTTTTATGTGATACATGGGGTTGTGGAGACTGATGTCTTTTTTTTTTCATAGCAATGTAACATTTCTTTATTAAATATATGACTAATATAAATACAAATCCAAAGAACAAAAAAAAAACATTAAAGCCCAAGATTATCTCCTATATCTGATTAAAAAACCACAAATAAAATTATTTTATTGTTTATATTTAAGCAGCATTATACTACAACTGTTTTTATTTATTCTGTAGCAGTTCCCTGGGGATAAAATTGCTACCTAAGAACTAGCATATGAGAAGAAGTTCATGGTTGAGAATATTTTTTTAATCCTAATTATGAACAATGGGTCTACGTTTCTTTTTAAAAAAAAAAATACACTGATTTTAACTAAACAATGTTTATTTTACACATGACTTATTTAATCAAAAAAGTATTCCAAAATATTCACAATTATATTTTTAATTAATTAAAGCTTTTTAATCTTCAAAATATACACATGGATAATTTTCAACATTCACCCTTTTTAATTTTATTTTAAAATTATTTTTTATTAAAGCTTTTTATTTTCAAAAAATATGCATGGATAATTTTTCAACACTGACCTTTACAAAACACTGTGTTCCCCTCTTTCCCCCCACTCTCTCCCCTAGATGGGGAATGATCCAATATATGCTACATATGTTAAAATATATGTTAAATCCAATATATTTATACAATAATCTTGCTGCACAAGAAAAATCAGATCAAAAAGGAAAACAAAATGCAAGCAAACAACAATAAAAAGAGTGAAAATGCTATGCTATGATCCACACTCAGTTCCCATAGTGTTCTCTCTGGGTATAGATGGCTCTCTTCATCACAAAATTGAGGAACTGGTCTCAATCATCTCATTGTTGGAAAGTCATATCTATCAGAATTGATCGTCATAGTCTTGCTGTTGCTGTATACAATGATCTCCTGGTTCTGCTCATTTCACTTAGCATCAGTTCATGCAAGTCTTTCCAGGCCTTTCTAAAATCATCCTGCTGATTGTTTCTTATAGAAAAATAATATTCCATAACATTCATATACCATAACTTATTCAGCCATTTTCCAGATGACGGGCATCCACTCAGTTTCTAGTTTCTTGACATTATAAAAAGGGCTGCCACAAACATTTTTGCATATATGGGTCCTTTTGCCTCCTTTAAGATCTCTTTGGGATACAAGCTCACTAAAAACACTGCTAGATCAAAGATTATGCTCAATTTGATAACTTTTGAGCAGGGGTTCTCAAACTTTTTAAATGGGGGCCAGTTCACTGTCCCCCAGACTGTTGGAGGGCCAGACTATAGTAAAAACAAAAACTTTGTGCCTTTAAATAAAGAAACTTCATAGCCCTGGGTGAGGGGAATAAACATCCTCAGCTGCTGTATCTGGCCCTGACCTTAGTTTGAGAACCCCTGCTGAGCATAGTTCCAAATTGCTCTCCAAGAATGGCTGGATTTATTCACAATTCCACTAACAATGTATCAGTGTCCCAGTTTTCCCACATCCCCTCCAACATTTGTCATTATCTTTTCCTGTCATCTTAGCCAATCTGAGAGGTGTATAGTGGTATCTCAGAGTTGTTTAATTTGCATTTCTCTGATCAATAGTGATTTAGAGCACCTTTTCATATGACTAGAAATAGTTTTAATTTCTTCATCTAAAAATTGTTTATTCATATCCTTTGACCATTTATCAATTGGAGAATGGCTTGAATTAAAAATTTGAGTCAGTTTTCTATATATCTTAGAAATGAGGCCTTTATCAGAACTCTTAAATGTAAAAATGTTTTTCAATTTATTGCTTCCCTTCTAATCTTGTCTGTATTAGGTTTGTTTGTACAAAAATTTTAAAAGTTTTTAAAAAAATCATAATTATCTATTTGATATTCAATAATAAGTTCTAGTTCTTCCTTGGTTACAAAGGAAGATCTGAGAGGTAAATTATCCTTTGTTCTTCTAATTTGCTTATAATATCACTCTATGTCTAAATCATGAACCCATTTTGACCTTATCTTGGTATATGGTGTTAGGTTAGGTCAATGCCTAGTTTTTGCCATACTAGTTTCCAATTTTCCCAGCAGTTTTTGTCAAGTAGAGAGTTCTTATCAATGGGTATAAGTTTCAAAGCAGTGCATTGGGACTTCATATAAAGAAAAACTTCCTAACTGCAAGTCATAAGTAGTCAGCTAATAAGCAATTATTATGTGTCAGTCACTGAATGCTATAAAAGGAAAGGAAAAAAAAAAAAAAACATTTCCTGTCCTCAAGGAACTTTCATTTTAATGGGGTAGGCAATACATAAAAGAAAGCTGAAAGGGAGAAATTGGGAGGAGGTTTATCCAAAAGCAGCACATAGTCAAGCAAGTCTGGATTATAGTCCAGTAAGAAATGAAGGGATGGCTAGTTAGGGAGGCTTTTTTATATGAAAACTCTGGGAGCTGCCATTCAAAAAGAGAACCTGAAGGTCGAGACATGGGTGTACTAAGACATCATGGAGGAGTTGCTGGCATTTTCAAGTGCTGTAGAAATGCAATGGAGAATATAGAGGAGGAAGAGGATACTGAATTTGACAATAATAACATGAAAGCATGAGATTTTAGGGCTGGAAGAAAGAATCTTAAAGACAATAAAACCAACTTTTCCTAGATAAGAATATTGAGACCCAAAAAAGATTTGACCAATGTCATGTTGCTTAAATAGGCAAATAACAGAGGCAAGATCAAAACTCTGATCTTCTGAATTCAAATCCAGCCATATTTTCTGCATGAAGTGATTTTACCCTTTTTTAGTAACATCATTTAGATTATATTTTAATCTTTTGTGACCTCTCTATTTTTCCCCTTCTTGGAAGCTTGTTCTTGTGTTCTAGCCCTGTGTCACTTAGAAACTTGGTGGCACCCTAGTGAAGAGGGCTGTATATTGAATTAGAAGAACTGAATTCAAATTTGACTTCAGACACTGTATTACCCTAAACAAGTGACTCAACTTTTGGTAATACTACTTAATTCCTAGAGTTGTTGTGAGGTTCAAATAAGATAATAATTGTAAAGTACTTACCGTTGCCTGGCATACAGTAATCTATAGAATGATGATGATGATGATGATGATGATGATGATGATGATGATGATAATGATGATGAGCAGAGTCCATCCCAGGGTCACTCACTCAGGCATAGTAGAATAAGCATTTGACCCCAGGTCTTCTATTTCAGTATCTAGCTCTCTTCCCTCTGTGCTGCTGATATCCAGTTGTTTCTGTCCTGGCTGACTCTTTGTGGCTCCATTTGGGGTTTTCTTGGCAAAGATATTGGAGTGCTTTACCATTTCCTTCTTTATCTCATTTTAGAGATGAGAAATTGAGGCAAACAGGGTTAAGTGACTAATAAATGTCTGAGATTGGAGTTGATTTTATAATGAGTCTTCCTTATTGCAGTGCTCTATCTTCTGTGCTTTTTAGCTATTCACTGTAATAGGTAACAATTACAAGTTCTGCAAAGCTCACAATCCACTTTACATAAACCATTATATTGGATGCTTACAACCATTGGGTAGATAGGTGCTTTAACTATCTCTATTTTACAAATGAGGAAACTTTGTCTCAGAGAAATTCAATGATTTGTCCCACATCACATGGTTACAATATGTCTTAGGCAGGGTTTAAACTTAGGTCTTCTTGACTTCAAGTGCAACAATCTATCCACTATGCCACCTAGTTGCCTGTCAATAGAGTGTATCTAAAAATAATGCTATTCCATGCACATATGAAATACATCTTCTATATTGACTTTTAAGTATTTTAAATAGTATATTCCAAATGCTACAAAGGGACAACTTATTTGAGGAGACATCTGTCCTAAGTTTTCCCATAAGAAAGGGTTCTTTCTGGCTGTGAGCCTTTGAACATGAACTATTAAGAGTTGGTAATGTGGTATCAGTACCTGATACTTACTTAATAAATGGGTTATCTCTACCTCTATATATCTACTCATCACTCCCCATCTATTGTTTGTCTGTTTGTCTGTCTATCTATCTCTTTATCTCTCTACCCATCTTTCTGCCTATTGATCCATTTGCCTTTTGCTTCTATCTATCCATCTGTCTGTCTGCCTATTGTTCCATCCATCTGTCTGTCTGCCTATTGTTCCATCCATCTGTCTGTCTGTCTGTCTATCTATCTCTCTGTCTTGTCTGTCTGTCTATTTGTCTGTCTATCTGTCCATCTATCTACCTACTCTTCTTCTCTTTCTATTTATCTATCACTCTTTCTCTCTAATCTCCAGCCTTCAAGGTAGGAATTCTTCCAAAACGGAGAATGCTTCTATGTTACTTTTTACATCTCAAACCCAGCCTCCATCTTTTCAAACTCCCTGGAAGGAAGGGAGGAATACCATAAAAGTGAATAGTGGGAGAGGAATTTAGTAGGCTTGGGATATGTATAGCACAGGGCCTCATGAACCGTCAGCACATATTTAAATGCAGCTGTTTCATATTTAAAGGAGAATTCTCAGGTGGATCCAGCATTTGTGAGAGTTGGTTGGCCAGCAGCCCTGACAGGCAGTCATTACTTGTTAAACAGGTATGGCAGGAGCAGCCCCCTGCTAGGGGGCCTTTCTATTTCACCAAAGTGTTTCCAGAGGCAGCCTTGGTAAGCAAGCAGAGGTGACTTCTGTTCTCAGGGGTCAGTGCAGCATGGGCTCACTTGACTAAGACTAACAATTACAGGGCTCCCTTCCCATGCCAGGTCATTAAATGAATGCCCTACTCCTAGGCACTGGGCCAATGCCCCAAACTCATTATATTCTCACTTAATAATAATAAATAATAGCTAACATTTCTATAGCATTTATTATGTGCCAGGCACCCAGCTAAGCCCTTTATAATTATTTTCTCATTAGATCCTCATAACAACCTTGGGAGGTAGATACTACTATTAGCTCTATTTTACAGATGAGGAAACTGAGGTTAAGCGACTTGCCCAGGCATACAGGTATTAAGTATCTGAGTTTGGATTTGAACTGAGTTATTCTTGACTCTAGGCCCACTGCTATTAGTAGATAAAAGATAAACCTATGGTCAAAGAAAATCTAGGTCCAAGTTTCTTTCTTTCTTTTTAATGCTGAGGCAATTGGGGTTAAGTGACTTGCCCAGGGTCACACAACTAGGAACTATTAAGTGTCTGAGGTCACATTTGAACTCAAGTCCTCCAGACTTCAGAGCTGGTATGCTATCCACTGCACTACCTAGCTGCCCCCAGGTCCAAGTTTCAAAACTGACACATACTGGCTATAAACGTGGGCAAGTACTAACTTCTCAGTACTCAGAGTAACTCCCTTAAGACTATGAGTTGCAGGCCAGTTGTAGATTCATGTCATTAGGGGAATGTCCTTACCTGGAGATCTCTAAACTGATGAAATCACAGGTCTGGATGTTCATTCCCTGCTACCCACTCTCTGCATACAACAATACAATAATGAGGTTAGCATAATGGCTCTATAGACTTTCAGTTTGGTAATAAGTCTAATACTTTTCTTCCCTCATGCTTTCCTTCGGAGCCTCCCAAATATTAATCTAGCTTTGGAAATGCATATGTCAATTTCATTATCAATGTGGACATCCCTAGAAAGAATCCTGCCAAGGGAAGTGCACTTATCCACAGTATTCAAAACTTTATCATTTACTTTAATTGATGGTTCCACATATGGATGGTGTGGTGCTGGCTAATGGAGGACCTGTGTTTTCTTGGTGTTAATTATTAGGCCAAAATTAGCACAAGCAGTTGAGAATTTATCCATACTCTGTTGCATCGCTGCTTCAGAGGCTGCATTGAGTATACAATCACCTGCAAACAAAAAAATCATGCATTAACACTCCCTCCCCTTTAGTTTTGGCTTGATTCCTTTTTACTTTGAAGAATTTATCATCAGGCAATAGTTGACTTTGATTCCGTGTTTGTCCTCATTGAAAGCATATGAAAACATCACACTAAAAAGCATGGGAGCAAGCACACAATCCTGTTTCACTCTATTGGTGACTGGCACAGGACCACACAGCATGGCATGCCCTCATCAGAGAAGGTGCTGTGCTCTATTAGCAGATCAGAATTGAATTAGCCCAAAGGAAGTGCAAAATGCACAAAATTAGACAAGTTATCCCAAATGTTCACATGGACTATTTGTGTCCAACCTGTGGCAGAGTATTTCAAGCTCGTATTGGTCTGATTAGTCACAGTTGGACACATTGTAACTCTACTCTAACATAGTGGTGTCATTTTGGTCCTTCTAGAAAACAGAGGACACCAATCAACCCACTCTCTGCCCTCTCCTATCCCCTCAGATGCAAGCAAGCAAGCAAACAACCAAAAAACCCCAAGAATTCTCAAGGACCAGATAGATTAGCTGAAAGTTAGATGTGCTAGCACAGCATCAGGCATGTGGAAGCCAAATAGAATCATCTGTAGGTTAAAAGTGCTAAGTCTATCTGTTCACTATTTCTATTCCCCTCACCAGAAGATATAAATCCCTGGCTAATTAAGTCAAAGGCGCTAACCAAAACAAAGATAAAATGGCAAATATTTAAATGAAGATTAAACTAGCAGGAAACTGAAGCTCCTACCAATTGTTTGCCTAGACTGAGAAAAGAAAAGTGAGACTCCCACTTGCTGCTATGCTACCTATACGTTTGAGGCTGGCCCAAAGACCCCCATTGCAATGGAAACCTGGATTCCAAGGTGCACACTTAAAATAATCTCATATGAAAAAAGTTGTAAAAAAAAAATCTAACGGTATGATAACACAAATTATTCCTTTACCTTAATATATTTTGCTTCTGAAAATGGTTAGGAGGGGCAGCTAGATGGTGTAGTAGATAGAGTACCAGTCCTGAAGTCAGGAGGACCTGAGTTCATATCTGGCTTCAGACACTTAATACTTCCTAGTTGTGTGACCTTGGGCAAATCACTTAACTCCAATTGTCTCAGCAAAAAGAAAAGGGTCAGGAAAAATTATAGTAGACTGACATAGATTTATATTTTTAAGCTTTTTATTTTCAAAATATATGCATAGTTTTCAACATTTACCCTTGTTAAACCTTGTGTTCCAATTTTTTCCCTTCCTTCCCCTTTAGATGGCAAATAATCCAATTCACTTAATTCACACAATTCTTTAAAATTTGCAGAACATTATATATATACATATATATATAATCTTTTGGTTCTCATAACTCTGAGAAGTAGGAGAGATATTAGAGTCTATTTCATCTAATACCTTCCTTTTATACATGAGGAAATTGAAACCTAAAAAAATTTAAATGATTTATCCAAGATCACACTAGAAGTGTCTAAAGCGTCATTTGAAACTGTCTTTCTGACATACTCCCAGTGTCTTATCTTAGGGTCAGAAAGACCTGAATTAAATACAATCTTCTCAGATACTTACTGGCTGAGTCAACTTAGGCAAGTCAGTCAATCTCCAGAGAGAAAACTATGGAAACTGAATGTAGATCAAAGCAGAATATTTTTACTTTTTTGTTTGCTTTTTCTTTCATTAATTATTTCATTCATTTATTGCCTGAAAATTATAAAATAAAAAGAAAGATCATCCTGGAAGATAAGTGGAGAATGAATGAGGAAAGGGAAAAAACTTGAGGCAAGGAAATTGACTATTGCAAGTTTGGGTACAAAGAGATGAAATCCTGAGATAGGTAGTCAATTTATGTGGGTAGAGAGGAGATATATAAAAAAGATACTGTGAATTTAGAAGTGATAACACTTGGCAACAGATTAGATGTGGGAATGGGAAGAGAGAAGATGGAGTCCAGAGGAGAAGGAAAGCAAGTAGGCCATGAGCCTATTTGCTTTGGGAGGCAGCCTTCACAATGAGAAAGTGACTTTTAGCAGAGGCTGTTAGGGTCAACCACTTCTGATGATTTCTGAAGTCCACTTGTGTCAAAAATTGCCTGTGTAGTCTAGAGATGAAGGAGATTATGTTAAGGGCATTAGATGGGCAATCCATAATTTTGGAGAACTTTGTCAAGATTCTTATTCTTTTATTGGACCAAAATCTATCCCCCTGCAACTGTTTGATTTTAGGTTCTTTTGAGCCAGCAGAACAAATCCAATTCCTCATCTACATCTGAAGACTCTTACATCCTTCCCCACTCCTCCTTCCCTCCACTCTAAGCCTTATCTTCTCCAGGCTTCAGTTGAAAGAGGACAAGGAATAGAATGATTATGGATTTTCCTTCCATCTTGATTGTCCTTCTCTGGATATGGTTTAGCTTATCAATTTCCTACTTACATGTGTTGCCAAGAACCAGGTACAATCCTCCACATGTAGTGTAAGCAGCATATAATGAAAATACTGGCATGCTTTGTTCTGAAGACTCTAGTTCTTTCTCTCTCTCTCTCTTTTAATGTTCTATTGTATCCTTATTTATTTCATTAAATATTTCCCAATTACATTTTAATCTGGTTTGGGCTATCATTTCTGACACCTTTGGTTCACAAACCACTAGTCTTTGCCATTTCTTTCTTCTAATTATTATTTTTTAAATTTTATTTTATTTTTATGGAATAAAACACACATTTCCAAAACATAATACAAAGTGCACCTGATCTCATCTTATTTCAGAAGCTAAGTAGGGTTGTATGTGGTTAGTAGTATGATGGAGGCTCTGGTTCTATTTCTGCAACCTTGAGAGGTGGGTGATTGAGGAAACTGAAGCAAACAGAGGTACTCAGAGTTATATAGCTAGTAAATGTTGGAAGCCAGATTGTAACTCAGGTTTTTTTTGACTCTAGGCCTAGAACTCAATTCACTGCAGAATTCAGCTCAGGGAAGGAAACATATTACATTAGCTAAATGGAGGGCTCTGAAGAAATCTTAGGACTGCAAGGCTTATTATTGAAAAATGGGGAGGATTTTGATATATGGGAAAAGGGACTCATCATTAGAGAAGTATATTATGTATATTTGTTTTGATTTCAGAAAGATTATTCTGAGAGCTTTGAGTCCAGTGCATTTGAGTGGGCAATGCTAGGAGGTTAGTGCAATAATCCAAGTGAGAGGTAATGAAAATCTACAGGAGTGGTGGTTATGGAGAGGAAGCGCTCAGTCCAAAAGACTAAGAAAGCCAAATTCTCAGATACTATTTATGAATGCTAAGTGTTCCAAAACCAAATTGTTTAGGATAGATGAGTAGATATAAATATATACATATACAGGAAGCTAGGTAATACAATAGAATGAATGTAGTCAGGAAGACATAGACTCAGACACTTACTAGCTGTATGTCCCTGGACAGATCACGTAACCTTATTTCAAACTGGGTTAAATGACTTGGCCAGGGTCACACAGCTAGTAAGTATCTGAAGTCACATTTGAATTCAGATCTCCCTGATTAGAGGTTTGGCATTCTACCACCACTTTTGCTTTAAGAATATAATAAATTGTATCGTTATCCTATAGAATAATTTTCTTTATTGTCTTTTTGACATGGGATTTAATTAGCCTTCTTTAACCCATGACCTCTTTTCCTCTGATACAAAGAATATCTTAGCTTCTTCTTTTCGGCATGACCCTTTCTGAATATTCAAAGAGCTTTAGCCAATAGGAAAAATTCGATAAACAGCAACAGATGTCATTTAATATGACTTTAGAACAATGTGCCTGGCCTTCTATAAGATAAACAAAATTAAATACTTTCCATTTGGTACCATCAAATAAAGCATTTACAAATTAGACTCTAATGGTCCTTCCTTTACTTGTTATGATAAACCAGAGAAATAGGCTTTAGTTTATTGAGTCTATTATTGAACACTAATTAGCTTTGGCTTTGGGGCATTCAGAAGCCTATGTTAGGGTAAATAATGGTTATGGTTTCTTCTACATATCAAATAATGGCTTACAAAAGGCAATGTCCTCTGAAATGACTCACTTGCTCAGGATGGAGACCACAGATTGACCAGGATTTCAGTCTATGCTAAGTTATTGAATGACTAGAGCCCAGCATGAGTAATTATTGTGTAGACACTCCTAACCACAGATGGCAAAATGTTTCAAGAGGTCCCTGTCTCACTCAAGCTCTTTGACTATTTCCTGGATCATAGAAAACATTTTGTCATTTAAGGCTTTGCCTTGAGTATAGAAGTTAGAATATAAGATCTAGAAACTAAATGTAACATCACAAAATAGGGGATGGGTGAAGTAGAGAAGAAAAGTAGGGAAATGAGGTTATCATTCATAGGTTCATAGGTCAAAAACAACCTCAGAAGCCCATCATTTTGCAGATTAGGAATCTGAGGCCTACGCAGGTACCTAAAGACTTGCCCAAGAAAATCTAGGTCATCAGAGTCAGAGGTGGGATTAACCTTACCGACTACAGATTCTAACCCTAAATGTCTCCCGATTCCGGAATACATAGCCTCTTTCCATTGCCTTCCTGTCCGTTGCAGGGGGTGGGGGAAGTGCATTAAAAATCCCTAAGAGAAATTCCTAAAATTCACTAAGCTGTGTGTGGCATGAAAAAGATGCAGAGAAATGTAAAAACATCTCCATACACCAAAAACCTCCAATAAACCAACAAAAGGCCCCCACAAAGCCATAAACAACAATAACACCAGCAACAGCAGCAACAAACAGGAGCAACTCAGCCTGAGACTTTCTTTTGGTTTCTTTCCTTCTAGTCTTATTACTTTATTGACATTGTGGGTTGCTCTCTGCATTATGATTATAAACTTCAAGGGTTTTCTCTTAAAATTGATATGTGTGGTCAATTCTGATCTGATATAGACCCAGGAAAGGTTTTTTAAATCCTTCAACTGATTGATCATGTGTGGGGAAAAGGTGCTTCTTTGCTTTGCTTTAAAAAATAAAAAGGAAGGAAGGAAAGGGGAATGAAAAATAGAAGAAAAAAACTACAAACATCTTGTTTCCCATTATTGTATGTCCTTGATGAATAAGACCATATTCTAATATAAAAGAGTTTTAATGACCAGGAATCTCAGAGTTAGCAGACTAAGCTGAAGAATTGTGATTCGAGTTGGATTGGTGGAAAGACTGAACCAGGGTCATGCTGAATTGACATGAAAATATAAACGAGGTAGTCACCCAGCATATATGATCCATTGTACACCTCCTTCCTAATCCTTGTCTTTATTTCCCCCTTTTATTGCATATCTCCTTGCCCCTCTCTGATTTTCCCCTATATTCTAATTCTCTCTCTCCTTTTCCTCTCTCTATCTCTGTCTCTCTCTGTCTCTCTGTCCCTCTATCTCTTCAAAATTATATAATCTTTAGTATAGATCTGCTCTTTGTTTATTTGATCTTGTCCAACCACAAGCTCTCCCTGTCTTTGATTTTCTTCAGTACCATTTCTATTTCTTCATACAATAAGAACAGCAGGGACTTTGATGTTGGTGTCTACACATGATAGCTTCACTTCACTAGTAGGGAGAATAGTTTGTTATATTATCTTGGCAGATCTTTTCCTTCTTTTGTCTGGTGTTCTTCATCTAGTTTCATCCTTAAATGTTTAGTATGATTAAGTTAAATTGGACCTTTTATGAACTTGGTCTTACTTCCCCATCCACCTCTCTCCTACCCTATTTCTTGATGAGATAACAATATCAGTAAATTTCCATAATTCACCTTCATAAAATTTTACAAATGAATATATATTTTAAACTGATGGTGCTTTGGTTGTCATATTTCTCTGCTTGTCAAGGGGATCAAGTGTTTTTTGGCTGAGGGAGCCTCTTTTGGCCTCTATGCTATGCTTTTTGATTTACATTTTTTAGACTTTCTGAGGAAATTATGTCAATATCTGTTCTTTTGCCAATTAAAAAACTCATTTCCCACAATGCTATATGCTAATTAAAATTGTAGCTCTGGACTAGTATAGTTTGGGTTTAATCTTGGAGGCTTCTCATTGATTCTACGCTGGCTCATGTAAAGTTCATGCTGAGAATGTCAGAATTTGGCACACTTTCTCCCTACCCTATTTTTTCTTTGCTAACATAAAAATTTGGCTTATGTTCAGGTTTTCACAAGAAAAGGAAAGAACCCTCAGCTTTTAGCTAAGTACTTACCTAAGCACTTAGCCTAACAAAATATCAGATATAGGACAGGCTTTATTTAACTTGACGAGAAAGTATAAAGGACTCAAACTCAAGCCTATAAATAGTCAGGATAATTCTTCCAGCTTGAGATTTATGGTCCTATGATGATTCAATGGCCCATGAAGAATTGGGCAGCAGAAGTAGCACAAAATGTACAAAATGCTCTACAACTAGAAAATGAGGTGGGTTGGTCATGTATCAAGAATGAAGGATAATAAATGGACAATTTATGAGTTCAATTGGTATCCATGCTATTAGCAAGAAACCAAGAAGAACCATCCGGCACATTGGGTGGACTTTCTTTGGATGATTTAGATAAGTGCATAGAGAAGAGTTACAGAGCATGAGTTGCAATTTGTATCCATGCTCTGCAGTTGTCATTAAGACAGTTTCAGAGTATTCGGCTTGATGAGATCATAGATCCATTGAAGTACAGAGTACTAAGTATTTGAAATCTCCCTCATTATTTGAGAATTTCTTGATTAAGCCAATAAATCACTAAGAAAAGAGGTACTGTAAATCAGGACTTGATTCTTTTAATTGCTCTTCCTCATTGTGGTCTTAGTCTTGTTGTTGGTTTCTCTGTCAAAGGAATAGGCTCAATTTCTACAGATTTTCTCCTAGAAAAGTTCCTCTTTTCCTTTCTAAGACTCATGATTTTCCCAGTCTTAGTGATTTCTCTCCTCTTCGATATCCTGTTTTCTAA
Organism: Sarcophilus harrisii; assembly: GCF_902635505.1. Taxonomy (NCBI): domain Eukaryota; kingdom Metazoa; phylum Chordata; class Mammalia; order Dasyuromorphia; family Dasyuridae; genus Sarcophilus; species Sarcophilus harrisii. The sequence continues at coordinate 522,748,040 of NC_045428.1, forward strand.
AAAAAAAATTTCAGACCTAAAAAACAAAAAAAGGGCATTTTATACTTTGTTGAAAACACATCCAATGAAAGCACAAATTTCTATTTCATGTTTCTTGATTTTTTCTTATAAAAACTATAAAACAAATTCCACATATTACTTTAAAAACTGTCCTACTTGTATATGCTTCCTTCTAAAATACTTTCTGTTGTCTTCTGTGAATTTCTGTGGTCTTTTTTTTTTTTAACCTCAAAATTACTATTGCTAATCCTTTCCCCAAATTATAGGCTGAAAGAAAAAAAAAATCTTTGTAATAAATTAACAGAATTTAACTAAGTATTTAAATATTAAGTAAATAACTCAAATTTTATATAGTCATATGAAAAATGCTCTAACTTGTTATTAATTTGTTGATTAGAAAAATACAGATACAAATAAAAACAATCTTGAGATATAATTTTACACCTGTCAGATTAGCTAAAATGATAGGAGGGGAACATGACGAATACTGGAAGGGATCTGGAAAATTTGGGACAGTAATTCACTGTTGGTGGAACTGTGAACTGATCCAACTATTCTGGAGGGCCATCTTGAATTTCCTAAAGAGTTATTAAATTACTTTGACCAAGCAATATCATTGCTATAGCTATTTCCAAAGATGATTAGGGGAGAATAAAAAGAAACTGTAGGTTGTAAAATGTTTATAGTAGCTCTCTTTGTGGTGACAAAGGACTAAACATTTCAGGGATTCCTGTTAATTAGGGAATGGCTGAACAAATTGTGGTATATGGTTGTGATAAAAATACTACTGTATTATAAGAAATGATGAGCTTGATGATCTTAGAAAATGTGGATAGTTTTGCATGAAATAATGAGCAGAACCAAGGAAATGTTGCATATAGTAACAGCAATATTATTTTAAGAACAACTTTGAGTGACTAAGTCATTTTGACTATTATAAATACCCAGATTAAGCACAAGGGACCTATAAATGGAAATACTATTTGCATCCAGAGAAAAAACTGATAGAAGTATATATAGATTTATTTTTCAAATATATGTATTTGTGTCTAATGGTAACTGCTTCTAGAAGAAAGAGGGAGAGAAGAAAAAGGAGAAAAAGAAATTCACATGATGTAAAGGGCTGAAACTCTTGAGTTCATGCACTGAGGTCGGACAACTGAGCACTTAAGGCTAACTCTCTATTGGACAATACTCTATTAGCATATGCTTGGAAAATGGGCCTCCCCCACTATTCTGTGCTGGCTTGATCTATTGGTGTATACAGAGAATTGGAGGAGGTATCAGAGGGTGGAGTAAGACAAGCCAGAGTGGCTTCTGGCCGGGAGACAAAGAGCAGAGGTGTGGAGATTCCTGTGTCCATTCCTCTCACTTCGACCAAGAATAAAGAACAAGGACTTTTGTTTATCCTGACTCTGGCTGATTCTAAAGTATCTAGGGTGCTAACTCAGTCCTCACAACATGATAACTTTATTATATATTTAAAAGGAATAGCAAGTTGTATATAACAGGTTTATGATTGGATGAGCAATTATCTCTTTTCCTCTATTCTATTGTTATATATACTTGTTTTATTTATTAGTTCAAAATAAGATAAATAAAATTAAAAAAAACCCCAAATCAATAAAATCAAGAAAGATGAATGCATACAATGGATTATATTATAAGTGTATATCTCTAGAGCTTGTATCCATTATATTACTGTCAACAAGTGGCTAATATACTTTATCACCAGTCCTCTGGAACCATGGATAGTCATTGCTTTGATTGGCATTTTAAAATCTTTCAAAGATGTTTTCTTTTTAATACCATTGTATTTTTTCTGAGGAGGTAAAGTATTTTTAGGGTTTCCTTCCATTTAATTGGCTAGTGAGTAGTAGGGAGGTAAACTCATTAAAAAAAAACTGAAATGTCTTTTATGTTTATCTTTTGCTTTAAAATCACTCTCATTTCAAATATAGTCTTTCCTCCCTTCTCTTCCCTGGAAAGTCATCCCTTGTAACAAAGAATAAAAAAGAAAAAGGAAAAGTCAAGGCAGGTCAGCAAAACTAACTTATGTATTAACAAAGCCTGATAGAATTTTCAATATTCCACACTCACGGTTGTCTACTTCTGCCCAAAAAAGGTGATGGAGGTAAATCTCATTTTTCTTTTTTTTGGGGGGGGGGAGACTTGGTTGATATAATTACCCAGTGTTGAGGGTTTCTGTTATTATTGTAGTCATTGTGTAAGTTGTTTTCTGGTTCTGTTAACTTCATTTTCTATCAATTCATAGAAATCTTCCTAAGCTTTTCTGAATTCTTTATATTATATTCCATTACACCCTCAATTATTGTCAATCAATATGCATTTACTAAGGGCTTACTGAGTGAACTACAGACATTGTGCTAAACATTGGGAATACAAAGAAAGGAAAGAATAACAACAATGACAAAAATATGTTCCTGCCTACAAAGAGCTCATATTTTTAAAAAATTTCTCATATCATTTGATGAATATTGACTTTGTTTCCTCAAAAAGGCCTGGGGGTTGGGGTGGTGTTGGCTATTATGATTTTTTTTTTTTTGTATATGTGGGACATTTCCTTTATCTTTGGCTTCCTTGGGATATGTACCTGACAAATAGTATCCCTGCTTCAAAAAAATGGACCTTTTAGAAATGAAAACAATTTCATCTGTACCAATCAGTCTTAAGGAAATAGTGGCAGCAACAGCAGCAATACCAGTAAATTAAACTTGAGCCTCAGAAGATTGTTTCCACTGGGAAATGAAAGACCCACATGCTCAAGGAGCTCATTAGTGGCAAGTAAATTAAGAGCATAACCCCAAAGCATGTCTGCAGCTTGGTATTACATGGTTGCTTAGGATTCATATAATTGTTCATTGCTGTACTGTGTTTAAAGACAGCTACAGCTCATATCACCTTTCTGATACTTGAGGCTGGGGCCAAACACCTGTGGCCCTATTCAATGAATAAATACATATGGGACAAATGCTGCAAATTACACAGTAATGACTTATAATGATAGAAACATATGTCTGTGGCTTTTTATTATGAAATATTTTTATAACCTGAGTGAATCTTAAGTGTTTGGATTTTTTCAGGCCAATGAACCCACTGTGGATTAAAAACACTCTTTCGTTCTCTCTGTCTCTCTTCTATTTGAATTTTGGAATTATTGTTGTTTATTAGCAGTTTTATAAGAGGCTGAACAAAGGCAGGTTGAAGTTATAAGATGTCATTCTTAGAACTTTGAAAGGGGAATGGTAATCCCTCGAAGGTGTCATAAGTTCCTAAAAATAAATCATGCCAGGATAACCTTTGATCCATTTTTGATAGAGATCACACAAATACTCTACACTGAGAATATTTGACTTTTACCAATGAATGACAAAACATTTATTAGTACTTACTATGTGCCAAGGACTACATTAACACTGTAGATACAAATACATACAAGCAAGACAGACAATCTTTGTGCTAAAGGGATATACATTCCAATGAGGGAAGAGAAGACATTAAAAAGTAAATCATTTGATAAAGTGCTTTATCATATCTGACGGGAAATATGGAGATGTGGAGATATGGAATTGGGTTGATAGCACATTTAGATGTATTTGTTACTGCTTAAACAATTGTATTCTCTAAAGCCCCACCTGACATATAGTAAATGAAAGTAAGTGTATAATAAATGCTTGTTTCCCTCATTACCACCATTCCCTCATCTTCATTCTATTTGGAAACCTGTGTTCAGTTCTAAACTCAAGATCATTGGGTCCAAAGAGCAGGAAAACTCACCAGTACTAGGAACCAGTTTAAATGTAATTAGGAAATAGTTCATAAAATAAATAAAAATATAATACTATATAGATGGTCTTATTTATAATTTTCTTGTTCAACATGTCGGGTCAACAGGGATCCTTTTCTGCTTGAATTCAATACCATTGCTTTAAAGTATTGATTAATCAATATTTTAGTATTCAAACGTATTGGGAGTTCTCAAGTGATCTGAGGTAGGGCTATATCTTTAGCACTTCTTTGTTTGACATTACCAATAACTTGAGAAATAATATTTCTTTAAATTTTTATTGATATGTTTTGTTTTTGTAAATTATTATTTTAAAAATATTTTCCTCTCTCTCCTCTATCTTGTGAGTCACCTTTTGTTATGAAGAATTAAAAAGGAAAGAAAAAAAGGTCTGGCATATAGTAGACTTAATGAAATCATTCTTATTCTTTCCTTCATTTTTAGGAGGTATAGATGGCATTCTTATCAGATTTGCACATAACACAATGCTGGGTGTTTTGCTTAATACATTGCATGACAGAATAGCAGCTTGAAAAGATCAAAACAGAACGAACTAGGGAGCTGATTCCACTAAGATGAAACATAAGGAATTAAATCCTGTACTTTGGTAACCCATGACTAACTGCACAAGTATAAGATAGGAGGAGGACATAGTCAGACATCAGTTCACATGAAAAAGACAGGTTTTTTTGTTTTTTTTTTAATGAACTGAAAGATTCAAAATGGAAGCATTTACGTGACTCAGCAGATAGAGCATTAGACCTGTTGTCAGGACAATTTGAGTTATGTTCTCAGATACTCATTAATTATGAAATGTTGTCCAAGTCAGTTAACCTCTGTTTTTCTTCATTGATTAAAGAAGAAAATGGCAAACCAGTCCAGTATCTTTGCCAAGGAAAACCTATGGACTGTATTGCAGTGCCTCTGTTCTACAGGGTCACAAAGAGTTAAATGTGACTGAACAACAAAGCTCAAAATTAGCTAATGTAAGTATGCATGATGTTGTTGCCAAAAAAATCCAACATCTTTTTGCTTAATAGAGGAATGGTATCCAAAATATCATGGGTAATATTCCTACTGAACTAAAATGAGATATTTGTAAAGAGTTTAGCACAATACATGTCAGATATGCAAATGTTTTTAGTCATATCTGACTCTTTGTGACCTCATTTGTTTTTTTGTGTTTTTTTTTGGCAAAAATACTGGACTAGTTGGCTATTTCCTTATCATTTACTGATGAGGAAGCTGAAGCAAACAGGGATTAAGTGACTTGCCCAGGATCACATAGTTAGAAAGTGTCTGAGGTTAGATTTGAACTCAGGAAGATGAATCCTCCTGACTCCAAGCCTGGTACTCTTATCTACTGCACCATCTACTTGCCCTACCTGACACATACTAAGTGAATATATAATAAATGCTTGTTCCCCCACCATCACCACTCTCCCCACCCTTTCCCCATTCCATTTGGAAGTCTGTATTCAGTTCTTAGATTCTTCTTTTCATAGTGACACTGACAAACTGGAAAAACATTCAAAGGAAAAGTTCCTAGGAAATCATCTCATGGGGGATCAATGGAAGGAAATGAGGATGTTTATCATGGGTAGGAGGGAAACTATTTGAATAGCAGTTGTGTGGAAAAGACAATTACACTTTATTTAGCTTGAGAGGGCAACACTAGAACCAAAGGGTATAATGTAATGGGGAGGTTGATATTGATTCAATACAAGGTCTGAAAAGGGGGGGGAAGTTGAAAAATAAATAATCCATTTCATGGGGTGACAAGATCCTTGTCACTGGAGGGGTTCAAGAAGAAGCTAGAGGACCTCTTATCAAGATTATCATGGTAGAGACTGAGTTATCAAGCAGAAAGACAAACTGGTTGATTTCTATGTCCCCCTATCTGGAGAACCCTATGATTTAATATCAGGATTGATATGTGTGACTTTTATTAACTGTCAGGGAGAGTCTTTAAAAAAGATTCTTTGTGAACTCAATTCTGAAATTATAGGAGTGATTACTATATAAACAGTTATCTTATACAAGGCTTCTAGTAGATAAAATAATTCCAGCCTTTGTTTTATTTTACTGAGAGTAAGACAGTTAAATAATATTCAGTAAGCATTTTATTAGACATTTACTTTATATCGTAGTACCTAAGATAAATTCCAGGGACAAAAAGACAATAAAGAAACAGTCCCTGACTGTAATAGATTCAAAATAGTCATTAGAATATTATCATGCTTCATACCATTGTAATTTGGGGACAGAGTATAATCTATCAAGAAGAATCTGTAAACAAAATTCACCCAAAGAAAATTTGCTCTTGGAAATGAAAAAACTGCTCTTCCTTCCTCCCTTGTGTTATATAATCAGAAGAAAAAACAAACAAAAAAGGCCTTTAGTTCTATGAAAGTATTTTTTTTATCTTATCTTCATTAATAGATGTAATTGTTATAATGAGTTTTTGAGTAGTACATTTGGAGGAAAGATTTTTATATCTATATCTATATTTTAAAAAGTATTTCTCTATTGTTTTTAAATTATGTAGTTTAGGGAAATGGCAGTTCTTTCTAAGTTTAATTTTTGATATATAGCTTACTTGGCTCAAATTATACAAATACCAGTGCTGTCTGATAAAACTGAAGATTTTATGGTAGGGAAAGATATTAGTGAAGGCAAACTGAGAGGATGAGAAGGACTGAGACTGTTTTAGTGTTTCTGTAATACACCATTTAGGCACATTGGTGCTGGGAAATCATATAGTGCTAATTAGTCTATAATTGTCAGTCATTCTACATTTTAGGTGTGAACCCAATAATGTGTCAAAAATAGCTCAGATTTATAATAGCTAGAGCTTGAAGAAACTTTAAAAATCATCTAAAAATCTGTAATGTTATATTGTATATTCATTTTTCTCATAATAACTACTATTTACATATTACTTTAAGATTTGTAGAGTATCTTACAAATGTTATATCATTTTCATCTTTATAACCTCCTTGAAAAAGATGCGATATTATGTCCCCATTTTACACATGAGGTAAAAGAGATAAAGATTAGGTGAAATCCTCAGGATCACACAACTAATAAGTGTAGGAAGTCAGATTTTAACTTTCATCTTTCTGCCTTCAGGTCCAGAATTTTATCCAGTGTACCACCTAACTGCTTCATTTGGACCTTGTTACAACCCTATGCCAGCTTTACAGTATTCCCATTTTACAGATTAAGAAAATGAAGTTTAAAGAATTTAAATGATGTATTCAGTCCCATAACTGGTAAATATCAGAGGCAGAATTTGAACACATATTTATTATCCCATGGTCTGTTTAGCCCAATTTTCTTTCTTTTTATTTAATTGAAGTAAATACAAAATAAGAAAGAATAGAATTTTTGAAAAGAAAGTTTTGTTCTTTCTTTAAAAAAAAATGCTATTATAAATTTAATTGTGAGTTAGGCAATGACCCCAGTAGGCAACAAATGAAGTGTAGTTTGTATAAACCAGTAAAAATCTTTCACCATGGAGATGATCTAATTGGCAGGCTAGGATTTTCAGTCTTTAGGTAAGCATTTACCACCCTCTCTTTGCTGTCAGATTCTCAGATAGAACCCCAATTCCTTGCCTGTTAGAATCCTAGTGTTAACAACTTGAAACAAGGTGATAACTCAAGGGAGAGAGAGATATTAGAATCCTAGTGTTAACTCAATGGAATTGATACAATGCTTGTGTTCACACCTTTAGAGAGCTTATATAAGCAAGAAGTATTTAAATACTCATTGGAGTTCACAAGTATGGGAGATTCACAAAGTTAACTTTGTGAATTCACACCTCCCTTGAAGCTCTTAGGGCCAGAGAGCACTCTGGGAGGAAACCCATAATTCCACTCTCAGATCCCACAATCCCACTCTTAGAGAAGGAGCATAAATAGAGCTTCAGTGAGCCAGTCAGAAGGAGTTCAATTGAAAAGATTGAGAAGAGAGCGTTGGTCAGTTCAGAGAGAAGCCCTCTCTTGGAGGCAAGACAGATTCATTCCATCTTCCACCTTTGTGCTGGCTGGAGGCTGAAGAAAGCGGAGGCAAAGGACAACTGCAAGAGCTCTTGGAACCAAGCAGAAAGATAGGCCTCTAAGAAAAACTAACTGGGCTATTTTGGAGGAAACAATAAAAGATATGAACTTTTAACACCTGGCTGCATTTGGGGTGATTATTGATCTGAACTGATACTAGGGCTACCTCCCTAAGAAACCTGCTCCCAAAGAACCATTATATTTTAAAGAAGAAAAACACCACACTTGCCAACCTCTTCCATAAGTGTGTCTCCTGATGGCACAGGAAGAACAGTGGAAACAGATCCATAAATGTCCTATTGACATCACTACTTGATGGTTTTATGCTTTGTATCTCATTATAGTAATGAGTTTCTTGAATATCCAGATGCCTTATGCTTCATTGCACCATATATATCCTTGTATGATGTAATAATCATCAACAAACACAAATATTTTGATATACAAAGCATTAAAAGGATCTCAAATGAAGCAATGAACTTGTTATGTTATGTATTTTTTTTTAATTTGACAATACCTCTCATTTTACTAAAGAGTAGATTCAGAGGTTAAGTGATCTGCTCATAATCATATAACCAGTACATATCAAAATTAGATTTGAATCCAGATTTGTGCACTCCCATACATTAGACCATGGATCCTCAAACTTTTTAATAGGGGGCCAGTTCACTGTCCCTAAGACTGTTGTAGGGCTGGACTATAGTAAAAACAAAAACTTTGTTTTGTGGGACTTTAAATAAAGAAACTTCATAGCCCTGGGTGAGGGGATAAACGTCCTCATCTGCTGCATCTGGCCTGTGGGCCATAATTTGAGGATCCCTGAATTAGACAATATTGCCTCTAGTTAAGATTCCATCACTCAGCAGAAGGGATGATGTCCTCAAAAGTAAAGCAACTAGGTAGGAAAAATGAACCAGAATTAATTCACATGAAAGGTCTTCCAATCCCATGCCTTTCCCATCACTAGAAAGTACTGAGAGAGCATCATGATACCACCCTGTAAAAGACTGGAAATAGGAAATATGTGCTATTCCTGGGCCAAGGATGCCGGAGACCAACACAGTTGCTACTAAGCCATTGTAGCAACTGTCTCCAGGTCTACATGGTGGTCAGGAGATAATGAGTACTCTTCGGAGACAAGTTATCATTGGGAAGACCACAGCAGCCAAGTGGGAGCACTGAGTGACTCGTTTCCTTCTAGATGATGTGTTGTTGCTAAGGGATGTGTCACTTCTGTGCAAGGCTTCTCTGGTGGACTTGCTGTTATGGGGGGAAAGAGTATAGGATTACGTTAATGACCAAATTCTTTTCCCATTCTCTGACTCAGAAGTGGCTTTTGGAAACTGGAAAGAGTCACTTTGAGGTCCCAGCTGGGAGCCTGCCAGCCAGATCCAGTCTGACTGACTTAAGGTCTTCACTTCGGAGAACTGTAATTGGTCTGGTTGCCTATGTATTTGTGGCTGCAGTTCTGGGCATGGATCTCAGTGCTGATGGACTTTTAAAGAAAGACTATGCACCCAAATCAGATGCTAACGAGGTCAAGAGTGAACATAGGGTTGATGGAATCCATGCTTTTAAGGGTTATATAGTTTAGGTATAAAAAGACAAATTACAGAGCCAAAAAAGGACTGAGCCTGCATTAGAATCAACCTTGACTGAACATCTCCTATACTGGAAGGACTACATGCACAGTGGCAAGCTGGCTCCACAAAAAGAGGTTAGCTTGACTGGAGATTTTGCATGAGATAAATCATTGACTGAAGGTTTGGGTTGCTTCCTCTACAATGATATTCTCCATACCAACCTTACCACCAGCTTTGGCTCACTGCCCTGACTTCCATTTTCTTATTTTTCTCTGGCTCTCTAGTGAACTCTTTGAGTTTTCCTCCCCTCCCCTCCCCTCCCCTCTCCTCTCCTCCCCTCCCTTCCCCTCTCCTCTCTTCTCCTCTCCTCTCTTCTTCTCCTCTCCTCTCCTCCTCTTTTTCCTTTCCTTTCCTTTCTGTCTTTCCTTTCTTTTCCTTCCCTTCCCCCATACATTAATTCACTATTTACTATGTGCCAAAAATTATGCTAGACATTAGAAATTCAAAGATAAAACCTAACAATGCATCTTGATTACCTCTTATTGTATTTCTTGGACAACGCTCTTCTCATTACTGCTTCTCCCCTTCCTCCATGTATCTCCCTTTCCATCTAGCTAATCACTGTAGTTTCTGGGTCTTCTTTTGCAGATGGGACAGGAAGCTGACAACAAATCAGTAACTCAGTTGACAAGCATTTATTAAGTGCCTACTAAAAATCAGGTACTGTGCAAGTTAACTTCTAGGTATATAAAAAAGTTTAAAAAAACACAATAGCAACCAAATTTCTAATAGTTCCTGCCTTGAAAGCTATATAAGAAGGGGAATTAAAATACAAAAAATAACAATTTGAAAAAATTCACTGTCACACATAAGAGTGCTGCAAAGTGCTATTAGAGTTCTGAGGAGAAAGAAATAATTTCTGACTAATAGAAGCAGGGATAGTTCCCTGGAAGAGATGGTATTTGAGCTGGGCCTTGAAGAATGGGCAGCATTTCAACAGGAAAAAAGACTAGATGGGGTGAAGAGTGAATGCATTTTGGGAAGAGGATAGAATAGAAACAAAGGTAGGGTATCAATCATGTTTATTCTCAGGATGCAACTTAATTATTTTTAAGATTAGAATTGTATTTTTAAAATTCTTTTTATTACTTCTGTGTCCTAATACTTATTTACTTATTTAATTTGAAGCAGTTAAAACTCCAGAATCATTCAGTACTCCAGAGCCTGAATTTTAATTGAATTTACTTTTAGGCTTGATAATCCTAGGAAGGACTCAGGATGACTAAAATATGGCAACTCTTATAATATATCATCTTGAATTCAAGAGGCTCCAGTGAAGTTTCTTTCATCTGCCTATTTGGGTCTTCATTGTAGGTCCATTCATGATGAATTTAGGACATTTTTTTATTCTCTTGGGACAGAATTCCATTTCTTTTGGTTTCAGATCTTCCTAAGGCACTTGTTCCTCCCTCTATCACTATATCAAATGTCTTATATTATTTGACAAGATAATGGTGGAGTTAAATCAGGGCTTCATACCTTACTTGTTGAAGAACCTTCCTGATATGCATCCTTACCTCAATTCCCTTCTCCTTTGAATTCATTGCTGCCAGATTAAGCTTATTTCATAAGCGTATGCCATTCCATTGCTCAAAAATTTTTCAAAGGCTTCCCATTACCTACCAAATAAAGTTCAGGCTGCTAACCCTGGCACTTAGGACTCTATAACCTATTGGCAAACAACCTTTCACCATTATCCTACATCATTCATCTTTATGTAACCACATTACATTGTATGTATGCACTACTTGCCATCCCCAGATATGTCCATGGATTCTATTGTTCAAAGAATGCTCAATATTTCCCCCAATCCTAGCCAACCTTTTTCGAGGCTATACTCAAACTCTTTCATGTTGCCTTCTCTGAGCTTTCAATTGAAGGTGATATCTTCTTCATTTGATCTCAAAGCATTTTGTACCCCTATACATTTCCATGTAAATTTGTAGTTGACCTATTTGTATGCATTTGTTACTCTTCTTAGACTGAAAACCAATTAGTTATCTATGTTTTTAGCCACAAACTATTGAAGGCTTTTCATGTAGTAGGCATGCAATAATATAATGGGCATAATAAATAAGTCATGAACTGCACTGAGTTGGAGAGAGGCCTGATATGTCAGCTCCATTTGGTGAGAATGACTTACTGCCTTAGAATATTTTGAACTAGCAAAACTGAATTGTATTTCTTCTGCCTTGTCTAGGGAGTCATTTATAAAGCCCTTTTTCAGTGCTTGTTTCTACTGCTGTGAAGTTAGTGGTGCAGTGATTACCACTTCCTGCTATAACTCGTCCTTTTTCTAGGACCGTTCAGTAATCAAGGAGCAATCAAGTCTGGCCAAGACATGCAAAGGGAGACTTGGAGCCAGGCCAGTCTCCTCATTTTAGGTTTCTTTTTAGCCAGGAGGTAGTCTTCGGTGGGTCATGAAAATTTGGCCCCAACCTTCTTTCTGGTCCCTATTTAGATTTAGTTGACAGATTGTGAATGAAGAGGAAAAAGAAAAAAAAAAAAAACAGGTGTTGGGAGGTGGTGGTGGCGTTGAGGGCTCCTGGGGAGATGGCGATGAAGCAGCAGCTGGAGAAAAGGGAAGAGCATAGAAACTTTTGACTGTTCTCATAACTATTTTCTCCTTCTGTCCAACTGTTTCCTTTAGGGACATTAGGGGCCATGCTATGGGAAAAGGTCTTAGAAATGATGGACTAAAATTTCTGAAATTCACTTAAAGAGGAGTGTAGAACTCTAGTCAAACCCTTCATTTGATAATTTAAGAACAAAGGCCAGAAAGTTGAAAAGACTTGTTACCCTATTTCCTAGTGACAGCCCAATTCTTCTGACAGCAACCTGATAGTATGTATCTTTCTTATACCCCTATGCGTACTGTTGTTTTCCCCATTAAAATGTAAACTCCATGAGTTCAGTGCATGCTTTGTTCTTGCATTTAGCATAGTGTCTGGCGCATAGCAGGTGATTAATAAATGTTTGTTGAATGATTAATAATAATTATAATAGCTTGTGGCTAACATTTCTATTGCATGTTAAGGTTTGAAAAGCGCTGCTTGTTTGTATATTACCTTGTATGATTTTCAAACTCTACCTCGGCCCGCAAGGCAGAGGGTGTGGACCCTGGAAGAAAAGAGATAAGGGCAAGAGAGAGGGGATGCACAGAAGGGAGACAAGACAAAACCATCTGATTAAGCCTTGTTTAATTAGTGCAATAGTACAGGTATATATAGCAATAAGAAACTGTGCAAACTCAGTACAGGGTGGGGGTCCTAGACAAAGGATTGGTTTCCCGCCCAAGGATGAGCTGATCAGGTGTCTTTGGTTGTAGGAAGCTCCAGGATGTGATTAGGAGATGCCTAGATATCTGCCTATTCAAGGTAAGGGTAGTCCTTGGTTATGTAGGAAATTCCATGATGTGATTAGGAGATTCCTATTCAAGGTTAGGGCAGTCTTTTGGAATGTGGCCTTATCACCTGTATGGCCTTATGGCCTATAGATTAGTGCCGGCTCCCCACAAAACTCCTCTGGGAGGTGGGTGCTATCAACATCCCCATTTTTCAGTGAAGAGTATTGAGCAAGGTTAGGAGACTTGCCCAGAATCACACATTAATAAAGGATTGGGTCAAGTGACTCAACAAGTTGTGTGATTTTGGATGGTAAGCTAGAAGAATTGTATGTGTGTGCACATGTGTGTCTGAATGTCTTTCTTATTTGAAAGTGATGGTGGTGCTATTATTCACATGTACAATTATAAACAAAAAAGAACCAAGCCTGTGACCTACTAGCTTTTATTTCTTTTTTATTTTTTTCTCCTGATTGCCTGTAGCAATAATTTTAATGTTTGATTTATTTTTTTAATTTTCACTTCTAAAGTCTCTTCCCTCCCCCCTTATTGGGAAAACAGACAATTTTGATACAGGTTATATATGTGCAGTTATAACAAAAATTTCCATATTAAACATTAAGACATTAAGAAAAATAAAGTTTTAAAAAAGTATGCCTTGATCTGCATTCAGATCCCATCATTTGTTTTCATATATTGCTAAAAATAGCTAAGTCATTCACAGGGGATCATATTATAATATTGTTGTTATTCTGTACAATATTTTTCTGGTTTTGCTTGCTCTATTTTGTATCAATTCTTATAAGACTTTCCATGTTTTTTGAAATCACCCTCTCTTTTAAACACACACGTATATGTATGTGTTTATATGTTTAAATGTATGTTTATGTATGCATAATAGTATGTAATTTATATAGCATATAAGTACTTATAGTCATGTACTACAACTTGTTCAATTATTACCCAATTGATGAGTATCCCTCAAATTCTAAATCTTTGATACCACAAAAATTGCTGCTAGTAATATTTTTATACAAATAAGTCCATTTCTTTTTGTTTTAAGCTCTTTGGGATACAGACCTTGCAATGATAATTGCTTATTCAAAAGCTATGCATAATTTTATAACCTTTTGGGAATAGTTCCAAATTGCTCTTCAGAATGATTGAATCAGTTCATAATTTTATCAACAATGTATTAGTTAGCTTTCATTTCTAAACTATTTCTCATCTTTGGTTGATAGATGTAGCTGCTTTATGGAGGTAGATATACTCCTAGCTATTTTAATCCAACAAGGAAAGAACACAGGCCATTGTTAGTAACCCTAAAACCTCATGTACTTCATAATTTCTCAGTCATTGCCAGTGTGGTCAGACTCATATATGTCCTTTAAGTAAGGGCCTACCATATATACTAAGAAAATTGATTATTAGAAGTAGAAAGTACCTTTAAAGTCATCTATTCCAATGATCTCATTTTTTAGATGAAGGAACAGAGATGCAAAGAGAAGAAAGTATTTGCTCAAGGCTACATAAGAGGTACTCAAAGTGTATTCCTAAGCAATGGAAACTTGATTAATCTTATTTTCCTCTTGTTGAAGTTGCTGTGTGGAGCTGTTTTCTCATAATTTGTTCAAGAGTATTTGGGTAGAAAAATTTGGGAAAAGGAACATGGTCTTGAAATTTACTCAGTGTGGAAAATTTTCCAGTTATTTTTATTCTCACTAATCAGTTTGATATTAAATGATGATTAAATGATATTAAATGATATGCTGGTAAAAGATCATTAGACCCATAATGGTAGCATGGATAAGAACCCGTCTTGGAGGCAGCAAGGCAAGAGATTAAGGCCTGTCCAAAACATACTCATTGTATCACATTGGGCTAATCACATTTGTTTTCTCAGTGTCCCCAGGCAACTCTGGAACAAATTGCTGAAAGTTTATGGATTGACATTCCATCCTCCACCAGGATGTCTTTATCCTAATAAAACCACAGGTTCAGATTCTACTTACTTCCCTACCTCAATCCCCCAAAGAGTTATAGTTGGAGAAACCACAAAGATATTTAGAGATTTTAATTTATAGATGAGACAAACTGAAGTCTTGAGAGCTTGAGACTTGCCCAACATCACATGAATAGAAAGTAGCTTGCCTGGAAATTGCAGGGATGTTGAGCTCAGTGTTTCTGTGTCTAAATTCAGGGAAAAACTTTAAAATCAATAAAATTTCAAGAAACTGGTAATTCTTTAGATTATCAAGGTTGCTTGCTTTTATTCCAGTTTGCTCAAATAATGCAAATATCCAATGTTTTCAGACCTACTTGTTTATTATAATTTGTATTGATATATGTGCATATATCTTTCCCTATTAGAATTGAAGCTCCTTGAGAGCAGAGGCTGTTTTTGCTTTTTCTTTGTGCCCCTAGTGCTTAGCACAGTGCCTGACACTTAGGTAATTAGTCATTCAATCAGTGAACAATTACCATGCACCTACTGTGGGCCCAGTACTATGCTCAGTACTGAGGAAACAAAGAAAGTCCTGAGGAGTCCTACTCCCAAGGAGTTTTCAGGCTGTGGAGGAGACAGCATGCAAACAACTATGCATCAACATTGGAAAAAATTAACAGAGGGAAGATACTAGAATTAAGGGGGATTGTGAAACATTTCCTGTAGGATACAGAGTTTTAGTTTGGACTGAAGGGAAGCCAGGAAGTAAGCTAAAGAGGGAGATGATGGGAGACAGTTAGTAAAAGTGTCTGCACTAAGGAGATGAAATATCTTGTTTCAGGAGCATTAAGAAAGCCAATGTCACTAGATCAAAGAGTATGTGTGTGTTGGGAATGGGGAGATGGCATAAGATGTGGAAACACTAAAACAGGAGGGAGAAGCTTTGAAGGGGATTTTATGTTTGATCATGGAGGTAAAAGGGAGCCACTGAAGTTAATTGGATGGGGGGATTACATGGTTTTGTTCTAGAACAAAACTTTAGGAAGATCATTTTGACAGTTGGATAGACTGGAGTGGAGAGAGATGGTTATCTGGGAGACCCACCAATAGGCTACTATATAGTAATCCAGAATTGAACCTGTACTGCAGTGATGACAATGTCAGAGGAGAGAAGGGAGCACATGCAAGAGATATTATGAAAGTAGAGTTAACAGGTATTGACAAAAGATTGGATATGGAGTGGAGGATGGTGAGAGAGAGTAAAGAGTTAAGTATAACTCTTAGGTTCTGAGCCTAGGTGACTAGGAGAGTGGTGATATACCTTAATAGTGATAGAGAAATTAAGATGAGGGAAAAAGTTGGAGGGGGGGGATAATGAGATCAGATTTAGACAGGTTGAGTTTAAAATGTCTATGGGACTTTCACTTTTAGATGTCCAATAGACAGTTGGAAATGCAAGACTTGGACTCATGAGAGATGTGAGAATGGATAAGTAAACTTGAGAATCATTAGCATAGTAATGATAATTTGATAATTCGAGCTGATGACATCACCAAGTAAAATGATATAGAGGAAGAAAAAAAGAGGACAGAACTATAAGACAGAGCCTTGGGAAACCACCGCTGATAATGAACATGATTTGGCTGAAGATCCAGCAAATAAGATAGAGAAGGAGTGGTCAAATAGGTAGGAGGAAAACCAGGAGAAAGCTGGATAATGAAAACATAGAGAGAAGGAAGAATGAAGAGGAGGGTCATCAACAGTGTCAATGGCTAGAGAGGTCAAGGAGAATGAAGAATGGAAAAATTCCATTAGATCTGGCAATTTAGAGATTAATAGTTACTTTGGAGAGAATAATTTCAGTTGAATGATGTTGATTTGGCCAGAACAGTATCATCTGTTTTAGATCACAAACCCTTAGAGTAGAGGGTCTATATCTAATATAATTTTTGTTGCACAGTAACAAGTCATTTTAATGTATAGGGATGCTTCATAAAAATACTATCTCACTAAATACTCTTTCTTGATAATGACACTAATAGTGATGATGATATTGAAGAAGATACTTGACTACATCTTGGCAGAATACAGAAGGAACAACAAGAGTTACATTTCTTCACAGTGAAGTCCATTAGAATGGGACAAATCACTATATTTATGTATTCGAAATGACAATACATAAAACGCATTTCAAGAGCAATGACAGAGACTTTATTTTTTAAATACTCTCTTTCCTTCACCTCAAATAGCATCATGATTTTATAATTTCTTGTAGAACTTTAAAGAATAATATTTTGACACATGGATTTTAAAATATTATTTTATTTTTATTTGCAGTTCCAAGTTCTTTTTTTTAAAAATCTCTACTCATTTGCCCCATCCTAATAACTGAGAAGGCAAGAAATACTATATCCATTATATTTTTCAAATCATGCAAAACATAATTTAGCAGTGGTCACATTCTGAAAAAAAAACAAAGAAAATAATGAAAGAGAAAAAAAATAAACTTTAATTTGTACTCTTGAGACCATGAGTTTTCTATCTGGAAGTATATATCATGATGTCTTTGTAATTGTAATGGGTCACTCTGATTGAACAGAATTACTAAGTCTTTCATGGTTGATTATCTTTACAATATTGCTGTTACTATGTAGATTGTTTTCCTAGTTCTGCTCACTTCACTTTGTATCAGTTCGTATAAGTAAGTACTCTCAGATTTTCACAAAGTATCTCATGGATTATTTCTTTTTTTTTAATTCTTTTCTTCTTATGCCTCTTGATTTGATTTCTTCTTTTTAAAAACATTTGTTATTTTAAAAAATATTAAAGAAATTTAATTTCCAAATTTTCTCTCTTTTTTTAGGTCCTCCCACACTCATCTATAAGGCAAGGAACATGATATCAATTATTCATGTGAAGTTGTATAAAACATTTCCATCTTAGTCACATTGCCAAAAAAAGAGCAAGGCAAAAAAAAAAGTGAAAAATTATGCTTCAATTTGCAACTGAGTTTATCAGTTTTGTCTCTGGAGGTGGATAGAATTTTTCATCATGAGTCTTTTGGAATTATTTTGGATCATTGAATTAATCAGAGTAGCTGTTTTTCACAGTCATTATAATATTATTGTTATTTTGTACAATGATTTTCTGGTTCTGCTCACATCTCTCTGTACCAATTCATATGTCTTCTGAGGTTTTTTTGAAACCATTCCCTTCATTATTTCTTAAAACACACATTTTCTATAACAATCATATAACACAATTTATTCAGTTATTCCTCAATTGATGTAATTTCTTCACTTTCTAATTCTTTACCAGGCAAAAAGAACTGCTATAAATATTTTTTTACATATAGTTTTTTCCCCTTTTTCTTTGATCTTTTTGGATTAGAGCCTTCATGGTTGTATTGCTAGGTCGAAGGTTATGTATAATTTTATCGTTTTTTGGGTATCATTTCAAACCGTTCTCTAGAATAATTGGTCTAGGTTACAACTCTACCAATGGTGCATTAATGTTTCTTTATTTCCACATCTCCTCTCATCATTTTACATTTTTGTCATTTTAGTTAATTTGATAGGTATGAGATTGTACTCAAAATTCTTTTAATTTGTATTTATTGTTTAAATAGTGATTCAGATCATTTTTCATATTACTTTAGATACCTTTGATTTTTTCTTCTGAAAACTTCCTGTTCATATTCTTTGACTATTAATCAACTGAAGAATAGATCTTATTTTTTATAAATTTTACTCAGTTTCCTATGTATTGAGAAATGAAGTATTTTCAGAGAAAGCTGCTATAAATGTTTTTCCAGTTTTTTATTTTCCTTTTAATTTCAACAGATTTGTTTTGTTGTACAAAAACCCTTTTAATTTCATGTAATCAAAATTATCTATTTTACTTGCCATGATCCTCTCTATTTTTTTTGTTCATAAACTCTTCCCTTATCTATATATCTGGTAGGTAAAAATTGTCCATGTTCCCTTAATTTATTTATGATATAATCCTTTATATTTAAATCATTTTGGCTTTATCTTGTTATATAGTGTGAGGTGTTGACTGCTTAGTTTCTGCCAAACTGCTTTCCAATTTTCCCAGAACTTTTTCTCAAATGGTGAATTTCTTATCCCAAAGACTTAGATCTTTGGGTTCCTCAAGCACTAGATTATTATGGTTATTACTTATCATCCAATATGTACCCAATCTATTTCACTGATTCACCACATATTTCTTAGCTGGTACTAAATTGTTTTGATGATGACCACTGTGTAATACAGTTTGTGATCTGACACAGCTATGCCACCTTCCTTCCATTTTTGCTGATGGATGTGCAAAAAATAAATCTCCTCTCAGGAGCGGGTGATTTAAGTTTTCATAGAAGGACTAATATTTGAGGTAGACCAGAGATAGGTTGAATGCTGCTTTGCCTTATAAAATAGACCAAAATTCAAAGAAAAAAAAAGTCTTCTAAATGCAGAACAGTTCACTGGGATGAATGCTGGATCTGGTGTCAAATTTGCATCCTATCTTTGCTACTTGTATAACTTTGGGCAAGTAATTTTCCCTCTTTAGACCTCATTTGAAAATTTAAGTAATTGGACTGTATAGTTTATAAAGTTCCCTTCAGATCAAAATCTATGATCCTGACATGAAAATTATTAGAAATAAACCACAACTTTAGCAAAGTTGCAGGATACAAAATAAATCCCCATAAATCATCAACATTCTTATACATCACTAAAAAATCCAACAGTAAGAGATACAAGAGAAATTCCATTTAAAATAACTGTTGATAATATAAAATATTTGGGAATTTATCTGCCAAGGGAAAGTCAGGAACTATATAAGCAAAACTACAAAACACTTTCCATACAAATAAAGTCAGATCTAAGCAACTGGAAAAATATCAAGTGCTCTTGGATAGGTCAAGCTAATATAATAAAAATGACAATACTCCTTAAACAAACCTATTTATTTAGTGCTATACCAATCAAACTCCCAAGAAATTATTTTACTGAACTAGAAAAAAATAACAACAAAATTCATCTGGAAGAATAAAAGGTCAAGAATTTCAAAGAAATTAATGAAAAGAAAGGCAAAAGCAAATAAAAGTGGCCTACCTGTATCAGATCTAAAACTTTATTATAAAGCAGTGGTCATCAAAACCATTTGGTTTTGGCTGAAAAATAGAGAAGTTGATCTGTGGAATAGATTAGGTTCACAGAACAAAATACCCAATAAATATAACAATCTAGTACTTGACAAACTCAAAGGCCCCACCTTCTGGGATAAAAATTCATTATTGGACAAAAACTCTGGGGAAACTGAAAACTAGTATGGCAGAAAGCAGGCATAAACCCACACCTAACACTTTATACCAAGGTAAGGTTGGTTAATGGGTTCATGATCTAGACATAAAGAATGATACTATAAACAAATTAGAAGAGCATAGGATAGTTTCTCTCTTAGATTTGTGAAGAAGGAAGGAATTTGTGACCAAAGAAGAACTAGAGATCAGTACTAATCACAAAATAGATAATTTGACTATATTAAGTTAAAAAGTTTTTGTATAAACAAAACTAATGCAGATAAGATTAGAAGGGAAGCAATAAACTGGGAAAACATTTTTATATCCAAAGGATCTGATAAAGGCTTCATTTCTAAAATATATAAAGAATTGACTCAAACTTACAATAATTCAAGCCATTCTCCACTTGATAAATGGTCAAAGGATAAGAATAGACAATTTTCTGATGAAGAAATTGAAACTATTTGTAGCCACATGAAAAGGTGCTCCAAATCACTATTGACCAGAGAAATGCAAATTAAGACAACTCTGAGATGCCACTACACACCTGTTGGATTGGCTAAGATGACAAGAAAAGATAATGATGAATGTTGGAGGGGATGTGGGAAACTGGAACACTGATACATTGTTGGTAGAACTGTAAATGGATCCAACCATTCTGGAGAGCAATTTGGAACTATGCTCAAAAAGTTATCAAACTGTGCACATGTTAAAGACCATGCCTAAATGCACTGTAAGGGGCAGGTCAATTCTCTGAGAGCCTCCACAGCTGTGAACATCTAAAGGAATTGCAAAACAGCCTTTACTGACACAGGTGTTGCTTATGGACTGGGAAAATAAATTGGAAGCAGAAAGAAGAGGAGAGAGTCAAAAACCCAATGACTTCTCAGTAGGGAGATCAGAGAACAGCAACTGCCTCTCAATCTCCTTGAATCACCATCATCCTTTCACAGGAAGAGAAGAGTTCTACTAGAGGTAAAGCAAAATTACATATTGTATTCCCAACATGCATACCCTTTGATCTAGCTGTGTTTCTGCAGGGATTATATCCCAAAGAGATCTTAAAGGAGAGAAAGGAACCCACATGTGCAAAAATGTTTGTGGCAGCCCTCTTTGTAGTGGCAAGAAAATGGAAACTGAATGGATGCCCATCAATTGGAGAATGGCTGAATAAATTATGGTATGTGAATATTATGGAATATTCATGTTCTGTAAGAAATGACCAGCCCGATGATTTCAGAGAGGCTTGGAGAGACATGAACTGATGCTAAGTGAAATGAGCAGAACCAGGAGATCATTATACAACAAGACTATATCACAATCAATTTTGATGGATGTGGCTCTCTTCAACATTGAGATGATTCAAACCAATTCCACTTGTGCAGTGATGAAGAGAGCCATCTATACTCTGTCGACACAGCATTCTCACTGTCTCTGTTTTTATTTGCTTACATTTTGCTTTCTTTTTCAGTTTTTCTTTTTCTTCCTTCTTGATTTGATTTTTCTTGTGCAACAAGATAACTATACAAATATGTATACATATATTGGATCTAATATGTATTTCAACATATTTAACAAGTATTGGACTACCTGCCAGCTAGGGGGAGTGGGGGGAAGGAGGGGAAAATTTGGAACAAAAGGTTATGCAAAGGTCAATGTTAGAAAAATTACCTATGCATACGCTTTGTAAATAAAAAGCTTTAATAATAAAAAAAGAAAATAGAATAGGTTAAAACTTCCTATATTTATCAATAGGGGGATAAGACTGATGAGTATAAACTGTACTTGTAACCTGTATAAGATAGGGAAAGCCTCCAGAAATCCCCCCCCCCCAACAAAACAAAACAAAACAAAAAAACCCTGCTTGTCATATTGCTGGAGAAGTTAATTGTCTTAGAGAAGGAATAGTAATAGAATGAATTCTCTTTTTTTTTTTTTTTTCTATTTTCTTGGGGGGGGGGGGAGTTGCATAACATAGGGGCCAGGAGATGTTCATGTTGCCAGTGTTAGAACATACATATGCAAGATGCCAGAGACATTATAAGAAGGTTCAACAAGAGAAGTTGTTACCATATTTATCCCTCCATAGATATATCAATTGTGGTGAGCAAAGGCAGAATGTTTAATGATGCTTTCCATTCATGTTCATGCACCAGGAGGGCTGTCCCTAGCTGTTTCACATGATGTCCTGATGTTTTGACATTCTGGTTTGGCAACCCAGCATCTCAATTGTTCCTGCTCCAATGTGGGGGTGCAGTTCCTCCAGATTTTCAGTGACTCATTATACAAGAGCTGAAAGTTAAAGAGACAATAGTAATCGAAATAGAGTTCAAAATATGCATTTAAGAAGGGGCATACGTTTGAGAAGTCCAAATCTTTGGCATTCTAATTTTTTACAAAGAATTTGATGGAAGGTTAGCTTTGGAGTGCCCAGCCAGCATGTGGATTATACCACAAATGCAAAATACATGACAAAATGGCCCTAAGTGTGAAGATCTTAGCTTAATGTGTCTTTCAATGCAACTCAGAAAATATTCATATAAATTGGAATATGACTTAGTGTTGCAGTTGAGATGGTATGTTTGAGGAAGGAGGAATTGGGAAAAGAAAGGAAATCTGTACTATGTGTCTTATAAACATCTCATTTAATTATTACAACTACTCTGGGAGATAGGTGGTGTTATTATTATCCTCATTTTACAGTTGAAAAAACTGAAACAGATTAAATGATTTGCTAGAGATCTGAGACTGAATTTTAACTCAAGTGTTCTTGACTCCAAGCTCAAAGTTCTATCCACATTTCTGCCCACAAACTGGAAAATGACTAAATAAGTTATGGTATGTGAATGCTATAGAATATTACTGTTCTGTAAGAAATGATCAGCAGGATGATTTCAGAGACGCCTTATGACTTACATGAACTAATTCTAAGTGAAATGAGTAGAGCCAGGAGATCATTGTACAAGACAACAACTAGTTTATATAATGATCAGTTCTGATGGACATGGTTCTTTTCAACAGTGAGGTGATTCATATCGGTTCCAATGGTTTTGTGGTGAAGAAAGCCATCTATATCCAGAGAGAGGACTGTAGGAACTGAGTATGGTTCATAACATAGCATTTTCATTCTTTTTGTTGTTGTTTGCTTGTATTTTATTCTTTTATGTTTTTTATTGTTTGATATGATTTTTTGGTACAGCAAGATAATTGTATAAATATGTATGCATATATTGGATTTAACATATATTTCTACTATGTTCAACATATATTGGATTACTTGCCATCTGGGAAGAGAGTGAAAGGAATAGGGAGAATTGGGAACACAAGGTTTTACAAGAGTTAATGTTAAAAAATTATCCATATGTATGTTTTGAAAATAAAAAGATTTAATTAAAAAAATACTCTATGCCCTGTGCTACCTCACTGCCTCAAGAGAGGCAGAGAGAGGAATTTGGTAAAGGAAAGGGAGAAGACTGATTGACTGACTGGCAGAGCCTCATGGGACTGTTGAACCTTGCTGGAATCACTTTAATCTCAAGATCCTCAGCTTTGCAGGATCAGGAATTTGACTTATTAGGCCCATCCAGGGGTGATTAAACTTCTGTTGGCTTATACAAACTAACCCCATTTACAAAAGGTCTGTTTATAATCTGTAATGCCTGTTTATTCTATGTTGAATAATATGAACTTCCATTTTAGAGTCTGCCTTTTTTGACTTCAAATTTTCAGTCTATAATTAATGTCTTTGGATCCTATAGCTTTCTTATATATTGACTACCATCAGGAATTTACATTTATAAAGTGTCAAATTAGGGTGAATTCGGCTTATTGGAGCAATAATGAGATATGAATCATTACAACAATACTTCTGTCCCAACTTCAGGACCCTTACAAAATTTTGAAAATTTCATGCATTTTTAATTAGCTTGTATTTGTTTTATTACAAACTATGCCTTTATCTCTAACCTCTATAGAACAGAAATTGATCAATTAGATAATCAACAAATCAAACTGACCTAAACATGTTTGGTTTAATAGCTACATAAGATACAAACTTAGAAGTATAAAGTTAGAGATTTGGGGATTGACGTAAAATCATTATTTTCTAAATATGGAGAAAGTCTCAGTATGGATAATCCTTCCACTGCTTCAGATCAGCAAACGCCCTGAAATTCAAGATCTGGAGCCCATAGGCCCCTTCTTTTACATATTTTTTCACTGATTCCTTTGTTATTCTTGACCTTTTGTTCTTCCATATGAACCTTGTCATTATTTTCCTTTTGAAAAATTATTATTTTCTCTTGAGAATTGCCTGGAGCCCTGAGAAGCTAAGAAATTTACCCAGGATAAAGGCAAAAGATTGTCCCTGTTCTCAAAGAGCTCACAATCTAATGAGGGAAGACTATACAAATAGCTATGAATAAACAAGGGCATTAAGTGGCTCACTGTATAGAGCACTGAGTATGGAGTCAAGAAAACTTGAATTCAAATGTGATCTCATACACTTGCTATTTGTGTGATACTGGGCGAGTCACTTAATTTCTATTTGTCTTAATTCACTGGAGAAGGAAATGGGAAACCACTCCAGCATCTTTACAAGAAAAATTCATGTTCAGCACTGTCATGTTATGGTCTATGGGGTCACAAAGAATTGGACATAACTGAAAAACAACAATAATATGTAAACTAAGTATATATTGGAAAAATTGGGGATATTACAGAGGGGAAAACACTGAGATTAAAGAGGATCAAGAAAACTTTTTTAAAAATTATTAAAGCTTTTTATTTTTCAGAGTATATGCATGGATAATTCTGTGATATTAACCCTTGCAAAACATTGTATTCCAATCCCCCCCATCTACCCTCTCCCCTATATGGCAAGTAGGCCAATATATGTTAAACATGGTAGAAATATTAACCCTTGCAAAACATTGTATTCCAATCCCCCCCATCTACCCTCTCCCCTATATGGCAAGTAGGCCAATATATGTTAAACATGGTAGAAATATATGTTAAATCCAATATATACATACATATAATTATTTTGCTGCACAAAAAATCAAATCAGACAGAAAAAATGAGAAAGAATATAAAATAGGAGCAAACAATAACAAAAAGAGTGAAAATACTATGTTGTGAACCACACTCAGTTCTGATAGTACTCTTTCTGGGTGCAAATGGCTCTCTTTATCATAAGATCATTGGAACTGATTTGAATCATCTAATTATTGAAGAGAGTCACATCCATCAGAATGGATCATTGTATAATCTTCTTGTTGCTGTGTATAATAATCTCCTGATTCTGCTCCCTTCACTCAGCATCAATTCATCTCTCCAGGCCTCTTTGAAATCATCCTGCTGGTCATTTCTTATAAAACAATAATATTCCATGACATTCATATACCATAACTTATTCAGCCATTCTCCAATTCATGGATATCCTCTCAGTTTCCAGTTTCTAGCCACTACAAACTTTTTTCCTGTCATCTTCTCCAATCTGAGAGGTATGTAGTGCTATCTCAGAGATGTCTTAATTTGTATTTCTCTGATCAATAATTATTTAGAGCCTCTTTTCATATGGCTAGAAATGTTTTCAATTTCTTTATCTGAAAATTGTCTGTTCACAACCTTTGACAATTTATCAATTGGAAAATGGCTTGAATTCTTATAAATTTGAGTCAGTTCTCTCTATATTTTAGAAATAAGGCCTTTATCAGAACCTGTGAATGCAAAACTGTTTTCCCAGTTTATTGCTTCCCTTCTAATCTTGTTTGCATCAATTTTGTTTGTACAAAAACTTTTTCACTTAATAAAATTAAAACTATCTATTTTGTGATCAATAATGATCTCCAGTTCTTCTTTGGTCACAAATTCCTTCCTCTTCCACAGATCTGAGATGTAACCTATCCTATGCTCTTCTAATTTGTTTATAATATCATTTTTATGTCTAGATCATGAACCCATTTTGACCTTACCAAGAAAGGTTTTTGAAAGAAGTATGGACTTGGGGGGTGAAGCCAAGATGGAAGATAAGGCACATGCGACTTTCTAAGTTCTTCTCATACCCTCATGACAAATTATTAAATTCAGTCTCAAAAATAGCGCCTGACTGGTAAAACCCATGAAGATTAGAAGTACAATAACTTACCAGCTGAAGATAATCTGGAAGATCGCCAGGAAAGGTTTGTCCTGAGGGGCTAGAGCAAATCAGCACAAACAAGGAGATAAGAGAGACTAGCATCTGGAGCAAACCAGGGATGGGGGTGGCCTCTGTGACTAGAAAAGTTATAGAGATGACTCTGCCATAGGCTGACTGCTCTGCCTTGATTACAAAGCAGACCAGGAGAGAAATTAAAGCCAAAGATAGAGGATACTCTAAAAACACCAGAACCTAACAAGATCTGGCTATACCCACCCCAAACCAGAACTGACTCAGCACAGACTGTACAGCACAGCTGTGCAGCTGCAATCTGCAGCACGAGGCTCTAGTGGGTAGTCACTAATCTGCATGACTGGAGGGTTCAGCGTGGGGGACCCTCTAATCTGCACAGTGGGGGGCTTGGCCTGGGGCAATAGAACTTCTGCATTGAGACTGTTCTTCCCTGCACAGATACATTTCCGGACTGGTCAGTGTGGGACTATTTGCCAATACCCCCAGCCCCACTGCAGGCTTTGGCTTGGGGTAGTGACACTTTTACTGCTCAGCCTCTAGCCCCAGGGCAGTTGCTAATCTGCACAACAGGATTCTTCACAGGATACTTCCACAGCTCAACCCAAGCCTAGTTACTTCCAGTGGAGAACTTTTTCTCAGAGCACTCCCATACCCCTCAGCTCTTTGCAGCCTGTTGGCAGGGCAGCTAGCGTCCATACACCTATCACTGCTCTGCAGAGGAAACTGGTAACCTCCTGGCCCTGAAGGCAGACCCTACAGGCTTTAAAAAATGAGTAAAAAATCAAAAAGACAATCGATAACTTCTATACAGAAAGAGAGCAGGTTTTCAACCCGAAGGAGACTAATAGCAGACAGTCTCCAGACAATTGTTGGTCCCCAACACAAAAGGCTCTCCTAGAAGAGACTATTAAAAATCTTAAAAAGAGCTAGAAGAAAAATGGGGAAAGAAAAGAGGAACTATGTAAGAGAAACAACTTTCTGAATTGTGAATTGGAAAAGGTAAAAAACTCTCAGGAAGTGCAGGGAAACAGAATTTGTGAATTGGAAAAGGTAAAGAAATCCCAGGAAAGTAGGATTTGTGAATTGGAAAAGATAAAGAATTCCCAAGAAAGTAGGATTTGTGAATTGGAAAAAGAAAATAACTCACTAAAAAAAAATTAGTGATATGGAAAAAAATTCCATAGAGCAAAACAACTCATTTAAAAACTCAATTGGACATATACAAAAAGAAGTAAAAAAAGCTAATGAAGAAAATTACTCATTAAAAATCAGAACTGAAGAAGTAGAAGTGAATGATTCATTGAGACATCAAGAATCAGTCAAGGAAAACAAAAAAAAAATGAAAAATTAGAAAAAACGTTAAATATCTACTTGTAAAAACATCAGATCTGGAAAATAGATCTAGGAGAGATAATCTGAGGATTATTGGACTCCCTGAAAATTATGATGAAATAAAGGTCTTAGATATTATTTTACAGAAAATCATCAAAGAGAACTGCCCAGGTGTAATAGAATCAGAAGGTAAAATAGGCATTGAAAGAATTCATTGAACACCTTCTGAAAAAGACCCTAAAATAAAAACTCCAAGGAATATTGTGGCCAAATTTCAGAACTATTAGACTAAGAAAAAAATATTACAAGCAGCCAGGAAAAAACAATTCAAATACTGAGGTGCCACAATAAGGGTCACTCAAGATCTGGCTGCCTCCACATTGAAGAATCAAAGGGCCTGGAATCTGATATTCCGAAAGGCAGAAGAAGTTGGAATGCAGCCAAGAATAAACTACCCAGCTAAGCTGAGCACTTTCTTCCATGGAAGAAGATGGACATTTAATGAAACAGATGGATTCGATTTGTTTCTAAGGAAAAAACTAGATCTAAACAAAAAATTTGATCTTCAACCATAGGACTCAAGAGAAGCAGAAAAAAGTAAAAGGAACTCTTGGGAACTGTATTTCTGTTGTGGATATACATAAAGACCACATGTATAATTTGATTTTACTGATATAACATAAAAAAGGGAAGTAGAAATGGAAAGGGGATAGTGTCAGAAAAAGGGAAAAGGGGAGATAAAAAGAGGGAAACTACATCCCATGAAGAGGCAAAGGAAATCTATCATATCTGAGGGAATTTAAAGGGGGAGGAATATTGGTTGAATCTTACTCTCATCAGAGTTGACTCAAAGAGAAAATAATTGACATTTGTTTTACAGAGAATCTTCTCTTAGCTCATTAAAAAGTGAGAGAGGAAAAGGGAAAAGGAAAGAAGTAATAAGGGAAGGGTACAAGAAAGGGAAAGAGATTCAAAGGGGTTGGGAGGGATCCTAAAGAGGGAGAGCTGTGTGACGCAAGTGGGGCCCATAAGTTTAATACTGCGGGGGGGAGGCAAGAAAAAAGCATAATCTGGGGATAATAAGATGGCAGAAAATACAGAATTAGTAATTTTAAGCATAAATGTGAATGGGATGAATGCTCCCATAAAGTGGAGGTGGATTGCAGACAAGATCAAAAGTTAGAACCCTACAATATGTTGTTTACAGGGAACACATTTAAAGCAGGGAGATACATACAGAGTAAAGGTAAAAGGCTGGAGCAGAATCTATTATGCTTCAGGTGAAGTCAAAAAAGCAGGAGTAGCTATCCTTATCTCAGATCAAGCAAAGCAAAAATCGATCTAATTAAAAGAAATAAGGAAGGAAACTATATCTTACTAAAGGGTAGCATAGACAATGAAGCAATATCAATACTAAACATATATGCATCAAATGATATAGCATCTAACTTCTTAAAGGAGAAGTTAAGAAAGTTTCAAAAAGAAATAGACAGCAAAACTATAACAGTGGGAGATCTCAGCCTTGCACTATCAGAATTAGATAAATCAAACCACAAAACAAATAAAAAAGAAATTAAAGAGGTAAATAGAATATTAGAAAAATTAGATATGATAAATCTTTGGAGAAAATTGAATGGTGACAGAAAGGAGTATATTTTTTTTGCAGCAGTTCATGGAACCTTTACAAAAATTGACCATATATTAGGACACAAAGACCTCAAAATTAAATGCAGGAAGGCAGAAATAGTAAATGCTTTCTTTTCAGATCTTGATGCAAGAAAAACTACATTCAACAATGAATTAGGGGTAAATAGACCAAAAAGTAATTGGAAACTAAATAATCTCATCTTAAAGAATGATTGAGTGAAACAGCAAATTATAGACACAATAATTTCACTCAAGATAATGACCATGATGAGACATCATACCAAAATTTGTGGGATGCAGCCAAAGCATAATAAGGGGAAATTTTATATCTTTAGTGTCTTACTTGAATAAAATAAAGAAAGAAAAGATCAATGAACTGTGCTTGCAACTTAAAAAGCTAGAAAAAGACCAAATTTAAAAACCCCAATCAAATACTAAACTTGAAATTCTAAAATTAAAAGGAGAAATTAATAATATTGAAAGCAAAAAAATATTGAATTAATAAATAAAACTAAGTTTGAGGTTTTATGAAAAAAACAACAAAATAGATAAATCTTTGGTAAATTTGATTAGAAAAAGGAAAGAAGAAAATTAAATTGTTAGTCTTAAAAATGAAAAGGGAGAACTTTCCACCAATGAAGAGGAAATTAGAGTAATAATAAGGAATTACTTTGTCCAACCTTATGCCAATAAATTTGATAACCTAAGTGAAATGGATGACTACCTCCAAAAATATAGGCTTCCCAGATTAACAGAGAAGGAAGTAAATTGCTTCAATAGTCCCATTTCAGAAAAAAAAAATCAAACAAGCTATTAATCAACTTCCTAAGAAAAAATTCCCAGGACCAGATGGATTTATATGTTAATTCTACCAAACATTTAAAGAACAATTATCCCCAATGCTATATAAACTATTTGAAAAAATAAGGAATGAAGGAGTCCTACCAAATTCCTTTTATGACACAGACATGGTACTGATAACCTAAATCAGGTAGGTTGAAAACAGAGAAAGAAAATTATAGACCAATCTCCCTAATGAATATTGATGCTAAAATCTTAAATAAGGTATTAGCAAAAAGACTACAGAAAATCATCCCCAGGATAATACACCATGATCAAGTAGGATATATATCAGGAATGCAGGGCTGGTTCAATATTAGGAAAACTATTAATATAATTGACCATATTAATAACTAAATTAACAAAAACCATATGATTATCTCAATAGATGCAGAAAAAGCATTTGATAAAATTTTGATAAAATCCAACATCCATTCTTATTAAAAACACCTGAGAGTATAGGAATAAATGGTCTTTTCCTTAAAATAATCAATAGCATGTATTTAAAACCATCAGTAAGCATCATATGTAATGGGGATAAATTGGAACCATTCCCAATAAGATCAGGAGTGAAACAAGGTTGCCCACTATCACCATTATTATTCAATATTGTATTAAAAATGCTAGCTTTGGCAGTAAGAGTTGAGAGAGATATTAAAGGAATTAGAATAGGTAATGAGGAAACCAAACTATCACTCTTTGCTGATGATATGATGGTATACTTAGCGAACTCCAGAGATTTTACTAAAAAGCTATTAGAAATAATTCATAACTTTAGCAAAGTTGCAGGATACAAACTAAATCCACATAAGTCATCAGCATTCTTATATATCACTAATGAAATCCAACAGTTAGAGTTACAAAAAGAAATTTCATTTAAAGTAACTACTGATAGTATAAAATATTTAGGAATCTAACTGCCAAGGGAAAATCAGAAACTCTATGAGCAAAACTACAAAACACTTTCCACACAAATAAAGTCAGATCTAACCAATTGGAAAAATATTAAATGCTCTTGGATAGGGCGAGTAAATACAATAAAGATGACAATACTACTTAAACTAATTTATTTATTTAGTGCTATACCAATCTGACTCCTAAAAAACTATTTTAATGACCTAGAAAAAATAACAACAAAGTTCATATGGAAAAACAAAAGGTTGAGAATTTCAAGGCAATTAATGAAAAAAAAATCAAATAAAGGTTGCCTAGCTGTACCAGATCTTAAATTATATTATAAAGCAGCAGTTACCAAAACCATTTGGTATTGGCTAAGAAATAGATTAGTTGATCAGTGGAATAGGTTAGGTTCGAAGGACAAAACAGCCAATAACTTTAATAATCTAGTGTTTGACAAACCCAAAGACCCCAGCTTTTGGGATAAGAACTCACTGTTTGACAAAAATTGCTGGGAAAAACTGGAAATTAGCATGGCAGAAACTAGGCATTGATCCACACTTAACACTGTACACCAAGATAAGGTCAAAATGGGTTCATGACCTAGGCATAAAGAATGAGATTATAAATAAATTAGAACATAGGATAGTTTACCTCTAAGACCTGTGGAAGAAGAAGTAATTTATGACCAAAGAAGAACTAAAGATCATTATTGATTATATCAAATTTAAAAGCTTTTGTACAAACAAAGCTAATGCAGACAAGATTAGAAGGGAAGCAATAAGCTGGGAAATCATTTTTACAGTCAAAGCTTCTGATAAAGGCCTCATTTCCAAAATATATCCAAAATGGCTCTAAGTTATAAGAAATCAAGCAATTCTCCAATTGATAAATGGTTAAAGGATATGAACAGACAATTCTCAGACAAAGAAATCGAAACTATTTCTAGCCACATGAAAAGATGCTCCAAGTCATTATTAATCAGAGAAATGCAAATTAAGACAACTCTTAGATACCAGTACATATCTGTCAGATTGGTTAGAATGACAGGGAAAGATAGCAATTTGGAACTATGATCAAAAAGTTATCAAACTGTGCATACCTTTTGATCCAGCAGTGTTACTACTGGGCTTATATCCCAAAGGGATTTTAAAGAAGGAAAAGGGACCTGTATGTGTAAGAATGTTTGTGGCAACCCTGTTTGTAGCGGCCAGAAACTGGAAACTGAGTGGATGCCCCTCAATTGGAGAATGGCTGAATAAATTGTGGTATATGAATATTATGGAATATTATTGTTCTGTAAGAAATGACCAGCAGGAGGATTTCAGAAAGGCCTGGAGAGACTTATATGAACTGATGCTGGCTGAAATGAGCAGGACCAGAAGATCATTATATACTTCAACAACAATACTATATGATGATCAACTCTGATGGATGTGGCCCTCTTCAACAATGAGATGAACCAAATCAGTTCCAATAGAGCAGTAATGAACTGAACCAGCTACATCCAGTGAGAGAATTCTAGGAGATGACTCTGAACCACTACATAGAATTCCCAATCCCTCTATGTTTGTCTGCCTGCATTTTTGATTTCCTTCATAGTCTAATTGTACACTATTTAAAAGTCCAATTCTTTTTGTACAGCAAAATAACTGTTTGGACATGTATACATATATTGTATTTAACTTATACTTCAATATATTTAACATGTATTGGTCAACCTGCCATCTGGGGGACAGAGTGGAGGGAAGAAGGGGAAAAATTGGAAAGAAAGGTTTTGCAATTATCAATGCTGAAAAATACCCATGCATATATCTTGTAAATAAAAAGCTATATAATAATAATAATAATAAAAGAAAATATAAGGCAAAACAGAAAAAAAGGATAATGAGTTCAGCTTTGAACCTGTTGAATTTATCTATGTTTATCCAGTTCTAGATGTCTAATAGGCATTTGTAGATGCTCAATCAAGGCAAACTCAAGGTTGGGAGAGAGGTTGTAGTTTGACAAGTGGATCTAAAAGTCATCTTCTTAGGGTAACAGTTGAAACCATGCAAGCTGAAGAAATCACCAAGTGAAATAGTATGAAGAGGGAAGAAAAGAGGATCTTAAACAAAATCTTGAGGGTTATTATGAGTTGTGATGTGAGCCAAACAAAATAGATAAGAAAGAAGCAAATCAGTTAGGTATGAAGAAAACCAGGAGAGAGCAGTGTTACAAAAATTAAAAGAGTAGAGAATATCAAAAAGGGGTGACTAAGGATTAAAGACTACAGAGAGCTCAGGAAGGATTAGGATTCAGAAAAGGCTTGATCTAAGTGCTTCAATTCAATTCAATTCATTCTTACATGTTTATGTATCTTGTCTCTGAAGATCATTGTATGTGTGTGTGTGTGTGTGTGTGTGTGTGTGTGTGTGTCTTAATCTTTGTGTTGGAGTGAGGCTTCTTTCTTAACAGCATAAAGCAATTCTATGGTTAAACTGAGGTAGGAAAGTTAATCTAAATTCTATGATGCTTTGTGTACTTTCTGTCTGAGATATTAACTTTCCTCAGTTTAGGAACTTCATCAGTATTTTCCTTTCCTAGTGATCTCAAGCCTTTAAAAAATTACAATGAGTGCTTCAGTTGTGATATTATGGTGTTGCTTCACCTGATTATATAAGAAAATAGAATTATTATCTAAGAATACTTGTAATACTGGGAAAGAATAGAGAGCAATGCTATGAGTAGTGACAAAAAGTTCAAGTGTTATTAATGACACTATTCACCAAGTATGTCCCAATTAAATGTTTCCTAATTGTTCCTATTGTACCTACAACATTAGTCTTCTAGTTTTCAGCAAATGGGATATTAATGAAATGTACCTCCAGTGCCTCTCTTATCCCTGTTATGTACACCCTTCTCCAAGTTAATCAAGTGAAGTCTCTTAAACACATCATTCTCTCTACACTTCTCTCATCATGAGGCAGATGCATCTAATATATTTTTTGATGGAGGTATTAACGATACAAAGTACTTCTATAGTTATTTAAATTCATTTCAGGACTTCCATTCATCAAACCTATTTTCATTGTTCAAGACACTGTTCTAGGTGGCATAAATTTTAAGAGAAAACTACAGGAGAGGGCACTACTTAAAACCAAAGAATGAATTCATAATGATAGAAATATAGTTCAAAAAGATATTTGGAAAAGGGAAAAAAGGCCTTCCTGATTTTTAGCAAACCGGAGCCATCATATCTGTTATCAGAAGAGGCTCATGGGAGACATAACATGGAATAATGGGTAGATTGGCATTGGAGTCAGGAAGATGTGGGATGGAATCTTACCTCAAACACTTATTTTCTGTGTGATCCTGGATAAGTCACTTGCCCTGTTTAAGTCTGTTGAATGGGAAATGATATCATCATGTAGGATTTGTCTGAGGATGCCATTAGATATTATGGATAAAGTACTTTACAGAAAGTGCTATAGAAAATGTCAACTATGATTATTATGCTCAGGAGCTGGCACAAAATAGAAACTGCTTCGCGGACAAAGGCCAAATTCTTCTTCTTTCATTATGTCACAAGGATCATGTCCTCATCTGGAAGCAGTGATCTGTGTTAATGATAATGCTGAGCACCAAATGTCTTTCCATGTTGATTATAGAATGGATCACTTTACTGATTGCTAGAAATCTATGTAGAATTATGTCTTTAAAGGATAAAGCAGAAAAGAAATAGGTTTAGGTCCTTTCTATTATGTAAATGATTCCATAATTTATGTTTGTTCCTCAGCATCTGGTGGCCAGGTCCCTTTCCTCTTTGTGAGTCTGTATATTTTCCTTTTGACTGACCTATTGGGTTCTGGTCCAGAGGAGAAATATCATACTTCATATTTCTGGGAGCTTAGAGTTTCATTCAAGTCTCTTTTCAATGGGTATATTTGAGTCTGGAAAGATTTAGAGATAGGACCTAAGCTGGTCAGGTAACCAGGGCTTTGTGATTGTTGATGAGAGGAGACCTTACGCTAATGCATATGCTTCTCTTTGAAAACACTTTGAGATCCCACTTGTGTCTAATAGTGAATTCTTGGGATTCTATATCTTTTTAATCAACCCTTTGAAATCCATTCTCTCCAAATCTAGGATGAATGTCAAAGAATAACTAACTTTTTTCTCCTTGTCTAATATAAATTTAAGATAGAATGGTCACCTCTATCACTGTTTAATGAGGCTATTTCCAGGGCTCTTAGGCACATAACACTAGACTGTCTCCACTGGATTCTAAGGAGATATGGTGTTAAAGGATTAAGTATTGATGTGACTTGGTTTACCTGATACATGCTACTTTGTGTTTCTCTTTCCACAGATTATTTGTATTGCATTATTGTCTGTAAAGGGTATATTTAGTATTTCCTTCACTTATTTAAACTTTCTCTGTGCCTTAAAACATTCTATTTTTATAAACATTATATTTGTGTAGAGAGAGATATGCTATTTTAATGTTCCTATTAGTTCTATACTCTGATTGTTTGTTCAGTTATATATTTTCCTTTTTAAATCTTTCTGATATATTTGTATATCTCTGAGAAAGAAACATGGAAGTTTATTATAGTTATTGTGTTTTTTTTTTGGTCATTCTGTTATCTTTCCCTTTATGAATTTGGATGCTATATCATTTGGTGTATGTATATTTGGTAGTCAAATCAGCTCATTCACTATGATTTCATTAAGCATAATAGTTTCTCCTTTTTTAATCTCTTTTATCATTGTGAATTTTTGTGTTTTTTCAAATAGCATCTTTTTTTTAAAGAAAAATCACCTGATGTTTTTTCTTGACTCTCATTTTCATTTTATATAAATCTTTCCTTTTTACATGTATTTCTGGCATATAGCTTATTATTGGTTTTTGTTTTCTTATTTATTCTTTCACTCTTTTATTTCATTGGAATATTGAATCCACTCACATTTAAAATGATTGCAAGACTTATATTTTCTACATTACTTATGGATCTTAATTCCATTCTTCCTTTAAATCATTATGCCATTTTTGCAATTAGTTTTATTTATGTTACTGTGATACTGTTCTTTCCACAGATTCCTCTCCCCAATCTTGTTTTATCTTTTATATCCCAAGTTTTTTGAAATTATTTAAATTATTAATTATTTTTTCACTTCATTTATTTATTTTATTTTATTTATCTTCCTCTTCTGACTTTTCTGTTCCCACTTCCCCATTAATGGGTTGGTTCAAAATCCTTTCTCTCTGCTTCAACCACTTTTTAAAAGTAAAAAAATTTTTTTTTGTTGAAGATATTATTCTTTTGCTCTTCACTCATTATTTCCCTTCCTTTACAGTCTCAACCATATTTTTTTTTGATTTATGCCCTATATCCTTAATTCATTTTTAAAAATTCTTTTTTGTATCTTACGCCAAAGTGTCAAATTTAAACTTCCACTTATACATCATTTCAATGTAATTTACCTCATAGATTTCATCCCATTCTCCACATTTTTTGATTGCCTACCCAGAAATATAGTTAATCCTCAACTTTCAAGGGAAAAGTCCTAGGAAATGGCATGGAAATAAAAAAAAAATGATTGTTGATACATTGAACCTATGGGAAACAGGGCATTAAGTTCTTGTGACCACCAAAAACTGTAATACTATATTAGACCATATTTATTCCATGTAAGGGGCTTAATAGGATCATTTTTTTTCAATCATTAAGAAAAATGTTTGTGGCCTAGATATTAACTATTTTGTAAATGGTTGGAGAACTCACCTGTATACATAAAGAATTAATGTTAATTTATATTATTAAAGAGCCATTTTCCAAATGATAAAAAGTCTGAGCATATGATAGGTTGTTTTTAAAGGAAGAAATTCAAGTTACCAATAGTTATGGGGCCTGTATGTGCACGAATGTTTGTGGCAGCCCTTTTTGTAGTGGCTAGAAACTGGAAACTGAATGGATGTCCATCAGTTGGAGAATGGCTGAATAAATTGTGGTATATGAAAATTATGGAATATTACTGTTCTGTAAGAAATGACCAACAGGATGATTTCAGAAAGGCCTGGAGAGACTTACACGAACTGATGCTGAGTGAAATGAGCAGGACCAGGAGATCATTATATACTTCAACAACAATACTAGATGATGACCAGTTCTGATGGATCAGGCCATCCTCAGCAACGAGATCAACCAAATCATTTCTAATGGAGCAGTAATGAACTGAACTAGCTATGCCCAG
Source organism: Sarcophilus harrisii (assembly GCF_902635505.1). NCBI lineage: Eukaryota > Metazoa > Chordata > Mammalia > Dasyuromorphia > Dasyuridae > Sarcophilus > Sarcophilus harrisii. The sequence goes on from NC_045428.1 coordinate 522,785,276, forward strand.
AAAAAGAACTCTGGGAGATGACTAAAAACCATTACATTGAATTCCCAATCCCTATATTTATGCACACATGCATTTTTGATTTCCTTCACAAGCTAATTGTACAATAATTCAGAGTCTGATTCTTTTTGTACAGCAAAATAATGTTTTGGTCATGTATACTTATTGTGTATCTAAGTTATATTTTAATATATTTAACATCTACTGGTCATCCTGCCATCTAGGGGAGGGGGTGTGGGGGGGTAAGAGGTGAAAAATTGGAACAAGAGGTTTGGCAATTGTTAATCCTGTAAAGTTACCCATGTATATATCCTGTAAATAAAAGGATATTAAATAAAAAAAAATAGTTATGGGGAAAATGCTTTAAATCAATAATTAGATCAGATTGAAATTTAAATAACTCTGGGGTTTCACCTTGCAAATATCATATTGTCAGGTGATAAAAAGAGAAATGGAAAATGTGGAGGAAGTATGAGGAAACAGGTACATTAAAGATTGCTGAAACTACACTTTTATACATATAAAAACATATATTTTATGTTTTATTAACATAAATAATGTTAATATTTATTTAATAAATATTTAATAAATAAAAATAATAAATAATGTTCTATAAAAACATTAATCTATAAGGATTAATTAATTAAACTCACTTTTCCTGACAAAGTAACCATGAAATAACCCATAAAATAGAGTTCACAAAATAAAATTGGTAACATGCAAAACATTTTTCTCAATAAGAATTCCCTAGAATTCTATAACCTTTTGTGCTAACATTTTAATCAAAAAATTATTTGAGACGATATTCACTATTCATAAACTTAAAATGTACAGGACTGTAAGTACTATATGGTAAATAAAATTCTTAAAATAAACCATTTTTAAACCTGAATCTTTCATTATCAGATGGCACTGTAAAGACATTGTAATGTATGCTACAGTACTATAAACCTCACTACCTTTGCTGTCCTTGAAAACAAAGGGAAAGGTTGTTGGGACTTTGGTTGCTATTTCAGGAAGATGCCAAGACTGGAGAGGTCTCAATATCATCTCTCACAAGCTGCCCTTCCCAGCAAATGGATGGAGTTAGAGATCATAAAGGACACAACAGCTTGAAATACTTTCTACCTTTATGGGAACATAATGAATCTTCCAATTTGTTAGCTTCAAAGTGCTCTGGTGGCTGCAGACATTCTGCCATGATTTTCATCTAACATTTTTATTTTCTCTATAAGCTGCACCAGTGTCTTTGCATTTTTGAACTTAGTTTGCAAATGACTTGCACTACACTTTGGGGGGGGTATAATTGCAATACAAAACTTGAATTTTAAAGACAATAAAAATATGTAGCAAATGCATAGACAGCTATTTATAACAGTAGGGTGAATAAGACCAGTGAAATGCTTACTAGGATACCAGTTTCTTCATTAACATGCATGCATTATACTTTCCATTTTTTTCTCTACTATGCATAAGTGCAAATGTGTGTGGTTGCCAATGTGAAAGTGAAAATTACTAATAATATGAATACTTCAAATAGGGGTTACAAATGGTGAAGACTAACTGAAAAAAATGTGTTGCTATGGTAGGAGTCATTTTGTATCTCAGATTATGAGGCTATATTAACTCTTGGTCTTATCATGAAAGATCTTTATTCCTAAGGCTATGTTATCTTTTCTCTGGTTCTTCACCTCCTTCTACCATTTGAATTCTGGTTGCTAGTGGCTGCTACATAACCTCTCATATGTTGGATGTTGTCCAGGAAATTATAATTCTTTCTCAAAAAAAGTAGTATCATAATGTGCAAGTTCACTCCCAATTTCCAGCAAGAAACCTTTCAAAAGGAACAGGTATTAGGACCATATTTATGCCATATAAGGGACTTAATAGGATCATTTCTTTTCAATCATTGAAAGAAATGTTTGTGGCCTAATTATTAACTATTTTGTAAATGGTTGTTAGAACTCATCTGTATAAATAAGGAACTAATTCAAAATTATGCAATTCTCCAATTGTACCAATTCTTCCAAATTATACCATTCTCCAAATGATTAAAAAGTCTAAGGAGATTAATAGGTAGTTTTCAAAGGAAGAAATCCAAGCTATCAAAGGCCATATGGAAAAAAATTTTAAATTGCTAATTACATCAGAGTGGATTAAAACAACTCTGGGGTTCTACCTTGCAACTATCATATTATCAGTTGATAAAAAGGGCAATGAAAAATGTGAGAAGGACTGTGAGGAAAGAGGTATATTAAAACATTATTGGTGCACCCATGAACTGGCCTAGCCATTCTAGAAAACAATGTCTATACTCTGAAGAGATCAGAGTAAGAGAAAGATGACCATGTTCAAAAGAACCTTTGTACAAAAATTATTTATAGAAATGGTTGAACAAGTTATGGTACTGAACATGATGGAATACCATTGTGCTCTAAGAATGATAATAGGAACTATTTCAGAGAAGCCTGGGAAAATTTGTATGAACTCATGCAAAGTGAGCAGAACCAGGAGAATAACTTCTACAACACAATAATTTTATTCAAACAACTTTGAAAGACTTGAAAATGCTAATATACACTAACCACAATTAATTCCAGATGACTTAGAAGGAGCATGCTGTCCAGTTCCAGAGAGGTGATGGATTTGGAGTATAAAATCAGACTTTTGAACATGGCCAATGTGGGAATTTGTTTAATTGACTATACAAAATTTTAACTTTTTTTTGTTTGTTTTTGTTTTTGTTTTCTTAGTGGGAGGAGGGAGAAAGAAGGAAAAGCTAGGGAAAGAAAGGAGAATATTGATTAACAATAAAATAAAATTTAATTGTGAATTAAAGTATTTTTATATATATGGATCAATTTTTTCTTTCTTTTTTCTATCTGGAATAGTCCTATATAATGGTATTGTTGGCTAAAAGGGTAACTTTGGTTTAATAGTTTGGGGGCCATTGTTCCAAATTACTTTCCAAAATGTCTAGATCAGTTCAAAGCACAGCTCTCTTGCATTTGTTATTTTTCCTTGACTAGCGTGAGATGGTGCCTCAGAATTGTCTTAATTTGTATTGATCTAATTGTAATCCAAGTCCCAGATTGGTATGAGACTTCCATACCATTGTCATGGTATGGTGGAGATCAGTGTCACACAGGTGTGTGTGGGCAAGAGTGAGATAGATAAAAACTTCAGTCTCATTAGTCTTCTTATGTTTTTTCAATCTCATGAAGTGTCTTTAGTGCCTTGACCATCTTCAATTTTTTGAGATTTCTTTGAGTTGTGCAGTTATTTTGGGTGCTTCTGGCTTCCAGATTCAAGAGAAAAAATTGTTAATAGCAATCCCATTTCAGGTTGCTGAAGGGAGACTAAGACTCTGAAAAGAAAGTGATATGAGAGGAGTAGGCAGTTTCTATTATGTCTCTATCCCCAACTTGCTATACTTAAGACTTCAGGGAATTTCCCTTTAGATAAGATTTGAACTCTCTTGGCTGAGTCTAATTAATCTCACTTTCAATGACAGAGCTCCTTTACTCTGTATTGTCTGGTACATATTCTCCTTTTTATATTTTATCTGATTTCTGTTTTACTACTGGGCTCATATTGCTTTCTATGGATGTTCATTGTGGTATTGGTATGTGGTGGGAAAGGAGTCTTTGATATAAATCTTGGGCTCTCCCTTTCCTATTAAGAAATAGAAACTAGAATTTTAGCTTAAATCTGAAAACCATAATCCCTAGATAAACTATATAAGGGAGCAGATGGATATAATTCTAGCCTTTGAATTCTGGACTACTTCCTCTCTTGACAAGAAATAATTGGAGAAGGATAGGGAGAGAAGGGTCCAGAGATAGTTGTTCAAACCACACAACAGTATCCCCATTCTACATTTGGAGGATATTACATATTTTAATGATAATATTTTTATTTACTTATAAATACATAATTTTTACTATATATAATTATTTTATTCTGATCCTTACTTGTGTTATTTCTTTCTTTCTCAGTGGAAATATTTATATTTCCAAATACCCATAAAAGGTAATTTTCAACATTTATCTTTGCAAGATTTTGCATTCCAATTTTTTTCTCCATTCCTTTCTTATGTCCTTTCTCCCCAAGATAGCAAACAATCTGATGTAGATTATATATGTGCAATACTTTTGAACGTATCTCCATATTTGCCATGTTGTGCAAGAAAAATCAGACCAAAAGAAAAAAAAACCATGAAAAAGAAAAAAATGAGCAAGCAAGCAAACAAAACAGGTGAAAATACTATGCTTTCATCCACATTTTATTCACAATCAGTCTCCATAATTCTCTTCTGGAAGCAGATGGCATTTTCCATCCCAAGTCTATTGTAATTAGCATGATCACTGTGTTGCTGAGAAAAGCTAAGTCTATCATAGTTGATCATCACATAATCTTGCTGTTTATTATATGATATTTTCCTGGTTCTGCTCATGTCATTCAATCCATGTATATCTTTCCAGGTTTTTATGAAATAAGCCTGCAGACATTACATAATCATTATTGATTTAGAGCAATAATGTCAGACTCAAATAGAAAGGTATTTCTGTGGTGAGATGTTCACTTAGAAAATCACTAATTAACATTATTTTGTATTGTATTTTTATTTTTTTTGCTAAACATTTCACAGTTTCATTTTAATCTGATTCTTGTTGTATTTAGCTATGAGTTTTATACCTCTGAGTTAGAACTTTTTTTCATTTGCCTATTGGTGACTTGAATTTCTTTTCCATCAAAACTTTGTTCATTATCCTTAGACTGTTTATCAGTTAGAAAATGGCTTTTATTCCTATAAATTTAAATCAGTTCCTTTATATTTTGAGATTTTTGCCAGAGAAATTTTACTCATTTCCCTGTTTCTCTTCTAATATTATTTGCATTGTTTTTGTTTACACAAATCATTTAAATTTTATTTCATCAATATTATTCACTTACCTTTTGTGATTTGTTTATTTCTTATTTGTCATGGACTCCTTCCCTATTCCCAGATCTAGCAGATTAACTTTTCCTTGCTCTGCTATTTTGTTCAGGATATCACCCTTTATGTTCTTACCATGTACCCATTTGGAGTATATCTTGGTATACAGTGTAAGCTATTGCTCTATACCTACTTTTTATCTATAAAGCCTAACTTTCTAGTCTTCTTACAATTTATACCACACTTCCCCATTTCATTACTTTCCAGTGGTATTCCTTAAACAAAATACTTCATCTCCTGAGTTGGGATATTTTCACTGACTGTTCCACATGCCTGCAATTCTTCCCATCTTCATTTCTGCCCTTGGCTTTCTTGACTGTCTCTTAACTGTCTTCAAGTCCCAACCCTCTAATCTTCTAGACAAAACCTTTCTTAATCCCTCTTAATGCTAGAGTCTTCCCTCTCTTGATTATTTCCTATTTATCCTGTATGTAGCACTTTTGTACATAATTGTTTGCATGCTGTTTCTCCCATTAGATTGTGAATTCCTTAAGGGCAGGTACTGTCTTTTTCTTTTTTTTTCTTGTATCCCCAGCACTTAATTCAGTGCTTGTCACACTCTGGTATTTAATAAAAGTTTATTGACTGCCAAATTACCTTCCAGCTTTCCCAATGGTTTTTGTCAGATAAAGAGCCCTTATTCCAATGGTTGAATCTTTGGATTAATAAACACTAAAGTACTCTTCACATTTGATTCTAAATGTCATGTACCTAAAACATTACACTGATTAACCTGTCTATTTCTAATTTAATACCAAATTATTTTGGAATAGTTTGAGATCTGGTATTGGTAGACATTTTTTCTTCCATCTTTTTTAATTAATTCCCTTGAGATTCTTAACCTTTTGTTCTTCTTGATGAATTTTGTTTTTGTTCCCCCCCCCCCCAAGCTTTATAAAGTAATCCTTTGATAGTTTGATTGGTATGGAACTGAATAAATAAAATAATTTAGACAGGATTGTCATTTTTATTATACTTGCTTGACCTGATCAGTTCATATTTCTCTAGTTTTAAAGATGTCTTTATTTATGTAAAGTGTTTTATAGTTGTATTCATATAGTTCCTATGTGTACCTTGGCATGTCAATGGTCAAATATCTTATGCTTTATATAGTTATTTTAAATGGAATTTCTCTTTCTAGCTCTTCCTCTTGTATTTCTAATCTCCCTTCCATTGGAACTGAAGCCCTATTATAGTTTTATGTATCTTCTATTCCTATCCTGGATGTAGTCCATTTCTATCACATAATTGGATAGAATCAGTGTTTCCTGAATCTTGTGTGGTGTAGGGTTTGGAGTAAGCCATCATCAAGAGGTGATCATGCAAAGACCAGCTCAGGGGGGGTCCTGAAACACCTTTGAAGTTTATTTCTTTGGCTATATTAGATACATGGGATAGATTTAAGGGTAGGGATACTAAATGAAAGATTTAAATATTTCAATATATTACTCCACAAGACTTTTACCTCGTATGTTGTTTCTAGCTTTTTGTCTTGTTGAGGCAACATGCTTTAATGGAAAGAACACCCACTGTGGAATCACACACACACAAAAGAAATGGGTTCAGATTTTGCTCCTGATGTTTGCTCCTGATGTTGCTTTGTTGGTTAAGTTGCTTTGTTGGTTAAGTTACTTAACTTATTGTTAATTAGTTAGTTAGTTAACTTATTTAAGTAACTTATTGAGGTTTCAGTTTCTTCCTCAATGAAGGGGTTGTGCCGGATTTTTCTAAGATCTCTTGCTGTTCAACACTTGTAGTTTCATGTAATTATTATAGATTTGATAGATATTTCTTTCTTTTGAGATTGTTAGGTTGTATAATAAACAACTACCTGCAGCTTGAAAAGCCTTTGATAAAATATCTTATATTATTTTAGGGGAAAGTAGAGAAATATAAATTAGATAATAACCCAATTATGAGAATTCTAAATTATTTGTATTGTTGTATCAAAAAAAAAAAAAAAAAACAACCCCAAAAAACAATCCTTGATGGTACATTAGCAGTTTGGAAGGAGTTTCCTAGTGTAGTATCTCAGAGAACTGTCTCTGGCTTTGTGTAACTTAACATTTTTATCAATGATAAGGAAAAAGATATAGATAGCACTCATCAAATATGTAGATTATGCAAAACTAGGAGTGATAACTAATGTGTTATATGACAGAGGCAATATCTAATAAAATCTTGGGCTTGGGCTTATAAAAACAATTAAAAGAATAAGTACAAAATTTTACAGATAGGTTAAAATCATTGTAACAGGGTCAAGATGGAGGAAATCATGGCTGGATAGTAGTTGATTTGAAAAAGATCCTGGAGTTTTAGCATATTGGCACATAGTAGGCACTTTCAATGCTAATTGAATTAAATCAAATGATTACAAACTCAATGAATCAACAATGTGATATACCAGCCCAAAAGCTAATGCAGTATTTTTTGGAGGACATTTTAATAGAATATTTAATGGAAATCAATGTAAGTGCCACATTTGGGTTCAAATAATTCACTACACAAGTAAGGGATTGAGGAGATATGATTAAATAGAAGCTCACATTAAAAAGATTTATAACATCTTACAGATTGGGACATCTGACAAATTGTCATTCAGTCAATCAATCAGTAAACATTCTTTAAAAACTTGTCAGCTATAGGTACTCATTACTAGGTTTATAAAAAAAAAGGTGAAAACCACCTTGTTCTTGATGAACAATGGAAGAGACAACATACAAATAATTATGTGCAAACAAGCTATGTACAGGATAAACTGGAAACACTCAGCAGAAGGAAAGCATTAGAATTAGGAAGGATCAGGAAAGTCTTCATGTAGAGGGTGAGATTTTACTTGGGACTTGAAGGAAGTCAGGGTAGCTAGGAGGCAGAAAGGTGAGGGAACATTCCTTTCATGGGGGACAGCAAACAAAAGAGCCGATAAAGGAGGAGAATAAGTAGAATGAGGGGACTGAAGATGAAGAGGAGTACTGATTGAAGCATGGGTGTTTTCCTGAAAATATGAAGACATCTTTCTTTGCCTTCAAGTATTTAAAAAATTGTTGTGTGGTAGAGGAATAAGACTTACTCTTTTGGGCCTTAGGAAGTTCTATTCACTGCATCCACAATTAGGGCCATCCAAATAGTAAGGGGCTTCCTTAGGAGGAGATAGTAGGTTCTCAGTTATTGAAGTTCTTTAAGAAAAGGCTAGATGGTGACTTGCTGGGAATATTGTAGATAGAATTCTGGCTTGGTTGTTATGGGTTGGACTAGATGACCTCTGAGATATTTTTCAGTTCACTATCTATAAGTTCTTTTTCCTAGAAATTTAGCACTTCAGGGGAGGAAAGCTATAAGAAGGATTGGCAGAGTCAAAGGAAAATATTTTTAGGATAGGGGAGACATGAGTATGTTTATGGATAGGAGGAAGGAGCCAGTAATAATAGCTGGTGTTTATATAACACACACATACACATATATAACACTCTAAGATACATAAAGCACTTTACTATACTATTTCATTTGATCCTATAACAACCCTGTGAGATAGGTACTTTCTTTTATAGATGAAGGAATCGAGGCCCAGGGAAATTATGTGGTTTCACAGCTAGCTAGTAAGTTGGAGACAGAGTTCAAACCCCTTCCTTTCCTGACTCCAGGTACAGAGAGCCGGAGATTGAAGATCAAAGATAGATACAGGGAGACAGAAGACAGAAAGATGTACACACACACACACACACACACACACACAGTGATAGAGGAAGATGGACACAGAAAAATAGGGAGACATTGAAATAGGTATAAGAAGAGAGGTAGAAAAAGAACAATGTGTGAAGATCCCAGAGCAGCATGAAGACAGGAATAAGGACATTAATAGATGGATTTAAAGGCATAAGTGGAGGAATGAGGAAGGAAGGTTAAAAAGGATTATTATGATGTTCTGATACTAAAAGGAAGGAGATAACTTATGTAGAAATGGCAACAATTTGGTAGAAAGTGCAAAGACAGTTATCCAATCTCAGTAATGGCAGCCATTAAGATTTCTTTTGGTCATAAAGAGATTTTCATTCTTTATATAAACTTCTGTGATATCCATTTCAGTGAATTATTAAAGGAGAATAACCTTAGGAGGGTCTTTTTATGAACTAGGAACTGAAGAAATGACAGTGCCCATTCTGCCTAGCACACACTTTTGTGTGTGTATGCTTTTTATTTTATAGTAAGCTCCTGAGCATATTCATTGTACTTTGGGGCTCAGATGAGGTAATTGGGAAAGGGATGCTGGAAGTTAAAAAAAAAGTCATATGAGAAAGGTTAGCGTGGGAGAAAGACACACTGTGGAGAATTTATATTTGTGCATTCTGCCTACTTCTGTGATTCATCTGGATCTCTGCACCCCCATAATCAGCAAGCTATACCATGTAAAGTGATGCTTTCTAAAAAGGCAATGAAAACAAAAGCCATTACAGAAGAAGCACACACCCAGCACTCCCATTCCTGACGAATGTTAACAAGTACATTTCTTTAGGAGCTAATCCATTAGAACGAAGTCCTGTGTAACTTTGTAATTTTTGGTGAAACAGTTGTTTTAATTGGTCAAGAAACATCTACTTCTCTCCCCCAAGTCCCATACTTATCTCTTATGAATTTTCAGGTTTACTCTTTACTGTAAATTTTGATTAGGAGAGACAACAAGATAGTAGTAATTATAGAGAGGGGGAAAAGGACTCTGAGTACAGAGTAAGCATGGGAAGAGGGAATAGTTATATAAAAGGGAATCTATCCATACTTAGCAAGTCCCCTCTATGATCCTGCCTGCTTTCCTTGCCAGGTGTGGCAATTTCCATTCAATTCACTTCTCCCAAATATTTATTAAGTACCTATATTCATAAAGGCACCATGTTAGGTGTATAGAATGGAAAACAAGACAGCCTCCTCCAAGAGTTTACAGAATCTGCCAGAGGATTTATTTGTATAAATCACCACAACATAATTTTGGAAATGTTTAAATACACTCTCTGAGGCTTCAAAGATTCTGTGAATTTTTGAATGTTAGTAATACTTTCAACAATGCATACTATAACCATCTTTGCTTGTTCATCCTGGTGATTTGCCTTCACGTCCTCTAATAAGTTTGCCTCAAAGATGTATATCCAAGGGTTTGGGGACCTTCCTGGAGTGCTTAAAAAGGGCAAATAAAGTCTTCAGAGCTTCCAGGATGCTGTGACTGATTATAAATGGTTGGACTTTTAGGAACCTCCAGTAATTATTTTAACAGACAGAGAAGAAGGTGGGAGAAACTAGTTTATTTGAGTTACTAATTTGTCAATCTCAGTTTTTCCATTTTATAAATGGGGATAATGCAATTACTCATTGTACAAGATTGTTGTGAGGATTAAATTAGATAATATATATAAAACATTTTAAGAAACTTAAAATGCTATGTAATTGTTAGCTATCATCATCATAGCTATCATTTTGGTTTTCTTGTTGTAAGTGGCAGAAAGGGCACTGGAACATAAAGTGTGATTTGGCAGATGATTAGCTGGGTACAAAGAGAGAGAGGAAATAATCAATGACAACTTTGAGCCTAACAAACTGGGAGAATGGCAGATTCTGGAACACAGAAGACAAAATCCATAATTTTATTCAAGATTAATCATTTTTTCATCAGTATGACTGATTGTTTTTGTAGACATGGCTAAATCTAAGGTATACTCTGAGTCTGACTGAGTCAGGCACTACAAAAACCTAGTTGAAAAAAGTTTTCTGTTGTGGGATAACTTCCAGAAATTGTGGAAGTTGTGGGTAAAGATGGCTTAGTGATTGTAAGGGAAGACATAGTATAGCAGAAATAATTCTAAGACTGAAATTATGAGGGTTCAGTTCCTGCCTCTGATTTATGCTATCTTGGACAAATTGCTGAATGTTTTTAAGCTTCTGTTTTCTCATCTTCAAAGAGGCTAACAATAACTTAAATGATTTAGGCACACACCTACCTGAAAAGCAGATGGAATTAGATAATGATAAATTAAAATCTATTTTAGGACTCCATTGGGTTTCCTAGCAAAAAGGAAACTTCATGGGCTAGCTTTATGGACTAATAGCCCCAAATAAAGTAGAGAAAAAAAGGAAAGAGGGAATGAGGAAGTGAGAAGAAAGAGGAATAGAGATAGAAAGAGACAAAAACACAGAGAGAAGGAGAAAGAAAGACAGAGAACAGTATAGTGATAGTCTCTTTCAGGGGGCTGGAAAAAACCTTCAATATTGCCTCTGACCTTATCTACCATAAGAAAAGAAAATTCTGTCTGTGTGCATCTCCCTTGTATTTTCCATACAAGTCTTATCAGGCTTTTTCTTTTCTCTTTTTTTTTTTTATTATAGTAACTTTTTTAATGGACAGAATCCATGCCAGGGTAATTTTTTTTTTTTTTACAACATTTCCCTCACACTTCTGTTCCGACCTCCCCACCCCCCCCTCCCCTAGATGGCAAGGCCTATATTGGAATATGTCCTAGTATATCCTAGATACAATATAAGATCCAAACAGTTTTCTTGTTGCACAGGGAGAATTGATTCAGAAAGTAAAATAACCGGGAAGAAAACAAAATGCAAACAATTTACATTCATTTCCCAGTGTTTTTTCTTTGGGTGTAGCTGCTTCTGCCCATCATTGATTAATTGAAACTGAATTAGGTCTCTTTTTAATTTGATGTAATCAAAATTTTCTATTTTGTGATCAATAATGGTCTCTAGTTCGTCTTTAGTCACAAATTTCTTTCCTCCACAAGTCCTCTGTTCCTCCAATTTGTTTATAATCTCTTTTTCAAACTGGACCCATTTTGATCTTTATCTTGGTATAGTTAAGTGTGGGTCCAGCCCACCCGCAACTAATTTCCAGATCCCAGCAGTTTTGTCAAATAATGAATTCTTATCCCGTTAGGATCTTTGGGTTTGTCAAACACTAAATTGCTATAGTTGATATTCTGTTCGAACCTAATCTGTTCCACTGATCAACTAATTATTTCTAGCCAATACCAAAATGGTTTTGGTGACTGCTGCTTTAAAAGTTTTAGATCAGGTACAGTTAGCCACCTTCATTTGATTTTTTTTCTTCATTAATTCTTTTGAGATTCTTACCTTTTATTATTCCATAGAATTTTGTTTTATTTTTTCTAGACTTAAAATATTTTTTGGAAGTCTGATTGGAAGCACTAAATAAATAGATTAGTTTAGGAGTATTGTCATCTTTATTATATTCGCCGACCTATCCAGGAAAATGAATTTTTCCAATTTTAAAGCTCCATTTTTAAAGTTTTGTAATTTAGCTCATATAATTTTGACTTTCCTTTGGAAGATCCCAAATATTTTATGCTGTCAACAGTTATTCTGAATAATTTTCTTTGATCTCTTGCTGTTGGATTTGTTATGATGTAAAAATGTGAGGATTTATGGGGATTTATTTAAACCGAACCTTTGCTAAAGTTATGGGATTATTTTAATAGCTTTTTCGGAATTTAGGGGTCCCAAGTATACCATCATATCATTCAAGAGGATAGTTTGGTTTCCCACGCCTATTCTGATTCTTTAATCTCTTTCTCAACTCTTATTGCCTAGGCTAGTGTTTCTAATACAATATTGAATAATAAACGGGGGGAACCTTGTTTTACCCCAGATCTTATTGGGAAAGATTCCAATTTTCCCCATTGATATGATGCACTGATGGTTTAAAAATCCCTGACATTTTAAGAAAAGTCCAATTCCTATACCTCTGTTTTTATTGTGGTGTTGATTTTACAAATGCTTTTTCTGCATCTATTGAGATGATCATTGGTTTTGTTAAAGCAAATTTGACTATATCAATAAGCAAACTAATAGTTTTCCTAATATTGCAGCCCTGTGTTCCTGGTATAAACCTACTTTAAGTGTATTATCCAGAATGATTTTCTGTAATCTTTTCAATTTTTATTCAAGATTTTAGCATCGAATTCATTAGAGAGATTGGTCATAATTTTCTTTTCTGTTTTCGCCTCCTGGTTTGGACAGTACCTGTCTGTGTCATAAAAGGAGTTTGGTAGGACCTTCAGTCCCTATTTTTTCAAATATTTATATACATTGGGGTTAATTGTTCTTTAAATGTTTGGAGAATTCAATGTAAACCATCTTCCTGGGGATTTTTTCTTAGGGCTTGGTTAAAGTTTTGTTCATTTCTTTTTCTAAGATGGGATGTTTAGGAATTTACTTTTCCCGTTAATCTGGGGATATTTTGAAGAAATTTCTTCCATTTCATTTGTTTCAAATTTATTGCCATAAAGTTAAAGTAATTTAATATTGCTCTAATTTTCTTCAAGGGAGTTCTCCTTTTCATTTTAAGACTAAAATTTACCTCTTTCCTTTTTTAATCAGATTTACTAAGGGTTTGCTTTTGTTGGTTTTTTCAAGAACCAACTCTTAGTTTTATTAATTAATTCAATAGTTTTTTATTTTTCAATTTTATTGATCTCCCTTTTTTTAGAATTTCAAGTTTAGTGTTTGATGGGGTTTTAATTTTTTTCGAGCATTTTTAGTTGAAGCCCAATTCTGACCTTTCTTTTTTTTATGCAAGTGTCTAGAATGAAATTTCCCTTTTCCGCTTTTCTCATCCCAACATTTTTGATATGATTTCATTATTGTTTTTCGGGGAAGATTAACTAGATTTTGTTTCACCCAATCATTCTTTAGTATAATTTTTAGTTTCCAATTATTTTTGGTCTACTTTCCCGGCTTTTTGTTGAGTGTAATTTTATTGCATCGTGGTTAAAAGGATTATTTATATTTCTGCCTTTACTGCATTTGGTTTATTTTAGTCCCAATATATGGTCTATTTTGTATAGGTTCCATGAACTGCTGAAAAGAAATTACCCTTCGCCCACGTTTTCTAGAGGTCTATCATATCTAACTTTTCTGTTTCCCATTTACCTCTTTTCTTTTCTTATTTATTTTTTGGGATTTGAACTAATTCTGAGAGGGCAAGGGAGATCTCCCATATTATGTTTTGCTACACTTCTTGCAGCTCTCTTTAATTTCCTTTTAAGAATTAGATGCTACACCATTTGGCATATATTTTTATTGATATTGTTTTAATTTATGCTACCTTTAGCAAGATATAGTGCCCTTCCTTATCTCTTTTAATTAGACATTTTGTTTTTGCTTGATCTGAGATCAGGACTACCCTGCTTTTTTTGATTCACCGAAGCATAGTAGATTTTGCCCATCCTTTTACCTTTATTCTATGTATCTCCCTGTTTCAGGTTTGTTTCCTGTAAACAAATAGTGGATTCTTGGCTTTTAACCATTCTGCTAATCGTTTCCTTTTATGGGGAGTTTACCCATTCACATTTATGGTTAAAATTACCAATTTGTATTACTTGCCATCTTGTTAACCCCTATTTATGTTTTCTCCCTTCTTTTCTCCCTTACCCCTTCCTAGTATTAAAGTGAGCACCACTTGCTTCTCCAGCCCTCCCTTTTAGATTCCCTCCTCCCCACCAAGTTCCTCCCCATCTTACTTTTTCCCCACAGTTTCTGTATTCCCCTTCTGCTTTTATTCTTCCTTTTTCATTTTCCCTTCACTTTTCAATGAGATGGGAGAAGTTTCACCAACATTGAGTATGTTCAAAAATTTTTCTTAAAGTAATTTTATGGGTAAAATCCCACTATATTCATCCCCTCCATTCTTTCCCTAGATATAATAGGTTTCGCCTTTGTGAGAATAGTGCCCAACCCTTTTTTCTGATACTGTCCTTTTTCCACCCCTAATTTCTAGAACAAGGATACATGTATTTTTATACATCTTAAAGAAATATAGTTCCCAAGATTTCTTTTTACCTTTAGTTTTTCTTGAGTTCATATTTGCAGATCAAACTTTGTTAAGTTCGTTTTTCACCCAAAAATAGGTGAAATTACTTTTTGTTGAATGACCATCTTCTTCCTGAAAAAGATGCTCCTGGCTGGGTAAGTTATTTTTGGTTGTATATGAGTTCTTGCCTTTCGGAATATCAATTGGCCTTTAGATCTTTTTTAATTGATGTCAGATCTTGGGAATCCTTATTGTGGCCTCATATTTGAATTGGGTTTTTCAGCGTTGGAATTTTTTTTCCTTTGTTTGAGGGTTCTGCCTTCCACCTTATTTCTTGGTGTTTTGATTTTAGGATCCCTTTCGGGGTGATCAATGAACCTTTCAATGTCTATTTTACCCTCTGTTTCTATGACTTTTGGGCAGTTCTTTGATAATTTCCTGGAAAATGTCCAGGCTCTTTTTTCATTGTATTTTCTGGGAGTCCAAAACCCTTGCTCTCCTAGACTTGTTTTCCAGGTCTGTTGTTTTCCCAGAAGGTATTTACATTTTTCTCCATTGTTTGGTTTTTTTTTTGTTTTGATGATTTTCTTGTTCCTTGAGTCATTCAATTCCATTTTTCTATTCTTGATTTTCAATGACGGTTTTTTCATCACTTTTTAAAATCTTTTCTAATTGTCCAATTTTTCATGGAAGTTTTTCCATTTGAATTTTATTTTTTAGAGAGCTATTTTTCTGTTTCCAGTTCACTAATCCTTTTTCGGGGATTTGTTTTTTTATCCACTTGTCTTTAAGGAGTGGGATGACTTCCGACTCTTCCAAGCCTCCCTCCTTTTCCCATTTTTTTTCTAGCCTCTTGTGAGAGCCTTTAATTTCTTCATGAGATTCTCGGCTGAGGAAAGATGATTCCTTCTTGGGGATTCATGGGAGACAGTCTTTTTTTAGTCCTCAATCAAGGTTTAGAGTCTGTTCTCTGTCTGTATAAAAGCTGTCAATCGTTAAAGTCCTTTCTAACTTTTTGCTCATTTTGTCAGAGAAGAATCAGAGACAAACTAGCAAAGAAAAAAAAGGAAAAAAAAAAACCCAAATGGAATCTGCCTTTTTGGGGGAGGGGCTGGGTGGCGTCACCAAGCTTCCTCTACAGACTGCGGGGGCAGCAGCGAGGCACTAGCAGGACTGTGTTGCGCCTGCGCTCTGAGACTCTGAGAGCGTGCTGAGACACTGTGGGGGAAGGGTGGCCAGTCTCAAGGAACTCCAGCTGTTTGGGGTTGTATTCTTCACCTCTCCTTCCCCCCTCCCCACCCTCCCCCGTGTTTTTAGCTTCTCTGCTGGGCTACTGACTTGCTGCCAGGGCAAAGTATCCAATCCTGTAGTGGAGCTTTCCCCGCAGAGACGGCTGAGATCACACCCCAGCCCCCTCTGGTCTGCTCGGCTGTGAGCTGCCTGCCGAGCTCTCGCTGCCACTGTCTGCCCTCAGCCTGTGCCTGATCTAAAACCGTCCCGCCCTCGAGCAAAAACAGACCTTTCCTAGTGAATCTCAAGGATGTCTTCTCTTGGTAACTGGTTGTGGGTTTTTTTTTTTCAGTCAGGCATTAATTCAGAGGCTTGTAATGAGATGGATTCTGAGAGAAAATGCGGAGCTTACACAGCTGTGTGCCTCCTCGCCGCCATCTTGGCCGGAAGTCCGTCAGGCTTTTTCTTATTGAAATTTTAATAGTCAGTTCCTGAGCACTTCCTGCCATCTTCTCAGAGTAGGAAGCAAAACTGTACTTTCTGTATTTGAAGATTATGTCTGCAGTTTAGGATCACCATTTGGGTCTGTGAGCCTCCTCTTTTAAAGGACAATTTGTAGAACTTAGAAAAGCAAAATCTTCTTTGTTTTAAGCCACTTTTTCACTCTAAGGACATGGTCCATTGATCGTTCCCTTTCTGGGTTATTCTGGTGCAGGTTGAGTGTGTGTGTGTGTGTGTGTGAAAGGCACATAATTAAGTCCATGATTAACTCCTAGGAGGAAATAGCATTCTAATAGACAATGTCAATATTGACAACAATAACTGGACAGGCTCCTATGTGGGTGAATACTCCCTCGTTTAGTTCGGTCAATATAATATTAATATTCTTTTGGAAATTACCTAGGAAAAAAGAAGTTGGCTTCCAGGATACTTTTGTTACTGCTATATCTGCACTTTTTTTTTTTTTTTTTATAACCAGCTACCTTACTCTCTGGGACCAGGCTTTTAAGGTCAAGAGAGAAAGGGGGCCCTAGGCCATTTCTTTATTTGCTTTCCTAGCATGTTAGCAGTATGAAATATTTAGAGTGCATGTTAATTGGGCTACATCTATGAAATTAAAAAAAAGTCCAGTTATGAAACAAAAAACAAAACACACCCAATCCCCTGGAGCTTTGGTCTAAAAATGCCAGCTATTCAGATGTTTCTATATATGTGTTGTTGCCAGCTGAGGCCTATTTGCTAAGAGTGGACAAGGGGATTTTGAAAGAAATGACTTGGAAATCCTTAAAACAAACTCCTTTATGCTATTGTTACTCCTTAGACTTGCTAATGTTTTCATTGTTTTTCCTGTGATTGCCAAACCCTAACCTGGTAAATTGGTTGATAGTCATCTTCTTACCCCACTTGAATCTGACTTCATAGCCTCTAATATGTCCTTGTATAAAATATTTATGTATGTTATTCAGTCATTTCAGTCATGTGCAGCTTTTCATTACCTCATTTGGGGTTTTCTTGGCAAAGAAAATGGAGGGGTTTGCCATTTCTTTTTCCAATTCATTTTTACAGATGAGGAAACTGAGGCAAACAAAATTAAGTGTCTTGCTGTAGGCCACACAACTAATGTGTTTGAAGCCAGATTTGAATTTAAGGAGATGTGTCTTCCTGACTCTTAGCCCAGCACCCTATCCACTGAGCTACCTAACTGTATGTATGTAGATGTGTGTATATATGTATATGTATATATGTATATCTATCTATATATGTATACATACATACACATATTTACATATAAATGTTCCCTTTATTTTATTGATGTATGTATTCCTTCCAGGGACAGAAATCATAAAATATGTACTCATCAGAAATTTTATTAAGCATTTCTTACTGTGTACTGTGCTAAGTGCTAAGGATATGAAGACAAAAGCAAAACTGCCCCTGCCCTGCAGGAGTGCCTTAGAAGAAAATCTTTACAAATTACTGTGGCTAAAAAATTCATCACTTTGCAACCAACTGATGAAAAACTCAGTTTATTGTCTCATGACATGACTTTAAGTTCATAACCATTTATGAATGAGAGCCATATTTCTCCTTTTTTTTTCTCTGCCTCTTCCTTACCTTCCCCCTCCCCAATCTCATTTTCTTTCTCTGCTAGGACAATATTTAGCCTCAGATAAAACTAAATTTAGCATTATCAAAGATGGTTAGTTGGGTTAGTGAAGATGGTTTCAAAGAGATACAAATTAAGACAATAAGAAGCAAAGTGACTAGAATCCATCTCAGTTGTTAGGTAGTAGATTTCAAAAAGGTGAAAACCAAACAATCCACCCCTTCTGCCTCCCCCTCCCTTCCCTTCCCTTCCTCTTCCTCCTCCCAATACAAAATAAGCTTCAAAGTAAGTGTTGTGACCACAGGCAAAACAGGTGGTTCCACTCTTATTCTACGTTGTGCTAAATGAAGTTTAAACTTTCAATGTTTAGTCCGTTTTTTGAAAAAAAAATAAAGCAACAATTTCTCTTAGGGCAGAAAAGAGACTGTTGCTTCCTGCCAACTCTTCCAAAATAGGGAATGGATTGTAACTCCACCTTTCAAGGCAAACGAGTTTCCATTCAGCTGAGATTTAGCATGGAAAATTTCAGCATCAAATGATCACTTCCCACAGGATTTGAGGGAGTAGGAATTCAATCATCCAATTCAATTTAAGGAATATCTATGAAAAACCTACTATGTGTTATGGCCTTAGAAGATGGAATAAAAATGAAATGAACCTTTGTTCTCAAGGAATTTCTATTCTGTTGGATGAGGTTTCCTACAACGTTGAGACAGATAAGAAAATTCAAAAGAATTGTAAGAAGGGAAGAGAACCAACACATGATGGGATTGTGGGGAGAGTTGGATCAAGAATAGCAGAACACAGTAACTCAATTCTGTTACTTAGATTGATGCCATCTGCTCTACTGAGTGAATACCAGCAGGAAAGCGAGAAACTCATTCCCCATAGTTCTGATGGTTTTCTGTAGTTACTAGAAACCAAAGAACCCAAATGGAAGCATCAGATAGACCCTTAAAGCAGAAACAATTGTCTTTGGTTTATTTGAAAGGCATTGACTTAATCTGGAACTTCTATTTTGTGAAAGCACAAAGGAATCAGAAAAAAAAAAAAAAAACTAGTACTTTCTGGTCTAGGCTTGCTATGTGGTAAGATTTGGACTGAAAATTTCATTTGCATATGTGCAGGAATGGGATGGGGAAAGGACCCTGAAAATGATCATATTTTTGATTTGATATGGACTGGCACACAACATCTGCCTTTGGACTCTAAATCATTGCTGAGTTTGAAGAAAAGGTGCCTGACTGCAATTCCTTAGGATTTCATGCTCCATGCTGTCCTGATCTGACAGAAACCCAAGGGATACCCCTGGACAACATACTAACCCCTTCACCTGCTCCTTAGTCATCCCGCTAACCACAGCTGCAAATTCATGTCAGGGATGTCTGTCCCTGAATGCTTCTAGCCTATATAAAGGCTAGAATTAAGACAGATGAAGACCTTGTCTTTAATATTTATGAGAAGAAAATGAGAGAATTTTCTTGGTGAATGGGAGCTGTCCCCAAAGGCTATTTCTATTCTGTTGGAAGGGATTTCCTACAGCAAGGAGACAGATAAGCAAATTCAAAGGAATCACAAGAAGGAGAGAGAACCAAAACATAATGGGATTGTGGGGAGAATTGGATCAGGAATAGCATATACTATACTATACTAGACCTGAATGTTCTTACTTCATGATTCCAGTTCCTCTCTTCAAGTCAGGCTTTTGAGGGAAACTCAAATTTCTTTTCTTTTCTTTCTCAAAAGACTTTTATTATTTTCAATTGGTTGTGGGAACAAAAGTTACTCAGTGTATTTAAAGTTATAGGAATGTTTCCCTTTTCACTATTCCTTGTTTTGGTTTGGAATCACCAGCAGATATCTTAGACTTGAGACACCACCTCCCTGATGGCTTGAAAAATGGCATCCTTGTCAGTGCCAAAGATCTTCAGCAGTTCTGCAGGCTTGCTATTTCTCAGGAAGATGGGCACCTCCAAGTGAGTGATGTTGATGCCAGATTCACCCACTACAGCAGTAGCCACAGCCTCCTCTATGCTACCTTCATAGTAATAATCCTCCACAGTCACATAGGCCATGGGTTGCACAAGTACTTTTAAGGATAGGTTTCTTATGCAGGGTCTTAATTGTAAAGGGATAAAGCACCTAAATATTGATATTTCCTTTCTTCAGCTGCTCTGTAACTGCCAAGGCTTCTTGTCGATTCACTCCAGTGCAATCACAGCGTTTCTGCCTCAGGTGAGCCAATAGTATTTCTCAAAGCCCCACCATCCTACAGGAAGTCACTTGGTCATCCTTGCTCTTCAGGATCACCTGGATGTTTTCATTGTTGTTGCAAATGATTTCATTTTCTGGATGTCTGGTCCTTATGAAACAGATGTCCTTTGTGTTGGCAACTAATTCCACTGCTTTCTCAGTAGCCACAGTTTCCCTCAGGTAAAAAACTGTCCCATTGGCAATACTCTGGAACATGGCAAAGTCATCAAAGGACATCTGGGAAGGACCATCTTCACTGATGGATGCCTTGCAGTGCAATCCATATAAGTTGATGTTGCTCTCAGAAATGGTGGGCATGTAGATCTGGTTAAAGGCTTGGTGAAGAAGGCAGCAAAAGTGCTGCAGAAGGGTACACTCCTGTCCTATGTAGCACAGTCCACAGTGATGCTCACCATGTTTTGTTATGCAGTGAAACATTCAATGAAACAATCAGGGTGCTCTTTATTGAATAGCTCTGAAAAGGTGGAATTCTTGGTGTCCCTATCCAGGGCAATCTCTCAATCACCGATTTGCCCTAGTTTGGCCACCATAATGCCATCATCTTTGTAAGAGATTAGTCTTCAAATTTGCAATTCGGGGGAGATGCCATCCAGATGAAAACTCAACTTTCTAACCAGAAATGGGGTTTAAAAATAGCAAGCAACATATTTTTCAAGAAGCTAAAAAATCCATGTATTTCATGTACAGATTTCAAAAATTTCTGACCTGGTATAAACTTAGTAATAGCTATTTAGAAAATGCCTTGAATTTACTTTGTTCTTTTTGAGGAAGAGAAACTTGACGTTCTTGCAAATCCCCTTGTACTTACTCCAAATGAAACATTCAAGGTCCAAAGAATTCATTATCTAACAAAGTAGTATATTTTTTTTTTTGCTTCCTAAAACCAAGGATGAGAACACAGCTTTGAAAATTGTTTGAATGCCAATTGTACATTTGCCTAAAAGATTATTTTATGAATAACTCACACAAAGTAAGCACTCACATGTATGTCAGAAGAAATGATACAAGGATATTCTTAATGTCTCTCTGAAGAACTTTGGTGAAGGTTCTGTACCCTATGAGCAAAGTAGAATTATGGTAGCTCAAAAGAAATGTTAGATACACAAATTTAGAGACATCTCCATCCCAAATATTCATATGTGCCTGATCTGTGGTACTGCCTTCCAAAGTCATATTGGTTTAATTAGTCACAATCAGACATACTGTACCTTGACTTCAATATAATGATGCCATTTTGGGACTTTTCAAGTGCAAAGAACAACAATGAATGAACAAATGAATGAATGATATACTTAAATATTAACTCCTTGTGGCATTTAAGGTCTTTCATTTTAATTTCTTACCCTTCCTATTTTTCAACTTATTTCTCTATACTATCCAATATAACTTCTCTACTATAGTCTGCTTTTATTTTGTAATTTTGTTTTTCAGTTGTTTCAATCATGTCCTACTCTTCATAACCCCATTTGGGGTTTTCTTGGCAAAGATGGTTTGCCTTTTTTTCTCTAGAGGATCCATTTTGTCAGGCAATCAAAAGCTAATTTTCCTAGAATTGCACAACTAGGAAATACTGGCTGGATTTGAACTCAGGTCTTCTTTACTTCAAACCCAGTATTCTATCCACTAAGCCCTTCACTGCCTTCTGAATCACCAATTTAGTTCCATCTTTTCATAAACATAACATTTTTCTCTGTCTCCTTTGTGCCTTCATTAAAATGATATCCTCTTTCCTATATAGATCCTTCTCCTCTGGTAAGAGAGGACTCTAATTCTATTTTCCCCTTTAAATCTTATAATTATTGGAAAGGGACCTCATATTTTACAGATGAGGAAACAGAATCCTATTGGGATCCCAAGACTGCATAGGTAAGAAGTGGAAGAGGAGGATTTATACCTAGATCCTTTGATTCTGCATTCAACATTCTTTCTACATTAATTTTTACTCATACTACTGAACTCCACATTGATTTTATTTTGGATTCCCTAATGCATTATTCTATAAAATTTTGTGCTACATGATGTATCATTTTATTTTATATGAATGTCAGTATTATATAATGGATAATAAGCTGCCTTTGCAGTCAGGAGGAATGGGATTAAAGTCCCATTTTGGACATTTATTGGCTCTGTGATCTTAGCTAGGCAAGATATATAACCTCAGTGATCCTAGATACTTTCCTAAGACAAGTTGCTTACTAGGTGCAAATTGGTGGAGGAAATTTCCTCATTGGAAGTTCACTGTTAAAAATAATCAGAAATCTGTTCAGTTTTATGATCTTGTACTGTGTACTAATGACTTCATTATTGTGTTATGTATAATTATTCTATTTATTAATGATTACATATTGGGCTCATTTTTACAATTTTTTCCATACTAAATTATATGCTCATTCAGAGGGGAGCCAGTACCTAATTGAACTTTAAAATCTTCCTCACACCCTTTATTTACTATTCTAGGGTACCTAGCATTTATATAAAAATAGCTTGGCTGAATATAGGGGGTAGCTATTTTATTGTGCAGCTGTAGCTATTTTGTGGGTGTGAGTTTTATTTTGGGGTGTTTAGTGAGTGGCCCCTTACACTCTTGTTAATAGTCTCCATCACAGCGTTTCTGCCTCAGCTGAGCCAATAGTATTTCTCAAAGCCCCACCATCCTACAGGAAGTAAACATGCTTGGGCCTACGGCTATGTTTTTCAGAAATCAGATAGCTGGCTAATCGACATCAGCTGGGCTAAGCACATTTTCAGCAGGCATGTATGCTGGAAAGTACTACTGTATTACTTTCATTTTAAAACTTAAAAAAAACATTGGAAATGAAACAAAGCTAGGGCAAAGTATTAGAATGTGTTAGCCCTTAGTGACATTAAGGGGGCAGAATAGTAAATGGAATTAAAGCATAGGATAGGTAAAATTCTCTTGATCTTTGGTAGAGCCCAGGGGTTTATGCGATTGTATATACATATAATATACACACACACACACATATATATATATATATATATATATGCATGTCCATATATGCATATTTTTTTCTTTTTTAATAGTATATTATTTTCCCAAATAGTTTATTTTTTTAAACATTCATTTTTGTAAAACTTTGTAAACACACATATATTACACAAATACTTTGGGATTATAAAAAAATAATCTTTTAAACACCATGGTTTTTTATCCACATTATTAAAAACTTTATTTAAAAATTAGAATGCCATAGAAATCACAGAAAGTATTTTATAAGCTTTATGCATTTCTCCAACACTTTTGGTGGCATTCTCAAGAGAGGCTGCCAAATTTCCCAGATAGCTGGGGGACAACAGAAATTAATTTGTCCTATATAGTCCCTGGGAAACCATTTACCACCGTGTCTTGAGTTGTTTAAGTTGCCTTTAGTCTCTCACACCTTCCTTTAGGAATCCTGGAGGAATGAGCAGTTTTGTGAATTTTGGCTAGTTTCAATTAAGGATAGCCTCCCTTTGCCCCTCCATTCCAAACCAAGCCACAGATGGACTCCCTTCTAGTCTACCATGTCGAGAAATACTGAGCCTTGGGGGCTGAAAGAGCCACTGACAATAAGCACACCTCTGCTTCATTCCTCCTCCTCTTTGGTTCTTCTATTTACCCAGGGAGGATCTGGCAACCTCCACCCTGCAAACTGGATGGATTCCCCGCCATGCCGGGTACAATTTCCAGGAGCACCATCCCTGCCCTGGAAAAGCACACAAAGGGCAGATTACCTCACAGACCACTGGGGAAATTCCCCATTACCCTGCGGGCAGGCTGACCCTTTAAATAGCATTCATCTGGGATTAGGGCCTCCCCCCCAACCTTCCTTTAAACACACTTTCCTTTTACATAGGGGACAGTAATTGTTGTACAAAGCAGTTTTATTTTATCTTTTGGTTGAATAAATATTGGATTTTCCTTCTTATCCTACTGAAATAAAACTGATTAGCACTAAATCTTTGGTAGTAATGTGTTCTTTAGCCTCCAAACCTTACTAATATTTAAAAGTGTTCATTCAGATCTCAACCACATGGTCTTCTCTTTAGCCAGCTAACAGCTATCTCTGTGTTCCTCTCTTAATTGGGGTGAGATCAAGTTCATTCATAACTCTGTGACCCTAGGTAAGTCATTTATTCTCTGTCTACCTTAGTTTCTTCATCCTTTTCCTATTTTGTCTTCCCCTGGGTGTCTTCCTACTTAATAATAATTAGTTTTTAAAATTTTCAAACAATATGGTCCTTTATCTACAATATTGTTAATTAAAAATTAAAATACTATTGAAGTCGCATTTCATAAAACATTTTATAAGCTTTATGTGTTCCTTCAGCCGTTTAGGGCACATCTTCAAGGGAGACTGCAGATTTCCTAGATAACTGGAAACATCCCCTTCCTTCCTTCCTTCCTTCCTTCCTTCCTTCCTTCCTTCCTTCCTTCCTTCCTTCCTTCCTTCCTTCCTTCCTTCCTTCCTTCCTTCCTTCCTTCCCTTCCTTCCTTCCTTCCTTCCTTCCTTCCTTCCTTCCTTCCTTCCTTCCTTCCTTCCTTCCTTCCTTCCTTCCTTCCTTCCTTCCTTCCTTCCTGCTAAGGCAGATTGAGGTTGTAATTTCATGACGGTCCCAGATCTTTTTCAAGATAAATTGCTGAATATGTCTCCTATCATCAGCTGGATTGGCCACGTGTTCAGCTGCTTTTGATTGTTATAATAATGGAACCCACTGGAATGCATTACTGTTCAGACGTCTGTCTTTGTCCTATGGGCCCAGTTTAGGTATAAGGTGGTTTAGACTCCACAGCTTCTCTGTCTTGCCCTTGCAGGGTGGAATTGAGTGGATGCTCTGTCAGTGGCCTCCCAAGAAAATGGGTAATATTGGCTATCACCATGAAATAAATAACCTTTGGATCATGTTATCAGAAAAGAAAAGCTTGGACTGGAAGAAGAAAAGAGGAAGGAGGAGGGCTGGAGGGAGGGTGAGTCATTCTAAAGTGTATGCTGATGCAGGGCTCTTAAAGGAACCCTGGGGTTTTTGAAGGAGAAAGTGCTTAAAGGCAGTTTATGTAGCCAGAAGTGAGGTGGTAAACTGTTGCATTGGGGCCAATATAGGGGCATTTTGGCACGCCTATTTATTAGGCTGTGGTACTCCCTGGTTATCCGATACCTTTGTGGCTCTCTCTGTGAATGCCCCATGAGGGGCTTGGGTGAAAATGTAGAGCTTTTAAGCATTTTAATGTTCTTTCTATTGCATTTTAATTTTTAATAAAACTTTTAATAAAGCTCTGTTTAAAGGGCCACAGGGATCAAAAGACTCCATTTAACAAGGAGTACAAATATTGTGTGACTGGGATTGAGAGAGATGGCCTTAAGGAGAACATGGTATATCCCTTTCAAGTAAATGCAATAACATTTCTATTGGAGTGGGGAGAAAGAAAAGATATACACACACATGGTGTGGGAATGGAGAATGGCGTGATCAGGAAAAGGAGATTTGGGAGGCAGATAGTAGAAAGGATTGAGGGCCAGGCTTGGTGTTGGAAAAACTTGGATTCAAGTTCCAGTTTCGCAGAATTTTACAGATTTGAGAGTTGGAAGGGATATACCATTTAATAAATGCTAATTGACTGATTGATCTTAGTAGGCTTTAAGTTCAACCAATAAACCAAAGGAATATATATATATATCATACTCAATATATGATTGTCCAGCTTCTTTGTGAAGACATCAGAACTGCACTAACTCTGGAGACAGGCCAGTCCAAAGTCCTGCCTCTGGCATAGCTCTGGACAGATCCCTGAAACTGTGCCCTCATGTAGGTCCCTACTAACTGTGACAGTGAATTGTCCATTAATTAAGAAAATTCCCACACTTGGAGTTTTCTAAGTTTAAGAAATCACAGATTGGAAGCAAGATCTCTATCTCTGTGCATATGACAAATGATCACATATGTATATACAGATGCACATCTATATAACTGTATTATTTGTTGTGCTGGGCAGTCAGTAATTCCAGTCTTTGTAAGAAATTGCTGAGCTTTTGGCATCCTGAAATAGCCGCCTCTTCACATGATGGTCACATTGCTCCAAAGACAGTGTGCTACACCGTGCCAAAATTCTTCTGTTTCGTTTGCATGAAATTGAACTGACAGATATACCTGTCTATTTTGAGGTCCAAGAAAATGTCTTGTTAGAAACGTGTGAAAATATATTATATGACAGACACTGAAAATGTCTCAGATGCAGCAATAAATTGATTGTGGTTTTTGGACCAGATGTGAACTAAGTTTAGAATTCACTGGGCTGGTCTGTATTCTAGCTCTCCTGCTTAAGCAAACAGAAAGAAGTGTCTACTTTTCAATGAAGCCCATTATGTGAGAAGGAGGGTTTCTGGGTTTTTTCCCCTGCTCTCTGATGATAGAAAATTAGAGGCATCCTAAAAGTCAAGGATATTTCTTCTTCTTTCCAACAGTTGTACAAAAGATCAGAATTAAACAAGGGACAAATAAGCCTCTGTTTTTGTTCATATCCTCAAGGTCAGACCCTGTCCACAAAGCTCTGTGGTAGTAATGAGCCTTATTGTTTAGTTTTGCAGATCCCCAACAGTTGTATTACATAATCAAGGAGGAGAATGCAAAGATTTGTTTTGATAGTATATTTCAATTGAATTCAATTTTCAAATTTAATCTCTAGTGGCACTGAATCCAGGCTCAGTTAATAAAATAAGCAGAAGTAACCTGAAATATTATAGGATCTCTTAGAGACCAAAAGAAACTGTCCACAGATGTGTTTGGAGGATTACTGCTGTTGTCTTCTTATGTGTTTCTAAATACCCCCAACTTGGCAAATGTGAGGCTTATTTTACATGCTGATTTGCTATGAGAAGTTACCTCATTTTCCATTTAAATCCTAGTTGCACACAGAGCTTTAATGCTAAAAGGAAAAAAAAAGGTACTTAGTGTGACTCATCTTGCAAGAAGATTCATTTCTTAGCTGTTTATTAATCTTATTTGATTTAACAAATATTACTGACTACATGCTATGTCCTTCACCCACTGAGTTAATTAGTAATTATTAAGGACCTACTATATGCCAGGTGGGTCAGCTTGGTGGCACATGAATAGAGTTCAAACCTGGCCATAGATACTTACTAGCTGTGTGATCCTGGGCAATTCATTTACCTCTGTTTGCCTCAGTTTTCCCATCTGTAAAAATGAGCTAGAGAAGGAAATGGCAAATCACTTCTGTATCTTTGCCAAGAAGACCTCAAATGGGATCATGAAGGATCTTATATGATTGAAAGAGAACTGAAAAACAACAAAAAATGTTAGCTCTGACCTCACAAGAACAATTTAAGACAGAGTCAAACATGCTGCCTGGATAGAAGTACCCAAACCAGATTAAAATCTAATTGGGAAACATTCAACAAAATTAATCAAATAAATAAATATATTAAATAAATATTAATAAACAGCATAGTCCAAAAAACAACACAAGGTAGATAACATTACATTTAAAAATTAAGTCAACATGCAGCCCTCAGAGATCTCTATGTACCAATTAGTGTCTCTCCCTACTGTCCCCCCCTTTCTATTGGAATTTTACACCACTGGTTTAAGATGCTGTGTAGACAAGACAAACGTAGAATGAAACAATCCAAAATTTTATTTGTATGTTTGCCTAAATGTTTGAGCTTAGAAATGCTCTAATGATTCAGAGAAGAGAAGGAGAAATCAGTGTAGGTCAAACTAATTGGGAAAGGGTGCCTGGTAGAAGTGTGATGTTATATGAAAGGCAGGATTTAGATAGAAAAGCAGGAAAAGATGGGGTGGGGACTCTGAGCAAAGGCACAGAAGATGGAGTGACCTTTGCTGCACTGGGTAACTCATTTAACTTTTCTTGCTCTAAATTTTCTCTTTTGTTAAATGAGAGAAATAGAATTGGATGATCTCTCATGTCTCTTGGTTCCTTCCTACTCTCAATCTTTGATCCTATGAACATGGAAAATTCATAACCTGGTGATATCATCTGGAACAGGGGAATTGATGACAGAGACTGTTCTAGGTCTTAAAATGTAGGGGAATTACAGCACTTACATTAGAAAATGAATCCTTCAGGGGATCCCCCAGGTTGATTTGTGAGCACAAAGGGTGTTTTATTGCTGGAGAGAATGTCAGGATTCCCTCCCCTAAGCAGCATGAAGTTCCAAATGGTTATTACTCAGCTGATACAGGGCTGGGAGTTTCCGAGAGTTGTTCATGAAATGAATAGATCTCCTTTAAGTAACTGCATGGAGAGAAGGAAATGGGGAGGGGGGCATCAGGGAAGGGGAGAAGAGGAAGTGAGTCCAGGCAGTAACAGGTGCTCACAATTTCCCTTTAATTTTCCTCAGTTGCCTGAAGGCAAGGAGAAGGGTGAAATCAGAAAATGTAGAAAAGGAGAAAGAAAACCTATGTGGATTTAGGGAGACAGAAGGCAAAAGGCTCAGTTATTTAGAATACTTGTGGTAAGAATCAGACTTTCAAAACAGGTCGGTGAGTGCTCTCCTCAAGAGTTTATGTGATCACCCATACGACATGCTCTAACTCTTCCTTTTAAAAATCTACAGAGACAGGATCCTTATAGCACTTAAAATCCAGGATATTCGTTTTCAGAACTCTTGCTCTTGCTACTGGAAAAGTCGCTTATTTTTCTCAGAGCTGAATTTCCTCATATGTAAAAGAGGAGATAATAACTATACTTCCTACATCACAGAATTGTTTCTGAAGAAAGAACTTTGTAATCTAGAAAGAACTGTAATTTGAAGTCAAGTAAAATTGGCAAGCTTTGTCTACTCATGTCCACATTCAACAGTGTATGGCTGGGCAGTGGGCCCAGTACCACTGAAAGGTGGAGTGAGTTAGTATCCTGGACACCTGCGTATTGCTAAGGAAGCTGGCTGGGGGTTCCTGTGGATAAGGAAGTGTGCACGCCAGAAACAGCAGCCTTGCTTTATTCATCTACTATATCTTTGTCATCATCTGAGAAAGGATGGAAAGGAGTCTTTTCCAAACTTAGGAAATGTAAGAGACTTAGATCTTAAAGGAAATCACAACATAGAATGACCCACCTCTAAGCTAGGATGATGCAAGATGACTGGAGACAGGAAATCAGGAAGAGAAGGCCATGCTATTTTTTGATATTATTCTACTTTCAAAATAGTGATTGTCATGTGTGTAAAATAAGATGGACTTTTTTTTCTGTTAAGCTCTGGAGTGGAGGTGACCATAATTTTTTTAAAAAATTCTTTTATTATGAATTTAACAAATATTAACAATGAAAGATGGTTCAATATTTAGAGGATGGAAAAGTGGGTTTTATGTGAAATTAAACTATTATGTACTTTTTTTTTTTTTTTTACAAAGTGCATATTAAATTTAACAGAATGGGGACAAAATTGCATTGCTTGTTTGTGTCCCCTTCCGAAATTCTTTTTGCAATGAGTTGGACAATTATATCAATAAAATCCAAGTTCTGGCAAGTCCCCTAAAGGAGAAAAATTAAGTATTGTGGTATATTCATTCATAACATAAGTCAATGAGATCAAAGCTATGTGCTTGGAGTGAGGAAGAATTGAGTTCAAATCTTATCTTGGACTTAAGAAATGGCTGATCCCCACCACTTAATTTTTTTAGGCCTTATCTTTCTCATCTGTAAACTGGAAGTGATAAGACTACTCTTCATATGAGATATATGACTCATAAAATGTTGCCTATAAAGTGCTTTGCAAACTTTGAAACTCTATGTACAAGTGAGCTACTATTACAATGTTGTGTTTCATCAGAAGTATTACAGGTAGTTATTTTTTAATTTTCAAAATTGTAAAAATTAGTAAAATAAAATTTAATTTTAAATTAAAAAATTTAAACAACCAATAAGTCATTTTGTACATACCAAAAGGATTTTTCCGGTTTTTATGGAATCATAAAATTACAGAGTTTGAAGGCCAACTAATCTAAACCATACCTCTTTAAGAATGTTTTCTATAATAATACTAATAAATGGTCAAACATTTCTGAAAACTTTTTATAAAGAGGAATGTACTATCTTCTGAGGGAGTTCATTTTACTTTTGGTTGTTAAGATGCTTTTCATTAAGCATAAATTAGAAAGGTTTATATTAAGCCTAAATTTTTGCTCCCTGTTTTGTCCCCAGTGGCTAAGCAGTAAAAGTCTAATACTTCTTTTCATATTCCACCTGTTCAAATACTTAAATAAAGCTGTCCTATAACCCCTTATACCCTTTAACCACTTATTTTATCCTGGTTAAATGCCCTAGTTGTTCCAACCAATCCTAACATGGCATAATCTAAAACTCCTTCATCAATGGATTGCTCTTCTCAGAATGCTTTTCAGCTTCTCAACAATGTTCTGATAATGTGGTGCCCAAGATAGAACCTGATGCTTCAGTTATGGTCTGATCAGGGCTAATTACCTTGAAATAATTATCTCTCATCCTTAACACTATATCTTGATTCTGCCATACCACTCTGCCAACTCACATTGAGCTTTCAATCCATTAACAGATATCCACAAAGCAATAGCCATTTGGCTTGGTTTTCCTGTCTTTATTTTATTATTTTAAAATTGATTATTGAACTTAGCTTAAGACATTATATTTAGCTCTATTAAATTTCATTTTAGATTTCATTTTAGATTTGATCTTTTTATTAATGGGTAATAAAATGAAGAAGGATAAACAATTATTTTATGAGTTATAGAAAGAGAAAGTGATTAGAGATGGTGAATTGTAAGCTTTTGAAGGAGTTGATATTTATTATAATTTTCACAAATTTACTTTCATTATTTGTGTCAACTAACATTCATTGGTGGAAGAAGAATCATTTATATCTATAATTATATTATTCTCCATTGCAAAATGGAGCCACAGTGAGTTCTTAATAAATTAATCAGCTGGAAGTGGATATCTTTGACAAAGAGAAGATCTAGTTCTTAAGATTAAATGTCCTCGGTTCCTTCAAACACTATGATACAATGTCTGATTTACAGCTGAAGCCAGGTAAAGAATGTCCAATGTGTCATTAAGGCCACCAGAAAAGAAAATCTGCTTTATGTTGACAGCTGTCTCAACTATTGATATAAGTAGTCATAAGCAAAATAGTAATGCTAAAAGCATCCAAAAATAGCTCTTAGTTTGAGAATGAATAATAAAATGAATTAACATTATGGTATGAATCCGAATTTGTTGGTGATTGTTTGGTTATTTCAATTGTGACTTTTCATGACCCCATTTGGGATTTTCTTGGCAAAGAATTGGAATAGTTGGCCATTTCCTTCTCTAGATCATTTTATAAATGAGGAAACTGAGGCAAACTGGATTAAGTGACTTGCTCAGGGTCACAGAGCTAGTAAGTGTCTGAGGTGTGTTCCTTATTCCAAATATAGCACTCTACTGACTTCCAGCTAGCTGCCCCAAATCTGGCAGTACATTAAAGAATAGTTACCATGAACAAAATGAGTGGAAAGAGTCGTAAAACCCTTTAGCCTTTCTATCTCTAATGTTTAGCACAGTTGATATATAACAGGGTTTAACAAATGCTTAGTGAATAAATGAATAATTGAAAACAGAGTGATGAATTCTAAACAATTCAATATCAGTCAGCCTTGAGATCACTGATATTACTATTGCCCTGAGAGACCAAACTGTAAGAACGGCTGTTAGTAAATGGAACTAGGAGAGAAGAGCTAAAATAAATGAATATGAAGATTTAAGGCTCTCAAGGCTTAGCCAGCTATCTCATGGAGCAGGGGAATTCTACATGCACTAATTCAATAATATAAATCATTATAAATCCATTAAATGTGATTGTCAATTCACATGATGAGAAAACATCTCAATATAAGAAGATTATCATGTACTTTGGTCAACATACAGAATATTATAGAATGTTAAAATTGGATTTGCTTGAGAAGTTGAAATAATAGTTACAAGGATGTTGATGATAAAGAAATCAGAAAAAAAATGTTAGGAAAGAGTATGTTCATGTGTCTACATACATGTATATATGTGTGAGTATGTATGTGTGTGTTACATTTGACTTTGGTCTCACTCAAATCTTAGTCTTAAATAGATGTCCTTTTCCTTTGCTTTTTGACCCTGTTGTGGCATTCAGGAAGATGTGATTTTCATTTCACACTGACATGTTTCATAAACAAAATGTATGTTTATGTCTGACTCTGCTCAAGCTGCTAATTATGGGCCTCTTTTTCTATAGCTCACTATTAATAAATCATTTCTTTGGGGCTATATAGAAAACAATTTATGTTATGAAATAAAATTCTCCTTTCAAAATGTATGCCCTTGGGGTACATGTGTGTGTGGGGGAAATCACAAACTGTTATTATTTTCCCTTAGATAGATATAAATATTAGCATTCCCTTTGCTTTAAAGATTATTTTTATGTGGCTACTTTATAAACAATTAAAACGAATGAGTTCTTCTGTAGTTCCATGCTATGGCTACATGACACCAAAACAACTAATTTTTTAAAAATGTTTTTTGAATTAGTTTAAACAGCTTATGGAACATAGCATAGATTTTTTTTTAAGTTTGAGTTTCAACACATTATGTTAGTAGGTAAACAAAGAAGGAAGCTGAGGAAATTTTAGCGTGCTGCAGAGAATGAAACTGAGAATACTAGTCCTAGCTCAAATTAATTTGTAGTGGAATCTTAGACAAATCACTTGACTTCTCTGGGCCTCAATTATAAAATAAGCAAGTTGATCTGGCTGATGTTGAGGTAATTTCCCATAGTAAATAATCTATAATCCATAATTCAGATTAGCAAAGTTTGTGGATATGGAATACATTGGTATATAGCTGGTTGACCCCATTGAGGGAGGTTATTAAGTAATTGTTTCAAATTTTTCCTTTTTCTGCCAATGTTTTGCTTCTTTTCTAATATTTATATTCTATGTTCAGTAGAAGACTCAAGTTTCCTCTAGGAAACAAGAGTTTCCTAAACTCTCAATACGGTGATAACATCCCAACAGATAATATATTGTAAAATGTGGTCCAAGAGCTCACTTTAAGTAGTGACTTTGGAGTCAAAAGGCCTAGGTTGGGTCCTAGCTTTGTCACTCTCTGTGACTGTGAGGTCATAATTGGGCACAGTAGGCAGCATTTTTTAATAGCATATACTCATGTTGTATTTCTATGTTTCATTTTAGTAATTCTTGCTATATTTTAAACTTTTTCACTAATTTTAAATGTTTTATAGTGATCTGTAATATCTTTGATGTTATTATTGTAATTGTTTGGGGGTTCCACCCATACTCCCATATAAAAATGTGAACTTAATCGATTAATATTGTGTGTGTGTGTTCTGACTGCTCCAATATCAGTAATTTCCTGTCTTTCTCCCTTTCCTCTGGCTTCCCTATTCCCTGAGACACAACAGTATTGAAATTAGGCCAATTAATCACCCTACAGTAGCCTCTAAGTGTTCAAGTGAAAGAAATCAATATATGAGGAAAATTCATTGTTTTATTATGTCAAGAAATTACCATAATCATCCCAACTTTCAGCAACTACCACTCTGCTCAGTCAGTATCTATCAATATCACCAGCAAAAAAAAAAAAATTATGCCTTGCTAAAGGCTTAGATGATGGTTAGAATTTTTTAGCAATAAATTATTTTTCAATTAAGGTATGCACATTTTAAAGATATAATATTGTACATTTAATAGACTACAGCATAGTGTAACGATATATTTTATATATACTGGGAAATAAAAAATTTCATGTGACTCACTTTATTGTGTTTTTGCTTTATTGTGTTGGTCTGAAACCAAACTTACAATATTTCCTGGGTATGTTTATTTCCTTAAAAGGATTCTTCTATCCACATCATATACCAGGTAATTTTCTTTCCATTTCACTATTCAATATGATTCTCTAATTGTCATCACAATGATGTAGACAAGAAGACTATAGATAATAAAGTGATTAACGTTTTTGGTAGGGAAATAATATCTAAGCATATAGTATATAAGTAGCATTATATATAATAAATGTATATTTACACATATATGTGTGTGCTTATAGACACATATATATGTTAAAAATTAAATTGTAATTTTACCTCTTTCCTTAGATAGGAAGATAGTATCATACCTAGCTATGTACACACACATTATATAAATTATTCTATATGCTATAAAGTAAAATGAAGGCAGATTTTTAAAATAAAATTTTGTTGATCCCTTTTACCTTTATATAAAAACTTACATTTTTCAGTTTAGTGTTCTATACCACTCTGCCTTTTTTCTATATTCGTGTAATCCTTTGTAATATAGAATGAAACAGAAAAGATAAAACAACTCAAAAAAACTGATTAACACATTGAAAATATCTGACATTGTATGAAGTGTTTACAAGTGAACTTTGTTTCTCCTTTCTTTGGAACTAAAGTTGGTAATTATAATTTTAAAGCATTCTGTTTGAATGGAACTGTTGTTCTTTCACTTTGTGGTTACCACTATGAATCATCTATCCATATAGTCTTCCAATGCTTCTCTAAATTCATTATATTCTTATTATCATCGCTTCTCATATCACAACAATATTATAATATATTCATGTGCTACAGTTTGTTCAGACATTCCCTAATTGATGGGTATCTATTTTGTTTCCAATTTTTTGATTCCAAAAATAAAGGTGTTATTATAAATATTTTGTTGTACATTAGGCAGTTCTTTTTATCACAAGGGTAAAATGTTTTTCAATGATTACTTACAACAAAGATAAATATCTAACATGGAACACTGCATATGTTGTCAGGAAAATCCCTTCATTGACTGGTTTTACTAAATTGATTTTCCCTTTTCTTTTTCATTCTTTATTCCAAGGAATGTTTCTATGGATTTGGTGAGGGGAGGAGATATTTGGGAATAAAATTGAAGTAAAGACAAAATAACTTAAACAAATGTTTTTTAACATCCAAATTTCTTGTACTGTTTTCTTTTCTCTCCAAACTTATATTCAGTGAGTATTTTACTATTCTGAGCCCCTAATGACTTAAAAGAGCTAAAGTAGTCCACCCTAAGTCACTTTTTCCTACATGCTACGTCGCTCATGAACTTAACAAGACACTGATGCATTTGTGGGCACTTCAGCTGGTGCACATGTGTCCGCTGGCCTTTTCCAATGTCATTTTCAGGATCTGTGTCCCAGTGGTCTTGTGCTTTTGAGTATTCAGCCCTGCAATCCTGGTCCTGAATACAAATATAGCAGCTTCCCACCCAAAAGGACATTTCATTTATTTTAAAAATTGTTTTCTTTGGGCTCCTTTAATCCTATGGGACATTTTCTTGATGAATAGTAAGTAAGATCTCTAACTGGACAATTGTTATAAATAACTATGGCACTAATTCAAACCATTTGAATCAGAAACAACTTTGGCGGGGGGGGGGGAGAAAAGGTGGCTGACTCAACCTCGACATTCAGGACATGATTTTCCTTTAAAATAACTACATCATCCATCTTTTTTTTTTCCCCCACTGTGTCACTTTTCCAATGAACAGCCGTGCCCCCTCTCTCTAACTTTATGTTTCCATAGTGATAAGTTTATGCATTATCTCTGGCTTTTGTGAAATAAAACATGAAGGGAGTAAAGTTAAAAAAAAAAAGTCAGTGACTCATTTTTGATTAGAGTAAAGTCTGATTAGGTGGTGATTGTTGAAAATGTGATCACCAGCACAAAGATACTGTGTGCTAGAAAAATAAAACACACAACATGCGTTTTTAATTACACATTAGAAAACACAGAAAGAGTCAGCAGTTTTCAAACTAGTGAATCTTGTCTCACAGGTGCAGGTTTTTTTCAGTATTATTATTTTCACCCATGCAGAACAGAACTTGACTCGTGGTCACATGCTGCCTGTTATTGAGATCTGAGTAATGCAT
Source organism: Sarcophilus harrisii (assembly GCF_902635505.1). Taxonomy (NCBI): domain Eukaryota; kingdom Metazoa; phylum Chordata; class Mammalia; order Dasyuromorphia; family Dasyuridae; genus Sarcophilus; species Sarcophilus harrisii. Next base: position 522,821,658 of record NC_045428.1, read on the forward strand.
TAAGTAATGGATTAATGTGTCTGGATTGACTAATGTGGTTACAGGAGCCTATTTGGATCTAAAGTGTGTGCATTTGGGATGAGTTTTATCAATTGGATAATGATCATATTTTTCTGAGGAGGCCAGATTGGGGGAATAAAGCATAAAAAGTTGTTTAGCAAAAAAATTTTCATCTGCTCTAAGTAGTATTTTGGCCAATAATTCTAAAAGTCTATGTGCCTCTGATTTTAGGAAAGAGAGGCAACATTGTATGGTCCTTACTAAGGAGCGGTGTCTGAATGTGATCATGGGTAGTTTTTTGGTCTGTAGGCTAAGCCTATTCAGGATGTTTCACCCAGCTTTATGATTCATGAGATTAAAACTAAAACAAAGAAAGAAAGAAAAAAGAAAATGCTCAATGATCCAGATAGTACTAGTATATTTCCAGGACTAAGACTTTATACCACTTGATTTCATGGATAGTGATGATTGAATGACCACTGGGAGATCACTTTTCTCTAAACTTCAGTTTTCTTATCTGCAAAATGGCTAGATGATTTTTTAAAATAAAAAAAAACTCATTATATAGTCATTAAATACATTGTGTCAGAAATGACACATTCCTATCATGTGCTTGATAATGACAGTAAAATATGAAAATAACACAAGTCTTGCCCTCAGTGAGTTCACATTCTACAAGGGGGATATGAAACATTCAAAAGAAATAAATACAGGATAAATCCAAAAGAAAGAGGAAGTGATTTGGGGAGAGGGACACAAATGAATCGAGGAATAAGAAATATTTGGAAGTCTGGAAGGGAGGGAGGGGAAAGAAAAAAAAACATTGAGAGAGAGAGAGAGAGAGAGAGAGAGAGAGAGAGAGAGAGAGAGACAGACAGACAGACATAGACAGAGATAATAATAACTATTAGTATTTGTGATATGGATTTTAATCAAGTTCATTCAGTCCCTATTATCAAGATAATGAAACAAGTCCATCCTGTCTTGTTGGCATAGAATGATATGAGCTGGAGCTCACCAAGTTTTTTAATCCATGTTGTCTCCAGCCTCTCAGATTGTTTAGTTAAGCATCTTTAAACAACCTTTGCCCAGACAGTTTCAACATGGCTAGATGATTTCTAAAGGCTCTTGTAATTAAAATCACTTTAGGTCTTATGAATTAGTGGGTCTGTTGGACTACTGTTTCAGAATAGGTGAAGATAACTCACAGCTATCATATGTTGGAAAGACCACTGGATTTATTATCAAAGAACCTGGGTCCAGATGCTGGCTATGTGACTATCTGTGTGACTTTAGTAAGATTGGGAAACTACTCTGAACTCTATTTCTTCATCTGTAAAAATAAGAGGATAATACCAAATGATGTCTAAGCTCAAATCCAGCTCTGCCTGAGTAATTATTATACTTTATGAGCAGCTTATGAATGATTTCTGAAAATAACAATCCTTGACGAACTAAAACCCTAATATACAATTAAAGAACCTAGTGCTGCTCTTTCACCTCAACAAGGAAAAGTGGTGTATCTTGTGGATCTATGGGGAGGAGCAAACCCTATTCTGCCAATCTATCAATCAACTCTTTATTAGTACCTACTGCATGCTAGGTACAGGCACTGAGGATGCAATTACAAGGGATGAAACAAGCAAGGAGCTTACTTTATTACCTCATAAACCAGCACAGAGTTCATGACTCTACAGATTTTTGTATTTTGGAGAATCATGCCACTTATTACTATTTTTATTTTTATCATCATTTTAAAAAGCTTTATTTCTTCTATTTTGATATTCCATTTATTTTTAGATATATAACCCCTTCTACTACTATCATTCCCCTCCTCCAACAAAGAAAAGCCATCAAACAAACCTAAAGTACAAAGCTATTGCTCCTATATATGCAACATGATGTACTTATCGTTCCACATCTTTTTATTGGAAGAAAGAAGATGAATTTTAATCATCTGTGTTCTGAGCCATTACAATAAGAGGCTAGGTGGTGCAGTGAATAGAGTAATGCACTTGGAATCAGGAAGACCTGAGTTCAAATGCAAGCTCAGATACTAGTTTTGTGATCCTGGGCAAGTCATTTTACCTCTGTCTGCCTTAGTTTCCTCAGACCTGTGAATGAGACATTTGTAAATTTGCTTTGCAGACTTTAAGTACCACATTATTACTCAGCTTTCTTCTAATGTTCCCTTCATTTATATTAGTATTGTCACTGTGAATATTGTTCTCTTGGTCCTGCTCCTACTTCTCTGTCAGTGCAGTCAGATCTTCTTGGGTTTCTCTGAATTCTCAACATCATTGTTTCTCTTGGTGCATTGATATTTTATTTAATTCATATGCTACAATTTGTTCAGCTTTTCTCTGTCAGTGACCACCCACTTTATTCCCAGACATTTTTTGTTTGTTTGTTTTTGGTTAAACTATCATGAAACAGGCTAGCCAGGATATTTTGGAAAACATGGAGCTGTAATCAACATTAGTCACAACATCCTCAGGAGTCAGAATCTGGGCTACAATTTCTCAATAGATCCACTACCATGGAAAATGCCATTTAGGTCCATTGCATGAGTTCCCCTGTGTGGGTTTTACCAGTGACCATTTCCAGGTATGAAGTCAGAATGGGGTGGTTTCCCCAGGTGTTGCATGACTGTGGTTATGGGCAATATTTTTGGCTCCACCTCTGATTCTCAGGTATCTGCCTACTGTGCTCTGTCTCTTCTTCTCCATTCATCAACAGTTGCCCAGAGAAGTCACCAAAAAGTCTAAAATAGGTGAGTGGCAGTTTTTCTAATTTAGGAAGAAAATAACTACTGGATGGCCTAAATACAAAGAGATTCTAGCTTTAAAGTTAGTGAAATAAATATGTCATGTTCTCTTCTAAAGTTGAAATAAGGACAAAATAGAATTTTTTTTTTTGTTTCTTTCTGCTTTTACTTTTACTTTTAAAGAGGAAACACATTAGAAATATTCCAGTGGGGGGAAAATGACACTACTTCCCCCTCTCAATTTCTGTCCCTACTTCAGTATATCTTGTTAAGTCTGTTTATGGGGCTTCCCTGTTCTAAAATCTTAAAAAGAAATATTTAGAATTATGTGTAAAGGGAGTTCTACTTTCATTTTATGAATTCAGCTCAACCTTTATGGACTCATATATGGACTGGAGCACAAAGCATCTTGGACAGCAGGCTGTTGTTGTACATGCAGGATTCCCCTTTTCCCCCAGACTCCATTCCATTTCCCATACTCACATACCACCTTTAGCTATGCTGTAAAAACATACATGAACCCTTGCTAATCCAAAGAAACAGATGTGATCTATTGTAGCTTGAGATAGGAAAAGGAAGGGGAGAGAATAAGCATTTATAAAGGACCTACTTTATGCCAGTCACTCTTGTAAGCAGAAATTATAAAAATTACCTTCAGTGAGAGCCAAGAGGATGGAGTAAAGTAACTATTTTTTTCAAATTCTCCCAATACTGCCTTCTAAACAATTTTTAACCAACACTTCAAGTTGAATTCTAAGTGACATAATAACAATTAGTCATTTTTTTTTCAGCTTAGGACAGTTTAAGAGGACCTGAAGAGAAGCCTGAAGATACTCAGGGAGAATTGACAATAGCTGTGGACCTTGGAGTTACTTGGAGTTGCACCTTGGAGTTGGTGGCAGCAGCATCAGTACCAGGAACATTCAGTGCCCAGAGATGGTAAGAGGATTGAATTTCTGGTCGAAAAGAAATAAAAGGAATTCTTGTGCCAGTATTAAGTGCAGGACCAAGAACCATTTGGTAACTCGATTGCTCATTATTCCATTCTGGATCGCAATTCCAGAGCAGATGGGGCAGTTGTGTTTACAAGGCAGCAGAAACCTTACCAGGGTAAGGACCAGAGTACAGAGGAAGAAGGCAGTGAACAGACTTCTCCCTGAATCACCTCACCTTGGAAGCACTGAAAACTTACAGAGCCTTAGACCTAACTGTGAAAACATTGGGACATAAAAGCCTTAAGCTTACGGTAGTTACTATCTGTCTTCCACATGTCTCCGACTCCTGCTATCAGATATAAGTACAATGCAACTCTAACCTAAAGTCTAATGTCAAAGATATAGGCCGGAAAAATGAACAAATAATTAAAAAAAAAACCCTGAGGATAAAAATTAATATGGTCATAGGGAAACTCAAGACAAACTCAGAAGACAATGATTCGAAAGCTACTATGAGCAAAACCCCAAAGAAAATGCAAATTAAGCACAAGCTCAACAAGAATTCTTAGTGCTAAAGAAAGTTTTTTTTAATAGCAAAAAGATTTCTTTTTGAAAATTAAATAAGAGTGGGAGAGGAAAAATTGGAGGAAGGGGAGAGTAATACAAGAAAATAGGAAAAAAAGAATTAATAGCTTGGTATGAAACACACACACACAAACTCCTTAAAAATCAGAATTAGCCAAATGGTAAAAGAAGTATAAAATCACTGAAGAAAAAATATTGAAAAGTTACAGGTGATCTAGTAGAAGTTAATGATTATATGAAACATATCAAAAAAAAAAGAAAACCAAGTCAAAAGAATTTTTTAAAATTGCCAATATCTATAGGACAAAAATACAACCAGGAAAATAGTGAGGAGAAAAAAATTAAAAATTATTTGACTATGATGACTTCATAAACAAATTAGAAGAACAAGGGATACTTTACCTATCAGATCCTTTGACCAAAGAACTAGAGAACATTATGAAAGGTAAAATGAACAACTTTGATTACATTAAATTAAAAAGGTTTTGCACAAATAAAACCAATAGAAACAAGATTAAAAGCGAAGTACAAAGCTAGGAAAAAATCTTTGCAGCCAGTATTTCTAATAAAGGTCTCATTTCTAAAAATAAAAAAAGAATTAATTCTTTCAAGTTTATAATAAAATAGTCATTCCCCAATTGATCAGTGGTAAAAGGATACAAACAAACAATTTTCAGATGACAAAATTAAAGCAATCTACAGTTATATGAAAAAATTCTCTAAACTACTATCGATTAGAGAAATTAAAACAACTCTGAGAACCCTTTAATATTGGCTTACAATGAAAGGAAAAGATAATGATAAATGTTGGAGAGGGGTGTGGGAAAACTGGTACCCTAATGCATTTTTGGTGGAGTTGTGAAATGATCCAATCATTCTGGAGAGCAATCTAAAACTATGCTCAAAGGACTATCAAACTGTCCATACCCTTTGACCGCACAGTGACATTATTGGGTCTGTATCCCAAGCAAATCATAGAGGGTGGAAAAGGACCCACATGTGCAAAAAATGCTTGCAGTAGCTCTTTTTGTGGTATCAAAGAATTGGAAAATGAGTAGATGACCATTGATTGGGGAATGCAAAACAAGTTGTGGTTTATGAAGGTAATGGAATATTATTGTTCTATAAAAATGATGAACAAGATGATTTTAGAAATCCATGGAAAAATTTACATAAACTGATGCTGAGTGAAACAAGCAGAACCAGGAATACATTGTACACAATAACATCAAGAATGTGCAGTCATCAACTGTAAAAAGACCTAGTTCTTCTCAGTGGTTCAGTGATTCAAAACAATCCCAAAAGACTTTGGACAGAAAATGCCATATGCATTCAGAAAAAGAATTAAGAAGATTGAATATAAATCAACAAATTTTTTGTTTACCTCTTTTATCTGTTTGTCATCTCTCTCATGGTTTTTCCCTTTTTCTTTGATTTTTCTCTCCCAACATGAATCATAAAGCAATGTGTTAAAAAAATTAAAAAAGAATTATTTGACTACCTGAAAGTTACAGTCAAAAAAAGGAGCATAGACATTCTATGACAAGAAATTATGAAGGAGAAGTGCCCATATATTTTAGAATCAAAAGACAAAACAGAAATTGAAAGATAACTCTGATAACCTCAGAAAGAGATCCCAAAATAGAAACTCTCAGAAATAGTATAGCCCAATTCTGAAGTTCCCAGGTCAAAGAGAAAGTACTTCAAACATTCATAAAGAATCAACCAAAATATCCTAAGATTTAGGCAGGATTGCACAGCTATAACTACTATAAGTATAAAAATATGCAAGCTTCAGAATATGGTATTACTGGAGGCAAAGGAGCCATATTGCAATAAAAAAATAACTTATCCAGAAAATTTGAATTCTACAAGGGGAAAATGGATACTTAATGAAGTAGAAGATTTTCAACCATTTATCTTGAAAAGACAAGGGCTGAATAGAAAATTTAACATTCAAACATGATTTACAAGAAACCTATAAAGATAAATATGAATGAAAAATCATAAAAGATTTCATAAGGTTAAATTGTTTACATTTCCAAATAAAATAAAAATTTTATTATTATTAGGACAGCTAGAAGGAATCTACTTCGGCAAAGGGCATGATGTTAATCTGTTATATTGGGATGACATCAAAAGAAAAATGAAAGGGACAGAAGGAGTAAAGTATTGAGAAAAGGGAGAAGAATGGGGGAAGTTGCCTCACAAAAGAATTAAGCATAAGGAAGAATTTTTTAAATGAAGGGGAAAAGGGGGAGGAATAGGAAATCCTTGAACCTTACTCTATTCTTGGATACTAGTTCAGGCTACCATCCTTTAGCTTCCAGCCACTCTCCCTGGCTTGACCAACAGCAAGGAAGCCATCCTTCCTCTGCCTCTAGGTTTGTAGCCAGACTATTCCTACTGATCCTTTCCTCCTATCTGCTAATATAATCCAATAAGCTTTGAATTTGTGCTCTTCTAAAACACGAGTTGCTTGACTAATGTGTCACAACTTCTCTTAACTCAGTTTCTTCATCTGTGAAATGGTGATAATGGCCCTCAGAGGCCCATTCTAAGTCTCGCGCACAATTGTCTCTGTATAGAAGTTTTGTTAACTTTAATGCCAACGCTAGTAATTCTGCTAAAAGCCTAGCTCAGGCATTTTCAGACAAAAAGAAAAAATAAGATAATATTAAAAAGCCTTTCAGAGAGAGACTACCCTTCTCTCTCTCAGGACACAGAGCAAATTCTCTCTTTTACTGGATGAGAAAATTTTAATTCACCACAGAAAGAAGGTAATTAGGCTCTAGAGATTCTCCTGAATAAACAACTTCAAGTGCCAATCCACCACTAGAAGGGAGAAGGCCTGAGATCTTGAAGTCTTCCACCTTCTTATTTTTCCCATGAAGGAGCTTTTTTTGTTTGTTTTTTTACTTCTTAAAAATGAGCTGATCATTTTTATTTTCTAAGTAACAAACACGTTATTAATCTATCCTTCCTATTACTCCTCATTGAGCAAATTACAAAAAACAAAAAATAAAGTCCTCAATATATAGCAGCATAATCTAGAAAAAGAGGTAGCTTAATATTTTCTGAAGCTGAGAGTAGAATGTTAATTACACAATCAATAGAACTGATTGAGCTACTACTATATTTCAAGCACTTTATTATGCAAAATTAATCAATCAACTAAAATATGTTAAGCACCTACTAAGTTCATGACAGTGGGAGTACAAAGATAAGGATAAAATTGTCCGTACCCTCAAGGAGACTTCATTGTCTTCATTAGAAAATATTTAAATATGTATAAATATATATAAACAATATAAAAGATAAATACAAGGCAATTAGAATGTGGTGTTCAAATAAAATTTATTAGATATTTATTATGTTCTAGGCACTGATGATATAAAGACAAAAACAACAGTTATGAACTTTGCAGAACTTGCATATTCTATACAGACAAATAATTGCAAGTTCATTTGAGAACAAAGGGAAGATATGTGGAGAATCAGGAAAGATTAACAGAGGAGATACTACCTCAGCCAAAGCTAAGATCTGAAGGAAGCATAAGGCAGCATAAATTAACTGGGGAAGCTGGGAAAGGAGTGTAGAATATACAGTATATATATATATATATATATACATATATATGTAGTATATATCATGTGTTACATTATGTATGATCACATATAATATTATTATATATGTATGTATGTATAAAACACATGGATTTTAATCTGCATTGATTTTTCTATTACTTTCTCAAGTCTAGGCAATCAAATACTGGTTGTAATGTTTCCTGATTTTCTAAGCTATAAATGTTCATACTAAAATTTTAACAATCAGTGGTTTGAATTGGCTCCAGCATCCTCCTGAACAGGTTCCAAGGGGTAATGAGGAGAGAATATGGTTCAAACTTAGGTAGAGCAGTTAATGACAAGGTATGGAGGTTAGCTGTAATATAGTGATGCAATGGATAAAGTGCTGGACCTGGAGTCAGGAAAATTCATCTTCCTGATTTCATTTCCAGCCTTAGACATTCACTACCTTTGTGAAGAGGGGCAAGTGACTTAACACTATTTGCCTCAGATCCTCATCGCTGGTACCTTCCTCCCCCCCTTCCCTCCTCCCCCCTTCCTCCCTTCCCCCGCCATCTCTTCAGACTATAAATAGCAATTTATGTACTTCTCCTATACTTGTTTTATATTAAAGTTGTTTGTGTATGGGTTAGATTCTGCTGTGGCAAAGAATCCTAAGGTGGTGATTTAGTGTTATCTCAATTTCTTCATTTCCCTCAATGCTTGGAATAGTTCTCTACTTCCAGTAGGTACTCAAAAATGGAATTAATTGCATTAATTGAATTGTAATTAATTGAATTAAATGCAATGTCCTATCTGCCCAAATAAATAAATCTAAATAAATGAACAAATAAAGAAATGAGTGAACAAATGAATTTGTTAATTAAAAGTCCTTCAGAAACAGAGATAATAACTGACTCTTTCTTGCTTCCCCCAAGCCCTAACACAGCATCTACTTATCAGGGGTGTAGCAGAAATTCATACAGTAAATGTTTGTTGATGATAATGACATTTAGAAATTCAAGACACTATATCATTAAACCTAGCTAGGGTCCTCGATTCCAATGTAAGCATTAACATGGCCTTTGAAAAACTGGCAAACATTTTCTTTAAATGTTTATGTATAAAAGGGTAAGCTCCAGTTTCCTTTTCATTGGCACACAATTTTCTTGTCTGTATATATCAGAAAAATACTTAAAGCAAATGCCAAGCCTCCCTCATACTCAAAACAAGAGCTATAAAAATTAGCCAGACAATATGAAAGTAGCTTTTGACTTAAGAAGGGGCTGCCTAAAAGAAGGACCCCTTTGTAAGAAGTTCTGTATACTTGGAAATTAATAATGAGGGAGAAGACCCTTTCAGAAATCTTTGAACCTCAGGATTTAACGGGAGGGGTTCCTTTGCCTAGTAGTCCTTATAAAAGCAGAACAACAATCCATTGCCTGGGGTAAAGGGGTTTGAGATGGTACATGAAACAGTGTGGGTGGCTAAGAGAAGGGGAGAGATTACTGCTGGTGCTGATGAATAGACTGTTATTAGTGACTCCCTCTGTCAAAGTAATTAAATAATCAATTGGTAAGCATTTAGTTAGTGTCTAATATGACTTCTTATGCCAATAGGCATCCTATTAGGTATTAGAAATATAAAAATAATAAAATGACAACCCTTACTCTCAAGAATTGAGACACTCTCTCTTTGGTGGTAGTATCTTTGGTACAGCAAAGAGTGGGTTACATTTGGAGAGAGATGAATTGGCATTCTAATCCTGGATTCACTCCATGGGGGGAAATGGGCAATTTCACTGGACCTGATTTTTATCTTTAAAATGAAGAGGTTGAATTAGTTCCTTAAGTTTTATGGAAAAAATCAGACCCTACCTATAGACTAGTTATCCTGATAAAGGAATTCTGTGTACCAACAACCAGGTGGAGAATTAGTTTTTGTTCTTGAAATTACAATACTGTGACTTTTAAGGCTTATCTTGACTACACAACTAATTTAATCCATGTTCATGGACGTTGGGGAAAATGTTGGATCAGGCTGTTTGGGAGCGGGATCATAAAAACATAGAATCAAGAATTTGTGCTGGAAGAGACTTTAGAAGCTATCAATATGACTTCCTCACTTTTATAGATAAGGACACTGCTATCCAGAAAGGTTGTGATTTGCCCTAGTTTACACAGCTAGCTCGTGCTGACCAAAGAATTTTATTTTAAAATTAAAGAAGTACCAAGGCAAAAGATTGACATTTACACTGATTATAAATACTGGAGAACTAATATGGATACAGAGAAAAGCTATTGATTTGAAATGAATTTGCAAAAGTTAAACACCATTAGTTATTCAAATCAGTTGTCTTGTTCTTGTTCATAAGTCATTTTGTAAATCTTTGTTGAATGGATGATGTAGCATAGAACAATGATAGAGGTTATTAAAGGTATTAGATTAACCTGAGTAAACTTTACTTGATCATAACTTTAAACTTCACCTTTGTGTGTGCTTGTGTGTGTGTGTGTGTGTGTGTGTGTAATCATGAGAGAGATGTCGAGTAATAGGTAGAGCTCTGGACTTAGACTTGGAAAATCTCCTGGGTTCAAATCCTGCCTAAGATACTGGCTGTATGTCCTTATGATAGTTATTTAGTTTGTCTAAACCTGTTTCCGCATCTATAAAATAGAGATAATAACAACTACTTTTCAAAGTCCATATATATATATAAACACGTTGCAAAATTGAAAACTCTATAAAAATGTAACCTAGGAATAAAGGAATTAAAAATGATGATGGAGTTAGAGAATCCAGATTGAAAACTTAATTCTGATCCATGCTGCCCTTTGTGACCTGGAAAAAAAAACATTGACTTTTTATGAGTCATCTGTTAAAACAGTTGAATTATATGATGTCTAATGTAAATTCCCTTTTAGCTCTAGATCTCCAGTATCTAGTTTCATGATACTACTTAGTATTCATAACATGATGCTTATTTAGAAAGGAGATCTGCTTGTTTTTTTGCTTCCAATTTTTATAAATTAGAGTGAATATTTACCTTGATCCTTATGTACATAGTTGGAATGAAGGACTAAACTACTTATCTGCCTGTTAGGTCTTCCCTTTCCTTATTCCCTTCCACCCACTTTCATTTCCCAGGAATTGGAAGTGAGAGACAGAAGGAAGAAATCCTGTTTCTCTTGGTTACTGTTCAGTTAGAATTGCATATCCTGTTCATTTAATAGAGTGTTTTAAATTTTATCAATGAATCAAAAAAATCCATTAAATTTCCAAAATATCTTGTGCCTCTTCTAAGCTTGTCTATAAACAGTTCTATAGGGATGTTACATTTTCTTGAACCTGCCCCAGTGGTCACTGATGCCTTTTCCATATATGAATTTTTGGAAGTGTCTTTCAGTAATACTTGGGCATAGTGGACTGGGAAAAAAACAACAACTTGTTTGAGCTTGCAGGTTGACATGTCTTTTAGCTTCATTGCTTGAATGCTTGGGACTCTTATCCATGACTTCATGTCTCTTGAATGCATGTTTCATGCATCTGATTTTTGGCAGTTTCCAGAAAGGGAGGGTAATAGTCTTATTAATGGACCATCTTTTCCATGATTAGAAAAGAAATCTGAGCCCCCTTTCGTAGCGAGAAGTATGGACACAATTTCTGATAACATTTGCTCCTTCAAGCCATGTAACCATTTGAGAAATGAACCATAAGTTCCCTCACTGAGTCAATTTTTTTTAATCCATGTTGTTTAAAGAATGATCTAGTTAGATATTGTTGGATCTAGTTAGATATTCTCAAAGAGATGATATGATTATGGAACATAAATTATTGAAGGGACCTTTAAGATTATCTTATTTTGCAAATGAGGAAAGAAACAGATCTAAAAAGATGAAGTGATTTGTTGAAGTTCAAAGAGGTAGTAAGTATTAGAGTCAGGACTTGAACACAGGTTCTTGGATTCTAATTGCTAGTTATCAGATGAACTTTATATGGATTTTTAAAAACATAATTTTACTATTAATAACTACATTTAATATTAAACAATATTGAAATTGTTTTGCTATTTAATGATTTGCTATTTAATGATTCAGAAATCATCCAAGGATTTGTAGTCTTAGGGGCATTATTATAAATATAAGTTCTCATTGTATCATATTTATATGTAGAAGGTATAGAAGATTTGTATTTTACACATACCTCACTTTCATTGGCACTTAAATGCTGGTTGAGTTAAGATTAAATTGAAACTTTACTGACATTGTGATATTTGCTGTCACTGGCAAATAACATATTGACTGATACATAATTGGTACCCAATAAATTCTTGTTTGATTGAATTTAAATAGACTTTCTCTGGGAATTGATGGCAAATAATTCAGTGATAACTTTTGGTGGTTTTCTTTTGATGGTTAAATATAGTTTAAATAGACCAACTCATATTAGCTAAATATTCAACATATATACATATTAGCTTTTAAAAATGCCAGTGTTATATGTTTTAATTAAGTACTTTGAAGCCTCATAACAGCTATGATTGACAGAAATGCCATTAGAGGTGAAAATGAGAATAGAAAATATTTAATATAAAGATAATCAGTGCTTTAGTCTAGCAAGATGACCATAAATTGGTAAATTGTCCTTCAAAACATTTAACTCTTTTCTTCCTTTTAAAAACATAGAATTCAAGTGATTTTTATTTTAGATTGTAAACAACATGAGTCAAGATGGACAATGAAGTAATCTATGTGCTACATAAGATAATTTTTAAAAACACTTGATAAGACATTGCATTAAAGACAAATAGAAATAAATGTTCACTTTGTTCTCTAGTATGGTTATAGTTTTCTTCATAAAATATCACATACTAGTTAAAACCAGGATGGTGGTTTTTGCCAATAATAGCTAAAAATTATTCAAGAATTAGTTCAACACAATTATTTTAAATCTGGTAATTCTGAAATGTATTAAGCAGGTGTAGGACATAACTCAGCTCTTACTTTTGGTACAATGTTAAATTCTGCAGCCTCATTTAAAGCACAAAATGGAAAAAACCTTCTAAACATTCATAGATCAACCTGTTCCTCCAATTCAACAACCACCACATCTTTAAAGAGGTTTTATATCTATATCTATATGTAAGAGAGAATTAGATGTTATCCACAAGGTGTTCTCTAAAACAAATCTCATTAAAATATCTAGAAAATTAAAGTCAGTGCATCTACACGTGATATATATTAACTTTAAGACAATATACATTTTGAATAAGATTTTTTAAAAGTCCAAGTATACATTAATTTCAGTCTTAGCTTAAATTTCTCATATTATCAATGATTACTGATCTAAACTTGCTTTTCATCTTATTCTAAGTAAAATTTTTAATACCTAAAACTTAACTTTCAGAAAAAAAAACACCTAACAGTTTTGATACTGAAAATAATTCAGAATCTCAACCTATAAAGAGCTGCATTCAAGTGTTAGACTTAGAATGAAAAAAGTTGTTTAATTTTGAAAAAAAAATCATGTTTCACACAAGGATTTGCTAAGGTGAATGTTGAATAGTATATTTGCATATATTTGGAAAAATAAAAAGCTATGTATGAAAAAGGAAGAAAAATAAGTTTCATTCACAACTTTTATCTTTAACATAGTCTACACTTCTCCCTTCTCCTATCAGAGCCATTTCTTGTGACAACAACAAAGATTTAAAAAGAAGAGGGAGAGAGAAAAATCAGCAAAAGCAATCATATATTTTTTAAATTGATACTATATGCACTGTTTCATATCTATGGACCCTTTTCCTTCTCCTAAAGTATATGTACATGTAGGGTAGGGTTCTTATATCTTTTATTTGGGGCTAAACTTATTCTCTATAATTTGGGAAAAATTCATTTTTCACTTTGTGGTTTGTTACATTTACATTATTGCAGTTTTTATATTGTTTTCTTGAATCTGCCTTCTTTATATTAGTTCAAGTAAGTTTTTCTGTGCTTCTTTGTATTCAACATAGTTATAATTTATTATAGTATAATAAAGTACTAATATTCCATTATGTTCATGTATCATAATTTCTTAAGCCATTTCTCTCGATTGATATTTACTTTGAGACAGCCCCACTTAAATTATTATTCACATGTCAACTGTAATGAGTCTGAACTAAAATCTCATGTAGCCCTGATTTTAAAAACTACTTTCATCTTGGTTTAAACTGCTTACTTTAAACTGGAAAGTGCCCTTTTATCTTGGACTTTTGAATAAAATGATGAACTATATAATCTAACAATTCACCTCTGGGATTATCTCCTTATCAGGGGCCTTTTTGGTTCATATTGCCATTCCACTTGTTCCTAACTTCTTTTTAATGCCTTCTTTCCCATGAAGTACAGGCTTTTATACACACATCCAAAATCATTGATTAAATCCATAATCATTGATTGATCAATTACTCTCAGCAACTTTTAATGTTAGATTTTTGAGGTAGCTTTATTTAAGTTAATACACATTTTGGTTTTTCCCCCTCTCTTTAGAGACATTTGAAATACAGTACACCATTAAAAAATTATGTCATAATTTCTTTACAGACTCCCCAGCTTGCTCCTAAATGCCTCCCTCTTCTTTTTTCTTTTCTATTCTGCTCTCTTCTCCTTTTCTTTCTTTCCCCCCCCAAAAAAAATTTGTTTAAGCAAATCCCCATATCAGTTTGTTTACTTACAATTTTTTTTTTACTTTCCTGAAAGTAGAACCTATTGGATGTTCAAAAAAACCCAAAATATTTATTTGACTTTTCTACATGGAATTTGTATACACAATTATTTGCTATATACAATGTTTCTAACAGGGTATTACCAAGAATTCTGCTTTTAAAATTCTTCTTAAAAATATCTGATCCCTTGGCTAAGACACTTATTAAGTTTATAGGGACCCTTATCTTGCTACCCACTTGAGATCTGTATTTCCAGCATTACCATATGTTCCTGTCCTAACACTTCCCCTGAGTCACTCCTAAGCATTTTACTTTTGTCATTAGGGTTCCCTTTGAGTGATACTGTTCCTCCCATAATCTTGTAATTTACCCCGGTCTCAACTTCATTAAAAATAACATGAGGGCATTAAAAATATGATTAGATCCCTATATTTTTGCCTGCCTGCATTTTTGATTTCCTTCACAGGCTAATTGTACAATATTTCAAAGTCTGATTCTTTTTGTACAGCAAAATAACATTTTGGGCATGTATACTTATTTTGTATTTAATTTATACTTTAATATATTTAACATGTATTGGTCATCCTGCCATCTAGGGGAGGGGATGGGGGGAAGGAGGGGAAAAATTGGAACAATAAGTTTGGCAATTGTCAATGCTGTAAAATTACCCATGTATGTAACTTGTAAATAAAAAAGATATTAAAATTTAAAAAAAGAAAAAAATATGATTAGAATCAGCAGATTCTTGTGATGATAGATCCATCACAGAGTGCCAAGAATTCTGTAATCTCCCATGTCATTGATAATTTTCCCAATTTATTGATTTAATTATTTAGAATACTTCTTCACTCATTGCTTTGAGGAATGTCATTTGCAATCTATAGTAAATGATCCCCATTATATTGCTATGGAAACAGTCATATACAAAGGTCAGGTTTAACTAATCTTGTTGGAATAGAATGCACTTTTTGTATTTTGTGTTGGCATTGTTTTGTGCTCTTAAGAGAATCTGACAGTTTTTTCATATGATTAGAAGCAGTATATATTTAAAATCCTAAGGTCTTGGAGACTAATGCCCACTCCTCCATACTTCCATGGATCTGTGATTTCACTGAGTCCCTCTGGTATGAATTACAAAAACCTCCGAGTTTTCTTTTTCTGTCTGAATCTTGCCTACATTTCCCCCCTGTAAATCCTTCATAGAGGAGAACCCCCGAACTCAGTTTTTATTGCTTTTACCCCAGCATTTTGCAAGTTGCTCTTTGTCATTTCCTTCACTGATACCAATGATTTGCTACAATCCATTCTCATAATGTTTTGCTAATGAACTAGTCCTATAAACTCATATTTCTTTTGGTTACCCTCTCTCTGCATCTGGTAAAGAAATGGAATATTTGCTGACTGAGGTTATCACTAGACTCCATGTGTTTTAATTGTGTTGACTACTTCATATTAAAAAATCCTCTAAAAATGGTGGTCATCAGATTCAATGTCTTTACTTTTATTTCTTTTCAATTTGTCCACCTAATAGCTCATATAGGATCACATAGAATATTTGCATTTTTCTTCTGAAGATCATCTCAGCTATAGTCTTCATAGCTCATTGTTATCTCACCCTTTTATGTAGTCAGTTATTTTCCTTTGATTTGTTCTTTGACCACTCATTATTCTGGAAGTAATTATCTACCTATCCATTTACATCTGTATTTGCCTCTAGTTTTCTTGATTAATTTCTATTTTTATAGTATTTTAGGGATAAAAAGCCTTTTATTTTCAATAAAAAGGAAAACAAAGTTTTAGTTTAGCAAATATTGAAAATAATGGTTTTAAAAGTCTGGTATTAATTTATGTCTGGACATTTTTAATTGATCTCATTAGAAATAACAAGGCAGCTATTTCTGATGGATAGAGAGTTATATCTAGAGTTCAAATTTTGCCTCAGACACTTACTAGCTGTATACTAGTCATTTAACTTTTGTTTGCCTCAGTTTCCTAATCTGTAAAATAGGCATAATATAGCATATGCCTCCCAAGATTATTGTGAGGATGAAATGTAAAATTTATAAAGATTTTACAAACTACAAAGTCTACATAAAGACTGGAAATAATTATTAGAAGCTACTATTAATGACTAAAGATAATTTGCTTCACTAATTAAGAGAAAACTGTTAGAATAAAAGGAAAATACTTGTCTGGGCAATGCCAGCCAGAGATACTTTGCTAGTATTTATTGTACACAGATTACTTGTAATTCCCAGGAAGTTACAAAAGGTGCAATTCTCTAAAAAGGAATGGAGGAAGACCTAAGAGAAAGCCAAAGTCTAATTCAGTCTGAGAGATTTTCAGTGATAGAATTAAGATGAAAAACAAGTTTGTCAATGTTTAAGCAAAACTGCTGGTTACCAAATCACTGGAAATCTTTAGCCAAACTTTCCACTGACCACTTCTGTGGAGTGTTTGTTGGTCTTCCCTATACACATGGCTCCCAGTGCCCCTTTCTTTCATCTCTGTTATGATGCTACTGGCTTAGATAAATTATATACTAGAAAAGTTGTTGACCTGGAAGCTCAATGTCAGTGATTTTGTTTAAAGAACCATAAAGAAAAGGAAAAGTCCTTTGGTTCCTGGGATGGGCAAAATGTCCCCATTTCTGAAAAGGGGAAGAAGGAGGTTTATTTTACAATTAACAAAATTGATGTCAATTCTTGGAAAACAACAACAATAACTCTAGAATGGTATATTAAACAGATTGTATGTACTAAGAAAAGGGAATTGTGATTACTTCAAGCCAGCATGGGTTCAATAAGAATCCCTCATGCTGAACTAACTAACCTCAGTTCTTTTACTAGTGGGCTACTAGATTCATCTGTTAGGAGAAAAATCTCACAATATACTTGTAAACAGGATGGAAGAATACAAGTCCAATGATAGTACAATTAAATGGATTCAAAGATGGTTGGGTAACAGTATTAATTAATTGTGCTATTAGCTCTGTGCTTTATCCTTGTGTAATCAAAATTTTTATTAATGTATTGAATGAAAATAGATGATAGATTTATCATATTTGTTATGATGCCAAGTTTGGAGGGATAGCTGGTTGATTGGGGAATAGAATTTTGTTGGTTCTTGACAGATCTGAACAACCAGTTAAGTCTAAAATTAAATTCAATACAAATAAATAGAAATTCTTATATTTAAATTAAAAAACAAACTGCATAAATACTGGACAGGGGTAGACATAGTTCAACAAAAATTTGTGAAGAAATGTAAAGGGTTTTATAGAATATATATATGTGTGTATATATTTGTGAGTGTGTGTATAACTAAATATATACACATACATACATTCATACATATTATATACAATATATATAAATATACACATATACACATGTATATATACACACACAATAACCTACCAATAAAAATCTGACTATATTAAGTTAAATTAATAAAAATGAGCTAATTATTATTTAATTAATAAGTAATTAAATGAGTTGATAAAAATATAATGTGAAGAGATAGTTTGTATATGCGCTGAGTGTTGGATATGGAATCAGAAGAATTGGGTTCAGGTCTTGATTCTAGTGTTTATAATCTGATGTTGAGCAAGTCAGAACTTTTCTAAATGTCAGTATTCTTATCTACTTAATTTAGAGAGTTTTTAATGAGACAATTATTATGTTAACTATACAACTCTATGCAAATTTATGAGTCAGATTGTTGGAATCCTAGTGTTAACTCAACTTGAAACAAGGTGATAACTCAAGGGATATGTTAGAATCCTAGTGTTAACTCAATGAAATTGATACACAATGCTTATTGGTTCACACCTTAGAGAGAATCCTTACAAGGTGATAAATCGCTAATACTGATAGAAACAATGCTTGTGTTCACACCTTTAGAGAGCTCATATAATCAAGAAGTATTTAAATACTCATTGGAGTTCACAAGTATGGGAGATTCACAAAGTTAACTTTGTAACTTTGTGAATTCACACCTCCCTTAATTCCTCCCTCGGAGGAGGAGTCAACCTTTGGGGGATCATATATAAAGCAGAGAGAAGCTCAGTCGAGAGTTCAGCTGAAAAGACTGAGAGGGGAGCATCAAGTCAGTTCAGAGAGAAGCCCTCTCTCAGAGGCAAGAGAGATCCATTCCATTTTCCACCTTTGTGCCGGCTGGAGGCTGAAAGGAACAGAGGCAAAGGACTAGCTGCAAGAGCTCTTGGAACCAAGCAGAAAGATAGGCCTCAAAGAAAAACTAACCGGGCTATTTTGGGAGGAGAAAATAAATGTTTGAACTTTTATCACCTGGCTGCATTTGGAATAATTATTACTTTTAACTGAAATGAAGGCTGCCTCCAGAAAACCTCCCCAAGAAACCTGCTCCCAGAGAGAACTATTATTTTAAAGAAAAAAAAACACCACATCAGATGATCAGAATCATAACCATGACAGGGTGGTAGAGTGTTTCACCAGAGCACCAACAGGGAGCAGAAGGAGTGCTTTTTCTTTACAATGGGAATTGAATCTTGTTCTTTTTCTTTGGGTTCTATATCTGAATCTCTGGACTTTTCCACCATGGTCTTTGCACTACTTATCCCTATATCACTACTCCCTTCTCCCAGTTTATTTTTTATATATTATCTTTCTCTATTAGAATGTAAATTCCATGATGGCAGAAACTATTTTTCTTCATGCATTTGTATCCTCAATACTTAGCAAAGTTCCTGGCACATTCTAAGAGCTAGATAAATGCATACTGTCGACTTGATTTCTCCTGTACCTTATATGTTAAATGGCACCATATATTGTGATAACTCCTGCTCCCCATGGTTCTTACCTTTCAGTTCCAAGGTTCCATTGCTGTGGTATGCTTCTCTTCAGAGACCCATCTTCTCCTATTGTCATGTCTCTCTTTTCTCAAAGGGGTGGCAGGTCAAGGATTCAGGGACATGCTGTGGACACATGGACTTCCTCCTCTCCTAGCAAAACTGCACCTGACTCTCTACCACATCATGTTATGCTGCTTTTAACATGGAGACTTTACTATGCCATTCCAAAGGATGTCCAAGATGAGTAGTGACTTGGGTTTGTATTGACCTAAGTCAGTTTCTGATTCCTTCCTGCACACAAGGTGCTCTACTGACCCTATCTATGCCCAGAAGTGGAATTTAGCCCAGATACAAGGATACCTGATCATAGTCCCAGAGATGATAATATCTGGATTCCATCCTGTTCACACCATACCTGAAATATTAAACTGTTTTGGGAATCACCAGAAGAGAGCAGCACAAGTACAGGAAGATGACTATGTTGATAAGGAGATTAAAAAAAAAAAACTATGCCACAATAAAACTAATTAACAGAAGAAAGGTTGTGTAGAGAACATTGGAAGGGGTGGACAGTAACATATTTGTGGTCTTCAGCTACTGGAAAGATGATCATGTGGAAGCAAGATTAGATTTCTTTTTGCATGGCCTTAGAGAACAAACCTAGTACCAAGTAGTAATAGATGTAAATACTCTAAGATTCCTTACAACTCTAAGAATCTATGGAATTTCCATGCAATTCAGATAAAATTAGAACTCACCCAAACCTTTGGCCTAAATTTGATCCAAACTGAGGCTGACCTAGGGAAGGGAAAACTTAGCTGCATTAGCAGGCATTAACCCAAATCTCAAGACCTCTAGAGATTTATTTTCAAGTCTTTCTTGCTAAACCTTTCCACTTTCTCTCAATACTTCCCCCCCTTAATTTAAACCCATGTGTATTTCAAGGGAAATTTAATTAAAAAATCACAACATTTTTTTAGCTAAATGGAAGCATGTGCTAGGAAAATAGTGAAGAAAACCATGGAAAATCAGTTCTATATGCTTATTTATTCCCATGCCCCGCAAAGATAACTGAGTGGTGGTACCCCATAGTCAGCTGTCTTGGGAACAGAGCTCTCAAGAGATGGTACCATAGATGAGTTTTCTGTGTCCTCACATATGAACCTTAACAAAAGGCTCTACAACAAGGAATTAGATCAGATCAGCAATAATTTGGTTTCCTCAGAAATGTCTAATCAATGACATCAACAGTAGTACCACAATGGCTACTTTCTTCAGTTAATACCTTGCCCTGACTCATGTTCTTCTGAGGCAATCAGGGACCAAGATCCTGATGTTACTTCAATTTCTACTGATTTAGTAGCTAATGGCCTCAAAATATACAGGAGAGAAGTGTGTGGGGGAGTAATTTAAGAGAGAATCACTTTTAGAACTTCCAGATGCTCTAAATTTTCTAAAAGCAGAGAAAGGCAAGACTTAATGATATCTCCTGCTGTGTTAAACATCCATCTAGGAATGGGCTTCCTTGATGGGCATGTTAATCACTAGAAAGAATTACAGGTTTAGAATTGGAAGGCATCTCACAAGTCACCTTGCTTAATCCTTTTACTTTTCAGAGGGCTAAACTGAATCTAAGAGATAGGTTAAAGAACTTATTCAAGTTCATCCAGATTATAAGTATCAGAAATATGCTTTGAATTCCAGAACTTTGTTCTAGAGCTATTGTTTTTATCATTATGCCATCTGAAAGTTGATTTAAGCTAACATATATTTGTATAATTGAATTACTAGGCCCTGTGGCTACAAAAATAAAGCATAGAAATATCCTTGGACTCAATTGGTTTATTTTCTAATAGAAAGCTAGATCCAGTATGGAAAACATCATGATACTAAGATGTAGATTACTGAAAGATATGCAAACTTTCAATTAAAGAAGTCTTCCTTTAAAAAAAATTTTAATAGTATTTTATTTTTCCAAACACATGTAAATATAATTTTCAACATTAGCCTTTGTAAAACTTGTGTTCCAAATTTTTCTCCTTCTTTATCCCTTTTCCCCAAGACAGCAAGCAATCCAATATAGATTAAACACTTGCGATTCTTCTAAATGTATTTTGTTATTTGTCATGCTACACAAGAAAAATTAGATCAAAAAAGGAAAAACATTTTTAAAAAAATGAGAAAGGAAAAAAACCAAGCAAACAACAACAAAGGTGAAAGGAAGAAAACTTCCTTTCCAAAGAATAGGCAACATTCTTTTGTGGGTCATTATTTTGTGGGTTTTTTTTGTAATAGTTTTTTGAATCCCTGAATTCTCTTTTCTAGTTCCTGCCCTTTCTTAAGTTCTTTGTGAATTCCATACAATATGAGCCCACAATTAATTCTGTTTTGATCTTATCAGCCTTAGACATAAAGGAATTTCATGATTCTTTAATCTCATTTTTCCCTTTGCACTCATTTAATTTCATCTTCCCACTCTTTGGGAAGAAGTCTCAAGAAATCACTGTAGATAAATTTTACATTTCATACATGAGTAGGGTTCATAATATTGGAGCCATGTCAGCAGTGGCAGTGCTAACCACAATACTATATTTTTCTTGTTCAGTCTTGTTCAATTCTTCATGACCACATTTGGGGTTTTCTTGGCAAAGATACTAAAATGGCTTGTTATTTTCCTTTTTCATCTCACTTTACAGATGAAGAAATTGAGGCAAATAGAATTGACTGGCCCAGAGTCATGTAGCTGGTAAGTGTCTGAGGCCAGATTTGGATTTCCTGACTATAGGCTTGATACTCTATCCACTATGCAACTGCTCCCAAAGTATCATATATTCCTCTTGATTCATGGACTAACGTATGAACCATTGGTGAATCAATGAACCTTGCCACATATGTCCAACCAAAAAAATGAAAAGGGAAAATCTACTTGATTTTTAAGAATGAACTAGAAGGGACTTGAGTTGCCAAGAAAACTAATCTTATCATAAGGATGAAGTCTATGTTGGAATGAATGAATGGCATTAAACAGATATTAAGCTGAACAATAAGAACAATTTTTTCCCCAGTCTTGGGTATTGGTTTGATTTCTAAACTTTTGTGCTCTAACTTATGAGCCTGGTATAGTAGCAAGAGTAGGTCTTGGAATTAGGAAACATTTGGGTTTAAATGCTAATTCTAACACTTGCTCACTATATGAGCAGGGACAAGTCACTAAGCCTCAGTTTCCTTATCTGTAAAAAGAGGATAATAATATGTCCTATATTTGTAATGAGGCTCAAATATTTTTCAAATCTTTAAGCAACTATGTACATATTGGATGCTAGTTTTTCCTTTCCACATTTTATACTAGGCCTCAGTCTCTTTCCATTGCTCTGTGCAATGGAGGTTGATTGTCCCTTTCCCAGCTGTGGATCACATATTTTTCTTCTCTAAAACAAAGCATATAAGAGTTATTATTTTGAGCTGCATCTTAATCCATAGATTTCTGGAGAGTCAGCCCTCTTTCTCATCTCCCTTCCAACCTATCACTACATTCTTTGTTCTTTTGATTCAGAGAAAGATCCTATTCTAATTCTGCTCCACATGACCATTCTCACCTGTCTCTTGTAATAGTCTCCTAATTGATCTTCCTGCTTTCAATATCTTCTCTCTCAATCCAATTCCAGAGCTGCCAAAACATCATTCCCAAAATGCAGATCTGATTTTCTCTAGTCAACAATCTGTTATAGTTATCTACTGCTAGGAGGGTAAAATAAAAATTCCTCAGTTGGTATTTTAAAATGACCCCATGATTTGGCTTCCATTACCTTTTTCATCTTACTCCCCCTCACCCTCTCTAGTATAGGTGAGCAGGCTTGCTAGCAGTTCCCTATTCTCACAACATTCTGTAGCAGCTCCATGTCTAAAATGCCCTTTCTCTTTATTCCTGTATTATAGAATCCCTAGCTTCTTTTAAATCGCAATTCAGGTGCTACTCCCTAAACAAGGCCTTCCCTCATTTCCCCAGACATTGCCATTCTCTCCTTCCTCAATTTACACAGAATTTACTTAGGTGCATCCATGTTGTATTCCTTTCCCCCTTTCCTAAGAAATTGTAAGTTCCTTCAGTGTAGAGACATTCATCCTATTTCTTCTTGTATTCCTGGTACCTAGAATACTGCCTGGCAT
This sequence comes from Sarcophilus harrisii, assembly GCF_902635505.1. Classification (NCBI taxonomy): domain Eukaryota; kingdom Metazoa; phylum Chordata; class Mammalia; order Dasyuromorphia; family Dasyuridae; genus Sarcophilus; species Sarcophilus harrisii. The sequence continues at coordinate 522,845,218 of NC_045428.1, forward strand.
ATCAGCATAGGCCTGCTGAATCAGATAAAATTGAAATCTCTTCCTTCCATTTTCTGGTTTCCAGTTATATATTTAAAGGATCTTTCTGTTGAATCTGTTATTTAACTAATCTTTCCCAGTCAGTCCAACCCTTCTGTAGTTCTTTGTAAAAAACTAATTTAAGTATTACTTATATTGGATTGCTTGTTGTCCTGGAGAAGAGTAAAATATGGGAGGAAGGGAAGGAAATTTGGAATTCAAAATCTTACAAAAATGAATGTTGAAAACTATCTTTAGATGTAATTGGAAACAAAATAAAATCCTCTTAAGGAAAAAAAATACTTCCTAATAGTCTTAGGAAAGAAGAGAGAGTTGTTTAGTCAATAAGCAATTAATGGTTTTAAGTTTCTTTCAGCTGAATTTTAGTTGCCATTTATGAATCTCTTGATATGGAGCTACCTACCTTCTATACACCTTTACCAAAATTCTTAATTTCATGAATCAATTAGGTAACTTCAAAAGAGAAAAGTCAATAAGAGTGCTAGGCTTTGATTATAATGTGCCTTATGACTTTAAATGCTTTTTGTTAATACATCATTATATTAGCCATACACATTATTATACAACACTCTTGTGAGCTAAGTAAGGTAAACATTATCTCATTTTTTTCCAGATAAAGAAAATGAGTTTAAGATAGGTGAAATCTGGGTCATTTGGCCAGTAAGTAATGTAATTGGGACTAGACTTCAAGTTTCTTATCCCTACACCACACTGCTTTTGATAAGGCTTATTGAATCAGGCAAAGTATATCTCCTCCTTTATGATTTCTTTTTCAAAAGTCTATAGCTACCATTAGGAATGGGAGAGACAGGGAAAAAGAAGGAAAGAGAGACATTTTGGAAATAAAGTATTTCCCTTTGAAACATCTGGTAGCACTGAGACCATTGGGCATTATTTCTTTATTCCATGAAACAAGGAGGCAAAAGGAGACTTAAGGAAAACCCATTAGGGAAAGCTGTGGAGGATGAGCGGTTGTGGTGACATATGGGAAAGGCAAATAGACTCCCTGCTATGCTGAGGAACTCAGTTCACAGTTTGGTTCTAGCTGATTAATTCCCATTATTATAGGTTCTCTTAAAAGTACATTGTGAAAAAGGGAATGAAGAAGTCTTTCCACCAGATCACTCCTCAGCCACCATGGCTAAGAATTTCCTGGACTTGAGGAAAGTTTTTTGGTCCATCAGGATGCTTCCTTTGGCTGTAGGAGGATTTACATGGAGCCAAAATTTCATGGCCCTATCAGTAATGTGCTTTAAAGCCTTCTCTGAAAGTGAAATTTATTTGAAGGAAAAGCCGTTTCCTACTAGTTGGAATGGTATCCTACAGGGTGACTCATATATTCAACCCCTAGAGCTTCGAAAGCAGAAACTCACCCGGAAGGGAACATTTCTATTTAATGATGTTAACATTCTAAAGCCATAGATCCTTCTCTGGAAACAGCCATTGGCTATTAGCAAGGATACAAACATTTTCAATATCTTTGAGTCATTATCTTCAGGCCCAATATCTTCCTACAGAACTGAAGGAATCCCTAAGGTTAACTTGCCTAACTCTCTACTAAAAGCTTGAATTCCCCTCTTTACCAAATTGGCATCTCCACATCTGGCTGAAGATCTCCAGCTGTTTTTCTTTTATTGTGAGAACAGAAAAATTGATTAATATAAATAACTGAGGCCATTTGAATACTACAAACTAGAATTAGTTTTGGAGTCATGGAACATATTTCTGTTCTCATCTCTACTATTCACCAACTGTATAATCACAGTCTAGTGACTTTATTTCTCTGTGCCTCAGTTTCTTTATCAATATCTGTTGGACTAAATGATTTCCAAGATCTTTTGTATCTTTAAATCATATGAGTGTTTAAAAAATGAACATCAGGGATGGATTGATGACCATTAGTCCAGAAAGACTTTAGCATTGTTATTTTTTCTCTATATTCTTGGAGCCAATTCATGGGATCATAGATTTAGAATTAGAATGAGTCATTTCCACTTTTTTGATTGGAAGATACTTAGGCCCAGAGAAGTTTGAGTCCTTTGTCCAAGGCCTCACAGATAGGAAGTGCAGAGCCAAAATTTGAATATTAGAACCTCTGAATTCCAAATCTAGAACTCTGCATTGTATCACATTGTACCATTTCTAGAGCCATTAAAGCACAGATCAGAAGCCTACTTAGTGAATGTATAAAAGAATATCCCAAAAGATAAAAGTTGAACAGGTATATCTGTCAACCAGCCAAGGCATCATCACTCTTGGCCCTTAGTACCAGAAACACTGAAATTTTTTAATATTAAAGCTGAGTTCAAACTTTGGCTCTGCACTTATTATCCATAACCTTAGGCAAATCACTTAATCTTTCTAAGATAATTTTCTCATTTGTAAAAATGACTGAGCTTGATAAGGAAACTTAAATACCCTTCCATCTCCAAACTAATCATCCAATGATTCTAAAGTATGATTCATAGATATCTATGGAAATTAATTCAAGAACTCAAAGTAACTATTCACATGAGAAAAATCAGGGGATGAACAATGAGAGTTGTGTAAAGAAACTATGAAATGTAGTCAGATGGACAGCACCTTAGGACACACATTTTGAACAGACCCAGATATTTGGGGGAGAGGGCAATAATTAAAAAAGTTTTTAGAGTAATGGTCTGAATATCAGTAGCAGAAAGGAAGCTTTTTAACTCTTGGGTTATTTTTATGTGTGGGAAATCACTGGACCATGGCACAGGTGGTGCATTGTTTTCAGCTTTTTGCTTGAGTAAGTACAATCACTGTGCAATGTTTTTGGGTGACAATATCAATATTGCTTACAGTATATGGCTAGAATAAATGGATTGCATATGGTTATGATGTCAATTCTTTTGCTGACAATCTCTGACTCTCATATACTATGTGACTGATTATTTTAATACTTCAATGTATTCATGATTTTCTCCATGTGGCTATTCTATTCCTTCTACTGATGTAGAATAGCATTCTCTCTATATCTTAGTTATAGTTCATACTTTCACAGTTCTTTAAGATTAGGAAAACATTTTGCAAAAGTAACTGAAAGGTAGATGATGCAGGCATTATTATCTCTGTTTTACAGATGAGAAAGCAGAGGATCAGAAAAGTTATGTGATTCTGCCTTCTAAACTTGTGAAGGCCCCCCAAAATGACCAATAGGTGGCTAAGCTTCTTAAAAGGGGCCTTTCTGAACTAAGACAGCTAACAGACACATTCCATAATCAGGCTTTTAGTTAAAGCTTGTCTATCTTAGTAGACTTTGTGAGAGCTGACATCTTGCTGATACAATTTTCAAGAACCCAGAACCACTAATCTGCCACAATAAAATTTAATTTTATTTTTATTTTAAAATATTGATTATTTTTATCATCTCCACTTATATGTAAATCAAACTTTTTTAGTATACATGTTCATTTATTTTTTACATATTTCCACAAGAATCATGTAGGGAGAGAAAAAAATAGAAAGAAAAAAAAGATGAAAATAGTACATTTTGATCTAGAGTTTTCAGAATTCTTCCTCCGGATACAAATGGAGTTTCCTGGCCAAAGTTTATTGGGATTGTCTTGGATCACTGAACTTCTGAGAAGAACCAAGTCTATCATAAATGATCATCACACAATCCTGCTGTTTCTGTGTATAATGTTTTCTTGGTTCTACTTGCTTCATTCAGCTTCAGTTCATGTAAATCTTTTCAGATCTTTCTAAAATCAGCCTGTTCACCATTTTTATAAAACAATAATATTCTATTACTTTCAAATGCCATAATTTAATCACTCATTCCCCAATTGAGGGGCATCTACTAATTTTCCAATTCTTTATCACCACATAAAGAGCTGCTACAAACATTTTTGCACGTGTGTCTTTTCCCAACTTTTATGAATTCTTTGATATACAGACCCAGTATGCCACAATGAAAGTTTCGAATGACATGTTAATACTTGGAATCTGTCAGAAGATTGCAAGTGCCAGAACTATTTAATTTATGTAGTTTTTACATATAATATTTTTTAGGAAAAATAAAGCCATAATTTTGAACAAGCCTTGATGCCAGGAAGATATATAATTCACCTTACCTCTGATACATACTGGTTGTGTGAGTTTGTATAATTACTTAAACTTTCATTCAGTGGGTCCCCTTCTCTGTGACTATATGTTTAGAAAAAGTGCTGAATGACATTGGGGTAGAGGGAGTTTTTATCTAGAAGATCCCCTATGGGCATGGCTTTAGAGGTGATCTGTTCCAATCTCCTTATTTTGCAGATGAGAAATGGACTTGGAATAGTTAGAATAGATTTCAGAATCCAAGATTCCTAGCTGTAGCTAAATGAGAATCCCCTCAGTAAAACAGTATGGTCACCACTTCTTTACAAGTTTTTCTTGATTGTTTTTTTTTTCCAAGAAGGCTCAGTGATATCATAGGGTGATGTATTGTCTTCTGTGCGAATTGAATTTAAGTGAAGCAGAGTTGCACAAAGCCATCAACTCTCTCTTCCAGAGTTATCAAGATCCAGGAGCAAGAAAAAAGTTGAACCAAGTGCCAGTGGCCCAGGATTCAGTGGATGGCTTGATATCTTCAGAGTCTGACCAAGCTCTGTGTTCCACAATCCCTGTTTCAGCCATTCTGTCATCATTGGAACAAATTGTTCTCATCTACCCATCCCTCTAGGTGAAGTCTTCACATTTTGGGTTTTGAATTCACCAGTGTGTTTGAAGCATATCCGTTACAGTCATCTCAGTTTAGCCTATCTACCAGTGATGGTTTTACTGAGGTATGGCCATAGTGCATGCTAACACTTCTTAGAGCTCCAAGTGAAAGCTGAATGCTAGGTAGACACCAAGATGGACAAGCAGCCCTGAAAAGGACTCAGAAACCCCTCACACCTGAGGTGCTAGTTCTCTCCAAAAACCTTGAAAACACTTCTTTTTATAAGTACTTATAGAACACAGAATGGGCTGTGTTTATACAAGATTTCTCAGTGCTTCTAATTCTTATTCATATATCTATCTACCGCTTTCCCCCCACCCCTGGTCCTCCAATGGCCTCTCTCTGACCCACAAGCCCCTTTCTTAGGACCCTCTCTGGCTCACAGCCCAACTCCTCTCCCAGTGGTCCTGTATTTCCTCCCAGTCTCACAACTTTATCCCCCACCCTGCCCTATGGAAGCAATCTCTTGAGGACCAATTTATTAAAAATAAAATCAAACTGAGGTTGTTAGTTACTATATTACATAGTTTAATTGATTCATATAAAATTTAGAAAACTTTTATCGTATACTTATCAATACTAATACCTTACACATTTTTTTAAAAAAACAAGGTTAAAAAGTGCTTTCACATAATGATCTCATTCAATCCTCATAACACCCCCATAAAGTATTATTATTCTTTAGTAAAAAGTATTATTACACACATTTTATAAGAGGAAGATGAGGTCAAGAAACTAAATGAACAGCTCAAAATTGTATAGTCAGAAGTAGTAAATGGAGTCTTGAGACTTCCAGAGCTGAGGATTCTGTCTCTAAGACAAGGAGGTATTTCAGTCCTTCTCATCATCTTAACTGGATCATTATCCATTTCTGCCCCCTAAGGCTTGTTAGAGCTCCTCTCTTCTCTTTTCCCTTCCTTCTTTTTGATGATTTCATCAGTTCTTTTGGGTTCAATAGTCATCACCATACAGAAGACCCTCAAATCTTTCTCTTTAACTCTTGTTCTACATCACCATTTGACTGATGAATATAACCACCTAACTGTCCAATAGTCCAGTTGATTTCATTTATATATTTTTCCTAACCTTTCTTTCCTTTTCTTAAGGAACTATCTCTCTTCTATGGAAGGAGGCACATCTTCATAGTTATTCAAATTCATTCCTTCAGGGTTCTCCTTTATTATTTCCTCTCTCCTCTCCTCGTCATGTCCACTTAATTTTCAAGTTTTGTCAATTTTTATCTTCATAATACTTGTCTAATCTGTCCACTTGTCTTCCTTACAAAGCCAACACTGTACTTCAGACCCTCATCATCTCTTACCTGGACCATTGTAACAAATTCCTAATTGTTCTTCTTGCTTCTGGCTCCTTTTCCCTCTGATCCATCCTTCATACAGATACCAAAATAATAAACTAAAAGCAAGGTTCTGACCATATTCATGGCTCTTGTTCAAAAGTCTTCAGTGGCTGCCTATTCCCTTTAGGATAAAATAGGAATCATTCAACTTTTCCCCTTGATAATCTGGCTCTATATATTTTGTAAATCATTTATTAAGTCCTTACAATTTGCCAATTAAAATTACTCTTTGTTATTTCCTGCTGTGTGTAGTCTTGCTTGTACTCCCATGTTTATAACTACAGAAGAAAGCTATAACAATCACATTTTGAAAAGTTTTAGGGAAAAGATGTTTTATCTGTATATCTAGCAGTTTCAGAAATAAGGTATTGTGGATTAAAAATAAATTATTTAAAGGGCAAAACAGTAAGATTAGGAACTAATTCTAGTGAAAAGCAACAAATAAAAAAAATTAATATGATTCCTTAAAGGAGAGTCTAGTCTTGGACTAGACCTGTTCAATATAATTTTTTGATGAATTGCTGATGGGAATGAAAAGTAATAAAATTCATTAATGACAACAAATAACTCAGACAAAACCTCCTCCAAATTACAACTATGGGGGGAAACATGAAACTCAATGAAGATCTATACAAGTAATACACCCTCAAAAGAATACCTCAGACCAGTGATTCTCAAAGTGTGATCTATGGACCCCTGCAGATTCCCATGACAAAGTCTATTTTCATAAAACCAAAACATTATTTAATTCTTATGATATTCTTCCCTTTTTCAATTAAGTATCTGAGGTCAGATTTTCTTCATGTCCCTCAAACCAATATATCTCAACAATACATATACAAATATAAGAATCCAGTTGCATTCTAATAAATCAGACATTAAAATTTTGCAAGGACTTGTAAAAGAATAACAATCTTCTGACCAATTTTTTAATTTTAGGAATGGTTATTTTTAATAAAAAGTATTATTTATGAAAATGTTAGAGTTTGTTGTTTTTATTTTAAAATGAATAAAATTATCTCTTTTAATTTCTTATAAACTAAATGTCAATAAATATAGCCAAGGTATACTGGAGACAGGTCAAATCAATTTCCAAGAGTTAATTGATAGATGTTCAACTTTTGCACTGACACATCAGAAATCAGCAAACACTACAAATCAAGGTTTGAATTATTGTTTTGTTTATTGTCTGGACTTCAGAAAATGATGAAAAAGATAATAATGCAGACTCAGTAAAAGGTTATGTCATGTGTAAGCTATTTTTTTTTTAGGGATCCCATTGTTAAATTTGCCCGCTGACTCATGGATATGGCTGACAAAAGCAACAACAAAAATTTCTTTGGAGCTTCAGTGATTTTTGATACTGCAAAAAAGGTCCTAAAATGAAAAGGTTTGAGCACTACTGCAGAGTCATGAGAATAGATTTTAAATTTGTGGTCACTTGTCAGTTACAAACAGTAAAATTGTAGCACAGGGAGCCCTCTGAGGACAGAACTGTTTCTGGTTTTTCTCTTTCATCATTTGTTGTATAATTAACTGTCTTCACATTGCCTTGGCTACTCATGTCCTATTACTCTTGGCATTGTTTTTTGGTTAGATTTAATAGCATCTGAAATTTGTTCATTAAATAATACCATGGCACCATGAGATGATCTTTAGTTCCCTAAATATGGCTCCAATCCCATTCCATTCTTTCTTAGAGAAGAAGAAACTATGTTTCCCAGCTTCAGATAAGGTAGCAGCTATTTTCTAAGAAAAATCCTAGTTAAGGAAAGAAATCTTCAGACATTGGTGAGTCTAAGCTGTCAAGTAGTCAGTAAAATTTGTCGGAGGAGGTGGGAACTCATGAGATTGTTTCTTTCAACTGTTTGTTCATGAAAAGACAGGAAAGTGATTAGAATTAAAATAAACTACTATCATTTTCAAATGAATAGAAAAAGCCATACATCAGTCTGCAACGGAACCTAGTCCAACTTAGCCAAGCAAAATATGGTATAAACAATGGGGGACAACTTCCTTATATCCCCAAGATTTAAGAACAATAATGCAGTGCTTGGTAGTTTTTCCCCCCAAAAGTTTTGTTAATACCTTTTGTTTTTATACTCGAGGTATTTTTTGATTTTTCCTTCCTCCTCACATAAACGGAACTCTTTTTGTTAACCAAGAAAAATAATTAAATAGAAACAAACAACAAATGACTCAGCAAGTGTGTCTGGTAGTGTGTATCATGTTTCATTCCCAAAGTATCCAACCTTTCTACTAAAAGGAAAAGTGCATACTTTATCAATGTTCTTTAGGTTTTAGCTTATTTAGAGTTCTATTGCCTTTTAGGTTGTTTTCATTTATAATTTAATAGTCATTATTCACCTTGTTCTCATGATTCTGCCTTTTCTCTGCAATAATTCAAATAAGGCTCTCCAATTCTCATATTTGTATTTCTTTTTTTTAAAATTATTATAGCTTTTTATTTACAAGATATATGCATGGGTAATTTTTCAGCATTAACCCTTGCAAAGCCTTATGTTCCAACTTTTCCTTTCTTTCCCCCGACCTCTTCCCTTGGATGGCAGGTAGACCAATAAATGTTAAATATATTAAAGTATATCTTAAATACAATATATGTATACATATCCATACAGTTATTTTGCTGCACAAGAAAAATTGGACTTAGAAATAAGGTAAAAATAACCTGAGATGGAAATCAAAAATGCAAGTGGAGAAAGACAGAGTGGAAATGCTATGTTGTGGTTCACACTCATTTCCCAGAGTTCTTTCACTGGGTGTAGCTGGTTCTCTTCATTATTGAACAAATGGAACTGATTTGGTTAATCTCATTGTTGAAGAGAGCCATGTCCATCAGAACTGATCATCATATAGTATTATTGTTGAAGTATATAATGATCTCCTGGTCCTGCTCATTTCACTCAGCAGCAGTTCATGTAAGTCTCTCCAGGCCTTTCTGAAATCATCCTGCTGGTCATTTCCTACATAACAATAATATTCCATAACATTCAGATACCACAACTTATTCAGTCATTCTCCAATTGATGGGCATCCATTCAATTTCCAGTTTCCAACCACTACAAAAAGGGCTGCCACAAACATTCTTGCACATACAGGTCCCTTTCCATTCTTTATGATCTCTTTGGGATATAAGCCCAGTAGTAACACTGCTGGATCAAAGGGTATGCACAGTTTGATAACTTTTTGAGCATAATTACAAATTGCTCTCCAGAATGGCTGGATGTGTTCACAATTCCTGTCATCTTAGCCAATCTGAGAGGTGTGTAGTACAATCTCAGAGTTGTCTTAATTTGCATTTCTCTGATTAATAATGACTTGGAGCATCTTTTCATATGGCTAGAAATAGTTTTAATTTCTTCATCTGAGAATTGTCTGTTCATATCCTTTGACCATTTATCAATTGGAGAATGGCTTGATTTCTTGTAAATTAGAGTCAATTCTCTATATATTTTGGAAATGAGGCCTTTATCAGAACCTTTGACTGTAAAAATGTTTTCCCAGTTTATTGCTTCCCTTCTGTTCTTGTCTGCATTAGTTTTGTTTGTACAAAAGCTTTTTAATTTGATATAATGTAAATTTTCTATTTTGTGATAAATAATGATCTCTAGTTCTTCTTTGTTCACAAATTCCTTCCTCCTCCACAGGGCTGAGAGGTAAACAATCCTAAATTCTTCTAATTTATTTATGATCTCATTCTTTTTGCCTAGATCATGAACCCATTTTGACCTTATTTTGGTGTACAGTGTTACGTGTGGGTCAATGCCTAGTTTCTGCCATACTAATTTCCAATTTTCCCAGCAGTTTTTGTAAAACAGTGAATTCTTATCCCAAAAGCTGGGGTCTTAGGCTTAGTCAAACACTAGATTATTAAAGTTACTGACTATTTTGTCCTGTGAATCTAACCTATTCCACCAATCAATTAGTCTGTTTCTTAACCAATACCAAATGGTTTTGGTGACTGCTGCTTTATAATATAGTTTTAGATCTGGTACAGCTAGGCCACCTTCATTTGATTTTTTTTTCATTAGTTCCCTTGAAAGTCTTGACCTTTTGTTCTTCCAGATGAATTTTATTGTTATTTTTTCTAGGTCATTAAAATAGTTTTTTTGGGAGTCTGATTGGTATAACACTAAATAAATAGATTACTTTAGGTAGTATTGTCATCTTTATTATATTCACTTGACCTATCCAAGAGCACTTAACATTTTTCCAATTGGTTAGATCTGACTTTATTTGTGTGGAAAGTGTTTTGTAGTTTTGCTCATATAGTTCCTGAACCTCCCTTGGGAGATAGATTCCCAAATATTTTATCCTTTTGACAGTTATTTTAAATAGAATTTCTCTTTGTATCTCTTGCTGTTGGATTTTGTTAGTGATGTATAAGAATGCTGAGGATTTATGTGGATTTATTTTGTATCCTGCAACTTTGCTAAAGTTGTGGATTACTTCTAAAATTTTTTTTTAGTTGATTCCCTAGGGTTTTCTAAGTATACCATATTATCTGCAAAGATGATAATTATATATATATAATTTGATTTCCTCATTACCTACTCTAATTGCTTTAATCTCTTTCTCAACTCTTATTGCTGAAGCTAGCATTTCTAATACAATATTGAATAGTAATGGTGAGAGTGGGGAACCTTGTTTCAGTCCTGATCTTATTGGGAATGGTTCCAGTTTATCTCCATTATATACGATGCTTACTGATGGTTTTAAATAGATGCTACTGACTATTTTAAGAAAAAGTCCATTTATTCCTATACTCTCAAGTGTTCTTAATAGGAATGGATGTTGGATTTTATCAAATGTTTTTCTGCATCTATTGAGATGATCATATGGTTTTTGTCAATTTGGTTATTGATATAGCCAATTATGCTCATAGTTTTCCTAATATTGAACCAGCCCTGAATTACTGGTATAAATCCTACTTGATTGTGGTGTATTCCTGGGGATGAGTTTCTGTAATCTTTTTGCTAATATTCTATTCAAGATTTTAGCATCAATATTCATTAGGGAGATTGGTCTATAATTTTCTTTCTCTGTTTTCAACCTACCTGGTCTAGGTATCAGTACCATGTCTGTGTCATAAAAGAAATTTGGTAGGACTCCTTCAATCCCTGTTTTTTCAAATAGTTTATATAATATTGGAGTTAATTGTTCTTTAAAAGTTTAGTAGAATTCACATGTAAATCCATCTGGTCCTGGGGATTTTTTCTTAAGGAGTTGGTGAATAGCTTGTTCTACTTCTTTTTCTAAAATGGGATTGTTTAGAATATTTACTTCTTCCTCTGTTAATCTGGGCAAGCTACCTTTTTGAGGGTATTCTTCCATTTCATTTAAGTTACCGAATTTTTTGGCATAAAGTTGGGCAAAGTAACTCCTAATTATTGCTCTAATTTCCTTTTCATTGGTGGAAAGTTCTCCCTTTTCATTTTTAAGACTAGCAATTTGATTTTCCTCTTTCCTTTTTCTAATCAAATTTACCAAAGATTTATCTATTTTGTTGGTTTTTTCATAAAACTGCAAACTCTTAGTTTATTTATTAATTCAATAGTTTTTCACTTTCAATTTTATTAATTTCTCCTTTTAACTTTAAATTTCAAGTTTAGTAATTGATTGGGGGTTTTTAATTTGCTGTTTTCTAGTTTTTTAAGTTGCAAGCCCAATTCATTGGGATGTAATTTCCCTCTTTTTATCTCCCCCTTTCCCTTTTTCTGATGCAATTCCCTTTCTATTTCTACTTCCTTTTTTATAACAGTAAAATCAAATTATATTCTTTATGTATGCCGATAACAAAAATACAGTTCTCAAGAGTTCTTTTTATCTTTTATGCTTCTCTTGAGTCCTATATTTGGAGATCAAATTTTTTGTTTAGCTCTTTTTTTCATTAGGAATAAATGGAAGTCACCTGTTTCATTGAATGCCCATCTTCTTCCCTGGAAGAAAATACTCAGCTTAGCTTAGTTGGCTGCATTCCAAGTTCTTTTACCTTTCAGAATATGAGATTCCAGGCCCTTCAATCCTTTAATGTGGAAGCTGCTAGATCCTGAGTGATCCTTATTGTGGCTCCTAGGTATTTGAATTGTTTTTTTCTGGCTGCTTATAATATTTTTTCTTTAGTGTAATCATTCTGAAATTTAGCCACGATACTCCTTGGAGTTTTTATTTTGGGGACTCTTTCAGAAAGTGTTTGATGAATTCTTTCAATGCCTATTTTACCTTCTGATTCTATTACATCTGAACAGTTCTCTTGGATGATTTCCTGTAAAATAGTGTCTAAGCTCTTTTTTTTTCATCAAAATTTTCAGGAAGTCCAATAATCCCAAGATTATCTCTCCTAGATCTATTTTCCTGATCTGTTGTTTTTTCAAGTAAATAACTTTTTCTTCTTCTTCTTCTTCTTCTTCTTCTTCTTCTTCTTCTTCTTCTTCTTCTTCTTCTTCTTCTTCTTCTTCTTCTTCTTCTTCTTCTTCTTCTTCTTCTTCTTCTTCTTCTTCTTCTTCTTCTTCTTCTTCTTCTTCTTCTTCTTCTTCTTCTTCTTCTTCTTCTTCTTCTTCTTCTTCTTCTTCTTCTTCTTCTTCTTCTTCTTCTTCCTTCCTTCTTCTTCTTCTTCTTCTTCCTTCCTTCTTCTTCTTCTTCTTCTTCTTCTTCTTCTTCTTCTTCTTCTTCTTCTTCTTCTTCTTCTTCTTCTTCTTCTTCTTCTTCTTCTTCTTCTTCTTCTTCTTCTTCTTCTTCTTCTTCTTCTTCTTCTTTCTTCTTCTTCTTCTTCTTCTTCTTCTTCTTCTTCTTCTTCTTCTTCTTCTTCTTCTTCTTCTTCTTCTTCTTCTTCTTCTTCTTCTTCTTCTTCTTCTTCTTCTTCTTCTTCTTCTTCTTCTTCTTCTTCTTCTTCTTCTTCTTCTTCTTCTTCTTCTTCTTCTTCTTCTTCTTCTTCTTCTTCTTCTTCTTCTTCTTCTTCTTCTTCTTCTTCTTCTTCTACTTTTAAGATCTTTTATAATTTCTTCTAAAAGAGCCTTGTATGATGGGGCCCAAGCTATATTCTCCCTTTGGAGTTTTATCTGGAGACTGTCTGCTTTTAGTCTCCTCAGGGTTGGAAATCTGCTCTCTTTCTATATAGAGCTATCTATTGCTTTTTTACTCATTTTTTTTAAAAGTCCTTGGGGTCTGTCTTCAGGGAAAGAAGGTTTCCAGCTTCCTCTACAGACTAGGAACAGATAGACAGCAGCTGTCCCATGAACAAGCTACAAGGAATGGCTACACTGCAGAATTACCACTGCCCTAGGAAGAGCCCCACTGTGCTGGAAGTATGACTGCCCTGGGAAGAGTCCCACTGTGTGGAAGGAACTGTGATTGCCCTGGGCAGAGCCTCATGTTGCAGAATGCGGCTGTGGCACAGTTACACTGTAGTCATGTTGAGTCATTCCTGGTACTGTGTGGGTGTGGCCAGGTCCTGTTAAACTCTGATGTTTTGGGGTATACTCTACCTTTGGCTTTTGTGTAACTTCTCTGCTGATCTACTGCTTTGCAACCAAAGCAGAGCAGCCAACCTGTGGTAGAGTCCTCCCTACAAATTCTCCACCTGCAGAGACTGCACCTTCCCCATGGTCTGGTCAGCAAGGGCTAACCTCCGTGTTCTCCTTCCCTGCCTGCACTGGCCTCCTACTGCCTGATCAAGACAGACCTTTTCTGGTGATCTTCCAAATTATCTTCAGCTGGTAATTTGTTATATTCCTAATATTCATTGATTCTACCATTCAAGCACTATTTCAGAGGCTGAATTTGGTAATCAGTGAGTGAGGGTAGAAGGGAGCTCAGAATGAAGTGCCTATCCTCTCTGCCATCTTGGCTCCCAAATATCCTTATTTGTATTTCTTATAGCAAAACAATATTCTTTATCATTATAGGCCATACTTCTTTTCCAGTTTTTTCCTAGCACCAAAAATGTTGTTATAAATATTTTGATATTTATGTTTTTTTTAACTTCTTTAAGATATCCTCTTTTTCACATGAATGAATTTAATATTTGTTAATATATTGTGTAATATATTAATATGAATATATTTCATGTCAATACATATATAACAGTATATTTAATATATTAACTACTAAATGCAAAGAACTTTATTCCTCCAAAAATGCTAAAATTTTAAATGTTTTCAATTTGTTTTATTGGGTGATTTGGGAAATTTAAAGTCTTTGGTGAAGCTAATTACTTGCACATTAACAAGTACCCCCCAAATTTTAGTCATTTTGTATATTTTTCCTGGTTTATGATTGTCTTATTTTTTATATTTATTGTCATGACATATTAATGTCACATATATTTACATATCATCATTGATCTAAACATACCCCTATTTATAGACATTTACAAGGTTTTTTTATTTTTTTGTAACTACAAAATTTGTTGCTATGAATATTTTAGTATATCTATGGGACTTTTCTTTTTATTACTGACCTCTTTTGGTCATGCATATATCATTCTCTGGATCAAAAAATTTGAAAATTTTAGTATTTTTTTAAAGAATAATTCAAATTTCCTTTCCAGAATGATTAGACCAATTCACAGTTATAGCAAGAGTGTTGTAATGGGCCTGTTTTCCCATTGTTCTTTCCTCATCAACTATATACATCTTTTGCCATTCTGAATCTGAAGCAATATTAAAACTACTTTGATTTGTATTTTCTCATTATTCCTGATATGGAAGACTTTCATGTGGTTGTTAACAAATTATAATTCTTGGATTTTTAAAATATCCTTTGGCAGGGCAGCTAAGTAGTACAAAGTACAAACTATGTACAAAGTACATAGATGATGAGGCTTGGAATCAGGAAGATTCATCTTCATGAGTTAGAATTCAGCCTCAGATACTTCCTGTCTTTGTGATTCTGGGCAAGTCACTTAACTATATTTGCCTCAGTTTCTTCAACTGTAAAATGAACTAGAGAAGGAAATAGTAAAGTACTCCAGTATCTTTGCCAAGAAAACACCAAATGGACATTATTGAAAAATGGCTGTTGACCAACAACAAAATATCCTTTGACAATTTATTTATTAGGAAAAATGTTTTTTTACACACATACTCTTTTATTAACATTCTAGTATTGTAGATATGATAGTCTAACCCAGATTTCTGCCCAGAGTCAATTACAAAGGGCAAGTACCAGTGCCAGGAGATATTCCTGTCTTCTTTCCCTCAAACACAGGGACTATTTCCCCTCTAGGTTGTTCTGATGCAGGTTTGTGCCACCTTTACCCTTTGCCCATCCTTGTCTATTTACTCTATCTTTCCTTTAAATGGCTTAACAGGTTTTGAAATCTTGATTTTTTTCTGTAATTGTGGTGCTCCATGACTCACAGTTATATGATCATCACTAGGAGAATAATGTTAAAAAGACTGATTTTTGTGATATTCAGTAGTTTGGGGACACTGAAAGTACTATGTAATTTCTTATATACTATATAAATATATATTATTTTAATATATTTATATATAAATATATTTATAATATTTATAAATATAAATATAAATAAATAAAATATAAAATCCTTCTAGTGAACTTGGAATCCATGTCATCATCTATGCAAGATTTTATATAGATAAAAATATAGATATAGATATAGATAGATAGATATAATCCAATGAATTCATTGGATTAGCAAAGTGCATACTATGACCTAAGCAGTACTCATCATTCATCTATCTTTCTCTAGTTTAAATAGGTTAATTTCTTTTGAAAGTAAGGAGAAGGTAATAAGAGACAATAAGATGTTCATGTCTTCAATAAAGTGCAAAGAAGGGTTCCACTCCTATCCTATCTTTAAAAAGTGTCAGATTTTCCTGGACTGGTCAAAGGTCAACCACACACATAGTTAATAGAAAAATAAAAAATAAAATAGTTAATAAACAAGCTTCCAATTCTAGGATCTCAATTCAGATGCCAAGAGAGCCTTACTGATTATGACCCTAGGAGGTCCAGAAGGGAGTCACTTGTGGAAGAAAGATGCACATGTGGGTATGGGGAGAGGAGACTTATTTCTCTTTGATTTCCCTTCTTTATCAACCATGATGCATTACAGCAAGGTTTCTCAATCAGTAAAAGACATAGGTGAAGATAACTGATGTTGGCCCAGCTTTACATAGCCGTTGTGGTTTGTTTTCTTCTTTAAGATGACCATGACATTAAGAAAGTGATGCCATGGCATCCAAGTGAATTAGATTTGAGTGAGTGAGGGCTGTGAAAGGTCACCAGTTTTACTTTCTTCTCCAGAACCATCTGGGTCTATTGATTAGATATAGATCAGGATGACTAGAGATGGTCCTGAATGAATGGGAGACCTTGATCTTTTTGTTTTAGTTTTTTTTAATTTAATATTTTTATTGTCCCCAGTTACATGTAAAAAAATTTACAATTGTTTGAAAAACTTTGAGTTCCAGATTCTCTACCTTTTTCTCTACTCCCACCCTCATTTAGAAGTCACACTTGAAGTCATGCAAAACATTTCCATAAAAGTTATGTTGTAAGCTTTCTTCCCTTTCCCCCCAAAAAACTCACAAGAAAAATAAAGTTAAAAAAGAGTATGCTTCAATCTTTATTTGGGATATAATCATTTCTTTCTCTGAATACCAATAGGATTTGTCATCATTAATCCTTCAGAGCAGTTGTGGATAGTTGTTTTGCTGAATATAGCAAAGTCAAGTACAGCTGATCATCCCAGAACATTGCTATTTCTTTTTACACAGTACATTTTACTTTGCTTAAATTCATGAAGGACTTTCCAGGTTTTTCTGAAAGCATCCTACTCATCATTTCCCATAGAATAATAATATTCCATCATAATTACATACTACAATTTATTTAACCATTTCTCAATTGATGTGCACTCCCTAAATTTTCAGTTGTTTACTCTGAGAAAAGAACTGAAGTAAATATTTTTGTACATATGGGTTTTTTTTAAGTCTCTTTTTGGATTTGTATCAAAGCATATCAGGATTTTATATCCTTCTGGGCATAGTTCAAATCTTTTGATCATTTATCAATTGGGAAATAGCACTTACTTTTTATTATTTTTGTAAATTTGACTCAGTTTCCCATACATTTGAGAGATGAGGCCTACATCAGAGAAACTTGCTTCAAAATGATTTTCACAATTACTATTGCTAACTTTATTTCCCCCCACTCCATTTGTTCTTTTCTCTCCTTTCACCCTGACCCTCCTCAAAAATGTTTTCCTAATGATTACCTCCTTTCTTAATATGCCCTGTCTTCTATCACTCTCCCCACTTCTCATATTCCTTTCCTCTCCTACTTTCCTGCAGAGTGAGATATATTTATATACTCCTATTGAATGTATATGTTATTTCCTCTTTGAACCAATTTTGATGAGAGTAAGGTTCATTCACTCGCTCTCTCCTCCCCCTCTTCCCTTTCACTGTAAAAGCTTTTTCTTGCCCCTTTTATGGCAAATAATTTGTTCCATTCTACCGCTCCCTTTCCCATTCTTCTTCCATCAATTTTATATTTTTTTATATTATCCTTTCATATTTAACTCACAATTTGCTCTCTGTCTCTATATACTCCTAACTGCCCTAATAATGAGAAGGTTCTAATGAGTTATAAGCATCATCTTCTCAAGTAAGGATATAAATGGATAAATCTTATTAAGTTCCTTAGGATATGCCTTTCTTGATTACCTTCTTATGTTTCTCCTGATTCCTATATTTGAAAATCAAATTTTTAACTCAACTCTAGACTTTTCAGCAAGAATGCGTGAAAATTCTCTGTTTCATTGAATACTAACCTTTTCCCCTGAAAGATCAATTTTTTGGAGTAGGTGCTTCTTGGTTGTAATCTAGCTTCATTGCTCTTCAGAATATCATATTCTAATCCCTCTGATCCATTAATGTGAAGCTGATAAATTTTGTGTTATCCTGACTGTGGCTCTGCTATATGTGAATTGTTTCCTTTTGAATGCTTATGATATTTTCTCTTTGATCTGGGAGTTCTGAAATTTGATTATAATATTTCTGGAAGTTTTCCTTTGGGGATCTCTTTCAGAAGGTGATCAGTGGATTCTTTCAATTTCTATTTTACCCTCTGGTTCTAGAATATTAAGAAAGTTTTCCTTCTTAATTTCTTGAAAGATGACGTTAAAGGTCTTTTTAATCATGGTTTTCAGATTAAACTAAGAAATTTAAAGTTATCTCTCCTGGATCTATTTTCCATGTCAGTTAATTTTCCTGTGAAATATTTTACATTGTTTACTATTTTTTCGTTCATTTGGTTTTGTTTTATTGTTTCTTAATTTCTAATAAAGTCATTACCTTTCATTTGCTTAATTCAAATTTTCAAGGAATTATTTTCCTCAATGAGCTTTTGTATCTCCTTTCCCATTTGGCCAGTTTTGCTTTTTAAGGCATTCTCATTAGGGTTTTTTTTTTTATTTCTCTTTGCAAAACTCTTGTTTCTTCTACCAATTTTTCCTCTATCTATTTTACTTGATTTTCAAAATTCATTTTAATCTATTCCATGGCCTGAGACCAACTGTTATTTTTCTTGTATATTTTGTATATAGGAGCTTTGATATTATTATTTTTTCCTGAGTATGTGTTTTGATCTCTCTTGTTACTGTTGTAGCTTTCTATGGTCAGGATCTTTTTCTGTTGTTTTACTTATTTCTCCAGTCTCTTTGTTAAAATAGAACTCTGTTTCCAGGGTAGAGGGTACATTGTCCCAAGTTTCAGGGATTTGGAGCAACTGTTTTCAGAAATCCTTCTAGGGACCTGACCACAAGCCCTCTTTTCTGCTCTGAAACTGTGAAGAGGTTCCCTTCTAATGTGACTATAAGTTCTAGTGTGTTAAAGAAATAAAATCTTTCTTCTATGCTAGTAAAGAGACCTCTTGTGGGCTTCTAAAAGCTGTTGCCTGATTTTCAAAGGCTCCTTAAGCTACTTGAGATAAACCTTTCCTGTTGATCTTCCCATCTTTGGTGTCTCTGGACCGGGAGGTGTGGAAATCACCACTACTTCCTCTGATTATGAAACCCCAAGGCCCATTCCTGCTTTTCTGGCACCCATGCTAGGCCTGTGCTGATGTAGACTGCACCAGGACAGCATGCTGGATTCCTACCCTAGTGGCACCAACCTTTTCTGCTGACTTTCTAAGTTGTCTTTGCCTGGAAAATTGTTCCACTTCATCTTTTTGCATGTTCTGATGCTCTAAAAAATTGTTTATGACTAGGTAAAAGATAAATAAAGCAAAGAATAGTCTTTTTACCCTAGTTATTTTTTTTTAAAGGAATCAATCTGAAAGGGGAAGACCTTCATGGTTTCTGGTCAAAACAATAGTTGGTTGCTATTTACATTTACTCTGAACTAATCAAGGCCCAAATAAGGACCAAGTGGAGCTTGGCCTAGGATTTATTATTGGCTAATCAATGAGAGCCAGAGTGATTTGGGTTCAAGGCAATGTCCTTAAGAAAGAAATCTAGGGTGTGAACCCTAAGATATGGAGGAAGGAAGAAAGGAAGAAAGGAAGGAAGGAAGGAAGGAAGGAAGGAAGGGAGAGAGGGAGGGAAGGAGGGCAAGAAAGAGGAAGGAAAGGAAAGATCAAGGGAGGAAAGGAGGAAGGGAAAGAAAGAGTGGGGAAGGGGAAAGGAATGTTTTCTTGTGCTCAGTGTGGCACCTCCTACTTAACAATAATATTGTAGTGAACATCAAATACAAAAAACTTAGCTATGCTTATCAATGCAAATATCTAAGATAATTCCAAAGAACTCAAGATAGAAAATGTTTTCTACCTCTAGAGAGAAATTTGATGAACTCTGTAAAGTTTTTTTTTTTTTTTTACTTTTTTATATTTCTTGCTTTTTATTTTCTTCAACATGGTTAATATGGAAATAAATATGTTTTGCATGTCTTCAAATTTATAATTGATATCATATTGTTTGCCTCTCAATGGGTGGAGAGGGTTGGCAGGGAGGGAGAGAATTTGAAACTCAAAAAAAAAATCTTTTTAATGAACATTAAAAATAAATAAATAAAAGGGGGAAAGAATATCACATCTGGAAAGGATCTTACTGGGCATCTATTTCAATCTTTTTATTTTAGAGATGAGACTACAGAGATACTCAGAGGTGAAGGAACTCACCAAGATGAAGGCAAGTGATATGACTATCTGGGTATCATGTGGGATTATTGAATCAGCATCATGGGGATTGGAGCACTATAGGAGTAGTTAAGATAGTTTTTAAAATCTGTGAACTTTCATTATCAGTTTTTAGTTGCCAGAGAGTCTTGGAATAGGAAGCATCAAAGATAAGATTGAAACCCTGGCTTTGGTGTTTTTGTTTGAATTTCAAATATACAATTTTTTCTACAGACCATGAACATGGATCAGTATAGGAGGAATCTGATGATAAACGTAGTTCTTGACAAGTCAGGGGTCAGAGTGTATGAAAAGTGCTGAGAATGCTAAAGCTAATTTGAAGGAGGAAGTTAGGACCAGAAGATTAGATACAAGCATAGAGCAAGCCAGATAGGAGAAGGTTGGACAGCAAAGAGGGTGGCCCTAGTAAACAACTGACCCCAAGAGTGTCTCTGAGGAGACAGACATATTTTGAGTGAGTTTAGTGGAATTTTTAGCTTTGCTCCTTCTGGATTCTTAAAAACATCATCAATGCCAAAATCTAACAAGTGTTAACTACTGCTGAGTTGGGATAACTTTCAGTCCTGGGTCCACAAGCAAAACACTGTAAAGGTCACCTGCAAAATGTTCTCTTCTCACACCCGGAAAAGACCTTTCTTGGTCTCTTCTCTCTCTTCTCTATGTCTTTGTCTCTGACTCTGTCTCTCTGTCTCACTGTCTATGACTCTGTCTCTCTGTCTTTCTGTCTCTGTCTCTCTCTCTTTCTGTAGCTGAGAGAGTATAGTAAATAAAATGCCAGTCCTGAGTTCAAATTCAGTCTCAGACATTTGCTAGCTCTATGAACCTGGGCAAATCACTTAATTTCTTGTGCCTGTTTCCGCAACTGTAAAAATGGAAATAACAACAGCACTTATCTTGATTTTTGTGAAGATCAAATGAGATATTTGTTTTTTTTTTTTTAAAAAGAGTACTTAATACAAAGTCCAGCACATAGTAGATGCTCTATAAATGTTTATTCCCTTCACTCCCCCCCTCCCTGTCCCCATCTGTTTCTGTCTGTCTATGTTGATCCTTCCAAACACTAAACAAACTGCTGGGATAGTACAATTCTAATGCATTTGAGGTGGAGATAGTCAATGAAGTCACCTGCATTGTACTTCATTATATAAATAAATAAGCTAAGGGTGGAAGTGACTTATCCAAGATCACTTGGACCAGTGGTACATTCGAGTTTCAAGCCTTGTTTCTAGACTCCCAAATCAGTGATCTTTCTTCTCTACTACAATGACCATAAACAGCTTTACAGGATGTCCAAGCTCCCATATCTTGTAAGCATTGTGGCAGAAACTAGGACTTGGGTTGTCACATTCCATACATAACTTAGTACTCTTTTTCTATCTACTGTTTTCTCTTAGGGTACTCACACTACAGATGTTGCTTTCAGGAAAAAATGTCAAGCATTATCTGTGAAGAGTAGTACTGTCCATAGATTAATTCCTGCAGTAAGAAGTTTCTATTTTAATAGCCCATGACTCTGGATAGTGTTTGGTAACTATAGTTTTCCTGGAAAACTTGCCAATAGCTACTGGCTGTGGTCAGTTCCAACTGCTAGAATTATCCCCATGGTCTAAGAGAACAAAGTGAGGAAGAGGGACAGGAAATGGGTTATTTTGGAATAGTGACTGAACTTGGGGGGTGGGAGGAACAGGACACAGAGAAAGGTAGAGGACTCTATTGGAAAAGCATTATAAACACAAATGAGAATTTCCACAGGACTCAGCTTTTTACAGCAAATCTTTGTGCTGAACCACATGGTTAGAATTTCACATGATTTGGTGATGTTGGGCATGGAACTGAGAAACCTAGTTTTGAACCTGGGTAGGAATATTTGTAAGCTATATTCCTGTCCCTGAACCTCTCTAACTAGATTTTCTCACCTGTAAAATGATGATAAATAAAAGATTGGTACCTGGTTTCAGTTTCACCTCTGTGTTGTGTGGATTTTTGACCATGACAAATCACTTCTCTCTCAGTATCTTGAGCAACTCTTTAAAACTAAAATCAAACCATAGTGAAGATACCAATCTGAGCTAGTGAATAAATTTTCTCACTGGAAACTCTATAAAATAATAACTCTAGATAAAAAAAAGAGGGAGAGGGAATAATATTAACAGAATCTACTTCACAATGTTGTTACAAGGAAAGTTGTTGTTCAATCACACAATTGAAGTTATGTCTGACTCTGTGACCTCATTTAGGGTTTCTCAGTAAAAATACTAGAGTGGTTTGATATTTCCTTCTTTGGGTCATTTTACAGTTGAGAAAACTGAGGCAAACAGAGTTAAGTGATTTTGCGGCTGGGAAATAAGTCATCTTTGAAGGAAGAGTAC
Source organism: Sarcophilus harrisii (assembly GCF_902635505.1). Classification (NCBI taxonomy): domain Eukaryota; kingdom Metazoa; phylum Chordata; class Mammalia; order Dasyuromorphia; family Dasyuridae; genus Sarcophilus; species Sarcophilus harrisii. Next base: position 522,867,902 of record NC_045428.1, read on the forward strand.
AGCTTTTTGAGAGGGAAATGTCTTCTCCTCTCTCCTCTTATACCTGCATCTGTAGGCATAGGGGGATAAAGGTTTAAGTGTCTGAGGCCAGATTTCAACTCATCTTTTTGACCCCAAACTCAGCATTCTATCTAATGCACTATGTAGCTGCCTAAGTTTGTACCTTTATTATCTAAGTTGAGCTCAAATTATTCCATTTCTGATAAAATATTTGATAACCTTTTAGGCTGGGTTTAGAAAGTGGGCTCTCCTTTAATTTTTATAGAAATGAAAAAGAAGTGTGAATGAATTTTTTTCTCAATTGTTGAAAGTCCAGAGGTTGATTAGTAAATGCCATTTAATAAAGAACGTATTTTATCTGTTTAATAAAATAGAATTATTTTCTCAAATATGGGGATGGCAGAGATTATGTATTTGAATAAAATATATAAATCCATAAAATGAGGTCTGTGCTAAACAATTATACAGTTGATTAAAATAATGAACATAATCGAAATAATTCAAAATGAGACAAAAATCTCTAAATTTTCTCTTAGGTTTTAAAATAATAATGATAACAATAGTTAGCATTTATATAGCATTTTAAGGTTTACAAAGCATGTTACATAAATTATCCTCAAATTATATATATATAGTTGTGACTGTATAAACTTCATCTGGGGCAGCTAGGTGGAGTTCATATGATCTTAGACACTTCCTGCCTGTATAACTCTAGGCAAGTCACTTACTCCTGTTTGCCTCAGTTCTTCATCCATAAAATGAGCTGGAGAACGAAATGGCAAATCACTCCAGTATCTTTGCCAAGAAAACCCCAAATGGGATCACAAAGATTTGGATGTGATTGAGAATGATTGAATATACAAACACAAACTTCATCTAAGGGGATTTAATTAAATCTTGTGTTCATTCATTAAAGCAATGTTTATCAAGCTCCCATGAAGATCATTTTATATTTCTCTGTCTATTCTTATACTTTTTCTTCCCAAATGGAAGTCAAAACTTTGTAATATCTCATGTAAGTACCCCCCACAAAAAAACAAAAACAAAAACAAAAAAACTTGTCTATTCCCTTTTATTACTCTCCTTGGAATGTCTTCCTGAAATATTTTCTTTGGGATCCCAAATGAATAAAGTTCTTAAAGTTAAGATATTATTGATTTATGAAATGGTATTATAACATTGCCTACATTTTTCTTGATTTCCATTTGAATACATTCTAACTTTCTAGTATTTTTTTTTTGATCGCCACTGGGTAGTGAGCAGACATCTTCATTGAGTCATCCATAAAGACGCCTACCTCTTTTTTACAACTCTGGAAGCTATCCATGGGTTCCTTAAAGCCAGCAGTTAGAAGGACTATAAAATTGCCAAGGAGGCAAAAATAAAAATAAAAAATCAAATTTAGCGAACATCTTACAACCAAGGTGATTGAATACTTGGATGTGAAAGGTAATTGGATCTAATTGTGAAGCCAATTGTTTATAGTAGAAACATGTGTAGAATTTATGTGTTTGCATGGTCTGTTCCACATTGAGTATAGGCAGGATTGTCCCTGAATGACTATATAAATGAATTGTGATACAAGTAAGATTCCTTATTGGACATAGTAGAGTGCTGGGAGTAAATCAGTTGACAGTATTACTATCCAAAAACAGTGTTTCCTTCAAAAGTGTATCTGTAGACAGTACTAGAGAAAGAAAATGAAGAAAGTAGCTAGGGAATGTCAAACTACCTGAGAATAGTTTGTAAACATGGTGACAGCTGAGTACCTTGGGTTGGTCTTTTCAACAGCCAAAGTACCACTGTGGAAATCCAAATATGGGAGTCATTGGAGGGAAAGAAACTGACATTCTCATGGTTATTACAGCAAAGCTTCAATACTTTCTTTAGATTAAATTTGAGATACTCTGGATTTTCTCAGCTCATGAAAGGAATAGTTTCAAGAGAGAATCACTTGCTGGGAATAGGTAATGGTCATGATACCAAAGTATCATGGAGTCTTTCTTTGAGGAAACAAAAAAGATCCTTATTGAATATATTTTGTTTGGTTCCAAATTCTACTGCTTTCTCTAGAAATTATCATTTGTATTTCTGTAATTTTTGGAATAAAGAGTGTGGCCTAGAGGATCAAAGATTGGTCTTATATTTGGGAAAACTTATCTTCAAGTCTTCTTTCTGATATATACTTGCTCTGTCACTCCAGAAAAGTAAACCTTTTAATGTTCCAGGCCGATCTCTAAGACTGTAAGTTAGAGACCAGTTGCTGTCAATCTATATCAACAGAAAGTGTTCTCTCACAGAGTAGACTCATACTAATGAAATCATCTGGGTGAACAAAAAAAAATTTAAAAGATTCACAGAAATGAAGAAAGATTTTTTGAGGTCATTTAATTAACCTTGTTTCTAAAGTATATTTCCTGCCTTTGACTTTCCTGACAAGTTTCTCTCTGCCTCTGTTTTTACAGTCTCCATTTTGGGGAGACCCATTATTTTGTGAACCATTCTATTTATTTTTTGACAATCCTAATTGTTTTTTTTTTAAAGAAAAAACTTTTTAAAATATTGGGCAGAAACGACTTTCCCTGAAACTTTGTTTCCTGAGGGCTTAAATAGAATGTCATCTTTCTCCCACATGACAAGCCTTCAATAATTTCCAAAGCAGAATACAGTCCAACTTCCTCATTTTACAGATGGGGAAACTAGTAAGATAAGATTTGTGGATGACGGCTGTTCAGCTTAAACTATCAAGCATGTTGAAGTGATTTGCATGAGCTCCCCATTTCAACATCTCTTATGGGAATGAGAGGTTCCACACAGTCTCTAGTAATGGACAATTCCTAGAATTTTCATTATTCCTGGACTGATGGTTAATTCAGTTTCATTTCTGTCTTTAAAACAAAATGCCAGATTGCAGACAATCTAGCCCTTCCAAATTACAAACTCCTCAATTCTTGTTGGACAGATGGAAAGGTAACTAAGGTCCATGTCTTGCTTTGCTTTGGCCTGCAGCCAAGTATTGAGGCCTGAGAAGGGGCTGAGGAACAATATTGTAAAGACCATTTGTATGCCTGGACCACTGCTGAAGGTGGCTCATGCCTAAAGTTTGGGTTGTGCTTCATAATCTCAGTCCATTCCAGATTCCTTCAGCTATTATCTGGAAGAGGAATCATAATGGAATGGCAATTTGGAAGCCTGTCCTCTTGAAGAAACCTGACAGGGCAGAAAACCCTGATGCATAATCAGGCAGTATCTATTTTACTTCTAGTAGGGAAAATTGAGACATACACACACAGAGAGAAAGATAAACAAACAGACAGACAGACAGAGACAGAGAGACAAGAGAGACAGACAGGAGAGAGTCAAAGAGAGACACAGAAACAGCAGACAGACAGAGAAACAGAGAGAGAGAGAGAGAGAGAGAGAGAGAGAGAGAAGAAGGAAGAGGAGGAGGTAGAGGAGAAGGAGGAGGGAGGGAGAGAGTGCAGAAATTTTGGGAAGACATAGGAGAAGAGATCCTCTTTGCTTTAGAGTCTCCAAAAGTCAATACAAATGGTGATGCAACTGCTCATGAGTCCCTATTATGAGACTGATAAAGTTCAGGTGATTTAGTAGTCAGTGCATTGTTTCCTTCTGTGGCATAAAAATCATTATTGTACCTTTCAAACTGTAGGAACACTGAGTTTTAATAAAAGCCATTCTCTCTCCTTATTGCCCTCATCACTGTGTGAACCACAAAGATTCTGAAGATATGAGTATTTTCCATCAAAGGCTCTTTGGCAAAAAATCCTCCTAACAAAGAACAAGGCTCCAACTTTTTTTGGTAGTGATTTTACATACAATGCGCCTTAATTACTGGCAAGCTTGTCAAGAGCTTATTCCCACATGTGTCAACACTTCCTTAATGCACTGTAATTCATCATGTTAGCATGGCAGAAACAAGGTACTCTACATCTTTACACACATCCCTCTCCAAGCTCTGGTCCCAAGCTCTGTATTATAGCCTCTAGTCTTCATCTGGTGAACAAAGAACAGACCCCGGCATCGAAACGGTAAGGCCCCTCGAGTCAATCAAAGTCATACATCACAGAGTACTTTATCCTATGCCTCACAACACTGTCTAAATCCAAGAAGCCCTGCTTTATTGTGAAAAGGACATTCACTTAATAACAGCAGTAAATCCAGAAAGGCAGTCTAATTTTAGACAGAAAACTTGGCTAAGCAGGAATCCTATCATTTAACTCTCCTGACATTTTTATTCATTGAGTTCATTTTCATGCTAGTTGTGTGATTAAATGCAGATAGGGATTTATTTTCTTTTAATAAAAAAGTGGAGGATGGGGAGAAGGGTGATGGGGGGGGGGGGGGAGAGACAGTGCGAGGAAGGAGAGGGAAGGACAAAAGGAGTCCAAATAGCAAACAATACCTTTCAGATGAAAATAAATTAGCTTGAACTTCTGTGTGAAAAATTCTCTTTCTGAATCATCTTTTTACCCGTGGACTCTTCCAGCAGAAGAATTCAATTTGGGATTTGGCTGCCTTTTTCATCATTAAGTCTGATGGCATGATTTGGGAAGCAAACAGTGAACAGAAAAGGGACCCAATTTCTCAAAGCCATGTTGGAAGAGGAAATAGCTCTTGGTGTTCCAGATCAGCTCACTTTGTTTTTGTTTTTGGTAGTTAATCAGATTGCTTACTTGACTCTTGCATTTCAATTTTATTGCCAGTGAAATAGAAAATAAATTTATTCACCCAAAGTTTCAGATGACATGAGATAAGGCCCAAATTATCTCTTGGGTAACACATGCATTTTAGATAGTTAAGTGGGAAGGGAGCATAACTTAGACCGTGGGGCTAAAAGGCAGGAATTGCTATTGATTTGTAAAGTAGTATAAGAAAAATTATTTATTTTTCTTTTGTACATCAGCTGCTCAACTAATTTGATAACTGACTGCTATGGCTCATCAATATACATTGAGATACATTTGGAGGATACCGGAATAGTGTTTTCATGTGGGGAGGGGGGTACTCCTATGTAGAAAGTTACTCCAGATCAGCAATTGAGGTCAGCAATGTTTATAATTTGTACTATTACTGTGTTGTGTGTGACTTGAAAAGTTATATAACTTGTCCATGACTAAACAGCTTGAATGTGTTGGAGTCAGGACTCGAATCCAAATCTTTCTGTCCTTAATTGCTAGTTTTTTATCCACCATGCAATACTGCCTCTCACTGAAATAAATAGTTGGCATTAACAATATCATCTTTGTCTGCTAGGAAGAATCCAAGCATTTTGTCTGACATCTTGAAATGCAATGGGAAATGCCATACAGTATGCAAATAGTTCCCAATTTGAAAGTCAGTCTATTGGAACTTAGAACTTATTTCTCCAAAGCAACAAATGTTATTTATATGTGATGCGATTTTTAGACTAGTCTAAACCTATTTAACCAAAAATATACTTGAAATATATGAGATTACCAGAAATCTTTTCTCCAGCTCCCCAATTTAATGCATATAGAGAAAGATGCTAGACCCTCCTTTATCTTTCTCTTTTCCCTATGCCCCATGCTCAGGAACTAGAAATATACACCCTCTCCCAGCTGAGAGGCATTCTAATACTCTCTTTTTTCATTCATCCCCTTCCCATACAACACTGTAGATTTGAAAACTAAAGGAAAGAAGAAGAATATCAGTACACAAACATGATCAATTTAAGAGAATTGCTCTCCAACAGAGGACAGAAATCATCATATTTCAAAAGGATATCAACAAGTAGATTGTTTCATTTGAATGACTTTTAAACATTTTGTACCAAAAGTATTTACTAAGTGATACAAAATATTTTGCTTCTCCTCTAAGGGTAGTTTATATATCTTATATCTTTTATAACTCTATATATTACATGTCTCCTCCATTGAATGTAGGCTCTTTGAGGCAAAATTGTGTTCCTTTTGCCTTGGCATCTAATATAGTGCTTGGCAAGTAGTAGGCAGTTAAGAAATTTTTGTTTATTCATTGTGTTCTTGGTCCCCCTATCCTCCAGGGCTTTATAATGTAGTTGAGAAGTCAAAACAGCATGTGGCTGAGGGACAAAAGGAACAGTGCTGACAATAAATAGGCAAAGAAGAACTTGGAGGCAATGCAGTGCAACGTGGAGGCAATGTAGGGACCCAGACAGGTGTTCAAACCAAGAGAATCATGACAGGCTACATGTCATTTTGATTTTGACATAAAAGATATCATGCTCTATGTGTATGTATAAACATACATATTTATATGTATATGTTTGTGTTATATACACATGTATATATGAAATCATCTAGATACTAATTAATATTACCAATAGCCCATTAAGGGAAATGAATGTTTAGTAATGTTTTATAAATAAAGATTTAAGGATTCATACTAAAGAATTTCATAAAGTTCACACAGCAATGTAAGAAGTATCCAGTAAGGTAGACTTTGATTTTTGGTTCTAAAATGTTATGTTGAACTACGTTATTATGAACTAATTTTATAAAATATTATTGCCTATAGTTTGTTTTGTCTTGTTAAATACCCTAATATTCTTTTTTTTTCATTCTGATTTTTGTTGAAAAATTTCTTTTGTTAATATATTTAGACTTAGGCCAATAAGGATTTTATTGTCTGTGTACAGAAAAAAAATTTTATGCGTATTTCACATCTGTAAGAAGTAAATGAAATTCTAGGTAAATGTTAATATGCAGAAGGGAAAAAAAAGGAGGGAGAGAAGAAAGTTAATGGAAAATGTACCTAGTCATGAGGTTTACATTGTGAAAAAGTGGGGAAATTTTTCAAAAGAGAAGAATAAACCTAATTAATGTAGTTGAAAAATAAATATATGAAAAAAGTTAAATAATGGCTGGTAGTAAGAGTAGGAAGGGAGGCAGTATGAACTCCAGCACTGGAGTTAGGAAGACATGGCTGGATTCAAGTCCTATGTCTAGATGTATACTACTTGTGAAGATGGCAGTTTTCTAAGACTGTAAGTTAAAAATAGGGTTTTCATTCTGGGAATTCCCTACACCAATGAGATGTAGACCCCCCTACCCCTCCAAAAAAAGGATAGGGTAATAATCATGGTTTTCAAAGACAACAGCTAAAGAGTTATTAAGCCATCTGTTCTCTATTTACTTAAGTGATAGAAGCAGAGGAAACAAGTTTAACTTGTAGTTTAGCATTTATGTTAGATACTTAGAGCAGTAGATTGGTCAGCTATTGGATTGTAGTTCATAGACAAATGATGGGCCACAGGAGTCCTCTAAAGAATCCCTGGATTGATCTGTATAGTGATTAATGCTTCTAATGTGATATACATTTTAATATGCCACATATGTGCTATCCATAGGGGAGTGTGTATGGAAGAGTGTGTGCCTTTATAAATTTAGGTTTATAGATGGAAAGGTCTTAGAGTTTCCTGAGATCTGTGAACATCCATAATAAAAATGGAGAATTAGGAATAAAGAAGAGGAGGATGCTTGACACTAATGGATTGCCCTATGATGGTAGATATCTCCACCTCCTCTGCCTCCCCCTCCTCCTCATAATCTTATTAACTTCAACCTTACTTCCTCTTAAAAAAAAAACTCACCCTCTCCTTCAAAAAAGTATATTATTTCAGTTAGCTTCTATGTATTAAATACCTACTATATATCAGGCATTGTGCTGTTATTCACAAGTATCTAGTCATTTAATTAAATTAATTCACACTAAAGTATACCAATAGACAATCCTAAAGAGAGGTGATATATTTCTCTTAACAGAGGAACAAATGGATCCCCCCAGAGCCAATGTGCATTTTATACATTTGGCCTGAAGTTGGTGAGTTATTTTTGACCTATTTTTGCTTCTTGCCTACTCTACGCACAGCTGCTACCCACCTGAGATCATATCCCCTAATTTCTATCTTGGAGCACATTTTTAGTAGGAAAGTGTATGACTCTCCAGGACCAGATGAATTTACATGTGAACTCTGCAAAACATTTAAAGAACAATTAACCCCAATACTATATAAACTATTTCAAAAAAATAGGGAATGAAAAACTCCTACCAAATTCCTTTTATGACACAAACGTGATACTGATACCTAAACCAGGTAGGATGAAAACAGAGAAAGAAAATTAAAGATCAATCTCTAATGAATATTGATGCAAAAACCTTGAATAAAATAGTAGCAAAGAGATTACAGATAATCATCCCCAGGATAATACACCACAACCAAGTAGGATTTATACCAGGAATGCAGGATTGGTTCAATATTAGGAAAACTATTAACATAATTGACTATATTAATAACCAAATTCACAAAAAACATATGATTATTATTAGATGCAGAAAAGGCATTTGATAAAATTCAACAGCCATTCATTCACTGGAGAGTATAGGAATAAATGGACTTTTCCTTAAAACAATTGGCAGCATCTATTTAAAACCATCAGCAAGCATCATATGTAATAGGGAGTAATTGGAATCATTCCCAATAAGATCAAGGGTGAAACAAGGTTGCCCATTTTCATCATTACTATTCAATATTGTATTAGAAATGCTAGCTTTGGTAATAAGAGAAGAAAAAGAAATTAAAGAAATTACCGTAGGTAGTGAGGAAACCAAATTATCACTCTTTGCAGATGATATGGTATACTTAGAGAACCCTAGAGAATCAACTAAAAAACTATTAGAAGCAATCCACAATTTTAGCAAAGTTGTAGGATACAAAATAAATCCACATAAATCATTAGTATTCTTCTATATCACTAACAAAATCCAATACTCCCTAAACTAATCTATTATTTAGTGATCTACCAATCAAACTCCCAAGAAATTCCTTTAATGACCTAGAAAAAATAACAACAAATTTCATCTGGAAGAACAAAAGATCAAGAATTTCAAGGGAACTAATAAAAAAAGAAAAGCAAATGAAGGTGGCCTAGCTGTACCAGATCTAAAACTATATTATAAAGCAACAGTCATCAAAACCATTTGGTACTGGCTAAGAAATAGAGCAGTTGATTAGTGGAATAGGTTAGGTTCAAGAACAAAATAGTCAATAACTTATAGCAATCTCATATTTGACAAACCCAAAGACCTCAGCTTTGGGGATAAGAACTCACTATTTGACAAAAACTGCTGGGAAAATTGGAAACTAGTATGGCAGAAAGTAGGCATTGACCCACATCTAACACCTTATACCAAGATAAAGTTGAAATGGGTTCATGATCTAGACATAAAGAATAATATTATAAACAAATTAGAAGAATATAGGATAGCTTACCTCTCAGACCTGTGGAGGAGGAAGGAATTTGTGACCAAAGAAGAACTAGAGATCATTATTGCTTACAAAATAGATAATTTTAATTATATTAAGTTAAAAAGTTTTTGTACAAACAAAACTAATGCATTAGTAATGCATTAGAAAAGGAATTAGAAGGAAAGCAATAAACTGGGAAAATATTTTTACATTCAAAGGTTCTGGTAAAGGCCTCATTTCTAAAATATATAGAGAATTGACTCAAATTTATAATAGTTTAAGCCATTCTCTAATTGATAAATGGTCAAAAGAAATTAACAGAATTTTCAGATGAAGAAATTGCAAATATTTGTACTCATATGAAAATGTGCTCCAAATCACTATTGATCAGAGAAATGCGAATTAAGACAATTCTGATACTACTACACATCTGTCAGATTGGCTAAGATGACAGGAAATGATAATGACCAATGTTGGAGGGAATGTGGGAAAACTGGAATACTGATACATTATTGATGGAACTGCAAATGGAGCCAACCATTCTGGAGAGCAATTTGGGACTATGCTCAAAAAGTTATCAAACTGTATGTATCCTTTGATCCAGCAGTGTTTCTACTGGGATTATATCCCAAAGAGATCTTAAAGGAGGAAAAGGGACCCACATGTGCAAAAAAATGTTTGTGGCAACTCTTTCTGTAGGCAAGAAACTGGAAACTGAGTGGATGCCCATCAGTTGGAGAATGGCTGAAGAAATTATGGCATATGAATGTTATGAAATACTTTGTTTTATAAGAAACAACAATAATTTTATAATCATGAGCCAGAAACTAAAAAGTTGCAAACCTCATCATCTGCAAAATGGGGACAATAAACTTTATTTTTCACAGAGTAGTCCTGACAAAAATATTTAATGTACATTCAAGATCACCTTTCAATTTTTAAACTCTTATCTAGATTTCTATCTGAAAATAAAAAGAAGGCTCACTTTTGAGTTTCTAAAGCATTTATTAGGGAGTCCAAAAGTTATAAAATGATCTCTGTGATCTCAGAAATGTGAACATTCTCTCTAATGATGCAGGTCACAATCTTCCTGTGCTTACTCATCATGCATGATTTTCCCATGTTCTCCCATTCTCCCATAAATTTCTCCCAAGAGAGTCTATCCAATGTGCTCAGGGTCTTTTTCAAATTCTCTTGCCCCTTTCAAGAGACCAGTGGAGCACATAGACTCCCTTAGTCACACAGTGGTCATCCCTTAATCTGACTACATTACTGTTTCATCTCTTTTGGTCAAATGTTTGGTCAAATGTTGACTTCTAATGATTTTCTTCATACCATTTCTTCTGAGTAATTCTTGTTTACTATGTTCTTGCCTACAATTTAAGAGCCTTTCCATAACCCTTCATGTACTCCTATGACAGGCCAACAGAACTCTGACTTCTGTAATGTGTTTGACCTCTGGAGAATAGTTCTTTGTCTCTTTTTTTATCATTTATATGAAGATATGGTTTTACATTTTAGGATTTTGTAAAGAAAAGTGCTATTCTTTCTCATTCTGAATCAGGAATTCTTTAACTGGAGCCCACAGATACCAAATTATATACATAGCTTTGGATAGATTTCAGGATGTCTATGTAGATATTTTTAAAAATGTTTTGAAAGCTTTTTTGAACATAATTGGTTTCTTTTGCAATTCTGATCATAATCCATAAACTTCACCAGACCTCCAAAAGAGTCATTCGTACAAACAAGGTAAAGAACTTTTGCTCAGGGATGTACTTTTTACAGTACGAAAAGAAAAAGTCTATTTTTCTATTTAGAAAGGTATTTTTGGAGCTGCCTCACCACCAGAATCTGTAGAATTGCCACATTATCACTATACTCTACGCATTTGGAGGCCTGCAATTTACTGCTTCCATCTCCAGCTGGCTCCAAAGAATATCCTTTAATAAATCTCCTTTGGATACATTAGTCTTGTGCATATGTCTCCTTTGCTTTTCCCTTGTGAGGACTCTTGGGTTGTCACATAATCATTCAAGTGCAGTATCATTTGTTCCTAAGTGAAGGAATTGAACTGGGCAGGAGAAAATGACCAAGTCTCCTCTCTAGTCCATCTCTAATTCCCAGAGACATCATAAGGCAAAGGCAGGATTTGGAATCAGACCTTTGACTCCAAATCCATGGATCTTTCCAATGTATTTTCATGTTTTATTGTCCATGGAGATACATGGGGCAATATTGGTCAGTCTTCTCAGTGTCTACTGAAAGGTTTGTAGGTCATGCCTGGGTGAAATTATTTATTGATCAAATGCATATCTAATAGATGTAATATATCAACATAAATGGGAAAAGAACTAAGAACATTGGAAATCCTTTAATTTGCCTTAGAAACACCTGGAAATTTATTAGTATTATTTTCTTTTTTTAGAGGGTATATTTTCACTTTTTTGCATTTTCAGAAATAAAATTCTTGATAATAGTAATAATAATAATTAGCTAACATATATAACTATATGCCAGACACTGCCCTAAGCATATTCCAATAGTATTTTATTTTATCTTATGACAATTTTGGGAGGTAGATGCTATTATTATCCCTAATTTAAAGATGGAGTAACGAGGCAAACAGAGGTCAAGTAATTTGCCCAGGTTACAAAGCTAATAATGTCTGCAGCTGAATTTGAATGTTGGCTTTCCTGACCCCAGGTCCAGAGTTCTAACCACTGTGCCATGAAATGAATTTTTAAAATTACTGTGATTCTGTGCTAAGCTGCTATGTATCAGAAGCAGGAAGGTAAATCTATTCTGTTCACTATTTGAGTCAGTTTCTAACTACCTTTTCCCGAACTTTTCAAAGAATTTAACAAGAAGGAAAAAGATAAGTATTATTTTCATTTAATAGCCTGAGGGGAAATAATTTTAACAGTAACTAGGACTAAGGAAAAATGAAAATTTGGGGGAGGAGAGGGAGAGAATCTGACTGAAGAGCTTATAGCTATGTTATTTAGAATTCAAACTATTGGATACTTAGGCATACACGCCATCCAGGAAGCCACTGCCTTGCAAAAATTCTGGAAAAGAGATAGAACATGAAAGAATGAAACATGTATAGTCTGCAATTAAGAAAAGATAGATGCTAATGCATGTAAATTCCCTCAAAGTATAATATTATCATAAGGAGACCTTTGGGAAGTTTTGCTTCAAGGTCAGATTTTGATCTTGGATTTAGTTGGCAAGAGTGAAATAATTTGTAGCAAAGTTCTTAAACTCTCATTAGTGGACCAAGAAAATAACTGAAAAATTTCTGATTTCTATCTATTTCCTGTATCTAACTGGAGAGATTGTTGTACAAGAATAATTTTTAAAGATTTAGTTTGTCTCAGTGTGGTAGAAAGCTTGAAGTACATCTTGAAATGGTATTTGAAAAGCATCATGGAGTGTGAAGACTAATAAGGATCATCAACCATATAGAACACAAAATTTTTATGAGAAAATAGGCAGAAAACAATACAGGCTAAGAGAAAATACCCATTGATGAACAGTAAAGGACCTTATCCAATAGAAAAATCCAAAGGAAGTAGCTATATTCCTATCATTTGAGTAATGAGATCATAAAATTACAAATTTGGAACTGGGAGAGACTTAAATGGTCATCTAGTCCAGACCTCTCATTTTGTTGATGAGAAAACTGAGGCTCAGAGAAGTTAAATCTCTTACCAAAGATCATTCAGTTAAACTCAGGCAAAGTATTGGAGGCCATTTTCATATAAAATGTTTCTTCACTTGTTGGGATATGGACAAATGAATTTTTCATTCTTTTTTTTCTCTAATTCTTGGGCTATAGAACCAAAGAGACATTACTAAATTAAATTTGGCACATAGTATAGTGACTTTAAGTGGAAGTAGAAATGTACTTTCAATTTTACAGAACATGCATCTACATTTATTTGGAGGGAGATAGAATGGTGGAGTGAAAACAATACTGACTCTTTAATCACAGGACCTGGGTTCAAATCAGAGCCACTTAGCCTCTCTCAACCTCCATTTCTTTATCTGTAAAATTGTAAGATTAGATAAATAGCCTTTGAAGTTCCTTCCAGTACTAGAGATATAATACTATTACCCTAAAAAATGGTTCAACATCTAACACCAAGTGAGATCATATATGTAAAATGTTTTGAAACTTGAAAATGCTATTTAAGCATTAGCTATTATCATTAATATGGAAGTAGACCATGGTTTAAGAAAGGAAGACCAAGAATAGAAGTTTGAAAGAAAACTTCTATTCCTTACAAAAGAGCTTTGCAGAGAGAGAATGGAATTGACCACTCCCTATTAGCTGATGCAAATGATGTCTGTTCACAATCTGCAATTAAAAAATGAGATTGTAACAGGATGAAATTAGGAAAAATAATATTTTTTAAAAGTAGCGTGACCCATGTCAATTTGAATGTTTGAGTTACAGGGACATACAAAGCTTGATTACATTCCAGAAATCATGCTAGTCAGGTCCCATACTTACATTAGTTCTTAATCCATTTGGGCAAATTAGAATGTGAAACAGGGTTGCAGAGGCACTTAGGGGAGAATGATTCACTTTGATTTCCCAATAACTTGATATTCTTTCCTTCAAAAGCTTAGATTTTTATCCTTAGTTCTGATATTTTAGGTATCTAGAATCATAGATAGCAAACTTTTTTAGGGCTAAAAAGGACCTTTGCTATCATCTTGTCTAGTATCCTCACATTAAAGATGAGAAAAATGAGACTCAAAAATGAATGAACAGTTGTGAAGATCTAATGCATATTTATTTTTAAAGAGCTTAGCATAGAGCCCAGCACATAGTAGGTATTTTATAAATGATTATTCCCTTCCCCAAGCAATTTAATTAAAAAGCATTTATCAAGGGCTCACTGTGTGTTAGACATCATATTAAGAGTTAAGGATACAAATAAAAAAAAGCAAACTATTCCCTGCCCTCAAGGAGCTTATATTTTAAAAGCCAAAACTAATGCATACAAGGAATTAATGATCACTGATGGACAACGTGGTCTGGCAAGTTAGAGGAATGGCAAATGGAAAGGGCCTTTGCATCCATCTAGTCCAACCTCCTAATTTTATAGATGAGAATTTGGGGTCCATATAAATGCAATGACTTGATCATGATCACATAAGAAATTACAGATAAAATTCGGACCCTGATATTCTGACTCTAAAATTAATATGACTAGGTTCCAATTAGTGTATGTAATAAATCCCCTAATATGATCTCATGTATACAAATTTTCCCTATTGAAAGTTATAATTTTGTAATAGGTGATAATTGGTTTCAGTCCAATGGAAATTTGCCAGAAAATTCAAATAATGCACCACTTCATTGGATTAATTATTTGCTCTAATTGGGAAGTAACATTATTCTTCCTTATACCATGGTTTTGCTTCATCCATTTTTTGGTGAAGTATCAAAATAAATAAGAGAAAGCTTTTTGTTATTGTTGTTGTTTAAACTGAATTTCTTTAAGCTTCCCCTTTACTTTTTTGAGGAGATGTTTATGGCATGCAGCTGTTGATGATCTGGTCACTAAGACAATCCTTTTATCTTTTCTAATCTTTTTTTTTTTTTAAATACTGACACATTTGGGAAACACAAGCATGTCTGTGATCCATGGTTTCCAGACATGGAATAATGAGTAAAGTTTGGCATACCTTGATTTTTCTGTTCATCCATTTTCATGTGTCAAACTAAATCCAGATTCGTGCTATATATCTTAAGTTTGGCTTCTAACTTTATTGTGCTGTCCTCTAGTCAGCAAGCTGAAATGCTTTATGCTCATGTATGCAATTAAGTCTACTCAAAAGAAAGGTTGATACACAGTAAGTATTGCTATCAGAATGTCTACATAACCTCTCCCAAGCTACTGCCTATGAATACATCTAAGTCTATACAATCCTAAACTTAGTCAAACAAACAAAAAGTCTTTACTACCTCCAAAAGGATCATTGCCTATTGTCTGATGTTTCTCCTCCCCTTCTTAGGTAAATTCATTCAAAAAGATGTTTATTCTTAGTGTCTCCACCTCCTCCCTTCTCACTTTCTTTTTCTGTAATCTGGTTTGTAACCTTATCACTGGATTGAAACTGCTTTCCAAATTACCAGTTATTTTTGGATTCCCAAATCTGATGATGTTTCCTTAATCTTAATCTTCTTTGACATCCCCAAAGTATTTGGCCATTGATCACTCTTTTCTGCACTTATTCTTTTCTTGGCATTTTTGTGGTACTGCTCTCTTTTGATTCTTCTCCTATCTGCTGACCATTCGTCAGTCTCCTTTATTCATGATCATTCATCAATGCTGTGCTTGCTATGAGCATTCCCCAAGGTTTTGTCCTAAACTCCTCTTTCTACTTTTCTGAGCTTCACAAGTACTGCATTACCAATTGCCTTTTGGATATTTCAAATTAGATTTACTATTGGAATACAATACTCAACAGCTAAACTCATTATCCATCCCCACTCCCAAAAATTTCCTCTTCCAAACTTCCCTTTTACTATTGAGGGGACCATTATCCTTTCAGTCATGTATTGTATTTCTGGTATCATCTTCAGCTTCCCCCCTCTTGCTCATTCCATATATCTAATTAGTTGCTAATTCTTAAAATTTCTTTATCTTTTTCACCTATGTCTCTTTACCTCCTAAGCCACCAGCTTTGTTGAAGTACTCATTTATGACCTCTTATCTGGCTTATTGCAATAACCTTCTACTTGGTCTCTAGAGTAATACAAGTAGAATAGTGGTCTGTACACTGTCTCTCTCTGCTCCAATCCATCCAAAGCGATCTTGCTACAGCCTAGGTAGATCTGACCATATCTCCACTCCTCCCCAGAACTCAATAAAATCCCTGTCTCAAAGGATTCATATATAAACTCTTTTGTTTCAGTGGCCATGAATATGGGACTGTGGGGCACTTAGAGCTTGGCCAGGTGTGGAAGACCCTGAGGTCATTATTTTGATTTTAGTCTTGCCATTAGAATTTGATGATTCTGGAAGAGAAGATGACTTTGCACAAATATATCTCACTTAAATCCAATTCACATATGACTCAAAACATTATTCTGTGATGTCATTGGTCTTCAAAAATGAAAGATAAACAACAGCACTTTGATATCTGTGTATGTATGTGTGTATTCCCATATTGTCTCTCCCAGTAAATTGTAAGCTCCTTGAGATAAACAATTGCCTTTTATCTCTTTTGTATCCTCAGTTCTTAGCACAGTGCCTGGTACATAGTAGGAACTTCATAAATGTTTTTTGAATTGAATTATTTCATTTAATTCTATATGCAGGCACTATATTAAGTGCTATAGATGTAATTAATAAAAAGAAATACAGTCCCTGTTCTGAAGGAGCTTACAATTTAATCAGGAAGATAAAACACAAAAGGAGGCAGGAAAGTGGAGGAGAGGAAATGCTAAGAGGTCCCCAGAAACCTGCTTTTTGTGTTGCTGAAACCATAGACCAGCAAGTGCAAAGTCTTGGAAGTTGGAAGTTCAATATCTATTTTCTATAAGGGAAGACATTGGAAGGAGTTAAGTGCTCTGTCATCACCATCTAGCCCTCAAATCAGAGAAGGGAGGTAGATAAAAGAAGTACTATCATTCAAGATAACAAGGTAGTGGATTTGGAAGAGATGAGTTTGTGATTGTAGAAAGGTCTGGAAAGATTTACATGAACTGATGTTGAATGAAACCAGCAGAACCCAAAATACATTGTACACAATAACAGCAAGTATGTGTGATCAACTATGAAAGATTTGATTCTTTTTAGTGAGAAATTAAGCAATCCCAATAGACTTTGGACAGAAAATGCCATCTGCATCCAGAAAAAGAACTAAGGAGACTGAATGTAAATCAACACATGATATGTTCACTTCTTTTTTTTTTTTTTTTTCCTTTTTGCTTTAACTTTTTTCTCCCAATGTGATTCATAAAGCAATGTGTGTTAATTTTTTTTTAATCTAAGGGGGAAAAAAAGAACTAATGACCTTATTCTGAAAGTGACATCTTGTTGGGCAATTGAAACTAGGCAAAGCAGAGTTGCAGAGTGCTTCTTCTTCATGGGAGACTTCCATCTTCTGATCCTAAACCCCTGCATTAGCTGCACACACTTGGAATCCTCTCCTTTCTAATCTCTACTCCAGAAGCTCTGTCTTCCTTTAACACTCTGTCTAAGCAATATCTCTGGCGGGAGGTCTTTCCTGGTACTGACACTTATTAGTGCTTTCTCCTCTAAGGTTACCTTAGCTCTAGTCTAAATATATCTTGTATGTACCAGTTTGTGTGTATTTTGCTAATCCCATAAAAATGTAAGCTCCTTGAGGGAAGGGACTAATTTTTTTCTTTGTAACTCAGCTCTTAAGACAATGTTCTTGCATTTAATAAATACATGTGGATTGTTTCATCAGTTGAATCTTTTTGCTTTGGTTTATTACTGTACTAAGTATCAGAAAAAGGAAGGTAAAGAGGTAAGAAAAAAAAATCAATTACCAATTTTGTCTACTTTTGGGAGTCTTTAAAGATATAGTAATGGCCCATTCACCATCAGTATATACACACTAATACACACAAAAACACAAACACATACTCATGTTATAGAGAAGCCAAATGTAACAGGATGTATTCAATTTTTATGCATATATCTTTTATATTTATGGGGCATTGCTATGAAATATGTATTATATGTATTTTTAAATAAACATAACCCTGATTTTATAAGTATCCTCTCTCTGTTCATTGAGGAGATGAATGAAAAGAAGACAGCATTCTCATGACCCAGTTTTTTTATCTTCTTGTTTCATAATTTCTATAGTTCCTTCCAGCTCAAAAGGCTGTGATACCTATTGAATGACTATGCTTTGCCTAATAAATAGCTCTGTCCAGCAGCTCATATATGCCCATTGATTCATCAAGGATTTAGTATGATGAATATTTGATATTTGATGCAATCTTACATTGTCATCTTGTACGCTGGAACAGAGAAGTTCAACTTTGAAACATGAGATAATAATTTTTCTGAAGATACGTCTTTTGTCCAAATCAGATTCTTTCCAGTTGCTTACAGGGCCCTTTATAGCTTGAATAAAAAAAGCCCTGGAGCTTCAGCATTTTCTAAGACCTTGTCTTCTTGGAGTAACCCTGGATTGAACCAGTGACCAACAAATCCATGTACATTCCTTTCAGAGAACACCCTGACCTGACCGTCCTGGCAGCAACACATGCATATCTTTTAGATGTCTGGTTGTTAGAGGGCCCCATGTCCTGATGCTTCTATAGAGAAGGTTTGCCTTTAATTTGTGGCTTACTGGGTTTTGTCATGTGCTGAAAATTTACAACATTATCACTGCAAAATTCTTGTCAGAAAAATGAAAGCAAAAGGCTTACGCTGCCTGCTGATTCCTCTTCTTCTTCTTATGTCTTAAAATGACTTGTGGTCTTTTCTAACAGTGAAAAATAGAGTAATGGGAGAGTTGTTTTCAAAGGAATTTTGGGTTTCACTTTCAGGACATTACATGTCTTTCTACCTCTGAGCAGTATTTCCCTCATATACACAACCATGCCTTTACTCTGTAAAAAAGTAAACCATGACTTTGACCTCATCAGAATTTATCTGAACATTGAGTTTACTATGTTCACAGGACTTTTGAGTTTAAAAAGACCCTATAAATGAGCTGATTTAGTCTCCTCATTTTAGAAGTAACCTGCCCTGAAGAGAAGTGATACACTCAGGATAATTAAGGCCCCAGTGACTATATAGCTGTGTATATTTAAACATGGATGTGTATATGTATAACAAATACACATAACTGTTGGTTGTAGGATGTAAAATTCTTTGGGGCAAATACTATTTGCTTTGTCTTTATATCCCTACCATGCAGCATAGTGCTTTGCCCACACTACGTAATTAATAAATGTATGATGGATTGTATTGTCAATAACAAAGGAAATAATGAAATTATTTTGGAAAGATATTACTGTTCCTTCTGTTTGCTTTTAGAGGAGTACCTACATGAATAACATAGTAAGGTATTTTTCTTTCATTTTAATCAATAAATCAATCAATTATGGGCTATTGTATGTTCTATAGGTACTTAAGTTAGTTGTGTATCAAACCTTCTTGTCATCCAAAGTGATTTGTTATTACATTTATATTCAGATAAGACAAAGAGGATGATACTAGTATTGAATATCTAAATGTTGAGCATAAGCTCTTTAAGAATAGCCCCCAAATTGGCTATCGTTCCAAGACTAAAGCTATGGCATAGTGAGATAGACAGTTCCTAAATGAGCAGAAATTTGGGCCAATTGCTGATGGATCTCCCAGAAGGAAGAGTCTAGCAAATGTTTTTCTGAGTGCTTTCACTTGCTGAGATCATTGGAAATGCCATCTCTATCTTTGAACTTGCCATTATACCAATACCATACCACACCAAAATGAGATACACCATATCCTATCATGTGACACCACACTATCACTTCCTAGATATATACAGAACATGGCTGAGTATACACATGTTTCTCACACTCCATGCGCTGTTATATACTATGTTAACATGTAATACAAGCTTTTATTAAATAAGTGCTTTATGCTTTATGCTTTGTTGCATGCTAGAGTTGCAAAGATAAACAGAGTCCCATTCAAAAGAAGCTTACATTCTAGAAGAGAATGGAAGGTATCTTCATCTTCCATTTATTTCTTTTGTCCAAAAGAGAAGAGACATTTTCTGGAGCAGAATAGGAAATCACACATACAATATCTCAGTGGATTATACTAAGTGGTACTCGGAACAATGTTACTATCCTCAGATAATATATGTGAGGGAGAGTAAGCAGAGAGAATTAGAAGCACTTTAAAGGAATACATGAAAAGGAAGGGAAAGAATTCAAATTCATGAAGAAATATTAACCATCCATTCATAGAATACATACCTCCATGCTAGGAATCCCTAGGAAGAAATTTTCAAAATTAACTACGTAAGCCCTGAAGATGTTATGCAAAGCATATTTTACTAATATTTTCGTTATCTTCCTAGATTCAAATATATTTTTTCTTTACTAGGTGCTATAGTTGATGGAAACCTGGACTTGGAATCAAAAAGACCTGAGTCCAAATTCAGTCTCAGACAGTCCCCGGATGTTTAACGCTGGACAAGTCACTTAACGTCTGTTTGCCTCAGTGTCCTCATCTGTAAAATGGGGATAATAATAGCACTTTACCTCCCAGCACTTTGTGAGATATTATAAAGAGATAATTATAAAATGCTTAGCACAGTATCTCATATATAGTAAATTCTGTATGTTGAATCATTATTACATTGCAATAGATGTATCCTATATAGAAGAAAAGAAGCTTTATTATTTAAAAAGACAATTCCTTAAGGCTTGGATGCACTCCTTCCTCTATAGCCTTTCTTTTGGGTATAGAAAACCTTTAACAAAGGCTCAATTAAACATGGTTACAATATGCGTGTGTTGCACTCCTGGAACTCTTCTTTAAAACACATTTTAAGTTGATAACCACATTTTGCCAAGTACTTTTGCCCTTAATTTTTAAGCCCACATGTCTATTAAAGTAAATTTAATCCATATGTTTCTGATTCATTTACACTTAACACATTAAAATGTTGGTTTGTAAGAGCTATTTGATGCTCAATAGTCTTTTGGAAAATACGTATACACAAACACACACACACACACACACACATACAAAGAAACACACACTCTTCAAAGCAAAGCAAAACATAATATTATGTGACATAAATTGTCAGTCCCCTATTAAGACTATGTTTGGTTGGAATATCAGAACTTGTCTGTTCACTTGGCCCCATGGTGCAATTTTAAAGATATGTATCAAGCAAGAATGTTTCATTTTACTTCCTTGATCTGAAGAGGATATCATTTATCTAGAAATATGAAGCAAGAACTGACTCCTTATACCCCACATTCCTAGATTTCAAAGGAAAATGGAGCCATGTCACAGAAAGAAAGCAGATAGCTAAAGACAAAATATAGTAGTGGAAAGAACACTGTCTTTGTAGATAGTGGACCTGGGTTGTGATTCTACTTCTGATATGTGCTCCCTTGTGTAATCTTAAGGAAATAATTCAATGTTTTTGAACTTTACTTTATTTGTAAAGATTTTGAAGTTTCCTTCCAGCTCTAGACCTAAGGTCCTAGGGAAACATCTTTACTCTGTCTCAGAGATGGAGAACCTTGGAGCAAAAGGGTAATCATGGAGGAAGGAAGGAAGGATGTGTTAAGCACCTACTTTACAAATATTATCTCATTTGATCCTTGCAGTAGTTCTGAAAGATAACTGCTGCTATTATTCTCATTTTATTCTTGATAAAGTAAGGCAGACAGAGGTTGAGACTTCTTAGGAGTCATACTTTATAGGTATCTGAGAGCAGATTTGAAACTCAGGTCTTCTTGATTCTAGATCCAGAACATTGTCCATTATACTATCTAGATGTCTTTATATTATGTAACTATGGGTGTTATAATTCCCCCAACCCCTATTATACAGATCAAGAAACTGAGACTCTATTAGTGAAGATAAAATTGCCTGGGGTCACACCACAAATTAATGGAAGAGGTGGAATTGGAAAGGATGTTGTAAATTTTTGTTTACAACCTTTAATCTTACATTGCTTCTATTGAAAGAGACATTACTTTTTCAAGTGTGTTTTGAAGATAAGTATTGTGGAGGTAAAGTTAACACAAGTTTTCCCCCTACAACTAAAAAACCCTTCATTTGAGGCCCTAGATAATCTTTGCATTGCTTGCCTTTTCAGTTGCAGAGACTGTGTTCTTAATCTTGCTAACACAAAGAAAACAATGAACCTCTTTCTCTGCTAGTTGTAAAGGGTCATAAGCAAAATGAGTTTTGGCAGACTAGTTCAAACTAGACGTGTAACCACATGCAAAAATGACTCTAAATTTAGCACATCATTTGTCAGAGTTAACTCTTCCCCTGCCCGGAAGAAAGAAGACTGATTCACTATCTTCTTTTAGTACAACTGGATTCTGGTGATTTTTCCAAATGAAACTGAGTTCTTTACTGAATCTCTAATCAAAATATAAAAATAAATCCCCTCCCCAAAAGATTGTACATGACACAATAAAGCTTTGTTACATCTGGGAAAAGTATGTATTAAGTTTAACAAGATAGTGAAAAAAAAATGAATCTCCAACTATTCCTTATTGTTCAAGTGAAAAAACTATCTTAGTTTAGTGTTCTGGGAAGACCTATTGTGGTAGTGCAGTGGATAGAGATAGATGTTGTACCTGGAGTCAGGAGGATGTGAGTTCAAATTTGACTTCAGACACTTACAACTATGTGATCCTGAGCAAGTCACTTAACCTTGTTTGCCTCAGTTCCTCATCTGTGAAATGAGCGAGGAAGGAAATGGCACATCATTCCAGCATCGCTGCCAAGAATGGGGTCATGAAGAGTTGGACATGACTGAAACAACTTAATAATAACAAAAAAAGTACACATAGGAAAAAGTGAGAATTTCTACAATGACTTTCTGAGTTAGAGTCAGCATCTCCTTAACTCTAGTAGTAAGCTCAAGCTACTTCTTGTTATTAGATTTAGTAGAATCACCCAAACATAGTGGGTATTCATTAATGTTATCAACTGGCTAACATTTAAATTATTTTTCTTCCTCCACCTTTTAAAATTACTGCTAACAATCATCACAACATAATAGTAACACCCCCCAAAAAGATTGTACATGACACAATGAATCTCTGTTACATCTTGTTTGTTTAAAAAAGCATATATTAAGTTTAACAAGGTAGTGACAAAATTTTCTTGTTTCTTTCTGTCTGACTGAGGATTGTTGCTATTTGTTCACATTTAGATAGAATGAATCTATTTCTGTGGAAACTCTTGACAAAAGCTTGTCCCCAGACTTCTAAGAAACAATGTGTTATATTACACTTTGTTTATACTACACATACTAATTGTGTGTTCCTGGACAAGTCATTTAACCCCGTTTGCCTCAGTTTTCTCATCTGTAAAATGATCTGGAGAAGGAAATGGTAAACCACTCCAATATCTTTGCCAAAGAAGATCTATATGGGATCATGAAAACTTGGATATGACTGAATACTGCTACAATATTATGTCTAGGAGGTTTCTAATACCTGAACATAAGAAACTGTAATCAAACTTCACTTGTTTTTATTTGTAGCAACAAGACAAAGATTGAGATACTTCAATCAGTTTTCCATGGTGTCATTTTCTGACCTAGAAATTTTCTGTTATATGCTTATCAGGTATAAACAAGAAAAAATTTCAATAGGTATTATATTTAATTTTTTAAAAATCCATTAAACTAATATGCTTAGAGAAATGCCTACTTGCTTCCCTACTATAGGACTACCATAGAGCAAAAGAGAAAATGATCAAGGTGCAAGAAATAAATGAAACTGTGTTGGTGCAATATGAGTTCAATTTCTTTTTTGGGAGGGAAGAGAGAGTTGGTATTTTTATTTCTTGTCTCCTTTCCTTTCTCCTTCTCATGTTCTTCTCCTCTTTCCCTCCTTTTCCTTCTCTTTCTCCTTTTTCTTCTTCTCTTTTTCCTCCTCTTCTTGATTATCCTCTTTCTACTTCTCATTTTCCTTCTCCTTTCTTTCTTCTTTTCCTCCTTCTTCTCTCCCATCTCCACTGTTCATTGACTCTCCTCTCTTTCTATCTTATCTCTGATTCTGTTCCCACTTTTTCATCTTCTGCTCATTCTCTTTTATTTCATTCCTGCTTATTCTTTATCCTCATTCCTATTCCCTTCCCCCACCTTATTTTTCTCTCTTCCAAGGGAAAGAAACACCATTCCCAGAATCCTCTTAGGACATTCTTAATTGAAAGCAATGATTATGAGTCAGTCCTTTATATTAAGTGAAATACTCTTGCATGAATCCCCAGGGATGAAGTGATTAGCTTAGCAAAAAGGAGCCAATAGAATGGACTCCTGTTGTCTTTGTAAGCAGTGGAAAGAATGAAATAAAATTTAAAAAAAGAAAAGAAAAAGATAAGCTGAGATGATATGACTTTCTTTCAAAACACGTCTTTCCCTGAAGCAACTGGGCAGGCACATGCACAGATAGAACATGGATCACATTTCTAACGGTTTAAGATACAGATTTTGTCAAAGGATACTATTTGTTCTCATGCCCAAACTGTATCCTACACTGTCCCATTGTCTGGAATATAATGGAATATAATGTTAGCTTCGGACAGTGGTTGTTGAGCTGGTGCCAGCCTCACTAATGAACATGTGTTTTCAATAATAATATGGCTACTTGTAAGTTGGATGGCAAAAAGCCAGACACTTAATGTTGAGGGGGCAACAGATGTAAAAAGTACCATCTCCTAAGATGATTATATTTCCAAAATTTCTCTGGCCTTAAAGTTGTGATTCAGAAAATCAGAATCACCCATCATATTATCTGAACACATATGATACAAAATAAGATGGAGGGAAACCTGATGAAAAAGAAACTGATAACTACATCATATGGAAAAATCTAGCCTGGGCTAGTAAGGTGGTAGAAGGATTAGGGATTAGGATAACCCTTTACTTGAAACTCAAGTCATTCCATACTGGAACCTACGGGTCTTGAAAACTAGAAGACAGTGAAATGAATTACAATTTAATGATATTCCCACTACACAGACAAAATGGATTCAATTACATAATGGTAGCATTAAATGTTATTAAGAAGGGGAATACAACGTCTTGAGGCCAGACTTTCAGAAAATCATGATAAGCTGCTTAAAACAGCTGAAATAGCACATTTATAGATTTTCCAGGCCTTGGTTTGTTGAATAGGGGGTTGGGAATGGGGGGAAGAGTCATTATATTTACTCACATACTCTGGAGTGCTAATCTGTTATCAAGGATTTAGTACATGGGAAGGCAGTGCCAAGAAATTTCAGATTCTATTATTGCATCTCATCATGTACATTTTGGAATGGAATACCAGTATGGAGTAGTCAAAGCATCTATTTTGGCTGTGTCTCTGGGGCCATGGAATAATTGGCAGTGCTGTGTGTTTAAGGGCACAAAGGCCATGATGACTATGGGTACATTTGGTTGGGTTGTCAGTTTGCTTCTGTAAAGAATCATTAGCTACTCTGCCTTCCGATAAGGAGCTAGATGATGTCAAGACTTCTATTTTTATCTTAAAATATCAACAAAAGGCTAAAAATCCCCAAATTACTAGAATGGGAACTGTGTCATTATTTTATTTCTATCCCTAATGCCTGGCAAAGTGCTTGGAATATAGTAGGTGCTTACTGATTGATCCAGGAAGGTATTCTATAAATTTACTTTAGACACCATAGACTTTCATTTTTAATGCAGTGAAAAAAGATAGTATGGAGCCATGGAAAGAGCATGGTTTGGAGTCAAGGTTTCTGGGTGCAAATATCATTTTAGAGTCAAGGTTTCTGGGTGCAAATATCATTTTACTACCCAAGTGATCTTTAGGAGGATGCTACCTCTATGGGTTTCAGTTTCCTCATCTGCAAAATGAGAAGATTGTATTTGATTATTACTTAGATCCCTTTTGGAGTTAATGATCCTATCACTGAAAAGGTTAGAGATAAAATGAAGAAGGTATATACCAAAGCCTGGAGAATGGGGCTGGAACAGTGGCTAGATTTTAGAACATTACCTTCTGGGAATTGCAGAACGGAGGAGAGATGAGGGGTCATGCAGGGGAGTACTTCTCCTTTCATTCACTAAATGCAATTGTTCCCTATTCTCCAAGTCCCCTGGGGCTCATATTTGAGTCTTCATGAATACTTGTGGTGCCTGAATCATGGACAGAGTGGTCCCTGTTCTTTTCTCCTGAAGTCACAGTTACATTGCTTATTGAAGACCTCAAATCTGATGTTTCATCTGCAGACTTAGAGCTATAAACATTAGTCAAAGAGCTTCATAGAATCATTGATTCTGTTACTAATAAGGAGAGAGCCAGCTGGCACCTCTCTTCAGACCCACCAGAAGCATTTTTGAAAACTTAGCCACTGTAGTCATTTGTTTCAAGGGCTTAAGACTCCTCTCCTTCCCCAGTAGAAACTCCATTCAATTTATAGCTTATTGACTTTTTGGCAGCCTAGAATTGGCTGTGGATCTCAGTCATCTGGACATGTCCTGATGAATTCAGCCACAGAACTGGCTATTTGTTTTCTCTTTTGCCTAAGACAGATTCAGAATACAGCTCTCAGATGCAAAGCATCATCTCTCTTCATTATGTATAGAGCAAAGGGGGATATAGTTGAGATATTGCTTCATAGACAGGTCAAGAATAATGGAAACCCAGGCTTGAATAGGATGTGAGCACTGTCCCTGGGAACTGGTGTGGTGGTAGAGGAGTCATGTTGTCTCTCCCTCTCACCCCTATCTTGCTGCTCCATTCCCTCATTCTACCTTAAAATTAAAATCCATTTGGTTTATTGGAACTGAAAGCCAAGGATATGAATATCAAAATAGCCTTTAGTTTATAAAACTGGACAACTCCCTCCTATCCACACAGTGTGCACTTACCAGAGGTTCAACAGGCATAAAGATTATTTCTTAGCCATTGCTTATCTGACATCCTGACTACAAGAGGCAATGGGCGTAAAACAATCTTAGTTATTCAGGAAAAGATCAGGGGAAGTATGTAACTTCAGAAAAGCAGATCTAAGACCAGGAGGACACAGAATAGTTAAACTGAAAGGATAGGATGCAAAATTTTAAAAATACCCTTTAAGCTACAGACATTCTATGAAGCTGGCATTTATTTATGTAGCTCTTTAAAGTTTGCAAAGCACTCTACAAACATTCTTTTAGATGAGTTCCACAGCAACCCTGAGGGATCAGTATTAGTAACATGAACCCCATTGTATGAATGGATGCAGAAATAGACTTAAGAGGAAATCGCGGCTCTGTGTTGACCCATAGGCATAGAGCAAGTAAATATTGGAGATGGGATTTTTGCCAAGGGCCATCACTCTTTGGCTAAACCAGAGCATCTCTTTCTTTTGTCCTTATCACTTCATTTCCTATTCCTATTCCTATTCTTATTCCTATTCCTATTCCTATTCCTATTCCTATTCCTATTCCTATTCCTATTCCTATTCCTATTCCTGCTCCTTCCTATTCTCATCTCATTAGAATAAAAGAAATCAGATATCTATATTTGGAATTCATACCCAAGTTGATTATCTTCCCTGTAGGTAGAAAGAGAGGGAAGAAGGGGAAGCGAAGCTCACTTGGTTACAGACCAATTTTCTTTTGAACTGATTTTTTCCAGGCCTTGATCATAAATTTCCTTGCTAATTTTTTTCTGCCTCCTTAGGAGAGCTAATGCTGTAATGCCGGAGAAACTGAGGCAGGAGAGAGATTGGAGAGTTTTTAATATTTTATTAATTGGAGAGCATAATTGACTGGACAGGACTCTTGTCTCAAAGTATCCCGCGATGAATGGGAGAATCCCAAATCCTTAAATACCTTTTACAAACAAAGAAGTGGGAAACTTTCTTCACAGACCCATTTGGTTCTGTCAGGATGGGGAGAGGCTATAAATTCTTACTAAAAGCCAGAGTCAGGATGTCTGAATAAGCAGAAGTAAAGATGTCAATGAGGTATCCAGGATAGTCTTATCTCTTGGAATATTTTAGAGGGATAGTGTAAATTCTTGAGGACAGAAAGAATCAGGAAGTCTGATCTCCCCCTCTTATCTTGAGTCTTACATTGACAATTTATAACCTTAGAGCAAATGGTCCTCAGTCTTAATGGACCAGAGGGGGGGTTTACAACTAAGGGGATGAAGCAGAACAATTAAGGAAACTGAGATAGAACAATTCAGGGAAACTCAGTCAGGACAATGCAGGAAAACTGAGTCAGGACAATTAAAGAGAACTGTGGCATAACAATGCCATATGTTAAGGTCTGGGCTTCTCTGGACCCTGAGGATAGGATGTACATTTTAGGTATTCAAGGATCATAGGAACTTAAGATCACAGATTTATGGCTAAAAGGACCTTACCCAAAGAAATGCAAGTTTCTTATGTTGAGAAGAGTTGGGATTTGAACTCAGGCCTCCTGCCTCCAGATCCAGTGCTTTTCCCATTGTTCTATGTATCATAACAGGTATAGAACTGCTCATAATTTATTTTTAAATAATAATTAGCCAGAAATGTGGCTTTACCTGGATATAGGTTAAACATCTTGCATGCTAGATAAAATGTTTCCAACTAGACATGGCTATGCACCCTCCACTTTCAAGTACCTTGTTTTATATCATATATTGACTTAGCATATTTGGAAAGTTCCTGAAGTATCCACCCATGTCCTCTTCTGGTGCTTCTTGGGCAGAAAGATGCCTTTGTATTCTTGAAAGCCACATGAGCAACATAGGTTTAACCAGTCTAGGAAGAGTCTGAGAAGAATTTAGCTACATTCTGAAGGGCTTATTACAAGGATACTGGTCACTGATATTCCTCTAAGCTCAAAAGATCTTATTTGTCTCTTGGACCTATTTGGCAGTCTGATGAACCCCGATGTCTCCATCTCAGCATAATGTTTTTATATGTATAAAATAAAATACATCATATTACAAAGGACACTAATTATAATGAAACATAATCTCCAAAATAATTTTTAGTGATGTTCAAGGATCCCAGGTCAGAAAGTCTCTGCTAAGGCATAGAGAAATATAAGTTTCACTGATTGGATGTAGATCAACACTTGTGAAATGAAGTCTCCTGAAGCAATGGAATGCAAGTTGTCCCAAAAGACTTAGTGCAGTTTCCTGGGAAATTCTGCATTTTTTTCCATCTAAAGACTAATTTCAGAAGAAAATAGAAAAATTGGATATAATAAGAAAAAAATGGTAATAACTTAAAACTATGGTATAACATGGAAGGAGGAATTCACATTAATAGTTATGCATTTAGTAACCAAGTAAAACTTTTTTGCACTCTTGTTGGCCATGAGATTAGAGCCATCAGTAGTACAACCAGAGTGTACACTTGGGTGTGTATATTTGTTTGCATAATATTGTCCGTTTAACAGCATGGCATAAAAGCATACTTCATTTCTAAGAGAGTATATAGCTCCAAGGTCCAACAGAGTATAAGCTGTAAATTCCTTGAGGACAGGAACTATTTTAATTTTTGTTTTTGTAGCTATAGATGTAGCAAAGATTCTGGCACATAGAAAGGCACTTAATTAGGACTAGAATGAATGAAGAACTGAATGAATTGCTAAGATTAAAAACAAACCATGTGATAATGATGAGGGATTAAAAAAATAAGTTTATGTCTCAACGTATTACATTTTATCCTCTTCCTCTTTTTTCCTCTTCCTTCTCTTTCCTGTTCCTTTAATGTGTATAGTATTGTAGAATCTTAGCATTGAAAGGGTTTTTGGACATCCTCTAATTTAACTTTCTTGTTTAATAGATATTTGAGTAATATTTCTTTATAAAAATGATGCCAGACTCTCACAGAAATAGCACAGTAACAGTGTATCCTAATAAGCTTTGACAATAAACCAGAAGTTAGTAAATCTTTGCTGTAATATTTATTAGTTAGCTGATCAAAGTTGAAGTTAATGTAAGAGAAAAAAACAGCAAATAGCTAGAATTACAAGCACTTTTTACTTTCGGTGAGATTGACTTCAAGGTTGATGACAGGAGATGTGTTATATCACATTAGGGATATTCAGATGAAGAAATAAATGGATGATTGTGTATGCCTTTCTGTATTTTTATCACCACTGAGGATCTAGCCAAGCTGCCAAAATTGGAAGAGAATTGGAGAGAAGCTAAATTGTAAATGCATTCTTTCCAGTTAGCTAAAAATTCTCACCAGTGTCTGTGTGTTCTATGTATATTTGTGTGTGTGCACGTATGTGCATTGCATGTATATGCATGTGCCCAATCGTATATATGTATTCTTGGAACATTGTCATCCATTGACTTCTTTTGCATTTCTATACTTCAAAGAGTTGGATAATTATGTTGGATAATTAATGCAAAAATTAAATAAATATTTGCTTTTAAATTTACTCTTGTTCAACTAATGAATCAAGTCAATTGACCCTGAACATCTCTGGAACTTATTTAATCTTCATTCTTTTTAAGTCCATTTGCAAAATGGCCTTCTTAACACAGACTGCAACATTTAGTTTTAAAATAGGCTAGAACTAGGATAAAGGTAATGTGATTAAAACAAAATATCTATAGAGATTTGATGAGGATATTGAATAAATATTTGAATTGATCACTAAAGATCTATATTATGTAATTACTAAAAGAGAAAGTTTTTTTGCCCCTGATTTTTAGCATTAAACAGCTTTGTTGGACCCAAGCTTCTGGTCTAGGGCTTTTTTCTTCCTTATGCCTGATAACTGGAGAAGGATAAGGACAGCTAATAGGAGTGATTCAGTACTAAGAAGGACTCTCTTCATATTGTAAAGAAGCATCATGTTTATATTCATGATTTATGATCATATTTATAATGGCAAAGACAAGACATGGTAGGTATGAATGGGATGATCATGACTATGATAATGATTATAGTAACTATGTTGATAATGATTATTAGCTATATAATGCATACTTTGTCCCTAGCATTGTGTTAAGTGCTTTATAATACATTGTCATTTAAATTAGAGAATAATGATAAGGATGGAGAAATAGCAATAAAATATGCCAGCAGAAGAGTTGGTGATAGTGACTGAGGGGAAACATGATGCTTATGGATTCTTCCAAATCTCTTTCGCTCATTGAAAATCTTTGAGCAGAGGCTGGATGATTACTTGCTCAGAAAGTTGTAGAATAGGGCTTCCTGTTTTAAGGACAGGTTGGAGTCAAGGACTTCTGAGGTTCCTTCTAAGCTCTGACTTCTATGTGGGATACTGTGAGACTCAGTCAATGTTGGGGGCACATAAATTACTCTCACTTCCCTTGAAGGATTTATGTAACCCATGAAGGACTGGATGAATAGCACTGTAATTGGCACCAAGTATTCTGAAGCCCATGATTTTTACTGGCTGAAGCCAAATAACTTAAGCAAGTTTGAGGCTGTCTCTTATTCCAGTGGAGTTTTTATCCAGAACCATATTACTCATCTCTGATCTTGCCACTTCTTATTAAGAAGAGGACCTATTGAATGCTGAGATGTGATGATCACACTGGCTATGAGTCAATAATTCCATCCAGCTCAAGCATGTGATGAATCACTAAGATACAAATAATGATGAGGAAAAGGGTGTTCCATCAGCTGTTGATGTTCATTGCTGATGAAAGTGATCCAGAAGAAGAATGTAACAACTGTACAAGTTTTAGATTTCACATCTATTAGTAGACTGACATTATCTTTATTTTGCATACCTTTAGTCTGCATCAAAATGTGATGTCATGCTGATACATACTAGACTCCTGTTCTAGCACATGGATGCAATGATTTTTTAATGATGTTTTCTGGATTTTTGTCTATTGTGTCTCATTTTACATAACAAGTCACCCCCAAAATGCTCATCTGATTCCATCATCCATGTATTTCAATGCAACATATGTATGTTTTCATACCAATATTTTATTGGTAGTGGGTATATTACTGGAGCTGTTGACTATATCAGGCCCTAAAGAATTAAAAATGAGTCTCATTCCAGAGACAATGAAACAATGGAGTTTGTGAACAGGTCACAACACATAACGAATAAAGACAAATGAAGAAGAAATAAAGTATTTTATCAAAGAAATGTATGAATATGAAAGAAGATGGACTGGATACATGGTGAGAGTGAAAAATAGATAGATGATGTGCTTTTGTGGTATCTTCACAATGTCAAGAGAAAATCAAGGAAGCTTTTAGTCAGTCAATACATAAGCAGTTAGCAAATGCATGCTAGATGCTAGGCAGTTTACTAAATGCTAAGAATACAAATGTAAGGATATAGTCCCTGCTCTTGAGGAGCTCACAATAAAATGGGTAGCACAGCACTATACCATATTCAACAGGATGACCTGTCCTTGTAATTAGGGTAGGAAATTGACTATGGTCATCCAAGATGGGCAGATGTGACTGGGTTGCAATCTGTATTGATGGAGGAAACATCCGCTTTGATAAGATTGGCAGATCCATATAAGTGTGTGAGTATTCATAGAATAATCTTGTCAATACTTTAGAAAGTTATAATTTTATGACAAAGAATGTTACTGATTGTGGATGTATAATTACATGGAGAGAGATCACATCTAGAAGTCCACTGTCAATTCTGAGACATATAGGATTACTCTTAGGGACACTGTTGTTACAATGGCACACAAATTTCAGGTGACCCAGATGCCAAAAGGCTTATAATGGGTACAATGGCTTCCATGCAAATATGAGCAATGTTGTTATGGTGTTAGGACCGGAAAAGGAGGTAAGCTGCTTGTGTAGGAAGAACGATAAAAGACAAAATTCCAAGGTACAAAAACAACCAGAGAAAGGATTTGAGCATTTGGCAAGGAAACTGGGGGAGAGAGTGGGGATGGGATGTTCTCTGAAGGATCCCTGTCTTGATATGGGGACAAGTATTATCACGAGGAAATGTGACTAAGTTTTAATATGTACTCATGGAGTGAGCAATGAGAGTCATGCATTCACTCAATAAGTGCTTCTTTCAAAAAATACATTGCTACTTTTTGTTTTTATGCCCCTCCCTTCATTCCCCAATGTAATCCTCCTTTACTCTTTCCACTAGAATTTCCTTTCTTATCATAAAGAATAAAAAGAAAGTAAAAATCAATTCAGAAAAAAATGTACATTAATCATGTTCAGTGGTCTATGCATTACTCCATCTCCATGATCTTCTATCTCTCCAAAGAAGAGAGGAAGGTACATTCTTCTTTTTTTCTTGAGGCACAAGCTTGACTTTTATAATTGGAAAGCATTTAATTTCAATTTTGGGTCATTGTTCCTTCTATTTATGTTGTTGTTGCTAGGTGTGGTGGGAAGAATACTGGATTGAGAATCAGGAAGAACTGAATTCAAATGTGACTGAGCAAGTCACTAACCTTTCTGCCTCAAGTTCTTCACCTATAAAGTAGGAAGATAAAGAGTTGTTGCAAGGATAAAATGAGTTAATATTTGTAAAATGCTTTGCAAACTTTAAAATTCTATATAAATGCCATTACTATTGTTTGTATTTCCCCCAGTCCTGTTTGCTTCATTTTTCTATCAGTTTGCATATCTTCTCATGCCTGTCTGTTTTCTTTATATTTTTTTGCTTCATTCAATACAATATTATATCAATAATGGCAAACATTTATATAGCATCTACTATATGCCATGTGCTGTACTAAACACTCTATTACACCATCTAAGTTCTTTAGTTGTCTGCTTTTCAGTAGGCATGCATTTTGTTTTCAGTTTTATATGTCCACAAAGTGAGCTACTGTAAATATTATCTTAAATATCATATCTTTTTTTTTTCTATTTCTGACTTCTTTAGAGGTATATATCTAGCAATGAAATCCAGATAAAATGATAGGGCCAGTTTAGTCAATTTCCTGGCATAATTCTAAACCACTTTCTACAATAATGGTTGGACCAATTCACAGCTTTACCATGAGTTATATTAGGAGGCTTCTCTTTCCATAGTTTCTCAAACATTCCCAGCTTTTGTCATCTTTGCCAATTAGTTACATGTGAAGTAAAACATCAGTCACTATGGATTCACATTTTTTCTCATTATTATCAGTGATGCAGTCTTTTATAATGTAACTATTTTGCAGTTGGTTTAATCGTAGCCTTGAACTTCATCTTCAAATACACCTCTACTGGGGAATGACAAAAAATAAAAATAAACAAAAAAAATTAAAAGCCCACTTTAAGCCAAACACTGTACTAAGTAAGGTAGTAGAGTAACAAAGACAAAATTGAACATTCCCAACCTCTACCATCCATTTTGCACACAGATATGTTGCAACATCCAAGCATTATTACCTTCCAAAATGGAATTTCAAGTATGCCCCATAGGTGTGCAATTGACAATAAATTGAGTGGGGCTGAAAATGCCTCCAAAGACAGAAATAAACTTCAAAGCAAACTTGTAAAACAGAAGAAATGTCCCATTAAAACATGACAATTCACTCAGTTTCAAAAACCAATCTACCTCCTGAAGAAACATATGAAAGAGAAACTAGCTGGGCTTAATTACAAATGTTAGACAAAATCCTAGGAGTCCTAGTAGACCAAAAGGGAATCATTATCCTTTTTTATAAAACTAACATGATCCTGGGAATTTCATTAAGGTCCCCTTGTATTGGTGTCTGTTAGAAGAGTGTGTTCTCTGCATTTTGTAAAGAATATTTTTTGGTTTCTCATTCCAGCTATCCGTTTGATGTCAGTGTCTCAGCCCAGTCCCCAAACCTTGGAGTTATCTATGACTATTTTTCCTGAGTCTCCAACATCAGTTCATCAAATCCTGATCATTCTTCCTTTGTGTGATCTCTAACGTTTGAACCATCCCCTTCATAGCTACTATCCTAGTCTAGGTCTTTGATATCTCATGTCTGCATTATTACAGTAATCTCCTAACCAGCCTTCCAGTCTTCAGCAGAAAGAAACAAAAGAAACAGCTCGTTCTCTCTCTGTCTCTCTCTCTCGTTGCATATGCATAGGTATATGTACACCCACCCACACACACAATTTCCAAGATCATTTTCTTAATATACTTAATATCATTTCCTTCCTCAGATGTTAACTTTTTTAATCTGGATTGCTTATATTCTATTGACCTTTGAACAAAAGGCAAACCCTTCAGACTGATATCTAAGCTCTCCATTAATTGGATTTAGCAATTCCCTTTTCCCTGACTCCTGCCTCTTCCACTTCAAATGACTGCATTAGAATTTTCTAGTTGTCCTAACTCAGCTTACTTTA
Organism: Sarcophilus harrisii; assembly: GCF_902635505.1. NCBI lineage: Eukaryota > Metazoa > Chordata > Mammalia > Dasyuromorphia > Dasyuridae > Sarcophilus > Sarcophilus harrisii. The sequence continues at coordinate 522,903,164 of NC_045428.1, forward strand.
CCACAAGGGAGCTTTCAGTTCTAAAATTCCACTATTTACTTTTCAGATTCTGGATTCAGCATTCTTTCTACTATTTCTTGCTGCCTCTCAAAAAATGTCCCAATACATTGATTCATTGTTGGTGGAGTTGTGAACGAATCCAACCATTTTGGAGAGTAGTTTGGAACTATGCTCAAAAGTTATCAAACTGTGCATACCCTTGATCACAAGTGTTACTACTGAATTATATCCAAAGAGATTATAAAAGGAAAGGGACCTGTATGTGCACGAATGTTTGTGGCAGCCTTTTTAGTGGTTAGAAACTGGAAACTGAATGGATGTCCATCAGTTGGAAAATGTGCTAATAAATTGTGTATAGAAAATTATGGAGATATTACTGTTCTGTAGAAATGACAACAGGATAGATTTCAGAAAGGCCTGGAGACTTACACGAATGATGCTAAGGAAATGAGCAGGACCAAGGAGATCATTATATACTTCAACAACAATACTAGAATTGATGACCAGTCCTGATTGGATCATGCCATCCTCAGCAAGGAACACAAATCATTTCTAATGGAGCAGTAATGAACTAACTAGCTTACCCAGAAAAGAACTCTGGGAGATGACTAAAAACCACTACATTGAATTCCCAGTCCCTAATATTTATGACACCCATCTTTGATTTCATACAAAGCTAATTGACAATAATAATTGATTCTTTTGTACAGCAAAAAATTCTTGTGGTCATGTATACTTATTGGGTATCTAAGTTATATTTTAATATATTTAACATCTATCTGTCATCCATGCATTTAGAGGATGGTGGGAAATGTGGTAGAGGTGAAAAATTGGAACAAGAGGTTTGGCAATTGTTAATGCTGTAAAGTTACCCATGTATATATATCCTGTAAATTAAAGGCTATTAAATAAAAAAAAAAAAAAAATGTCCCAATAAAATGATTGACCATGTCTTCAACTTCTCCTGTTAGAAGAATACTAACTCAAATTTTTATAATGCTTTATGGTATCCTAGTGTTTTCCTTACAGTAGTCCTTTGAATTGGTAGTACAAATATTATTATGTTCAATTTATTGAGGAGGAAATTGAGGCTTGAAGAAGTTGATTGACTTACTCATGAATATAGAGTATTCTCTTGGGAGTGGCAGATTCAGGATTGGAATTCAGGTCTTCCTGTTCTAAGTGTTGCTTATTTCCTACTATAAAATGTTGCTTTAATTCACACAGTAGACCATGTTCAAAAGAAATAAATGTAAGAAACTATTTAGGATATAGAGAACAAAACTGGTAAATAAAGGAATAGGAAATGAGTCTCTCATGAGGAAAGATTCAAGGAACTAACAGATTAGATTGGAAAAACCAAGATGACTTCTCTAACTATTCAATTATTTTTTACTCATTAAAATGCTGATGAGTTGTTTTTTTTTTTTTCATTTGCCAGTGGACTGAATGGAAAGGAAAAGAGTATAAATTGCAATAAGTCATAGTTCATTTAGATTTGAGGAAAAAATCTTAGCTTTAAGGGAGTTAAACTGGAGTCTCCCAGGAGAGGCATTGGAATTTCAATCACAGGAATATTTTAAAATTGAAAGAAAAAACCAAAGTGATCAGGAAAAAAAGGAAAAGAACTTATGTGTTTTAAACTGTTTAAAGCAATTCTCCTTGTGATGTTAAGGAACTAGAAATTGAGGGGATGCCCATCAATTGGGGAATGGCTGAACAAATTGTGATATGATTGTGATGGAATACTGCTCTGCTGCAAGAAATAATGATCTGGTTGATTTTAGAAAAACATGGAAAGACTTGCATGAAATAATGAAGAATTGAAATGAGCAAAACCAAGAGAACATTGAATAGAGTAACAGCAATATTATTCAAAGAGTTACTGGGAATGACTCTATGACAGAGTAGCTCCTCTCCTTACCAAAGTAAATCTCTTCGCGAACACCTTAGATAAAATTCCATCTTGTCCAATAAATTGTCTTGGCTGTTATCTCCACCATCTCACTAACCTTCAATTTATCCTTGTCTTCTGTGCCTAAAACATCCATGTCTCTCCCATTCTTAACAAATCTTCATTTGATTACTATTACTATCATCTAATTTCCTCCTTTTCATGGCTAAAACTCTGAGAACAGTTGATATCTCTAGTTCCTTTCCTCTTACTCTCCTAAACCACCTGTACTCAATCTCTTTTGCTAGTTTTTCATCTAGGTCATGCTTGATGACTTTAGATGTTCCTGTAGACTATCTCTCTTGGAGTGTTTTTTCCTTTACCCTCTCTACTCTCTCACTTGATCATCTTATTAACATCTATGGATGCAATTATTATCTCTATGTAGATAATTCTTAGATTTTAAAATTCAATTCTAACCTCTTCTTTTGCTCTCTTACCTTTAGTCTTCCATGTCCAACAGTCTTGGGAATCTGAAACTGGATAGTCCATAGACATCTTAAACTCAGCTTGTTCAAAACTTCACTTAATATCTTTTCCTCAAAATCTTCTCCTATTCCTTACTTTCCTATTACTGTCTTGGATACCTTTCTCCTCCCCACCCAGGTTTTATCCACAGATCCTCTCGTTCTTTCCCTCCTTTGCTCTCTCTCTCCTTCTGGTTCTCCCTCTCTTTCTCTTCATCCTTCTTCTTGTCTCCTCCTCCTTCTCCTTCTCTTTCTCCTTCTCCTCCTCCTCCTCTTCCTTCTCCTTCTCCTCTTTTTTCTCCTTCTCCTCCTTCTTCTCCTCCTTTTTGTTCTTATTCTTCTTGATCTTGTTCTTGTTGTTGTTCTTGTTTTTCTTGTTCTTGTTCTTGCTCTTCTTTTTCTCCTCTCTGTCTCTGTCTCTCTCTCTGTCTCTCTCTCTCTCTGTCTCTCTCTCTCTTTCTCTTTGTCTCTCTCTGTCTCTCTCTCTCTGTCTCTATTTCTGTCTATTAGTCTATCTGTCTCATATCCAATCTACTACCAAGACCTGTCAATTTTGCCTTCATAGAATCTCTCATATATTTCTCCTTCTCTCTTTTGACACTGCTACCACCATGGTTCAGGTTTTAATTATTTCATTTTTGAATTATCACAACAGCTAGATGATTAGTCTCCCTGCTTCAAGTTTCCCCCCTCTCCAGTTCATCATTTTCTCAACTGTCAAATCTATCTTCCTAAAATGTATTTCTGACCATATCATCCCTTCTATTAAAAAATTCCAATGGCTACTTATTATTTCAAGGATAAAATAAAATTCTCTGCTTGGCTTTTAAAGCCTTTCCATACCCCTAACTTCAGATCACAACACAATAAAAATAATATTCAATAAAAGGCCAGGCAGAGATAGACTAAAAACAAATCAGAAATTAAATAATCTAATTTTAAAGAATGGGTGGGTCGAAATCATAGAAGCAATTAATATTTTCATCCATGAAAATGACATTAATTTCATTCACGAGAATGAGACAGCATACCCAAACCTATGGGGTACAATCAAAGCAGTTCTTTAATTACACACACACACACACACACACACACACACACAATATTTCCCCCGTTTACCTTCAAATTCATTATTTCCCAGAGAACAATAATATTCCTTGCTTTGATTTTTTTTTTTACAATTACTATTGCTAATTGAATTTCCCCCCATTTATTAACTCTTTCTTTTCACCCTGTCCTTCATCGAAAGTGTTTTGCTACTGACCACTCCTTCCCCCAATATGATCTCTCTTTTATCACCCTCCCCCTTTCTTATGTCCTATTCCTCTCCTATTTATCTGTAGGGTAAGAGAGATTTCTATACCCCTATTGAGTATATATGTTATTTTCTATTTGAGCCAATTATGATGAGAGTAAAGTTTACTCAATCACCTCTCTTTCCCCCTTACCCTCTATTATAAAAGCTTTTTCTTGCCTCTTTTTTTTTATAGCGGATAATTTGTATCATTCCACTTCTCCATTTGCCTTTCTCTCAGTACATTCCTCTCTTACCCCTTAATTTCATCATTAAAAAAGATATTATCCCTTCATATTCAACTCAGAGTCATGTTCTCTGTCTATATACTCCTTCTAACTGTTATATTAATGAGAATGTTCTAATAAATTACAAGTATCATCCTCCCATGTAGGAATATAAATAGATAAATCTGATTTAAGTCTCTTATGATATTACTTTCCTCATTATCTCCTTATACTTCTCTAGAGTCCTGTATTTGAAGATCAAATTTTTTATTCAGCTCTGGTTTTTTCGTTATGAATGCTTGAAAATCCTCTTTATTGAATGACCACCTTTCCTCTGAAGGATTATTATCAGTTTTGCTAAGTAGGTGATTCTTGGTTGCAATATTAGCTCCATTGCTCTCCAGAATAGTAAATTCCAAATCCTTTGGATACCTTTAATATAGAAGCTGGTAAATCTTGTGCTCTCCTGACTGTGGCTTCACTTTACTTGAATAGTTTCTTTCTGGATGCTTACAATATTTTCTCCTTGATCTAGGAGTTCCAGAATTTGGTATAATATTTCTGGGAGTTTTTATTTTAGGATCTCTTTCAGGAGGTGATTGGTGGATTCTTTCATTTTCTATTTTACCCTCTGTTCTAGAACATCAGGAAATTTTTCCTTGATAATTTCTTAAAAGATAATGTCCAGGCTGTTTCTTTTTTATTATGATTTTCAGGTAGAGTAATATTTTTAAAAATGTCTTTCCTGGATCTATTTCCAGGTCAGTTGTTTTTCCAATGAGATATTTCATAGGGAAAAAAAGCAAAATATCTCAATGGAAAAACAACTGACCTGAAAAATAGATAGGAAGAGAAATTCCATTTAAAATAACTGTAGACGAAATAAAATATTTGTGTGTCTACCTGCCAAGACAAACCCAGGAACATTATGAATACAATAACAAAATATTTCTCACACAAATAAAGTCATATCTAAACAATTGGAAAAATATTAATTGTTCATGGATAGGCTGAGCTAATATAATAAATATAACAATTTTTACCTAAATTGGTTTTCTTATTCAGTGCCATACCAATCAAACTGCCAAAAATGATTTTATATAGCTAGAAGCATGTGAAGACTTTCCTTTGTGGAATGGGTGGATGAGAACAATTGTTCCAATGATCATTGAAGGTGGTTGAAACAGGCATTCTAGAGCAATTAGAACTTGGTCAAACATTGAAGGCACCAAGACCATCCACTACTTCCTAGGTCATCACCAGTAATCTTAACTTTTGATCTACCTTTGGACTTCTATGACCCAGGAAGCAAGATTGATACTGGTGACTATACAACTCTGCCTCATTTAAATCCAGTTAATGCACAGGTCAAGATGTCACCCATAATATCACTGGTCCTCTTCAAAAACAAGACAGACAACAATGCCATATAAAGCTTTCCTTTCTCTTCTTTTTTACTCTCCCATTATTTCTGTTTTTCCCTCCTTTCTTCCTCTGTCTAACTTTCTCATTTCTCCTCCCTCTTCTCTCTTTTTATTTAAACATACAATTCAACTGGTTCGAATGAGTCTGAATCTATTCGTTAGACCTGTTTTTTTTTTTTAATTGATCAATAAAGTGAACATTAATTTGTTCACTTTGATATAATTGGCTGTTCTACTGTAGAATTCCGACTTACTGTTTAGAACTATTAGTAGTAACCACAGCCACAGGTTAAATACCATCATGGTAGTAGTACCTCTCAATGTTAAAAACATTGATTCCTTTTGAGTCTGAGAATTGCCTGCAGGTAGAAAATGACAATCTTTGATGCTCTAACAAGGTAAGTAGGTCCCAAGACAAAGATTTTAGTGCATCAGCATCAGTGTTGAGTAAAGGATTCAAGCAGAGTGGGAAAATTGAGACAATATCAATTTAGATTGGAAGAATGCTTTGTCAGGGACTGAATCCCAGGATCATCACTTCCTGCTCACTAAATTTGGGAATACTTTGAAGGTCTCATGGTAGACAAACTTTGTTTTTTTTGTTTTTTATTTATTTGTTTTTAAGAACTTTTTATTGACAGAACCCATGCCAGGGTAATTTTTTATAACATTATCCCTTGCACTCACTTCTGTTCCTATTTTTCCCCTCCCTCCCTCCACCCTCTCCCCCAGATGGCAAACAGTCCTATACATGTTAAATAGATTACAGTAGATCTTGGATACAATATATATGTGCAGAACCAAACAGTTCTCTTGTTGCTCAGGGAGAATTGGATTTAGAAGGTATAAATAACCCGGGAAGAGGAACAAAAATGCAAGCAGTTTACATTCATTTCCTAGTGTTCTTTCTTTGGGTGTAGCTGCTTCTGTCCATCCTTGATCAATTAAAACTAAGTTAGATCTTCTCTTTCTTGAAGAAATCCACTTCATCAGAATACATCCTCATACAGTATCGTTGTTGAGGTATATAATGAATGATCTCCTGGTTCTGCTCATTTCGCTCAGCATCAGTTCATGTAAGTCTTGCCAATCATCTCTGTATTCGTCCTGCTGGTCATTTCTTACAGAACAATAATATTCCATAACATTCATATACCACAATTTATTCAGACATTTTCCAACTGATGGGCATCCATTCATTTTCCAGCTTCTAGCCACTACAAACAGGGCTGCCACAAACATTTTGGCACATACAGGTCCCTTTCCCTTTGTTAGTATCTCTTTGGGGTAGAAGCCCAGTAGAAACACTGCTGGATCAAAGGGTATGCACAGTTTGATAACTTTTTGGGCATAGTTCCAAATTGCCCTCCAGAATGGCTGGATGTGTTCACAATTCCACCAACAATGTATCAGTGTCCCTGTTTTCCCACATCCCCTCCAACACTTCACACTATCTTTCCCTGTCATTCTGGCCAATCTGACAGGTGTGTAGTGGTATCTCAGAGTTGGTAGACAAACTTTGAAACTAAGATACTCTCTACAATTTCTTTTTTTCTGTAAAAACATTTGATTTAGTTAAACAAAAGTGAGTAGCGAGTCCTTTAGTCACCTCTGGATCTTAAGCCATCTGTGAACTTTCTCTGGTTTAGGAGTTTTGTGCCTCTGCTATTGACATCATATCATCCAGTAGCTGTGGAAGTTAAAAAGCTGGTTGGTGAATTGTGCTTCAACTAGAACAATAAGTTGCAGATCTAGATATCAACCTAGGCCCTAATTTCAAATCCTAAATCTTTGTTGGTTATATTACTTTCCTTGGGAGTTAGGAATATTACTATTCCTTGGGAATAGAAGATTAAATAAAAGAGACTTTCTTATACTAATTTTCTGAATTTGAAAGAACAACAACCTGGTCCCTGTGCATCAGGCTCATCCCTAAGCATTTATGAGATTAATATAGCCAGGCCTTTTTTACTGTGTCTGTTCAGGGGCCCTTGTTGATTGTTTAGAGCAAAGACTGATGGACCATTTCCTCTCAGTGACTTCTAAAGCTACTTATCAAATGACTCATGAAAGAAACGTTCCAACTTGTCAAAATAAATATTTCCTTTAAAAAAAATAACATTTGATTATCTCCCAATTACATGTAAAAACAAATTTTTAACAATCATTTTTCTCTTTTTTTTTTTTTTAAGTTTTGAAGTCTAAATTTTCTCCTTTCTTTTTCCCCTATAGGTCCTGAGTGAGTAAGCAAGCTCATATAGGTTATATATGTACAATCAGGTAAAATTCCAGTATTAATCACAAAATAAATATTTCCAATGCCCTGTTCCTCTTCTTTGTTTTTACTGTCACCTCCTACCAAATAGCTTACTTTAAGCTGCTTTTGGCTTTCTTTACTCATTTTCCATCAAATCCAACCCAACTCGGGGAGATTTTCCTGAAGAATAGCCCTATGATGCTGCATGTATATGATAGTGGGGGGAGATGTGATTCCTCTTGGCTGAGAGACTGCTGATATAATGATAGAGCAGATTGTCATAAGGAGCAGACATTTCAAGAGAAGTTCAAGAATGAGAGGTAAAGGCACATTTCTAAATGGCAACTAGGCAATCTCCTTGCATCCTAAGACTCACGGAGAAGCTAGCCTAATATGTCCCTTGTAATTCTAGCACCTCCATCCCTAAAGATGTCTCAAAACAGACTTTCCCATAAAACTGTTCTAAAGAGCTCATATACGTGCATTATTCTAATAGTCTAATCTGTATGACTTTTCTGATTTCTGTTTACAGCTTACCCTGATAAAGCAATGTTCTAGCTACTGAAGACTTGTTTCTCTTGCCATTCATTGTCAGTGGGAGGACGCTAAGCTGGTCAGAGTAAATGAACTGTTACTCTCTATTTGAGAGTAATAAGGAAAGCGGCTTTTTCCCCTGAGCCTCTATTATGTCCCTAGATTATAGACTATTTGAGGTGTGGTGGGGAGATATAATTCTAGCCTGATATGCCTCTTGGAAATAGAAGACAGAAGGAGAGATTGCTCAGCTCTCCTGGATCCTGTCTGCCCTCCCCCCAATAGGTTGGGGGTTCTGCCAGCCCAGTCCTCCTCTACACAAAGGTGGAAATTGCAGTCTCCCTTGGAGAACAGGGTGGGGTAGATTTTAGATCAGATATTTCTGTGTGTCATATATAGGTTAGGCATAACTTTATGTTACACAATGCTAATCATTTATAATACACCAGATTATCTCTTACTGTTCTTCCTGCAGTGGAGAAGGAAGCAAACATTTATTAAGCACTTATAAAATGCCAGACTCTGGCACCTTATTATTTCATTTAATTATAATTAGTTAAAACATAATATTATCTCATTTAATCCTCACAGCAACCCAAGAACGTAGGTGATATTATAATCATCGTTTTACTATTGAGGAAAAGGAGGTCCATGAGATTAAGGTATTTGATTTATACAACTAGTAAGTGTCTAAGGCTGAATTGGAATGCAGGGCTTCCTGACTCCCACCCTTTATTCATTGTTTCACTTAGCAGGCATCTCAGCTACTTTCAAATTCAAGTCACTAAAGAATCGTAGCAGGGAGCCCTAAATCTCTAACCCAATGCACCTACTCTGCTTCTCATCCTATTTTCAAGGTAAAGTAGGAGTCTGAATTAAGATCTGACCCCTTGGGAGAACTCCTGAGCCCGGCAGTGGGTTAGAAAAAGCAGCCCTTCCCTCCGATGGTTGGCAGAGGAAGTCTTTCTAGCAGCCAAACTAGAGAGACAAAGAGCTGCTTCCTCCTGTTTCCCCACCCCCACTTCACACAACCCCACCCCAGTCACTAGGCTTCAGAGGCAGCTAGGCAGATTTAAACATTTAAGTTTCACTTCAGGCTACTTTAAACATTTGCTTTATTTTTAAAAGCTGAATTGGGAGTTGTTTTAAGACTGTCCCACAAGGGCGTGAGCTCTCTCCACCCATTTTTTCTGTTTTAGTATTTTGTGTGGTTTTGTACATTTTCTCATTATTATTATTTGCTATCCCAAAGGATGTAAACTAATATTTAAAGAAAATAATAGTGGGGAAAATATTTTTTAAAATTAACTTTATATTTTGGTGGCAAAGAAAACTTGTTTTGGCCTAGGATCCTCAGAGATGGCCAGTCCCTTAAGGTCTGATACTGATTTGGATCTCATGACTTTGGCTTCCAAAAAAATCTTGATACCCATATTTAGGAAGATTTTGAGTTCCCTCTTCTTCTTCGTTTCAAAGTTTAGTATCTCTGAAGTACTTTATTTAAATTGAGCTTGAATCGACTCTCCTTAATCTTGGTCAGACTCCCACTCAACCTTCTAGTCAAGTTTGAGCAGGAATAAATTCTTTGAATAGATTGCCCAAGTCTGGGCAAATTAGAAGTAGATGACATAATCAAAGTTCATTAGAATAGATCCAGCCCCATATTATAATATTCATTCTCATTAATTGTTAAGCAATCAGAGTTGATTGCCACCTCAGAAATACATCCTATTTCAAGGAGATATTAAGGGGTAAACCTGATGCCATGATTGTCTTTGGTATTGGAGACTACTGTTCATCTTTTTTATTAGGATACTCATATTATTAATAAAATTACCAATTACTCAGAAATAATGTCTCTTGAACTTTTTAAACAGCACAGTAGAAATCTAAAAGGAGTAGAGGTAACCAGCCCAGAATGGAAGTCTCATCGTTTAGTTTGAAATTCTTCTATATACTTAGTTTTCTTCCTCCCCACTCCCTCTTTATATATTTTATGTGCATATAAAATAAATACCAACTTTATTTCTAGGAAATTATTTGCTGTCACCTTTGAGCTGATGAGCAGCTGTACCTAAGAAGGAAAGACATTTGCAAAGGACTGAGTGGACATAGCACAGCAGGACTATGGATATTGCCACATATATGGAATTAACACACACATATATATATACACACAAATATATATATATATAGAAATATATATGTATATGTATATATATACATACGAGTGTATCTATATCTATACATATATATGCATTATAGGTATGTGTATAATACATAAATTCAATTTAATAAACGTTTATTAAGTGTGTAACATGTACCAAGAACTTCACTAAGTGTTGTATATTTGCAAAATACATACACACCTCCTCACAGATATACAGAGAGTCTTCCCCTAGCCAGTTTCATAAAGAACATCAGACTATCCCTGGATGCTAAACATTTCATAAGCAGAGGGAGACATGAGGTCTTAGGAGCTGAGAAACTGCAGGAGTGGTAATACCTCCGCTTTGGAGAGCAGCAAGTCAGAAAAGTGGAGAAGGAGTTCAAGAGGGATAGAGATGAAAGAGAAGGTAAATTCTTGGTAGATAGGAAAATTCCCCGGAGCTATAGTAAATATGTGGGAAAACTACTGCCCAATATATCCCTTGATTCTAGTGCCCACAATCCTATATGTAGTTGAGAGGCCTCCATTTGGTGAATACATCTCCTCTCATTGGGTGAATTGAGATCTTATCTTGTTCTCCATTGAAGCACTCAATTATAGATTATTATTTAACAAACAGCACAGTGCCACTGTATATTATTCCTATTTGTATACATGCACATACAAATATGCATACATGTGTGTATATATTTTATGCTTATCTAATTCCCTTTCCTTTCATTTAATTTGTATAACTCTTTGTATTCCTTTTTATTGCTTACTTTGGTAAAGAGTTTAATAGGATTCATGATTATCTTTTCTGTAATCAGCATTTGTTCAGAGGGAGCTGTGATGGCAAGCATAAGATGTGTCACTCTCTCTTTAAGATCCATCAGGGGAAGTGTGTTTATCTGGAAATCCAAAAGAACCATACCCATAAATATTAATGCACTGTTGCTAGAGTTGTGAACTGATCCAATCATTCTGGAGAACAATTTGGAACTATCCCCAAATGGCTATAAGATTGCACATACCTTTTGATCCAGCAGTGTCTCTACTGGGTCTGAATCTGAAAAAGATTATAAAAGGGGAAAGGACCCACGTGTGCAAAAATATTTGTAGCAGCCATTTTTTTGGTGGCAAGGAATTGGGAATTGAAGGGGCGCCCATAAGTGGAAGAATGGTTGAATAAGTTATGATATATGAATGTTATTGTTCTATAAGAAATAATAAATAGACTGTTTTCAGAAAAGCCTGGAAAGATTTACATAAACTGATGCTGAATGAAGTGCATGGAAGCAGGAAAACATTGTTCACAGTAAGAGCAAGATTATGTGATGATCAACTGTGATGGACTTGACTCTTTCCAAGAATATGGTGATTCAAGGCAATTCCAATAGACTTGGGATAGATAATGCCATCTGCATGCAGAGAGAAAACCCTAGAGACTGAATATGGATTGAAGCATCCTATTTTCACCTTTTTATTTGTATGTTTGTTTGCTTTTTCTTTCTCTTGGTTTTTCCATTTTGGTTTGATTTTTCTTATATGATATGACAAAGATGGAAATATGTTTAAAAGGATTGTGCATGTATAATCTATATCAGATTGCTTACTGTCTTGGGGAGGAGAAAGATAAGGGAGAGAGGGAGAAAAAAATTGAAACTCCAAACATTAGAAAAATAAATATTGAAAACTTTTTACATGTATTTGGAAAAGGAAAATATCATTGAGAAAAAATAATAACTGCAGACTATATATATAGTATATATGTATCACTTTGGGGATATATGGTTATACTTTTGCTGGACAAAGATTTTACACAAAGAGAGAGCTAAGGTGGGGAAGAGGGGAAGAAATAAATTTACATGACAATTTTATTACACATTTAAAAGAAACAGTAAGCTGTACACAACAGATTTGTTGTTTCATGTACAATCATCTTTTTATTGTAATCTGTTGTGGAAATACTTGTTTTATTCCATAAATTAAAAATAAAATCAATAAAACTGTTTTAAAAAGAAATAGTAATTAGGAATAATCTTCCTCAGCTCCATTTGAGTATTTTTTTTCTTTTACATCTCTAAATCCTCCCAAAATACCCCAAATAAAGATCAAAATGATCAACACACTGAGTTCATCTGAGAGTGTATCTACTATTCCATTTTGTCTGATTCCCTCACATCTAATACAAAGGGAAGGAATTCAGAAACTCTTTTAATTACCAAAGCCATAGAAACATGCAGTAGTCTGGATTTTGTGTTGGATAGACAGTTTTTTAAAAATTAATTTTGGAGTTAATAATAGAAACTCATATAGAACTTGAAGGCATTCCCATTTTAAAGATGAAGAAACTGAGATCTTCTCACAAATCCACTTCTTTCAATCCCTCTTCACACTGCTATCTATGTAATTTTACATATAAATTTGATCACATCATTTCTCTGTTCAAATCTTCAATGACTATTTCCTATCAAATAAAGGTCATATTCTTCTGCTCAGGATTCAAAGACTTTTATAATCTGACAATACTTGATCTTTCTAGTCTCTCCACACTCTACATTCAAGCCAGACAGAACAATTTTCTTGTCTTTCTAAAAACATAGCCTACTTACAGGCTCTTTCCTCTATCTAGAATACTCTTCATTCTTTCCTTCTCCTGCTGAATTTTTAACTAACAATAAACAATAACTAGAATTTGTATAGAGCTTGGATCATAGAAGTTTAAGTGACTTCTGCACAGTTTTACAACCAAGGAATATCTCAAGTGGAACTGAATCCATATCTACTAAGTGGAAGTCCAATTAATTTTTTTTCTTTCACTCTTCCACACTATTTGATTACTCCCATACAAGACAATAGTTAATTTTTATGCAGAATAATGAATTTTCTCATTTTTTTTCCTATGGTGCTGACAAAATAATGACCAGATGCTAAGTTACTTTGATTCTCTCTGTGAGAATAGCCTGTCACAAAGTAATGTATTGAGAGACAGTGTCAAATAGAGACAGACAAAATTTTTCTCTGACTGCATTAAAGATTCAAGTTTTAAAATGCCATTTGGATTTTAATGTTCCATTTTAATCAGCATTCCATGGCATCATGTCCTTCCACTATGAAAAAAAGTCAGAGAAAATTTCTATTGGTCCAGGAATAAAAAAAACGAGAGACATAAATGCATGGTTGAGAAAATTAATCAAGTTTATGGGGAAATAAAAATATTTTGTACATGTGTGTGGCAGTGTCTTAAATGAGGGTTCCCTTATATGAGTGAGGCTTTGGAATACAGAGACAGTTATGACTAATTCACTTCAAAAAAAAGTAATGGTGTCCCCCCTCCAAAAAGAAAAGACAATTTTGAACCTTTTACAGTGGATAGAATGCTGGATCCAGAGTCAGAATAGATCAAATCTGGCCTCAGACACTTAACTACTTAGGAGATTTGGGGCAAGTCTGCTTCAGTTTCCTCATCTGTAAAATAAGGATAATAATAGAGAGTTAGGAAGCTCAGGTTATACATACGTATCTACATCTCAGGGTTGTTGTAAAGAATAAATGGAATGATAATAATAAGACATTTAATATATTACCTGGCACAATTAGCATTATATGTTAGCTATTATTATTTTATGTTATTATTATTATTATTAACAACTGTTTATTGCTGTGTGCTTCCTAAAAGATACCCAATGGTATCTTGCGTCCAATATCTGAAATCATTGTTCAAAAAAAAAAAAATGCTGATAAAAGACGCAAATAGAGCCACTGGGAAAACTGGTATCAAATCTTTGTTTCACCTCTTAGCTGTTTGAGAGGGGAAAAGGGAACAGAAAGAAAAGGGAAACAGCATCCAAGTACTTATAAAAACAAAGGGCAGATAGCCCTAGCGAGCTGTGAAATCTTTCACACAGAGTTCTTGCCAATGCACCTCATCCCTGCACTCCTGCTGATTTTTTATAGGAGTGGGCCCCTTTTCAACAAGTCAGCCAAGTCTGCTAAATTGTCTTGTGGTTTATGTGCTATGGACAGATGTCCATTACAGTCTGGGTTAGGACCTTCGGAGTCATTACATTTGGGACATATTGGAAGTCAAAATAGAACCCAACTCTCAGCATGGTGAGAGCAAGCTGTCTTAATTAAAAATAATATTTTTTGATCTAACTTTCATGGGATTTCTTCCATCCTTTGTATGTACATCAGTGATGGTGATTTGAATTCTATACTTTTAAGGCCATAAAGAGGGTTCATGTGATTATCTTTTTCCCATTAATATTTAGAATTCTATCCCATTATTTTGATTATCTTTGGGAAATCCTGTGCCAATAAAGTAACATAATAAAGTTAGAGTAAGAACTAAACACTCATTTTTCTTATTGAGTGTAAAAGATTGAATTTCTAAATCCAACTGTCTGAGAAGGGTCACAACAATGATATCACTATTGGGTGAGTAAGGTGTGAAGATTTTCAAAAAGGTGTTATTTTTCATAGCCAATATAATGAAAAGGGTTCCTCAAAACTAATAAACATTAAATAATTATTGGTATAATGTTTTTAAGACAATATCATTGACTAGATAAAAATTATTTTCAATGGTATTCAACTATCAAGTATGCTGATAATTAGATAAATAATAAAATAACAATTACATTTTTTTCTCCTTTCCTTTAGAAGATAAATATAAGTGTTGTTTAGGCCCCAAAGACTGAGAAAATGTCTCAAAGTTATAGTAACTGGATTTTTAGCAAGTTTGGTTCTGCAGCTTCTAGGAAGAATATTTACAGATTATTAGCAGAGACAGCTAAATTTCAATAAAACACTATATTTACATAATTCCTCTAAATTTGGAGGAAAGTGCTAAAGGTAACTAATCCAAATTACTGAGAATTCATGACTTGATAGTTCTGATATGCATAGGGAAAATGTAAAAGGCAATAAAGAACATATTAGGATTAGAGCGCAGAGATAATTTTCTTTCAAGATTGGCACAGATATTCTGATAGCTCTTTTGGGGGAAGGGCAGTTGAAGGGTGAGTAAATCTGAGAGAGATCTGGATATTTTGTGATCAGCTGGCACAATGGATAATCTCTGATTTTATTGTTAGGAAGACCTAAATTCAAATTCAGCCTCAGGTACTTACTAGCTGTGTTACTCTGGGCAAGTCATTTAAACATGTTTCCCTCAGTTTCCTCATTTGTAAAATGAGGAGAAGGAAATGGAGAAACCACACCAGTACTTTTGCCAAGAAAATCCCAAATTGGGTCACAGAGAGTTGGATACAACTGAAATGACTCATTGATAAAAAGCATATTTTGTAATAGGCAAAGGCTCATCCTGAAGTTTTTAATATATCTAGGATGCCTTAGTCCCACAAAAAAATGGACTCACTTTTTTTTTTTCCAAAAAAAATAAATTTCACTATTTTCTTATTCTTTTTTTTTTTTTTGCTCCATGCCTAGGAAAGAACTGTCAGAGAATATATAGATATAGATATACACACATATGTGCATATGCATATATTGTTGTACATATACATCCATAATTACAGCTATTTTATATTCTTTTTGACCCCATGCAATCATTAGCTTCATATTAAAGGGACTCTCTCTAATTTAACTTTACATCTCTCCCTGCTGTTGGCACAATGAGATGCTTAAAAATGTTCAATTAGATTGAAACAATTCTAACATGAACAGTTCACTCATGTTCTACATGGTCTATTTTTTTCTAGTTGTCTATATTTTCTTAGCTTCCACTGAGAAATGTTGCTGAAAACCAAAAACCTCCTTACTGATAGTCTGCTTTGATTTCATTTATTTACTCATTCCTTTTTGGAGATTGATTCTCCTTGGAGTTCATACGCTCACAGGAATCTAAGTCCCGAACCAGAAGGGATTTTAGTGACATCTCATCCAATCCTCTCATTTTACAAACAAGGAAACTGAGGCTAGACAAAGTTAAATGACTTTCCCACAGCCACATGGGTAGCAAGTTACTTTTTTCATTCTAGATCTCTTATAACAAATTTTCAGAGAATCATTTTACTAATTAGCTTATGTATGACCTATAATCCATATCCTAAGATGTCATCCTTAATATGAATTTCATAGTTTTAGCCACTTCAGCTTTAAACATGACTCTTATTCTTAGGCCTACTTTTCTCAGCTCTTTTAAAGATTGCTAGTCTGTTTTTTATATACTATTTAATTCTTGATGTTACATATTTTCAAAACAGTCACTGATAGCTGGGTAACTCTGCCAAGGAATTCCTTTTAAACCCTATGAACCGTGGTCAGTGTTAGTGAATGTCCCTTGCATGTTGATTGGGCATGAGACTGTGTACGAAGTATTGCATGCTTTATTTCAAAGGGGTTCAATTACTTATCTCTGGATCACAATTTTTTTAGAGAAGTCTTTATTTTCTAATTATACACACATTTGCAAATATGAATGTATATATACATACATATATGTATAGATGTGTGTGGATAGATATAGGTATATAATTTCTCCCTAATTGAGTAGCAAGCACTTTTAAATCTCTGAATCCTGGAAAGTGATGGAAAAAAATCCTACAATTCTTCTTGAAAATGGCTTACTCACCAAATTATTGGGGCTGCACTATATGCATTTTTTTCCCTTTTCCTTTTTCTTTTTTTTGTGGTGGTGGAGGAGGTTTTTCTGGGTGCCTGCATAATATGGGTGTAGTGTGATGAGCTGTTTCTGCTGAGAAACCAGAGTTTACAGAATAAACAGGGCTGAGGTAAACCCTGATTATGGGGAAAGTTTCTGAGCTGGGCTGCCTTGCAGCCTTAACTTCATATGCCTATATTTTTTGGGAAATGCTTCCAAAGTTCCTCCTTTGTGAATTGGTGTGAATGACTGCTGGATCCATGGGTGTTTTATTTTAGGTTGACTTGTGCAGGGTCTCAGACAGGCATCAGGAGCTAAAGATGGCCCTGGGCTTGGGGGTGGTTAGAAGCAGGATACTGCCCAAGAGAACACTTCTTTCATTTCCCACTCCAAAACACAGGCACAAATGTGCTAAGTCGTTGCAGAGAGAAGGGAAGAAAATGTGTCTGCAAACTGGAAAGAATTACCTAATAGAAAAGAAATGGCTCTGTGTGTATTTTCTTATATTTGGTTCCTTTTTCTTTTTAGAATTATCCTCTGAGAATCTTGAGCAATTGTCACAGCATTTGAGCAGGCTCTCTCCTGAAGAGAGAACCGTTAGTTGATAATGATACATGAAGCCACAAACCAATGAGACTTTTTCTAAAGAAAAGTTCCTATTATATATTCATTTTGTGCTCTCCTTTTCAGATCTCTGGATGTTCAACACACACACATACACACAGAGAGAGCTGAACAACTTAACAATGAATATTTAGGGAAAGAACTAGGGAAATTGCATGAAAAAGAATTGAAAAACTAAAGAAAGAGAAAAGTCTGAGGAGGAAAGTTGAAAGAAAAGAAGTTAATGAATGTCTTTTGCCCTCAGGTGAATAGGTAGTTTTTGTTTCTAAGGGATCCTCTGCTCCCTGCTTAGGACTGGAACAAGGATTTTATAACCAGTACAGTAAAGAGAGGATCATTTTCTTCAGTTCATACACACACACACACACACACACACACACACACACACACACTCCTCAATATTATTTGAAAAGTCGGTATACTGGATACAGATCTTAATTATTCTTACCAAACACTAGTAAGAGTCAGACAAGAAAATAATAATAAGTTACATAGTAAATCCTGGAGAAGAGTTTTTTTTATATATAAAAGTATTGGTTTAGCAGCCCCCTTCCTCAAGAGGGAGGGACCCAGACTCTTTGCCAGTGAGGAAAACCCTTATCCAATAATGAACATAATTAAGCTCTATCTGACTGGAAAGTTGTCAGCCTTGTTTACCTTTGGAAGAGCTTAAATAAGCTGTGCACACCCAGGAGTAAAGGCCAGCAAAATCTCATCCTCAAACATGCAGCTGGCTCTGTCATTTTTGGGTCTCTGGTTTCTGGGTCACCAAGTTGAGAGACTCAGGGCCATCTTTTATTTTGATTCAGTGAAAGACATCTGTAGGTTCCAGAACCACATAGTCCATCATCCTCTCTGCATCTGCTGTTTTGTGATTCTTCCTGAGTCACAAAAATACACCTTTCTAGTCACACCATCAAAATATAAACTTCTTTTTAGGGAATTTTGTCCTGACGCCCCCTCCCCAAAAGAAAAAGCTTTTACTTTGTTTCCTGAAACCTGATTGTCCACTAGGTTGCTTTAGGTTGAATTAGGAACCAAAAGTTCCTTACTCACTTAACCCTGCTTAAAATAAAAACCCGATGGTAGTCTGAGGGAGGTGGATGGAGACTGCAGTTTGATGCTGAGGAAGCTGAAGCTGGTGGGTCCCTTGATCTCCTAAGTTCTGAGCTGCAGGAAAGCCAACATGAATGGGCCTCCATATTTACCTCTGAGGATCAAGGGGCTCACCTGGCTAAGAAGTGAACTGATTCAAATTTGAAAAGAATCTTGTCAGTTTGCTTTCCTATCAATAAAGGGATCAAATCCTAGAATGACCATTGCACTTCGAGCCAAGGAAAGGGAGAACCATCCCCAAAACAAACAACAATAACAAAAACTCAATGGCAGAATATATTCTTTCTGATACCAGGACTTCTGTAGCACACAATGAGAAGTGATATTTTGGTTTTAGTTTGACTGAAACCTAAATCATCAGAGCTTCTGGCTTTATTATTCTTTTCTTGCTGTTTATTCACATTGCTCACATTATAATGTTGCCATGTTTAAAAAGTTCAAAAGATATAATTTCTGGATAATTAGTCATTTTATTGATAATGGCAGCATTTTAATAAAAAGAAGGCAAGGCCATTCTTGAATGCCAAAGATAATTATACGAGTGGGTTCGTGATTTATACATCCTCTGAAGAGGGGTGTTCCTGAGAGTGGCAGCCAACTCTGATTGGTTAATAATTAAGGAGAGAATGAATAATACAATGAGGTACTAAGAGTAACATCATGTCACTCTTACAGAGTGACTATCTCCTATACCCAGACCACCCTCAGCCTTGAGCAATTTAGGGCAAAGGATCTATCTCCACTCAAGCTTGATTGAATGGAATTCACCTTATATTAGAAATTCCTTGTTAAGGTTAGGTGAGCTCTAAAAGAGGAGAAAGTCAGTTCAACTTTCAGAGATTGAGCTTTGGAAATGAGAACTTTATACAAAAAAAGAGGAATCTCTGGATCTCCCCAATTCATTGGTATTAATTATTAATAAATCATTTCTCAATGTTCTTTGGGGTACATGGTAGGGGACATTGTACTTCAAATTCTTGTTTTTATTTACTTATTTATTGTTCAAAGAGAAGAATTTCTAGACCTTTGTTTTTCTTTGAAACTGAACTACACTAGACAGTGAAACAAAACTGTTCAGTCTGAGAAATGTTGATTTAAAAAGAGAGAAAGGGAAAGTTGGGGAACCTCATGCATATTGCCCAAGAATATTTTCTAATAATGGGGTCTATCAGAACAGGTGTGAGATTGCTATAACCTTCCCCTCTTTTGCATGAATAGTGCCCAAAAATATGTTAAAGGTAAATAGCAAAGTGCTTTCTTGTCAAGCATTTTAAGGATCTTTTTGAAACCCCAAGCCCAGGAGGAGGAGGGACTTTTATTTTGAGATATTCAAATACTCATCTTCTAACATGATTATTTCTTAACTGCAGGCATTCTGTTATTCTTTCCAAAAGCTGAAAGGGTCCAGGCTTGACTTTTGTGCAAATCCCTCCACTTCTGCATTTAAGGTGTCTTTTTGAAACCCCAAAGCCTAGAAGGAGGAAGGACTTTTATTTTCATTTTGAGATATTCAAATACTCATCTTCTAACCTGATTATTTCTTAACTGCAGGCATTCTATTATTCTTTCCAGAAGCTAAAAGAGTCCAGACCTAGGACTTGTGTATAAATCCCCCCACTTCCACATATACAAGCATCGGCATGGGCAAATTTTGGTTAATCGTTTTCCAGAGCCCTAGTTTCCTTCGGAAAAATATGAATCTAGTTGGACTAGAAGTTCTCAAAGGTCCTTTCTACTTCTAAATCCTATGTTACCTTCTCTATTTGGAATTTGTTGGCTGAAAATAGGATTTAGGGGATGGGCTCTATAGGACAGAAAGATCTATCATGGGAAGGTGGAAAGCCAAGTCACCCCTGACCACAATTAAATAGCCAGATTTCTATTTATTTCTCTTTAGAGCTAGAGAGAGCTAAGGAGATCCAAAGGACCCGAGGCTGCCTATGGATTGTAATGTGATGTATCCTGCTTTTAGCTGTTGACTAGCCACCCCTTTCAAATTGGTCTTCCATAGATTTTCTTGGGGTGTAGTGGGGAGAAAAGAAGGCCCATGAGGCTTCTTCAAATGTGAATTGGAAGATGAGATCCATCTTCCAGTGTTCACAGACAACTGGGATCTCAGCAGCAAACAAAAATGAAAACAAATTGTAGCCAGAACCCTTTGAAGTAAGGATGGGGGTTGGAGGGCCAGGGGCAGTCGGGGAAATGAAAGACTGAGTCCTTGTAGCTAGATTACCACATGAAGCAAACTTTTTTTTCCTTGAGAAAAGATCAAAGTGAATTAGGAGAGCATAAAAATATTAAAAAAGGACTGCATTCTGATTAATTTGGTTAAATATCAAAACTTGGTTTGGGATAGAGTGGGGGGAAAAAAGGAGGAAATGGAACAAAGAGGGGCACGTACCAAACATTGGCTGAATCTGTTTAAAAAAAATGCTGACCAGCATTAAATTAAGGCACAACTGAAGATTACACAAGGGTAAACATTGCCACTAATGTTTGACTAAAAGCTAACTGAGGGCTCCAAATGACTCCACTTAATTTACAGACCAGGCCTGTAACAGCCCCAGGGGGACTAGGGGAGGGGGAGGGGGGGAAAGAGGGAAGCATTTTATAGTTAGAAACCATGTTATTATTTTTAAATTTAGAAAAAAAAAAAACTTGGCTAAAGTAGCTGCTTTAAAAACTACAGAGAAGGGGACATTTGTGTTGCGTATGTGTGCTGTGTGCGCACGTGTGAGCTGGCATGTATGTCCAAGTTTTCTGAGCTTGGTCTGGGAGAATGACAAAAACTCTACAACTTCTGCTTAAAAATAACAAAAACTCGACTAAAGTGTCAGAGAGGGAAAAGCAGAAAGAAAGAAGAAAAGAGAGAGGAAAGGGAAAGAGAGAAAAGGAGGCACAGGAAAAAAGGATGAAAAGGGAGGAGCAGAAAAAGGGACAGAGACAGAGAAAGAGATAGAGAATGAGAGACAGTGACAAAGAGAGAGACAGAAAGAGAGACACAGAGAGACAAACAGGAAAGGAGAAGGAGAAGGAAGAAGAGGAGGAGGAAGAAGAGGAGGATAAAGAAAAGGAGAAAAAAAGAAAAAGAAATGAAGATGGCAGGTAGTGAAGGGGAGAGGAGAGATAAGGAGAGTAAGGGAGAGTCACTGCCAAGGGGTTTAAAGTTGCTGCTCTGTGGGAGCAAATGTCAATACATTTGGAATGTGACTCATTCTTCGGGCATGGGTGAAGGGGGTAACCCCCAAATGAGAGGAGGTGTGTGCTAAATCCCAGTGTTACAAATGAAATAGGTTTAGCTTTGTAATATTCAGTGGAAGCCTAAATGTACTCGATAATAGCAAAAACCTTACTATATTCCTCCTTGCCATAATATTTTTCTTTTTGATTCTCAATCTTATAAATGCTTTTAAAATCTGATATGCAGTTTTATTCAGTGATATTGAAGTTGATATCTTTAGATTGGGTTTTCATCATATGCTTTAGTTTTTTAGGCCTAGGAATGACCATAATTACTGAACAATTCAATGGGATGGAATGGGCTAATTCAGCGCTTTTTACTGCATTTTTTCCACATAATGTCTAAAATCTTTTTTTTTTCCTCCACAGTAACCCATGTTTACAAAAGCAAGGCATTTAACCCACACATTTCCTGGGCTTGAATCATTTCCTTAATAAGGCATAAAACGTTTACAGAATTACTCCCTTTACATTAACACTTCATTGTTAGCAGATAGTGATCAGTGTATGGTGCATTAGAGACATGCTGCCCATCATTTCATAATGTGTAGCTATATTATTCCCCTTCTGTGCCACAGGCTGAAGAATGAATTTAGAAGAATAATTATGGAGCATGTATCTCAACAGATCTTTATTCCCCTTATGCCTGTTTGCCTTCTCCCATGCAAACTCAAAAAATATTACCTAGTCTAGCTCAACTTTTAATTTTTAAATAATAACTAACATTTAAATAGTGCTATAAAATTTGTAAATGGTATAGTCTATGCAAAACGTCCCAAGAGTCTTAGGGCATTTTAACCAACCTAACACTTTTGGGATACTTCATTTTCTCTCATTTAATTCTCTCAATGACCTTGTGAAAAAAGTGCTATTATAATCACCACTGTAGAGAGAGTGAAACTGAAGCTGAGTAACTTTATCATACAGGTAGTAAGATGTAAGACTGGGAACTTTACATGTCTGACTCTACATTCTGATAGATAATATTATCTTTCCTTGGTTTGTTTTCTGCTGAGATCTGTGGTGAAATCATCATCCTTGAGAATGCCTGTATAAGAAATTCATCAATGAATATAGATAGTCTTCTGTAACTTACAGTTTTGAAATGATGGCTGAGACATGGAGAGGTTAAGGGATTTGCCCAAGATCACACAACAAAGATGTCAAAGGTAGGACTTATATCCAAGTTTTGCTACCCCCAAGGTCAATTCTCTATGTATAATGTATTCTGGATACTCCTTGCCATACCTCATATTTTTAAGACTTACAAAAGATTTTCCTCAATAATAACTTTGTAAGGTAAGATGGTATTATCATCCTCCATTTTACAAATGAAAAGATTGAGCCTCAGAGAGATTAAATAATTGGTCATAGATGATAATTGCCTGAGTAAGAATTCAAATCTAGGTATCTCCTGACTCCCTTTTAAACTTTCCCCTAGCTTTTAAAGTGTTACAAATGCTGTATATCCCAAAAGTCTTAGTGCAGTATTAAGATTTAATAACTTTAAAATTATAAGTACTACAAATTTATAAAGATAGCATTTTAAAGTTTACATATTGCAATTTATTTTTTACAATTATCTGATTTTTTTGAATTTAAAAAATTTTTAATTTTAACAAGTTGAATTAACACTTTCTAGATGGCTTTTTCTCAGATCAGTGGATTAGTATAGGATGCCTTCTAATTTAGCCACCTTAGGTCACCTCATCTTTTTCCATTAAACTTTTCTTGTGAGATCACATATAAAATCTCATATGTGTACCAGAATGTCATTCTTCGGACAATCTTAGGAGTAAAATCATTAACAGCCCTTTTAGTCACGAAATAACACTGTTCAAAGATTTTTACCAAATTCAAAAATTAACTAGAACATAGATAATATTAATATGTGGCTTTCCAAGTCAATGTTCACCAGTAGGACACTTGAGTGACCCTATTTCTATTTGAATTTGACACTATTATAAAATGGTTAGAGGAGGCATTTGCCAACTGACCCACCATAATGTATCCATCTAATGTAGGATTTGCCTCTAGCACCAATCCAATTCAACATGAAGCTCCTATTACAAACCAGGCATCATTTATTCTGGAACAACAGAAAGGCAAATAACCCAGTCCTATTTTACTTGGTCAGATCAACCTTGTAGGTTCAGCAATCACTTCAGGAGATGGACCTAATTCTCATAGAAACCTTACTGTAATTCTATGAGATAATGGGAAGAACAAGGTCCACTTTTTTCAAGCACACAGTTCTGAATATCTGGTGCTCTTTGAGAAAGGTAAATTAAAAATGAGATAATACCCTTTAATGCTCAGGAGAACATCATATAGCCACACCGTATTTCTTTTCTTTTTTGAAATCTTTTATAGAAAGTGTACTTCTCTTAATATATGTTTTTTAACCCAAAAGATGAAATTTATAGGATTTTTTCAAAAATTGGATTACAAAATTTACAAAATTGGAAAGATTGGATACAGGCAAAGGGAATTATAGATTGTACTTTTTGTTTTCTTTTCATTCTTTATTAAAAGACATGGCCTTAGAATCATAAGATCTAGGTCCAAATCCTGATTTTGAAACTCATTAACTATATCACCCTCAGTTTCTTCCTTTGTAAAATGGGATTTCCAACACTATTAATTTCTCCTTGGTGCTCTACTTCCCTAACCTTATAATTCAAATTTGTTAGATTGGCATTTCAAGCCTTCTGAAATCTGGATTTTATCTATCATTCCAGGTTTATTTCATAATACTCCCTTTCATATATTCTGCATTCCATTTAAATTGGCCTCTGAGCTGTTCTTTGAACTAAGCATTCTCATCTCAATATCTTTGTCCAAGCTGTTGCTAGGACCTGGAATAAAGCCTCCTCACCTCAGTTTCTTAGAATCTGGCTTCCTTCAAAGCTCAGCTCAGAAACATTTCCTTTTTTCATCCCTTTCTTTCTAGTTATTAGTTTTTTCTCCAGAAATTACTTTGCACATATTCATATGTGCATATATTGTAGTTAAATATAGTAGAATAGAAACACCTGGAGGGCAGGGAGGGTTTCACTTTTGTCTTGGTAACCCCAGCATCTTGTACAGTGCCTTCCATACAACTAGTGAATTGAACTGAATCAATTTGGCTCATTGCTTCACAGCCCTAGCTAGCAACAACACAAGAGAGATGCTCAGAATATAAGCCTGGGGTATTTTTCTTATAGGATCACAGATGAAGAATTAGAGGTGACTTGAGAGATTTTTGAGCCCAATCTCCTCATTTTCTAGATGAGAATAGAAAATCTAGAATATCTAGAAAATGAGAATATTGGGAACTAGGTAGTTTAGGTGACTTGCCCCAGAAAATCCAGTTAGGAAGTGTCTAAGGTGGATTATAAATCCATTTTTTTTCCCTAATTCCAAGTGCTCTACTCACTAAACTCATTTCTTGCTTATACAGCCTATATGAAAAAAGGAAATCAATCCATAAATAAGCCAACATTTTAAAGGACATGCTGTTTGTTGTTGAATTACTCTGATAGGTGTTGGAGATACAAATATAAAGAATGAAATAATTCTTGTGTACAGAATTTTATGTCATTTTAAAATATCTTAATGGAAGGAGAAATATTCTACTATTTCTCTTAGTAATCTTTCCCCCAAAGTTCCTTCAGCATTGAGTCACCTTCCCAGTTGAAAACATCTTTTTTTTTTTTTTTTTTTTTGGTCAAAGGAACCTTTGTTTTGCTACCAGTGAAAGCTAATCTCTCTAATTCTGTAAAAGTTATATAAAGATAAACAATTTGGGAAGAAGATATCCAAATAATTTTAGATCTCAAGAATAACAATGAAGAGAAATATAAATGGTTTGTGTTGAATTCAGTTCAAATCAATTTTAAGAGCTGAATTGGTTATTTCATCCCTGGTAGAAATGCTGTTGTCATCCTTGTTACTGCTTTTGCTACTTTCAAAAGTAATTTTGGTATCTTTTTTAAAAAGTTAATCGAACAGTACTTATTAATTCCCTACTAAATACTAGACACTGTGCTAAAAACTGGGGATACAAAGAAAGGCAAAGATAGTTCTTGCTCTCAAAAAGCTGACTATCAAATGAGGGAGGAGATGTAAAAGTATTGTATATCTACAGGATAAATGAGAAATAATAACATAGGGAACACATTAGCATTAAGGGAGGTTGAGGCATAAGACACTGAAGGTTAAGGTTTTTTGCCAAAGGTGAGATTTTAGCTGAGACCTGAACAATAAGAGATCCCATTGTACCTATTCCTCTGGACAGATATGAAAAGGTCAAAGTTCTGTTTTTAGCTTTTCATCTGAGTGGCTAGATGATTTAGGCTCTATTACTTTTTTACTTTGTGCAGTGGCTTCCTTGTTTAATATGATAAAGAAAGATGATAATATCTTTATTTTTCTCCTCAGAAGCAGCTCAATGCAAGTCCCCAAATTTAAAAAAAGAAGGTTTTTCCTGGAAACTGAGAGAATTACAAAACTTTAGAGCTGGAAGATATCAGAGGATATAAAATTTGGACTGTGTTTGAATAGGGGCCCTTTCTCTACATTCCTGGACTCATTTACACAACTGGTCTACTTTTAATGGTCTCTAATGTTGGAGAACCCACAAATTCCAAAGAAACAATCTCATAGAACTTCACAAAACCATCTTTTGCTTCCCTTTAGGCCCTTCTTTTTAACATTTCTGAGTGAAATGATAAAATAAATGAAAATGCACATACACACCACCAACCACCACAATAACCCATACACTTATATCTGATTGAATATATTCCACTCAAAGCTGACAACAAGTTCATTCAGGGACTGAACCAATTAAGTGCGGTAGAGACTGCTGGTATTGGGCAGAGGACCCAGAACCAAATATGTATGTTGGACCTGGAAGTGTTCTGCCCTCCCCTTCTTTTATATAGACAAATAATCAAAAATAGGGTAAAGTTGTGTTCAAAATTATTGGTAGTTTGGAGGATGTTTAGTTTTCTTAAGGAAAAAAAAAACTAAAAAAGCTTACGTGAGTGAGAGGAAGTCGATATCCCAAACTAGCATCTCCTTCCACTGCCTCCTGATGCGATGCTCCATGTCCTTGCTCTTGGTGGGATTAGGTGGCGTGTTTAGTGCTTCATATGCTTTCCAACCCACAAGGATCTAGTAAAATTTGAGGCTGGTTGTTGGAACCCTAGTTCACAATTTAAGAGCAGCCTCTTGTCTCAGTGGCTGTTTCCATAGACCTGAATCTGTGACTTAGTGGAGCTAGGACTAAGCCGCAGGAGGCTTTCTCACAGCAAAATATTTTAAGATAATATGACCTTGCCATATTCTCAGTGAGTCCCTGTGGTAACAGAGCTCTTAAGGGAAAGCTAAAACTTTTGGCCAGCCCTGACAGGGAAGAAGAGAGGAGAGGGGAGGATGAGGGAAGAAAAAGAGAGAATTATTTTTTTTAAGTATTAAAAATGAAGACTAACAAAAGACTCTTTTACTGTGGAGTTTTTATGCTGGGCATAGTACAAAAGGTTACTAGTAAGGCACCAGCAGCAGGTTAATGTCCCTAAAATAAAGTAGAAGCCAGTAATAACATGGTCATACAAATAGAAAGTTACAGCTGGTAAGAAAGTCTGTGCAGTAACACACCATTAGATTTAGCAATTACTATATTTACAGAAATATGTCCTAACCTCTCAGTAATGTGCAGTGGTAACTGTAGAATAGGGTTCTGCTACTGATAACCCATTTTTTCCCTCTGGCACAGCTCTCTAGAGAATTAGCCAGACTTAGTAGTAAAATTAGACATTATCTCCAAAAAAGTTCTGGAGGTCAGGTTAAAGTTATCCAGTTCTGTAATGGCAGACAGCTGGTGTGTATGCAAGTATGGTGTGTGTGTGTGTGTGTGTGTGTGTGTGTGTGACTGATAGAGGGGAGGGAGGAACAGAGACAGAGATAGAGAAAGAGAGAATTGGAAAAGGAAAGAGGCAGAGAGATAGAGGAACAGACAGAGAGAGACAGAGAAGAGAGGAGGAAGAAGAGACTAGGAAAAATAAAGAGGGAGAGAGAGAATGATGTATTCACTTGGAGGGAGGAGGGTAGCAGAGGAAGAATGGGCAAAGAGAGGAGTAAAGGCAATAGGAAGAGAAGGGAGTGGGGGAAAATAAGAAGGGAGAAAGAGGTGTAAAAGATATAAAGAAAAGGAAGAAGAAAGGAGGAAGAGAGGAAGAAAAAAAAAGAAAGAGGAAAAAAGAGGGAGAGAACAGGAGAGAAGTGGGAGAAAAGGAAGAGGAAAGAACGAGGGAGAAAGGAAGAAAGAGAAAAGAGAGAGAAAGATTAGTGAGAAGGACCAAAAAGGGAGCAAAAGGAGATAGAGAATTTCTGCAGTGTCCTCAGTGCTGGAAATGTCATTTGCCAGTGAGAGTATCATTGAATGTAGTAAGCGTTAGGAACAGAACAAAACTTTTTTTTTTTTTTTTAAATATGGCTTATTGTTGACCAGGAATAGCTTGCTCTAATTTACCCCCTATTTGCAGAAACATCGATTATAGTTTTATATCCTACAATGATTGCAAATGTTTCTTTTATGGAACAAACTTGGTTCAAAAAGCTTATGAAAATTGCAGCTGGCAGAGAGCATCTGTTTCATTAAACTGGCCAAAAGCCACCTTTCTCTGGTTTCTATTTCTGTGAAAAGCTTTTCAAACAGCCTTCATCATGCTGCTCCCTAATAATCAACCTTTCTCTTCTCTTCTATGCTGGGAGATCTGCTTGACACCCACCTGATGCATAACCTTCTCTGCTTCTGTTGGCTTGCAGTGGATTTATTCTTCTTTGTTTCTGTCATCAGATGATGTACTGCCCTGTTGATTGCATGTTTTCAAATGACTATGCATTGCCTGCCTTTCCTGTGCTTACAAAAACAAATGAAACTAGAAAGGGTCCCAGCACACCATGGGCTAGCCACAGGAATACAGAAGAGTTAACTATTCCAGCTCAGCTTTATGTTATAGCACTGACCCCTCTCCTCCCTCACTCAGCGTCCATTCCAGGTAAGTGTTTTAGTTGTTCCAAAATGCTCAGTGCTGTTTCATATAATTAAATGCATAAAAATGATAAATTCCCATCGTCCCCTGTCTTCCAAGGTCATTGATCTCTGCCTTTCACTGGGTGGCCTGGGAGTCTCTGGGAAGGGAGGAGGGGTATATAAAAGAAAAAAAAAATCACTTTACAATTAGCATCTCACTCAGGTTTCCCCATACATTTTACAAAAAATCAGCGACGGAATTCTTTTCTATTTTTCCACTAGACAGGACGTTTCAAATCTGTCAATAAATACCTTTAGCAGGGATGATTTCTGATGAGACTATATCAATCAATAAAATTTTATTAAGTGACTACTATATGCCAGGCACTGTGTTAAGTACTAGGGATATACAAAGTGTCAAAAACTCAGTCCCTACCTCCAAGGAGCTTAAATTTAAAGTAAGGAGAAAACATGCAAATACATAGAAAGCAAACTATATACCAGATAAGTTTACAAATAATTAAAAGAGGTAAGGCACTGGAATTAAGAGGATTGGGAAAGGCTTCTTGTAAAAAAATGAGATTTTAATTGAGACATAAAACTTCAGAAAAGTCAGGAGACAGAATTGAGGAAGAAGAGCATTTCAGACATGAGGGGATAACTAGAGAAAATGCCTGGAGCTGAGAGATAGATAGTATTGTTCATGGAGCAGCTAGGTGGTTAATGTCTGCACCATGTCTGCAATATTGTTACTATGTGGGAATGCAGGTAGAGATGCCATAAAATTACACTTCTTACTTATTACTTCCAAAGCCCATTTATTTATTTATTTATTCACCCTCTATTTGTTTATTCATTCATTTATTTGTTTGTTTTAATATGCTTTACCTTATGAATCATGTTGGGAAAGAAAAATCAGAGCAAAAAAGAAAAACCATGGGAGAGAGAAAAACAGAAAAAAAAGAAGTGGACATAACATGTATTGATTTATATTCAGTCTCCTTAGTTCTTTTTCTGGATGCAGATGGCATTTTCTATCCAAAGTCTGTTGGTTTTGCTTTGGATCACTGAACTACTGAGAAGAACCAAGTCTTTCACAGTGGGTTATTGCACATTCTTGCTGTTTTTGTGTACAATGTATTCCTGATTCAATTTGTTTCACCCATCATTGGGTTGTGTACATCTTTCTAGGTCTTTCTAATCTCAGCTTGTTCAAAATTTTTTATAAAACAATAATATTCCATTACTTTCATATACCAAAACTTGTTTAGCCATTCCTCATTTGATGAGCATCTACTTATTTTCCAATTCTTTGCTACCACAAAAAGAACTGCTACACACATTTTTGCACATGTGGGTCCTTTCCCCTTCTTGATTTCCTTGAGATATAGACCCAGTAATAGTGCTGCTGGGTCAAAGAGTATGCATAGTTTTATAGTCTTTTGTGCATAGTTTTAGCTTGCTCTCCAGAATGGTTGGATCATTTCATAACTCCACCAACAATGCATCAGTGTCCCAGTTTTCCCACATCCCAACATTTATCATGATCTTTTCCTGTCATTGTACCAATATGAAAGTGTAAGGTGGTACCGAAGTTGTTCATTTGAATTTCTCCAATCAATAGTTATTTAGAGTGTTTTTTCATATAACTATAGATGACTATAATTCTGTCATCTGAAAATTGTCTGTTTATATCCTTTGACAATTTATCAATTGGGGAATGACTTGTGTTCTTATAGATTTGACACAATTCTTTACATATTTTAGAAATGAGACTTTTATCAGAAACACTGGCTGTAAAGATTTTCCCCCAGCTTTCTGCTTCCTTCTTAATCTTGTTTCTTGGTTTTGTTTGTATAAAACTTTTTTCATTTAATGTAATCAAAGTTGTCCATTTTGCCTTTAATAATATTTTCTAGTTCTTCTTTGGCATAAATTCCTCCCTTCTCCAAACATCTGATAGATGAATTATTCCTTGCTCTCCTAATTTGGCATTATCCTTTATGCCTAAATCATATATCCATTTTGATCTCATTTTGGAATGGGATGTGAGATGTGGGTCTATGCCTAATTTCTTATATTATTTTCCAGTTTTCCCAGAAATTTTTGTCAAAGAGTGAGTTCTTATTCCAGAAGCTGGAGTTTGTGCCTTGATTACTACAGACCTTGATTATTGTGTCATGTATATCTAATCTATTCTACTGATCCACCACTCTATTTCTTAGGTGGTACCAAATGGTTTTGATGATTGCTGGTTTATAATATAATTTTAGATATGGTACTTCTAAGCCACCATCCTTTGTATTTTTTTAATTAATTCCCTTAAATTAATTTAAATTCAACCATTTGTTCTCCCAGATGAATTTTGTTATTATTTTTTCTAGCTCTATAAAATAATTTTCTAGTAGTTTGATTGGTATGGCACTGTACAACTAGATAAATGGCAGAATAGTCATTTTTATTATATTAGCTCAGCCTACCCATGAGCAATTGATATTTTTCCAGTTGTTAAGATTCAACTTTATTTGTGTGAGAAGTGTTTTGTAATTGTGCTCATATAATTCTTGGGTTTTTCTTGGCAGGTAGACCCCCAAGTATTTTATTTTGTCTAAAGTAATTTTATTTATTTGTTGTTTGTTATTTATTTTTATTTTTAATTCTTTTTTATTATAGTTTTTTATTTACAAGATATATGCATGGGTAATTTTTCAGCATTGACAGTTGAAAAACCTTTTGTTCCAATTTTTCCCCTCCTTCCTCCCACTCCCTCCCCCAGATGGTAGGTAGACCAATACATGTTTATGTTAAAGTATATGTTAAATACAATATATGTATACATATCTATATAGTTATTTTGCTGCACAAGAAGAATCAGACTTTGAAATAATGTAAAATGAACCTAAGAAGGAAATAAAAAATGCAAGCAGATGAAAACAGAAGGATGGAAATGCTATGTAATGGTTCACACTCATTTCCCAGAGTTCTTTCACTGGGTGTAGCTGTCTCTATTCATTATTGAACAAATGGAACTGATTTAGTTCATCTCATTGTTGAAGAGAGCCACGTCTATCAGAACTGATCATCATATAGTAATGTTGTTGAAGTATATAATGATCTCCTGGTCCTGCTCATTTTACTCAGCATCAGTTCGTGTAAGTCTCTCCAGGCCTTTCTGAAATCATCCTGCTGGTCATTTCTTACAGAACAATCATATTCCATAACATTCATATACCACAATTTATTCAGCCATTCTCCAATTTATGGGCATCCTCTCAGTTTCCAGTTTCTGGCCACTACAAAGAGGGCTGCCACAAACATTATTGCACACACAGGTCCCTTTCCCTTCTTTAAAATCTCTTTGGGATATAAGCCCAGTAGAGACACTGCAGGGTCAAAGGGTATGCACAGTTTGATAACTTTTTGAGCATAGTTCCAAATCACTCTCCAGAATGGTTGGATCTGTTCACAATTCCACCAACAATGTATCAGTGTCCCTGTTTTCCCACATCCCCTCCAACATTCTGCATTATCTTTCCCTGTCATTCTAGCCAATCTGACAGGTGTGTAGTGGTATCTCAGAGTTGTCTTAATTTGCATTTCTCTGATTAATAATGACTTGGAGCATCTTTTCATATGCCTAGAAATAGTTTCAATTTCTTCATCTGAGAATTGTCTGTTCATATCCTGCCTAAAATAATTTTAAATGGAATTTCTCTTTCTATCTCTTGCTGATGGCTTTGTCAGTAATATATAGAATTTGTGGGTTTATTTTATATCTTGCAACTTTGGTAAAACTATTAATTGCTTCCAGTAGGTTTTTGGATGATTTTTCTCTAAGCATATCATTATATCATCTTCAAAGAATGATAGTTTTATTTCCTTATTGCCTCTTCTAATCCCTTTAATTTCTTTTTCTTTTCTTATTGCTAAAGACAACATTTCTAGTACAATGTTGAATAATAGTGGGCGTCCTTGTTTCACCCCTGTTCTTATTGGGAATATGCCCAGCCCCAAAGCCCATTTGCCTCAAGATCAAGCACTGCCAATGGTGGTTTCTGATTTCATTGTCACCATGGCCACCTACAGCAAACCTACCTCTAAATTCTGAAGTGAAAGGGCAAGTTGAAGCCGAATGAAAAAGGAGAAAAGAAGCTGTGCATTTTTATTGTCCCTTTCCTGAGATTAGAAGCTTGCTAAAGGATATTACTAGACCTTTTCATTCATTTACAAATTTTTCTATAATATATAGTATTCACCCCAAAATGCTATTAACCCACCTAGTCACAGGGTGGCAGATACTGGAGGAGAAGTTGGGAAAGAGGTAATAGGAACTCATGACTCCATTTGAGTATATAGTAGGAAATCTCTCCTTCTGAATAACTCCTCAAATTTTGATTGAAAAGAAAACACTGGCATAAGACTGGGAGAGATTTCCCTGAAGACCCTGATGATGACTCTGGTGGTTGTATTTTAAATCTATTTTCATTCTTTCTCTCTATCCTCCTCACAGTTGCATTTTGCTTAGCATGTCCCATTGTCTCTGCCTCCCATCGTTCAGTAAGGGCCAGGAAGACCAAGCAGACTGAATTGAAGGAGAACAGAGGATCTAGAAACAAAGTTGGTTCATTATGACATCAAGAAATATCACTTAATAAGCAAAACCAGAAAATGGTATTTTCAATAATAAACTATCTTTCCTGATTTCAGTGGGGCATGTACACTTGGGTACTCAACCCTGAAGAATTCTTGAACTTTGAATGATAAAATACTTCCATCATTGTCAATTAGGAAGTCAATTAGTATTTATTAATCACTTATTATGTGCCAGATACTGAGCAATGAGGATAGTAAGAAAGGCAAAGGACAATTTGTCCAAGAATTCACAATTTAATGGAGGATTCTACATGCAAACATACCCATGAATAAGATAGTTGTCCCTATCTTATAGATATAGAGAGCTATAGAGCTTATAGATATAGAGAACTATAGAGAGAAAGACTAGATTAAAGAGGACTGGAAAGGCAAAAGAAGAGAAGTTAGCTGGGACTTGAAGAGTAACTAAGAGATAGAAACAGGAGACAGAACAATCCAGTCCTGGGGAGAGTCAGAAGGAGTCAGAAGATGGAATTTTCTGTGTGATAAAAAGCAAGAGAGCGAGGTATTGGAAGACTAACTAGAAAGGTGAGTCTGAGGGAAGGGTATAAAGAGCTTTGAATGACAGACAATTTTATATTTGATCCTGGAGGTTGTAGGAAACCAATGGAGTTTGTCGAATAGAGGGGTAATCTGATTGGATATGAATGTTAGGAAGATAAATTTGACATCTAAGTGGGAGATAGACTGGAGTGGGGAAAGACTTCAGGCAGGAGGAGGAACCACCAGGATATTGCAAATAGTTCAGGTGTGAGGTGATGAAGGTCTATCGGGGGTAGCAATGTCAAAGGGGAGCAATTTAGAACTATCCCAAAGGGCTATCAAAATGTGCACCCTTTGATCCAGCAGTGTTTCTACTGGGCCTGTATCCCAAGAGATCTTAATCATATGCAAAAAATGTTTGTGGCAGCCCTCTTTGTAGTGGAAAGAAACTGGAAACTGAGTGGATGCCCCTCAATTGGAAAATGGCTGAATAAGTTATGCTATATGAATATTATGGAGTATGATCGTTCTATAAGAAATGATAAGTGGATACCCATCAATTGGAGAATGGTTGGGTAAATTGTGGTATATGAATGTTATGAAATATTATTGTTCTGTAAGAAATGACCAGCAGGATGGATACAGAGAGTCTTGGAGAGACTTACATGAACTGATGCTGAGTGAAATGAGCAGAACCAGGAGATCATTATATACTTCAACAACGATACTGTATGAGGATGTATTCTGATGGAAGTGTATTTCTTTGACAAAGAAAAGATCTAACTCAGTTTCAATTGATCAATGATGGGCAGAAGCAGCTACACTCAAAGAAAGAACAATGGGAAATGAATGTAAACTGTTTGCATTTTGGTTTTTCTTCCCAGGTTATTTCTATCTTCTGAATCCAATTCTCCCTGTGCAACAAGAGAACTGTTCAGTTCTGCACACATATATTGTATCTAGGATATACTACGACATATTCAACAGATATAGGACTGCTTGCCATCTAGGGAAGGGGGTGGAGGGAGGAAGGGAAAAAATTGGAACAGAAGTGAATGCAAGGGATAATGTTGTAAAAAATTACCCTGGCATGGGTTCTGGAAATAAAAAGTTATTATAATAAAAAAAAGTTGGGAAAAAAAAATTGATCAGCGGGATGATTTTAGAGAGGACTGGAACTGATGCTAAGTGAAGTGAGTAGACTCAAGAGAACATTGTACATGGAAACAGCAAGAATATATAATGGTCAACTGTGATGGATTTGGCTCTATTCAGCAATGAAGTGATTCAAGCCATTTCCAATGGACTTGTGATGGAGAGAGCCATCTGCATCCCGAAAGAGAACTGTAGGGACTGAATGTGGATTACAACATAGTATTTTCATCTATTTTGTTGTTGTTTGCTTACTTGCTTTTTTCTCTCATTTTTTCTCTTTTTGATCTGATTTTTTTTGTGCAGCATGATAAATGTGGAAATATGTTTAGAAGAATTGCACATGTTTAACCTATATTGGATTGCTTTCTGTATAGAGGAGGGACGTTTGGGGAAAGGAAAGGAGAAAATTTTGGAACACAAGATTTTATAAGGGTGAATGTTGAAAACTATTTTTGCATGTATTTTGAAAACAAGAAGCAATTATTTATTTTGCTGAGGCAATACAGAGTCACACAGATAGGAAGTGTTAAGCGCATCTGAGATTAGATTTGAACTCAGGTCCTCCTGATTTCAGGCCTGGTGCTCTATCCACTGGACCACCTACCTGCTCTTAAGAAGCAATTAAATAAAAGAGTTACTGACTCAGTGGAACTTTGGGATCTTCCCTCAGTCATTCTTGTCTTCTGGCTGCTAATTCGGTGTTTAATCATCAATATTCTAAAGGGGAATATATTGGAATAGAGGGGAGAGGCTAATGACCTTTCCTCTCCAAGGGAATATAATAGCAAGCAACAAACATGAAATCAAAATTGAATGCTATAAAAAATGAATGCTATGGAATTATAATGATTTAGCTTGTTCTCAGTGAAAAGCCATATGAATTTTTCCCTTGTCTACTGAAGTGGGAAACTATGGGTATGAAACATTGCATAGAATTTTAGACCTGACCAATTTTTGATAAGTTTTGCTATTTTTTTATTCTTTGTTTAGGTTTATTCTTTGGTGATACTATGAGGTACATGATGATTTAGGGTTCATACAAATGATGCGTTCCTTTGATCTTTAAGGCCATCCTGTTAAATGAGTGCTATTAGGATTTTTATTTTACAAATAAGGTAACTAAGCCTGAGAAAGGTTAAGAAACTTGCTCAGATCCATAAAACTAGTTGGTAAGAGCATTAGATTAGGATTAGAAATTCAACCAAGTCTGAGTTTCAACTATAGGGCCACCTAGCAGCCTTAGAAATATGTTAGGAAATGAAGGTTAGGTAAGAATAAATGATACCAATAAAATTTTTAAAAAGAAGTGTTATTTAAGCAAATAATAGACTAGCATTGGAGGATCTGGGAAGCTAGTTGGAGCATTAGATAGAGCACTGGGCCTATTCTCCTGAATTCAAATCCAGTTTCAGATACTAGCAGTGTGATCCCAGACAAGTCACTTAACCCTGTTTGTTATTCATCTGCAAAATGAGCCAGGGAAGGAAATGGCAAACCCCTCCATTATCTTTGTCAAGAAAACCAGCAAAGGGGGTCATAAAAATATCTGAAATGACTGAAAGACAAAATAAATTAAAGGATGGATGGCTAGTTGACACAATGGATGGAGGGCCAGGCCTGAAGTCAAATTTAACTTCAGATACTTACTAGGTATATGACTCTGGGTAAATCACTTCCCCCTGTTTGCCTCAGTTTCCTCATCTGTACAATGAGCTAAAGAAGGAAATGACAAAGCACTCCCAACATCTCTGCCAAGAAAACCCCAAAAGGGGTAACAAAGAGTCAGACATAGACATGACTGAATGAACAAACAACAACAGACAGGAGGATGGGTTTCTCTGTACTTGTGTGAAGAGGAATAATTGGATTCAGCTGTTTAGCTTCAAAGAAAAATGAGAATTAGATAAAATGAGGGTTAGATAGAGACTATACGTATGTGCATGTGCGTTTGTGTATTTCATGGTGAAGAGGTAATCCTGTTTTTATAAAAAATAGGAAGCACAAGCTTATTAGGAAGAATTGGCTATTAATACAATTCTAGAAATACAGCTCTACAGGAATGATAAATTAGTAGAGAATAAATTCATTTTAGGAATCAGGAAATGTAACAAGACTATCTGGGACTAGCAGTCATAAACAGAGGTTCTTAACCTAGAACCCATGGATTTAAAAAATATTTTGATAATTGTATTTCAGTGTAATTGGTTTTCTTTGTAATCCTATGGAATTGACTGTATGCACTTAAAAACATTATTTTGAGAAGAGATCCACAGGCTTCAGTAGAATGCAGAAAAGGTCCATAGTAAAGAAAAAAAACAGTAAAAAATCCATTATGGGAATTTAGATTAAGATGCACAGGGGATTTAGGGTTGTAAGGGACCTAATGATCATCTAAGATTTTATAGAAGAAACTGAGGTCTAGAAAGGTGAAGGAACTTGCCCAAAATTATATAAGTACAGACACATGCAAGAATACTAGAATAATTGGAATATTTGTTTATATATGTATGCAATATATATGCATATTACATACATACAATATAACAAACATGCAAGAAGAATAGGAGATTAACTGGAATATCTTTACATATTAATACGTTATATATGCATATTATATGGAATAGGTATATGTATATAACATGCACATACACATATAGCAAACATACATGCACACACATGTGTGTATGTATCCATACTATACCTACAATTTGTACCCAAGTTCTCTGATTTCAACTCTAGTAGTATTATTTTGTTAAACAATTGGCATTCTAAGACTTTTGAATCAAGACCAAAGTTTAAGGAAAAGAGTGGATCTTTTCTGTGTGAGATGAGGAGGTGTAAGAAACTGAGATCCACAATCAAGAAAAAGTTTTTTTTTCCAGGATTGGGCATTATCTTGATGTCAGAACCTCAGTAGACTCAGTTCAGACTTCTGGCAACTTTGACTAAAAGTCCATGTCTATTTGTTAAGTACCAAACTAATCCAGAGCTCTTTTTTTTTTTTTTTTTTTTTTTTTGGTATAAAGAGTGATTGTTAAGCAAGTGAATAGGGAACCCTTGACAAATATGAATTATAGGCTGTGAACATTAATAAATCTGGAAATTATCTACCTCGAGTGAAAAAGGGGAGTTTCTCTCCAACACTACAGTACTACTCACTCCCCATTTTTGAACAACCTCAGGGCAGACCAGAGTTCCAGGGTGTATCTTTTTAATGTAGCTCGTCTCAAGAGGGGAATCGAGTTAAGCAACTTATCCTTTTTTCATGCCCTGTATTTACAGGCAACAGTCCAGCAGGGTAACATTAAACCTCAGATAGATTTATTTACACCAGTTTTTAAACAGAATAGTAAAGGAACCCAAACTATGTATGCAGAACGAGAGACAAAACAGTATCAGGAAAAGAAAGTATGCAAACATTATCTTAAATGACAAAAGAGAGAAAATAAAAGAAACTTTTCCCTAGAACTCCAACCCAAAGGACTATACCCAAATTCTTCTTGGGCAGTTTATGATTTTCAGCAATCTGTTCTCTTCTCTACAGTTTTTGAGTCCCAATTTTGATTCTTAGTAGCTATCCATCCCTAGACATTTTTGTTACTTAGTGCTAGACTGAGCTCTCCTTCTGGGTACCAATCAAATGGGCAGACAGAAATGATAATTTTTCAAAATTTGCTAGTTTAGCAAGCTCTTTACTGCCGTCATCATAAATGTTACAAATGCATAAAAAGATGTTGAACATCAGAAAACCAGGCTTTCTATTGTACCCTGAAGCAGAGTGGAGAAGTTATGAAACTTTTGCTTATTCTAACAAAGAGCCTTCTTCCTTTGCCCGCCCCCAACTGCCTGTTCATTATCCCTTTCTTGCTTGTCTGGACTTGTCATTGCAACTTGTAGTTGGGCCAAGTACAAGGCGTAATCCTGTGGAGGAAGCTACTGGAGCTAGATTAGCAAGGGGGCTGGGAGTCGGTAAAGTCAATAGTTATCTGCCAGTTGTAGACAAAGCAAAGATGGTTTCCAACCAAACAGAACTATGACTTTAGTTTGGAAGTGTTCAAAAGTGAGAATATTGATTCAGATCCAAAGTGTATTTCAATTCATCAAATGCTTTCTCCTTTTCAAACATCTTGAATTTAATGAAATGAAAAAGAAACTTTTATTTAATTCTCTGCCTTTATTTTAAATTTAATCCAGAGACCAACATGTACTATGTTTGCTTCTTTTTTTTCTCTCACACGGCTTTTCCCTTTTGCTCTGATTTTTCTCTCCCAACATGATTCATAAAGCAATGTATATTAAAATAAATAAACTTACTACAATTGAAAAATACAATTAAATTAACCCAGAGAATAAGAATTTGTTGGTGTGTACTTCAGATTCATTTATACTTAATCAATTAAAATGTTTTGGTCATTTTTATATTTTTATCTTTTAAGACAGGAAGTTATGTTTACACCATAATAAGTGAACTGTAACAACGGAAGGTTTGGGCTGGTTTTGAGTCTCTAAATTTGTTAGATTAGAGACAATTTGGAATTTGTCACATCTTCCATGCTTGATATAAACATGGGCTCCCCCTGCTGTGTGACCAGAGAATCACATATAAGTTGGACCAGGTCACCTTTTCTATAAATCATGAGTTGAGGTCTTTCCAGTTTCCTAATATCCTTCAAAATTCCACAGGATCGTGGATCTCTATTTCTGCTCTGATCACAACAGACTTTTGTGTGTTTTTAATAAATCATCAAAGTCCAAATTTTTAACAACAAAATGTTATCCATAAAGAAATTACAAAGTTCTGTTTGGATGCTGTCCTGATAACTTTGTGCTTTCAAAAGTGATAGCACTGGATAGGCTTTAGAAAATCTAGCAATTTAGCCAGAGAATATTTTTCTAAAGCTTGTGATCTTTTGGTTGATATGAGTGTTTAAATTATGTATAGGTCCATTGCCTCGTCTTGTCATTTAATTAATTAAATTAAATAATTTGCTGATTATTAATTAATGAAAATGTTAGTTAATAGCTACCCCTATGAGCGCTGCCATCACCTCCAATCCCTGTTTGCATATACAAATAAGCCACTAATGTCTTCCTCAAAGTCTCATAATGTCATGGAGATGAACCTGGATTTTGAAAGTTTTCTAGTTCCTATCAAGTTAAAAAGATCAGTTGAATAGGTTTGACAAAAGGTTGTGTATTTATCATCCAAGGATGAGCTATCGTATTTTTAGATGCAAGTCTGATCATATCCATTCCCTTGCTCCAGAAGTTTCAATAGCTCCCCATTACTTCCAAGATAAAACAAAAACGACCATCTTTGGAATATAAATCTCTTTATAACCTGACTCCAACCTTTTTCCAGTCTGATTACACATTTTTTCTGTCTTATGAACTCTTAAACTGATCTACTTATTTTCCACACATGGTATTCTATCTCCCTTATCCATTTGTTTTCAGATGTCTGGCAACTGGATAGCACAGTAGCCAGACCTGGAGACAGAAAGAGCTGAGTTCAAATTTAGCCTCAGACACTTAGTAGTTGTATGATCCTGGAAAAGTCGCTTAAACCTGTTTACCTCAGTTTCCTCATCTGTAAAATGGACTGGAGAAGGAAATGGCAAACCACTTTAGTATCTCTGCCAATAAAACCCCAAATGGGGTCACAAGGAGTCAGACACAATTACACAATAACAACACAGATTTAGAACTCTGTCCATTAAATATTACATTCTTTCCCCCCCCTTTTTTTATTATTATAGCTTTTTATTTACAAAAAAGATGCATAGGTAATTTTTCAACACTGACCCTTGCAAAACCTTCTCTTCCATATTTTCCCTTCCTTTCCCTCACCCCCTCCCCTAAATGGCAGATAATCCAATACATGTTAAATATGTTAAAGTATATATTAAATACAATATATTTATACAAATATTGCATTCTTTGGAGAATTTAAGCAGTATGTTGGTATACTTCAGAGACTCTCTGATATATTAACATATAAATCAATCAACAAACTTTTTATTAAGTATTTACTATGTGCCAGGATCTGGTCCAATTCTAGAGGGTGAGAATATGTGTAAATATTTAGTTAAATACGAGGTGTTATTCTTTGTCCTTTGTTCTGGAAGAGGACCAGGACATCAGGGAGGTGATACCCTGACATACAAGTGAGACAGATTTAGGTGAGGAAGGGCTGGGCAAGGTCACCTGCCTCACTTTCCCCTCCCATCTGGGCCCAGTGTATAGATCAGGATGACCGGAGATGGCCCTGGATGCTGTGGGAGACCTTGGCCTTTTGAAGGTCTCAGTTTGACTGAAGCAACACTCATTCAGTGATTAAAGCTGAGTAGCCATTATTTAGAAGTTTTTCCCCATTTTGTTTTGTTTTGGTTTTGACTAGGTAAATACAATAAAATCAGAACAAACAGATGGAAGAAATCTAGTAGTCCGGGTGTGACTGGAAGAGGTCTCTTGTGTTTAAGTAGTGACAGTATGATGTAGTGGCAAGATCCCTGGCTCTGGAATTAGAGAACCCGAGGAGG
Source organism: Sarcophilus harrisii (assembly GCF_902635505.1). Classification (NCBI taxonomy): domain Eukaryota; kingdom Metazoa; phylum Chordata; class Mammalia; order Dasyuromorphia; family Dasyuridae; genus Sarcophilus; species Sarcophilus harrisii. Next base: position 522,944,938 of record NC_045428.1, read on the forward strand.
GCTTCTCCCTCAGTCATGTAATAATGAGAATAATAGCTGACATTTATATCGCATGTGTTAGCACTTCACAATTAGTATTCCATGTGATCCCTGCAATTGTATTATTCCCATTTTACAGATGAGAAAATGGAGAAAAACAAAAGTTAAGGGACATGCCCAATTTCTAAGAATCTGAAGTCAAATTTAAACTCAGATTTTCTGACTCCAGGCACAACACTCTTATCTACTAAACCATCTAGTTGCCACATTATTTATATTGTCTGTCTCACCTTAGGAAAATTGCATAACCTTCCAGTTTCTACATCTACAAAAATGAGAAGATTTAGAAGGCTCCTTATAACTCTAAAATTGTATAATTATAGGGTAACCTCAATGTCTTGAAACACAGCCAAGAACCAGGAAGTGAGCAAAGACCTCTGAGCAGTTACAATAAATAACATTAAGTATATAGACTAAAGCTCATGAATTTACTCTAGGAGAACATTAGACCCTCCCTAAGAGCTGACTTACTCTTACTTGAGACACAATTTGAACAAGGCTGGTTTCCTAGTCCATAGCAGATAAGAATGAACAAATTAGGAAAGATTGGGGAGGGAATCAGAAAAAAGGGGCTACTACAAGTAGACATTCTTATGTGAGTAAAAAGTGATTGTTGAGAAACTAACATTGAAGTGAGGAGTGAAAAAATATACATTAAAAAAAACAAGTATTTACACATCAAACATGTATGAGACCATTTACTAAAGGAAGAAACTTGACAGCCCCTGAGAGCAACACTGCATTTCAGTTAAATGCAATAATTAATAAGTAATAATAAAAATTCATAATTGTGATCCTAAGTTGCCCAGAAAATAGTCAATTAAATTTGATCCACTCTAAGAAGGCAAGGATATGGCAATGTATTTTAGACAGATTTCAAACTAAAATGGTTAGACTGTCTTTCCTGGGGTCATTCACTGTAATGTCTGGGAGCCCTCACAACTTATTCCTGATGATCTCTTCTAACACTGTAACTCTACAGCCAATCCCAAAGAGATCTTGTAACTTCAGCACAGTGATTAATCAGTTAAAGTTAGGGACAAGTTGTCCCCCACCCAAAAAAAATCCACATGAAAAAAATTTGGCCCTCTCTTAGTACTAGAGAAGCCTGATTTTTTTCTTCTACTTTTGTGGGGTGTTTATAATAACTTATTCTAAAATGTGGGTTGGTATTATACAATACTATACATATATTTCATATATTTCTGAGTTTCTAAACTTTTTCTTTGTGATCTGCTTACTTTTGTGTGTCATCTGCAGTTTCCACAAAACTCCCCCTCAAATTCTCTTTTAATTTCTTATGCTAATTTGTGACAATAGCCATGTAGAAGGTAAAGCTATAATTATTGGGCATGAGACCTGGATTTGTATTGAGAGCAACTGGTTTTGAATGTCAGTTCTGCTACTTACTAACTGTGAATTCTTGGAAAGCACCATTCTCTGGATCTCAGTTTCTCTCATCTGTCAAATGAGGGATTTGAACTAGATAAACTCAAAGATCCCTTCCAGCCCCAAATCCTATCTCCCCAAATTAAATAAAATCTCACTAATTCATACAAAAGCAAGGCAACTTGAATTAACAAGCTGAATTATAAAGTATATATATTTAATTTTTTAACTGATTTTTTTTTTTCCTTAATGAAAGTGATTTCTTCCTCTTCAAAAGTCTCCCAATGCTTGTCTCAGGGCCGCATTTTCACTTAGCATATGTTGCCTTGCATTACATTTATTTGTGTAAATGTTTTATGCCTGGCAGGAGATTGTAAACTCCTAGAATACAAGCTTGCTTTACAGCCATTTTCCCTAGAATCCCCAGCATCTAGTAGAGTGACTTGCAGCTTAAGAAATGTTTCTTTTTTTTTTTTATTGAAGTGAATTGAATTCAAATACATACAATACCTTCTGCTGTGCTGACAGAGCAGTTTGCCCAATTAGCATCTGAATTGTTTAGTATTTCTCAGACCAGGGCCTGTAATGCAAATTACAAATTAGTTAGGGTCTGAATTAATTCCTTTTAATATACTGTTAGCCAACACCCATATTCTATCGATTTCTTATTAGAAATTCATTTTTTGTCCAGCTTTTGATTTTGGTCTTTGACTAAAGTTTATCTTGTGTGTTATTCTAAGATTCATCCTTCCTCAAAATTCGACAGTTAGAAGAATAAGAGCCTTTCGTTCTGAAAACTAGGGTTTGTCTTTTGTTTCTACTGAGTAATTCTTACAGTCTTGCTTCATTAAAAATGAGAAGGGAATAAAAATCCAAGGATTTTTTTTTCTTTTTTCTTTTTTCAACACCTGCTTTGCTGTTCAGCTTTGCATGCTTCCCCAAGTTTTCAACAGCTTAGAGTTTAATTATAAGATTAGTAGATACTACTAGTTCTTTGTATGGAAATTGAAATGAAAAGGAGAACAAAACAAAACAAAACAAAACAAAAACACCGTAGAAAGTCCAGGAAAGAACCCAATATCTCCTTCTTGGTCTCATCTCTCCCGTCCCAGTGACTCACTTACTGTTTTACAGCTGTTTCAGCATTTTTTGTGTAACACAGTGGGGGAAGGGGAGCAGTGTGCTCAGCTGATGCAATCCCCATGTGGAAGAAGCTGCTTCCAAGATGCATGTTGACATGCAATGAAAGGGCCCTACTCCCTCATTTGGAGCATGGGCTGAATGCTAGAGCTGGTTGTGGTCAGCTAAGCACATGGTGGAGAAATGGGCTGTTGGATGGCCACTGAGATGGAAGTTCTAAAGGCCCTAAGCAGCCAAAACAGGTTTCTGGGTCTTTCCTGTTGGCTGCTGTTCCAGGGAGGGAGACAATGCTGGAAGGGGAGAGGCCCTAACATGTGACCCATTAATACAGGTCTCTGGCTTTCTGTTTGTTCTTTCTTGCTTTTAAGCAAAAGAGTCTTAGAAAAACTAATGACCTTGTGAGCTTCCAAAGGTCAGAACCCAAAACCGCTGGAGTTCTGGGAACTGGAATCCACCCTGGCTTTTGTGGTCAGCTTAGAGAGTGAGAATTGAAATCCTAAATGATCTGCTTGATGGGAAACTAAAGAACTGATCCCTGAGGCAAGCAGGCAGAAGGTTCTGAGAGAGATCAGTTTTAGCTCCAGGGTCCCACCCTTTGGGGAGGTGGTCCAGACTGAAATTCAAGTTATGTCACACTCCTGAGACCCACCCTTTGTAGAGATCTCCAGCAGTCTCACCTTGCCAGGCCCTGGCAGAAATCCCAGTCATGTCCCTGAGGTTAAATTTTCCCTATAAAACCTATTTGTGGGCCATCCCAAGGCGGCTGCCTTCCTTTGAATCAGTCCTCTGCCTTGGGGAGGGGAGTCTTTTCCCTTTCCCTTCCCCCTAACTCCACTATGCCTCTACTTTCGCTCCTTACAGCTAACTCTTTTAAGGTGCTAGGTCCCTGTCAGTATTTAGCTTGCCCCAATATCATGGGGAGTTTCCTTTTCTACTGGGTAATTATGAGTTCCACTGAGGAACTTATCTTTCATATGCTCTCCCACTCTATTTCATATTTAGTATCCCTGGTGACTATTGTAATTTATTCCCCTAAATAAATCTACCTTTTGCCAAAGAGAATGGCTATTGTGAATTCTTCCCAGACTGAACCCCAACTTTGGTGCTGACCATCATTTGGGGACGAACTCCATATCATAGATCACATCATGTTTGACCCAGAACAGATCAAAGATAGCCAAGAGAAAGTTACAGCATCTTTAAAAATGAAGTTCAATCAATCAATCAATCAATATTTATCAATCACTCTGCTAAGCACTGGGCTATCAAAAAAGACAAAAAGGCAATCCCTGCCTCATGGAGCTTACAATTGAATGGAGGAAACAACATGCAAACAAATACATGACAAGCAAGTTACCTATTGGATAAATAGAAGATAATTAACAGAGAGAATTAACACCGGAACTAAGTGGGTTTGAGGAAAGTTTCCCGTAAAAAGTGATATTTTAATTGAGACTTAAAGGAAGTTAGTGGTCAGAGTGGAGGAGAAGAACATTTTAGGCCAGGAGACAGCCTGAAAAAAATGCCTGGAGTGTCTAGTTCAAGGAACCAAAAAAGTAGAGGGAATAATGTGAACATATGGATGTTTGTTGTATATATCTGTGAGAACTATTTGTCTGCTCTTGCTCCATTTTTTCAATAGATATCCTTTTCAAAAGATAATTAGTATCAATTGGTCACTGATGATTAATGTAGTAGGGAGAACACAATGGAACAGGATCTAGAGCCAAAAAAAAATTACAGAAAGCACCTCCAACCCCTCAGGAGTTCCCCAGAACTCTGAGAGGGAAGTTTAGCTTGTCTTGCTCTAGTCTGAATCATCTGTGTGAGTGTGAGTTGGGAGGAGATCTTCAGCATTCATTAAGGGCCAAATTAGTTTTGAAGCCAAGTTTATTGGTGACAGACTTGTGTAAGTTATGAAAAGACTCATTAACAATACAAAGATACTATAATCTTTCTTTTCCAGACACCCAAAGTTTAAAACTTCTCAAGCATAAAGCTTTGATCAGATTTTATTTAGGAGAATTTCAATTCATTTTTTCCCTTCCTTCATTCTTTTTCTTCCTTCTTTCCTGTTTTTCTTTTCCTTCTAAATTTCCATATTTTGCCTGTATTTTTTCCTTTTTTTCTCCTTAGTCTCCACCCCCCCCTTTTCCTTTGCCAATATTAAGTAAGCTGAATTTGGATGATGATGTATCATTTACGAAAAGGATTATCTCATTCCTATAAGGATGACTGTCACCCTTGATTAGAAAGTAATATTTCATAAAGCTTCATAGTATTAGTATTAGTTTCCTTTTGTCTAGAATGATAGATGCTTTTGAAGTTTTTTAAATAAAAGTTTAAAATTGAATTTTCAAGTCAAAAGATCAGTGGATTCAAATGCTAGTATCCTGCTGGGTCATACAAAAAAAAATCTTCCAGTTAAATAAAAGTATGTAAGGCAGAGCAGTTTTATTAAAAATCTTGATGGAGTGCAATGAAAACACATTTTTGTGTCTTCCTGCAGATTTCTCTGCTACAAAAGCAATAGTTGTACCATAGGCCAGCATTTGCTTTTATTCTATTTATTTGTAGCTTGCTCAATTTAGCTGGTCTACGTAGTTTTCATTATGAAGGTGAGATTTAATTTTATTAACATGAATCCAATAAAGCTCTCAGATGTGGACTGATTGTCTGACGATGACCAGGCATTGCCAATGAGTATTCCATCAGAATTTTGGAGAATAATAGAACTGAAATAAAGATACAAAACAGTCCTTGTAGGAGTGTGCTTTTCAAAGTTTCAGGACTCAAATGAAGTTCCTGAAGAATTATGCCTTGCTAAAAGCATAGGAAGAATCCAGATGTAGGGAGGCTACCGCAACTGCTGCCCAACCAAAAACCAGCTAGTTCATTTTAAAAGGTATCTTTCAATTATGAAAAAAAAAAAGAAACAAAAACTGGCAGCCATCAAAGGGCGTTTTGGAGCTGCACAGTACAAAAACATTTGCACTGCTGGCTGAAAAGAATGTTTTCTTTTAAAGAAAGAGAGACGGGGTGGGGGGGAAGGAAGGAAGGAAGGAAGGAAGGAAGGAAGGAAGGAAGGAAGGAAGGAAGGAAGGAAGGAAGGAAGGAAGGAAGGAAGGAAGGAAGGAAGGAAGGAAGGAAGGAAGGAAAAAGAAAGGTAGGAAGAAGGGGAGGAAGGGAAGAAGGGAGGAAGGAAAAAAGGAAGGAAGGAAGGAAGGAAGGAAGGAAGAAAGGAAGAAGGGGAAAAAGGGAGGGAGAAAGGAAGAAAGAAGAAAAAAGAAAGGGGAAGGGAGGAAGGAACGAAGGAAAGAGAAAGAAGAGAAAAGAAAGGAAAGGAAAGGAAATATTATGGAGTTTTCTGTCATTTATCTTTCTATTTTTCATGAAAAAACAAGCCCAATATGAGCTTTATTGAGAAAATGTCTAAATTTCTCTGGATAAAAATGGTGGATTGATATCATCTCCCCCACCATCCCAGCCCCCAAAGATAAGTTTCCACTTCACACTTCAATTGTCTAACACACTCTCTCTCTCTGTGTCTCTCTCAACCCTGTTTCTTTTTGCCTATCTCTGTATCTCTCTGTTGGTTTATCTTTCTTTCTCTGTTTTCCTTTCTCTCTTTATGTCTTTCACTTTTTCTGTTCCTCTTTTCACTCCTTCTCTCTTCTTTATCTATCTTACACACACACACACGCACACACACACACACACACACACACACACACACACACACACACTTTTCCCTATGAAAAGAAAATAAAAAACAGCCAAAAAAAACTGCTGCTGGAAAAAAGCAATGAAATCGCTACACTGAGTACATTTGGGAAACTGTTGAAAATTCACAGACCAAAAAAAAAAAAAGTTTTGCTGCTATTTGGAAAAATTAGTAAAGTAAAAAGTGACAACTTAGTTCTTCTGTTAGCATTTTTATTAATTCCAAGTGTTGATTTGAAAAAAAAAAGAAAGAAAGAAAGAAAGAAAGAAAGAAAGAAAGAAAGAAAGAAAGAAAGAAAGAAAGAAAGAAAGAAAGAAAGAAAGAGGAAGGAAGGAAGGAAGGAAGGAAAGAAGGAAGGAAGGAAGGAAGGAAAGAAGGAAGGAAGGGAGGGAAGGAAGGAAAGAAGGAAGGAAAGAAGGAAGGAAGGAAGGAGGAAAAGAAAGAAAATTGTCACATAGTGTCATGATGTGTTCTTTGCTAGAAACACGGAGAATGCTCACCTTTAGGAATTAGACAAGAACAGTTCTACCTGAGAGGTGGGCCTTGATGAGGGTAGCTTGGATCTATCTCTAGCCCAAACTGAGCATCAAGGGAGTTGTGATGCAGCAGAAAGACCATTTTGGAGAGAGGGCCTGGCTTCAAAGTCCCAACACCTGCCACTGTTAGCATGTGACCCTAGGGAAATTCCTTTTTCTCTCCAGGACTTAGTTTGTAAACTGAGGGAGATAGCCAAAATCACCCTTAAGTCCTCAGTCTGCATCAGTCTTGGGGATGTTGCCTCTTCCCTTATCAGACACTTGTATGTGCCCGTGTAATTCCCATGTGTGTGAACTCTCCCCCAACCACACTGTGTTCCCAAGTATAGTCTAATAAGAGAAACAAAATAAATAAGCTTATCATTAATATAAAGATGTACAGATGAGTGCAGTAATTGTTGAAATTGGTTGAAACCAAAAGGAGAGAAGGGATTCTGCTGATGAGAGGCAAAGGTCAAGTGGGAATAATAAGAAATAGTTTCCTAATGTAGGTGAGATTGAAGAGGTGATTTAGGAGAAGACATTTAGGTGATGTAGGAGATGGGATGAGGAAAATGATTACATGCTTGGAAGGCACAAGGTAACAATCCATGACTGACTGGGAGAGTGATGATTATTGGTTTGAAGGGTGAGAATAGGTAGAAAAACAACAAAAGAAAAGTGGCGAATACAATAAATATTTTGAAGAAGTACCCAATTTCATATGCAATATTTGTCTTCTAATATTCAATCTGTACTCCTGTGAGGAGCCAGACTTTCTTGCTGACATGTAGGCGCGCATTTAGGGTTAGGGTTAAAGGCAGGAGTGTGGGGTATGGAGGTAGTAAGAGAATTAATAGAGAATTTCTTGGGTCTTTTTTTTTTTTTAATCCAAATTCATTTGCATGTTGTCAGAGAGGATCTTGGAAATATCTAACCGTAAGTGAGATATTTAGAAGGTTTTAATCTAAGTCTGTGAAGACCTCATATTTTAAAATCAGCCGGAGTCAGGAATTCAGGTTAGGGGAAAATTGTCAATCTTTATTCTCAGTGAAGAAAGATCGGAGGTGGAAGAGAATGGGCAATAGCAATGTGTGCAGCTGAGTCAAGAAGCTAGCTAGACCAGCAGCCACACGACCAACAGCTACCAGCATAGAATCCAGGCTCAATCTCCCCCAGCTTCTCTTCCTGTCTCTCTCTCTGCCTCCACCCACCAAAATGGTCATTTCCTATACAACACATCAGGACTTGCACAGAGAGTGGGCGGGGGCCATTCTTTATCCAAGCATGTATATTAATAGAGTGTAGTCCAATTACTATTTAGCCTCACATGCTTGGGACCTCAGTGCATCAACTCAAGCCTCAGCCCATTACATAAGTCCAAAGTCTTCTTTATATTGAAATGTTTAGCTTTTAAAAATATTAAAAAGGAAGAAAATGTTTTGAAGGGTACCATATGTCATGTTTTAGGCTGAGTGGAAACTAGAAGCTGGGGAAAATGTAATGGGACTAATAAGAAGAGGAATGAAAATGAGAACAACTCTGTTTCACCCTCAGACCCATCAAATTGGCAAAAATGAAAAAAAAAAAGATGGAACAATGATTGTTTGAGAAATTATGGAAAGAAAAACATACTAATTCATAGGAAGTCCTGTGAGTTGGTCCAACTCTTTTAGAAAACAATTTGAATTATACCCCCAAAGCCGCAAAATTATATCACCAAAAGACACAATTGAGGTAGAGCTTCCAAGGAACACAAAACAGTATCCTAAAAGTTTTAATACTTAAAATTGAACACAGACTTTTGGGACACCCTGTGTGCAAAAATATTTTTAGTAGCACTTTTTAAAATAGTAACAGAATCGGAAACCAATTGTCACTCATCAGTTGAAGAATAACTATACAAATGATTATATATCAATTTGATAGAATATTATTACATTCTAAGAAATGATAAAGATGAAGAATCTAGGTAAAGGTCCTCAAACTAGGGCCTGCGGGCCAGATGCAGCAGCTGAGGACATTTATCCCCCTCACCCAGGGCTATGAAGTTTCTTTATTTAAAGGCCCACAAACCAAAGTTTTTATTTTTACTATAGTCCTGCCCTCCAACAGTCTGAGGGACAGTGAACTGGCCTCCTATTTAAAAAGTTTGAGGACCCCTGATCTATAGAAATTCAAGAAAATTTGTCTAGTTGAAAAAAGGGTAGTGTAGTCTTGACCATCCCTCCTCTAGGCGTCACCAAGGAGATTAGAACCTCAGGTAGATACTTGGTGATTTCAAACAGAAATCTCATGGTATTCTCCTCGATGACCAGGAAATTTTGACATAATCTCGAGTCTGGCCCATGAGGCTGATGTAGCTCTTAGGACCACCTCTCCCACTTTTACTCCTGTGGGAAGAAGAGAAATAAAGGAGGATGCAGAAGTAGAAAGAGTTTGATCATGAGATCACACACCAAACTCCTGAACATGAGCCATGTGAACAGATCAGGCAAGGGGCATGTGGAGTGGAGTTTTCAGAGATGAAATCTGATAAGGTTTGTGGGTAAATCCAGTGTGTTCACCATTTCTCTTTTTTTCCTGACAATCCATATTTGTGAACTTGACGTTTCCCTGGGTCATGGGAGGTTTTATTTTCTTTCCTTAAAAATAATCTTACTGTTCTTTGTTTGAATATCTACTTTGTTTACCGAGTCAGCAAAATGTGAGAAAACTGTAAACCACTCTTATTGCTAAACTGTGTGTGTTAATAATATTCAAACACAGCAGAGAGAAATAAGTGGGAATGGACAGGAAGGAAGAGAGAAAAATTTGAAACTTTATTTTGCCAAAGTGTGATCTCTGACTTGGTGCTCAGAGCAGCCAAAGAATGAGGCTATTCATTCAAATTTGCAACTTCTCAGGGCAGAGAGTATTATTTTTACCAGCATTTCTCTAAGCAGCTAGGTTGTGAAGTCAGTAGCACTGGGCTTGCGATTAGAAGGATCTGAGTTTAGATTTGGCTTCAGTCACTTGCTAGCTGTGACCCTGGGCTGTGTCTGCCTCAGCTTCCTCAACTGTAAAATGGAGATTAAAAATAGCACTTACGTCACAGTGTTATTGTGAGGATAAAAATGAGATAATATTTGTAAATGGCTTAGCACAGTGCCTGGCACATTGCAGGTACTTAATAAATGTTTGCTTTTTTCCTCCTTTCTCCTGGGTGAGTTTGCAGCCAGATAACAAGATGGCCTGGCATTGAAACAGGTAGCTGCCATTTATTTTGGGGCCTGATTAAAGGGGAAAAATCTTTTCAGAGAGGAAGGGCCAAGGGAATGGCTGAAGAAAAAGTCATACCCTTGTAGGAATGGTTCACCTGGACCACAAAAAAGTCAGGAGATGTAAAAGTGATTGACAGCCCTCTGCAACCATTACTACAACACAAGAAGAATCAGGACCACAATTTCATAAGATGAACATGATAACCTAGAATTACACAGAAATACTTCAGAATTCGATCAAAACAGTCAGCAACCCCTGACAACTTCAGATTGATAGTGAGGCATACCTTCCACCCCTTGGCTGAAAAGTGGTAGGTCAGAGCAGTGGAATGAAGTATCCTAATGTTTCATCTACTGACTGGCACATAGTATAACAAATTTTTATTGAGTTGAATTGAACCAACCTAGCAATCTTATAACTAGATCAAAAAGTTTAATAACTTCAAGGACGTTTTTCCGAATTTCTTTCTACAATGGCTGTGACAAATTCTACAGAGAGTACATTCATGTGCTCCCACGATTGCTTCAACATTCACCATTTTCCTTTTTTAAGGAATTTGATAGGTGTGAGGTAAAACATGAATTGCTTTAATTCTCAATTCTCTCGTTATTAGTGATTTGGAGAAACTTTTCATAGATTGGGTTTCTTCCTTAGAAAAATGCCTATTCATACCTTTTGACCATTTTATCAATTAAAGAATGCTTCTTATGCTTATAAATTTGAATCAATTTCTTATCTGTCTTGGAAACGAAACATTTATCTAGGAAACTGGCAACAGAGAGTTCATATTCTGTTTTTTGGAACGACAGAAGGGAAAATAGCCACACCCTCTCCCTATTTGTTGAATCTTTTGAATTTGTTGAATTTTATTTTATTGCAGGCCAACTTACTAGATTGTAAAAGGGCAGGAATGGGGTCTGTTAGACTTATGTGTAGCCCAAGTGCAGGCCCAGATTACCTATTGATAGATGCCTTTTGACAATGGTAAGCAGAACTGTAAGAAATCACTGGCTCCCAAATTTATAGAAATTCTGGCAATTCCAGCAAAGAGATCAGCCAAGAAGACTGTGGTGGGTGATTCCTAGTGAAATGACCTGACCAATCTACTTTTTAACACAGTCGTGTTAAACACTCTACTCCCTGAAGACAGTTTAGAAGGAGTCACACTTACATTACACACTTACCCATTCCAACATTTCAGAGGTTCACAGATTTAGAGCAGCCAGGCAGACATTTTTGGTGAAGTGCCATGGCTCAGATCTCCGATGTTCTCATGGAGTATTTCTTTTGTCTCATGGGGAACAATACCTCTGAATTATTGGCATTTAATGCATTCAAGAAATAGTAATGAGCCACAGTTGATAGGTTTCCTGGACTCAAGGAACTTGTTCCAAGAGTTCTCTCAGTTAGTTATTAAGGCTGAAGCCTCATAGTCATTTTTATTAAGCCCTGTTTTGATGTTAGTCAATCAAAAAACACCTACTTTGTGTTGGGAACCTTGCACATTTAGGGTTAGAGTAGGAAGCACAAATTTAGGATTATGGTTAGAGTTGGAGGGTTAGAATTGGAGGTACTTAGGGTTAGAGTTAGAAACCTTAAGGATTAGAGGGGATGCAAAGAAAAGTAAAAATCAGTCCCTTCTCTTTAGGAGCCCACAGTGTAATAAAAGAGAACAAGTAAAAGGCTATGTACAAACACGTTTTATACAGGATAAATTGGAAACAATCTCAAAGGCATTAGAATCTAGGCAGATATGCATCAAGCTACCAACCATGAGAACTATTATATGCAGTCTCAATTTACATTGCCCACTTATATTGCTTAGATTTACATTGCCCATTAACATTTTTAATAAATAGTTTATTTCAGATGGTAATTGAATTGTTCAAGTTCATGCAATCAGTAGTAATATATAGAACTGGGATAATGTAATGTCTAGTTTGATTTAGGATTTTGTTCTTGATATTGCTTTAAAAAATAATTAATGAAAGAGGTAGATGAAATGGATGGAATTCTGGACTTGGAGTCAGGAAGCTCTGAGTTCAAATCTGACCTTGGACTTTTACTAGCTGTGTGACCTTGTACAAATCACTTTATCTCTGTCTGCCTCAATTTTCCTAAACTACATAAAAAAAGAATAATAGTACCTAGCTTCTAGGATTGTCCTGAGTATCAAAGAAAATGATATTTGTAACACGTGTTTAGCATACTGCTTGATATATAGTAGGTACTATATAAATGCTTATTCTTTTTCCTATTACACACACTCATCCCCAAAACTTCCTTTAAAATCTATATGATTTAAGCGATTTAAAATAGCAAGGAAGGGAAAAGTCTAAGTTGCTCTTCAATGCTTCCTTGCTGTGTTGATCCTCAAGGTGCCTTTTCTGGCTTGGATAATTGTGCAGCCTGCAAGTTTCTCTATCCTAGCTCTTACTTTCTTTTACTGAACTCCAAATCCCTTTCCTCCCTCCCTCTTCATTAAAACTTTAACTACATTTAATGCTGATAACTTGGAGCAGGTGACTCTCTATAGAAGCCATGCATACCATGAAATGCTTTGAAGTCTTGGATATGCAGTTCATTCATTAACACTTAAATGTTTATCTCCCCACAAATAACCAAACTTTTTAACAAATGCAATTTCACTCAGCATCACAGAGGATTAAACCTGCGAGTGTGAAAATAGATCAGTAAAGACAAAGAAATAAATAAGAATCCGAACCCAGTACATATCAGGAAGCAGCTTAACACTTTGAGAAATACTGGATTTGACATCATATGATCTTGGTTTGAATTTCAGCTTTGCCAGTCACTTTCTGGGCAAATCATTTTTCCCTTTTTTCTGACTCTATTTCTCTATTTGAAAAATGAGAGTGTGGAACCATATGATTTCTTCACTTCTTTCTAGCTCTTGATCATATTTCCAAATTCATCTTTCACAAACAAACAAACAAAAACCCAGATATTAAATCAAGAACTCACCATTTGTGCCCACTTAGGGGGCAAGTAACTTAATTTCTGTCTACCTCATTCTATTCAGCTATAAAATGAGGATGAAAATAAACCCAGGGTTGTTATTAAGATCAAATTAGATATTTGGTCTGCTATGCAGTAGGCACTTAATAAATATGTGTTCCTCTTTCAGGTCCACCTTTTAGATTCTATATACTTACTCTAATACTTTAGGTGTTTGAATGCTCTAGAGAAGATTTTCATTCACATTCATAATGGATTATAATGATGTCTAATATCCTATCTAAAGCTGATTTTTAATGAATACTTTTGAATACATGAATACTTCTCATGTATGTGATGCCTTGTGTCAGTAAATTTCAAAGGAATTATGAATATCCCTGCAGGAAAGAAGGGTAATATTTTTTAACTTTTTGGAAAATTTTATTAGTTTTGTTAAATATTTCCAAGTTAAATGGAACAAAATTTTTTAACAATTATTTTTTAAAAATGAGTTTCAAATTATCTCTTTCCCTCTCACAACTCCTTCCTCCCTAAGAAGACAATTTAATTTCAATTATACATAGGTCAGACAAATATTTCCATATTAGCCATGTTGCAAAACAAAACACAAACAAAATAAAAATAAAATGAATAAAAAATGCTTCAATCTACATTCAGAGTTCATCAGTTCTCTCTCTAACACTGGATAGGTATTTTTCCTTTTTTTCTTTTTTGGTAAATAGTATTTTTTGTAATTAGATGCAAATATAGGCTTCAACATTCATTTTTATAAGATTTTGAGTTTAAAAAATTTCCCCCCTCTTTCCTCCCTCTTTCCCAAGAGAGCAAAAAATCTGAAATGGCTTATTCCTGTACAAATAAACATTTTCAGATTAGTCATATTGTGAAAAAAGAAACAGAAGAAAAAGGAGAAAAAAGGAGAAAAGTCACAAAAAATAACAAAAAAGTAAAAGTAGTATGTTTTGATCAACATTCATACTAAATTGATCTTTCTCTGCATGTGGATAGCATTTTTCATTATGAATCTTTTGTAATTGCCTTGGATTATTGTATTGTTGAGAAGAGCTATGTCAATCACAGTTGATCATCACAAAATGTTGTTGTTACTGTGTACAATGTTTTCCTTGTTCTGCTCACTTCATTCAGCTTTAATTCATGTAAGTCCTTCAAGATTTTTCTGAAACCCATCCATTCATCCTTCCATTACATTCATATACCACAACTTATTAAGCCATTCCCCAATTAATGGGTACTCCCTCAGTTTCTAATTCTTTGCCACCACAAAAAGAACTGCTATAATTTCATACATGTAGGTCATTTTCTTTTTTATGATCTCTTTGGGATACAGACCTAGTAACAATAATGCTGAGACAAAAAAAATTAATAAAATCACAGTTTGATTGCCTTGCAAACTGTTCCCCAGAATGGTGGATCAGTTTAAAAGTCTACCACCAATGTATTAGTGTCAAGAAGGATAATTTCAATTTGTCACTTTGTCTCTACTCTCAGTTTCTTAATCAGCCAGGGAAGAAAACATCCCTATTGCAGTTTTTTGACATCTGAAGCATATTGTCTTTAAAATATGAACAGTATTTCTTATTTGGTTTTCAGTTTAGATTTCCTTTTGAATTTCTAGTGGTTGGTATCATAGAAACAGTGATGATGTCCCAATTACTTTAGCTCATGGGAGTCACATCCTTTTGGAAAAGTAAAAGTTTAATGAAATAGAAGGAGAAAGTTTTGGTGAAGAGAATATTAAAGAAGATTTGGGGATGGGGCTTTGGAAACAGGGGATCATCAGATCTGTCTATCTATATATATATATATACATATATGTATGGAAAAACCCCAGAAGAAGTAGAATAATAATTAATATTTCTATAATGCTTATTCTGTTCCAGGCACTGTGCTAAGATCTTCACATAAATTATTTCATTTGTTCCTCATAATAATAATCTTGGGAGGCAGAGGCAGATTATCCCCATTTTACAGTTGAGAAAGTAACTCAGAGTATGATTTACATGTCATACATCAATTAAGTATTTGAGGTTAAATTTGAAAGTCTTTCTAACTCCAGGTTCACCCGTTTAATCATTGTATACCTTTTCAAAGCCTATTCTTTCTCTACCTTTGGCCATACTTTTAGGCAAAAGTGTTCAATGTCCTTGCAGGTTATTCCACAGTTTTTCCAAGAATCAGGAAGCCTGCGGATTTGGAGGATCCTATATACATTTTTCTTTTGACCAGGGTAGTTGCTGTAAGATAGACACTTATCAAGAACACATGTAGGTCTTTCCTCTTTATTTTACCCTGTAATTTCAGAGGAAAAGAGCACATATAAAACTTTTTAGTGATAATTGATTGTGAGGTGAAATTTATATTTTTTTCTCTGCTTTGGTGGTTAAAGAAAAATATACCAGATTCTTTATGCTTTCTCAAGTTAAATTTGCAATATAAAAGAATTTAAGCTCCTGGGCCTAGTACTCCTGGAAACCCCAACTAATTTATGTCCTATGCATTCCCAGCAGGAAAGCTGCTTTCAGAAGCTCCATTAAGCCACCAGTTTTTCCTGACCACAAGGACACTCAGCCCATCTTCAACAAGACACACATTTGCTCCTTGTACAGTTTTCCGAATGGAAGCTTTCCAAAGACAACACCACAAAATATATTTCTCCTTTCCACCTTGTGATAGTCATTGGCACTGCTAAGGGTAGTCTTGGTTAGAAAGAGTATAATCACTTTTTATTTTCGGAGGCAATATTATGCCTATTTTTTGGCATCTGTGAATGCTGGCATAAGCCAGGGGAAAAAAGTTGTTTAGATTACACAGCTTCCAATTCCCTTGTTTATTGAGGCAGGCCCTCAGGCAACTGCTTTAATCAATCTCCCTGAGGAAGAATTTTTGAGGAAACTTATGGTATATGAGAATATTAGAAGCGTTCTTCTGAATTTTTAATGCCAACCAAGACAAACAAGCAAACAAAAAAGCCCAAATCTTCCTCTCTAAACCCTGTGCTCATTCTCCACTGCCCTTGGTGGGTGGCCCTGTGGTTTCCCTCAATGTACTATAGGACCAGCCTCTCCCTACCCAGCTGGGGATAGCACAGCTGGCTCTTCCTTAGCACCTGCTCTGACCTCTTTTTATTTGGGCTTTGGGTTTCTGAGAGAATTAGGAAGCCTAAGCCACAGTGGGTTCCAGATCAATTGAAAAAGATGCCTTACCTAATTAGTGATAGCAAAACTATATTAATTCAGGCACATAAGGAGCCTGGATAGAGGAATAAGTGATTTAGTTTGAATTCTAAAACATTTAAAAAGAAATCAATTTTATTCCTTTTGAATAAATTCTTTTTATTCCTTTCAACTTCTGAATTAGTAGAATACAATTATTATAGTTTTATTGCATATATCTAATGAACTTTTTTCATTAAAGAGCTCTACTTTAGTAGTTACTTTATGAAATAAAAGTAATAAAGGAGGTAACATGATAGAGTAGAAAGAATACTGGATTAGGAATCAGGAAATCTAAGTTCAACCACTAGCAACTGCCATTTATAGAGGTCTGTAACAGTTTTTACAAACCAGGCACCTTATATTTTCATAGTAGATATAGCAATTTTATAAATTTATTGCTATTATCTCCTTTAAAACATTCAGGAAAACATTTATTCATGCCTTTTGTTTTTATATTACAATGATTTCTGAAAAATTGTACCTCAACTCTCTCCTTCACAATTTCTCTACCTTAACCCTTCCCTTTTAACAAAAACAAACAAAAACCCCCAAAGATTAAGCAAAACCAACTAATAATGGCCTTTTAAAATCACATATGTGACAATACATATCTATAGTCTCCCTTCTTTCCAAAGATATTGTAGAGGTTATGGGATGAGCATTTGACATTATTTTAGTGTTATTTTATGTAGATATAGATATTAATATATTTACACACAAATAGTCATTTGTGTATTACTTGTTTAATTCTGTTTACTTAACTTAGTATCAGTTCCTATAAATCTAATTTTTATCTAAATTCTTTTATATTTGCTACTTCTTAAGGTATGATAATGTCCTAATATATTCCTCTACTACAGTTTATTAGCAATTGCCCAATTAATGAATTATTATCCATATTTCATATGTGAAATTAAGATACAGAATAACAAAGTTGTTCATTCAGTCATGTCTGATTCTTTCTTGCTCCGTAGCACTCCAGACCCTTCTTTTCTCCACCATCTCCCAAAGTCTGTCCAAGCTCATGTTCATTTCTTCCAAGACAATATCTATTCATTTTATCCTCTTTCTTTATCTCTTTCTCCTTTTTCCTTCAAACTTTCCCAACATTAGGGTCTTTTCTAGTGAATCTTGTCTTCTCATTATGTGGCTAAAGTATTTAAGCTTCAGTATTTGAAATTCCATTGAATAGTTTGAATTAATTATTTAAGTGTTGGCTGCTTTGATTACCTTGCTGTCCAAGGGACTTTCAAAAGTCTTCTCCAGAACCACAGTTTGAAGGCATTGATTCTATGGAATTCAGCTTAATCAGAACTAGATTTGATTCTATAGAACTTTATAAGCAAAATGAAGTTTCTGCTTGCTGTCTGGACTTTTTTATACCTCTCCTTCTAAAGAGCAATCATTTGTTATTTTTATGACTGTAGTTACCATCTGCATTGATCTTTTTGCCCAAGAATAAAATTGAATGCTGTTTTCCTTTCTTCTCCCAGTATTTACCAGAAAGTGACAGGACCAGTTGCTGAGATTTTAGGTTTTATTTGTATTTTTAACTTTAAACTTTGAGTCAACTTTTTCACTATGCTTTTTCTCCTTTATAAAAGGCATTGTAATTCTTTACTTTTTGTCATCAGAGTGGTATCATCTGTGTATTTGATATTATTGGTATTTCTCCCAGCAATCTTAATTCCAGTTTTCAATTCATGTAATATGACATTTCACAAGCTGTACTTTGCATATAAGTTAAATAAGGTGACAATTTATAGCCCTGTTGTATTACTTTTCCAATCTTAAATCAATCAATTGTTCCATGTTTGATTTTGTTGCTTCTTGGTACAGGTTCCTCAGAAGACAAGTAAAGTGATCTGGTACTCCTATCTCTTGAGGATTTGCCACGTTTTATTGTGATTCACAAAATGAAAGATATTAGTGTAGTCAATCAAACAGAAGTAGATGTTTTCCTCCAATTCCCTTGCTTTCTCCATAATTCAGTGAATGTTGGCAATTTGGTCTCTAGTTCTTTATCCTCTTTGTAAACCATTTTGCTCTTCTGGTAATTCCTGGTTTATATATTGCCGAAGCCTTGCTTGTAGGGCAATGACTTGCTCAATATCATTCAACCAGATCAAATTAAATTGTGAGTTCTTCAAGGGCCCAACCTGTCTTCTGCATAGTATCTGGCTGTCTATCTGTCTATTTAATTATCTATCTATCTATAATTATCTGTCTATATATCATATATCATTATCTATCCATCTATCCAACTATCATCATCTATCAATCTACTTATCTTTTATATATGTATGTATGTATGTATATATATATATATATATATATATATTCAGATACTTATATATATATATTCAGATACATTTCACTTTTTAAAATGTTATCATTATTACTTTTATATTCAGATCTGAACCAGCTAGTACAATGCATATTAGTATGGAAAAGAAAAAAAAAAGATTCTTCAAGATGACTGCAGATAATCTATTTATAAATAACACAGCTAGTGGAAAGTTCAGAGCTTCAGAAGATTCTGAATTTGAAACTTGACTCTAAAACTTGTTAACACTGAGTGAGGGACAAAATCTCAGTGTTAGTCTCTTGTCTCTTCACCTGTAAAAAGGGGATAATAATGACACCTTCCCCACAGGTTGGTTGTGAAGATAATGGATACACATAATGCTTAGCAAACATCAAAGTGTCACATAAACTTCTGTTAGGGTAGGATCTGGATCTATGATTTCAATGACAGAAAGGACTTCTGGATGAGGAAATGCAGATAGATGGGACTGTAGTTTACAACTAATAGATGTTGTTGTTGATCTCAAAGGGAACCAATAACATAGGAGGGTGATGTCTTGACTTGCAAATGAATTGATTTTAAGGGAGGCAGGACTGTGCAAAGTCATCAGGCTTATTGTCTCTTACAGGGTCATCAGAGTCCAGTGGCAAAACATAGTCAAGAAAACTGACCCCAGATGCAGTGGATGTGTGGAGCTATTGAAAACACATAAAAGATTAAAGAACTTGCCCAGGTGACACAGCTAGGACGTGTCAGAATTGAGACAAGAACCTTGGTATTCCTGATATTAAAGTCAACTCTCTGTCCACCACATAATATTGTTTTTTATGTGGGTCATCATCATCGTCAACACCATCCCCATCATTTATAATTGGCTTTAAATTCTATAACTTGGACATTAGGAGGATTCTTTTTCATAATCCGAATATTATGTACAAAGTATAATTTTATTTCTTTCTTCTTCTCCAATCCAAAAATCACAGAAATTTGAAATTGCTAATCTGAAGTTCACTAGCTCAATTTGACAAACTATTTTTGACTATTTATTGTATTTTTCTATAAATATTTTTAATAAAAATTTTGCATAGATATTGTATATTTAATGCTAACAACTGCCAGATATTATGACAAAGATGCTTTAAAAAAGCATAAAAAGTTTGGGATGTTAGTTATATTGTACCTGTCTCTCAGAGTCTAAAATGTTATCATTATTCCTTTTGTATTCAGATCTGAACCAGCTAGTACAATACATGGTAGTATGGAAAAGATAAAAAAAAAAAAAAAAAGATTCTATCTTTTAAACTAAAGGAACTGAGACTTGGACATTTAGACTATGATAGGAAATTGGATTGACCACCCATAATGTTAATACATGACTGTGTGTATCTATATCTATCTATCTATCTTTATTTATCTGTCTGTCTGTCTATCCATGTAATCTATATTCTATACGTATGTGCACATATATGCATATGTATTTGCCTAGATGTGTATGTATGTGTATACATACATATATATTTGTGTGTATCCCTCATACATTATGAGTGAACACATAACTGAATTCAGAATTAAATAGAAGGAAGAGATGGGGCTTAATTACATTTTAGAAATTGCATAATGCTTTTAACGACCCCAGTCTTCTTTTTTGAAGGACCAAATTTGAAACTATGCCCAAAGAGCAAACAAACTGTGTATATCTTTTGATTAACAATACCACTATTAGGTCTGTATCCTAAAGAAATCATAAAAAGGGGGAAAGGACCTACATGTACAAAAATATTTGTATTTGCTCTTTTTTTTCCCCTGAGGCAATTGGGGTTAAGTGACTTGCTCAGGGTCACACAGCCAAGAAGTGTTAAGTGTCTGAATCTAGATTTGAACTTGGATCCTTCTGACTTCAGAGCTGGTGCTCTATCCACTGCACACCTAGCTAATCCTATTAGCTCTTTTTGTGAAATTTAACTGATACACAAGAACTGGGGAATGGCTGTAAAAGTTGTGGCATATGAATGTAAGAGAATATTATTGTGCTATATGACAAGCAGAAAAGCCTGACAATATTTACATGAACTGATGCAAAGTAAAATGAGCAGAGGTAGGAGAATTTTACAGAGTAACAACAATATTGTATGATGATCAGCTATGACTGACAGCCTTTCTCAGCCATACAGTGATCCAAAATACTAACAAAAAAGTCATGGTGAAAAATGCTATCCACATCCAGAAAAAATTAGGCAAATGAAAAAAAAAAAAGGATCAATTGAAATAAATAAAAATTGCCTTTACAATTTGGCACTATGCCCAAAGAGTTATCAAGCTGTGCATACCCTTTGCTCCAGCAGTGTCTTTACTGGGCTTATATCCCAAAAAGATCTTAAAGGAAGGAAAGTGACCCACATGTGCAGAAATGTTTGTGGTAGTCCTTTTTGTAGTGGCAAGAAACTTGAAACTGAATGGATGCCCATCAATTGGCGAATGGCTGAATAAATTATGGTATAGGAATGTTTGGGAATATTATTGTTCTGTAAGAAATGATCAACAGGAGGATTTCAGAAAAGTCTGGAGAGACTTACATAAACTGATGCTAAATGAGGTGAGTAGACCCAAGAGAATATTGTACACAGTAACAAGAAGATTGATTATGTGATGATCAATTCTGAGGGACGTGGCTCTTTTCAACAACACAGTAATGCAGGCTAGTTCTAATAGACTTGTGATGGAAAGAGCTATCTGCACCCCAAGAGAGGATTGTAGGGATTGAGTATGGATCATAACATAGCATTTTCACTATTTTTGTTGTTGTTTGCTTGATTTTTTTCTTTCTCATTTTTTCCCTTTTTTGATCTGATTTTTTTTTGTGCAACATAAATATGGAAGTATATATAGAAAAATGCATATGTTTAACATTTATTGGATTCCCTGCTATCTAGGGGAGAGGAAAGGGAAAATGAGGGAGAAAAATTTGGAACGCAAGGTTCTGCAAGGGTGAATGGTGAAAACTATCTTTGCATATATTTTGAAACTAAAAAGCTATTATTAAAAAAACAAAAACAAAAATTGTTTTTAAAATGCATTCCTTAGAGTATAAATTTTTATATTGAACCAGAGGCCTTGTACCCTGAAATCTAAATGGGTAAAAGGTTTGCTGTGGTGTGAAATATGCCATTTTCTGAATTTCCATGATATTGTAGGCATGAATTAGCCAGACCATCTGTTTCCTTTAAAAGAGGATTATGTGAGAACAAGGGATTTTGAAAGAAGCACACGGTCCCTCAACCTTAAGAGATTTACACTAAATGTCACAGGTCTTCTGAGATAGAAAATTTGATGACTATTAAGGGATAAAAGAAGAAAAAACATAAGAACTTTCTGTAGATGTTGTCAGCATCAGTAAGGTGAAATATACAGCTAAATTTTTATACTAGATCAATCAGTATAATGCCCATTGCTAATATCAATTTCTTTTTTTAAATGTGAGTTTTCCACATAAGTGCTTCATTTAGACACTGGCTTTATTTCTTTCAATTAATTAATTAATTAATTTATCCATTCATTTATTTATACATTTATTCATCTATTTATTTATTTATATATTTATTCATTCATTTATTTATTTGTTTGTTTGTTCATTCATTCTTTTGTTTATTTACATGTTTATTTATTTAAAACTTTCTATTTACAAAACATAGGCAGGTAATTTTTCAACAATGACTCTTGTAAATTTTTCCCTTTCTCCCTCCCTTCTCCCCTAACACTTGCTTTATTGCTTGAGCCACATTTTTAGAATTAAAAGAAAGAAAAGAAAAAGCCACATACTATAAAATTTCCTGGAGCAAAAGATTTTATTTGTTCCATTTTTGTTTTGTTTTGTTTTGTTTTGGCTTATTAGAACACAATTTCATCCTAGCTAGAGATGTGAAGATCACACTTGGACTTGAAATCTGCTAATTGTTTTAAGATGAAACTATATTTTTGCTTTCCTTTTTCATATATATAAAATTTAGGTCTAGCTGGGCTCCCAAGGAAGCAAGACCCCTAGATGAGGTGTTCTAGTTTTAAAAGTAATGGAATGAAGGAATTGAGATGAATGGACAAGATGAGATATTTCTTAAAGTGAATGGCAAATTCTGGATCTATATATAATATGAGACTTTGTGCTCCAGGCATCCGAACTTCCTGGGTTTTTGTTGTTGTTTTTTTTGTTTTTTTTAAGAAAACAGCCTTAAAGAGTTTAAACAAAGACTCAAAAGTCTTCTTGCCCATCAACCAGCTCTTGCAAAACAGCATTTTAATGACTTAAATGCAAGTGAATCAGAAACATCTGAATTAAATTTCCCTGAAAAAAAATACAAACCAAAGGGAGAAAGTGCTTGGTTGGCAAAATATAATTTAGGTTTTGTGGCAACCCCAAAGTGTTTGAAAAACAGTTGCATATTTGATGAGTTCTGAGAGCCTTTGAATCAGGCCCTAGTCCCAACATAAAATTCATGACAAATAGGTGATTTGGGATAGCTCTCAAAGGAACTCAGGTATGGAAAATAAAGGCTGAAAAAGCATTGAAATTGATTCTTTTTGGAGGAGAAAACATGGAAGTCTCATGCTGTTTAAAAGCAATTTTCTGTTGCTGCTGCTTTTAAATGTTGGAAAAAGCCTTAAATGTTAGACTTTTTATGTAGCCAAATAGTAATAGTACAATGAAATAATACATTCTTCAGAGCCTATGTTTCTAGATAAGAGAAAAGAACGATTTGAAGAAGAATGAAACCGTGTGCAGATTTCCAGATGTGTCTTCCTGTTAAAATATCCCCATCAATCCACTTTTGTAGAAATTAGTGTTTAGACATAAAGGAAGATTTTAGACAATTTTTCTGACTGGTGCTTGAAGGGACAGTCAAAGTCATCTTCTAGTTTGTGTTCTTCTGCTCTGGTGTGTGCTGTTATCTGCATGAATTTTTCCTAAATGAAAAGGATATTTTACCCAAATGGGCCAAGAACATGTGTGTCATTTACAAACAAGTTACCATGACATCATCTAATGATGTCTTATGATCAACAAAGGTCTTTTTGAGTGCTAAAAAAGGTGCTTTCCTTTTCAGATCACAGATTCTTTGGTTAATCCAAAAGGCTCACAAGCACATGACATTGATTTTCGCCCTAATCATTAGGTGGCCTGTGTGATTGGGATAGGGATGAATGAATAAAGAATGGGAGGAAGAGTCCTGAATTTAAATATGAGATAACAAGAAAGTATCAGACTGCTTAGAATTTGTGTTTGTGGAGTTATGAAATGATCCAGCCATTCTGATAAGAAATTGGAAACTGCATTTCTCAAAAAAAAAATTGTCCAACTGTGGGTACTTTTTAAATTCAATGATACCATTTCTAGACTCATAACCCTAAAATATATACAAAAATATTCATTTGTATTGATAAGAACTAGAAGTTAAGAGGATACCTGTCATTTTGCAAAATGCCTGGACAATTTACAACATATCAATGTAATAGAATTCTTTTGTTATAAGATATAGCAAGAGACAGGGCCAGAGAAACTTGGAAAAATTCATATGTATTGATGCAGAGTGACAGAAGGAAAGTGAAGAATATAATTTATACTATATCCCAATTTTGTAAAAGTAAGCATTTCTGAAAGACTTAAGAACTCAATGCAATGATCAATCATGATTCCAGAAAACTGTTAATAAAGAAAACTACCTGCCTCATGATATAGAGTGATGAATTAATATGTACTACAAAGCATACATTTTTCAATCTAGCCAATGTGAGAATTTGTTGCTTTTGACTATGCCAATTTGTTGTAAAGATTTTTCTTTTTTTCAAGGGAACTAATGAAAAAAAATCAAATGAAGGCAGCCTCACTGTACAAGATTTAAGACTATATTGTAAAGCAGCGTTCAACAAAACCATTTGGCACTGGCTAAGAAATAGACTATTTGATCAGCGGAATAGGTTAGGTTCACAAAACAAAATAGTCAATAACTAAAGCAATCTAGTGTTTGACAAACCCAAAGATCCCAGCTTTTGGGATAAGAATTCACTACTTGACAAAGGCATGGACCCACATTTAGCATCATACACCAAGATAAGATCAAAATGGGTTCATGACCTAGGCATACAGAATGATATTATAAATAAATTAGAAGAACATAAGATAGTTTACTTCTCAGTCCTGTGGAGGAGGAAGGAATTTGTGACCAAATAAGAACTAGAGATCATTATGATCACAAAATAGAAAATTTTGATTATATCAAGTTAAAAAGTTTTTGTACAAACAAAACTAATGCAGACAAGATTAGAAGGGAAGCAATAAACTGGGAAAACATTTTTACAGTTAAAGGTTCTGGTAAAGGCCCCATTTCCAAAATATATAGAGAATTGACTCTAATTTATAAAAAATTAAACCATTCTGCAATTGATAAACGGTCAAAGGATATGAACAGGCAATTTTCGATGAAGAAATTGAAACTATTTCTAGTCATAGGAAAAGATGCTCCAAATCATTATTGATCAGAGAAATGCAAATTAAGACAACTCTGAGATTGTACTACACACCTCTCAGATTGACTAAGATGACAGGAAAAGATAATGATGAATGTTGGAGGGGATGTGGGAAAACTGGGACACTGATGCATTGTTGGTGGAGTTGTGAATGGATCCAACCATTCTGGAGAGTAATTTGGAACTATGCTCAAAAAGTAATCAAACTGTGCATACCTTTGATCCAGCAGTGCTACTATTTGGCTTATATCCCAAAGAGATATTAAGGAAGGGAAAGAGACCCATATTTGCAAAAATGTTTGTGGCAGCCCTGTTTGTAGTGGCTAGACACTGGAAACTAAGTGGATGCCCATCAATTGGAGAATGGCTGAATAAATTGTGGTATATGAATGTTATGGAATATTATTGTTCTATAAGAAATGACCAACAGAATGAATACAGAGAGGCTTGGAGAGACTTACATGAACTGATGCTGAATGAAATGAGCAGAACTAGGAGATCATTATACACTTCAACAACAATACTAAATGAGGATCAATTCTGATGGAAGTATCTATCTTCAGCAATGAGAGGATCCAAACCAGTTCCAATTGATCAGTGATGAACAGAACCAGCTACTCCCAGTTAAGGATCATTGGAAATGACTGTAGACCACAACATAGCATTTACACTCTTTCTGTTATCGTTTTCTGTTATTTTGCATTTTTGTTTTTCTTCTCAAATTCTTTTTACCTTCTTTCTAAATCCATTTTTTATGCAGCAAGATAACTTTATACACACACACACACACACACACACACACACACATTGTATTTAACATATACTTTAACATATTTAACCTGCCATTTAGGGGAAAGGGTAGAGGGAAGGAAGGAAAAAGTTGGAACAGAAGTTTTTGCAAGGGTCAATGTTGAAAAATTACCTATGCATATATGTTTTGTCAATGAAAAGCTATAATAAACAAAAAGATTTTTCTTTTATTTTATTTTTCAGTGAGAGAGCATGTGGGAGGGAGAAAAAACATGTTTGACAAATTTCCTTAAAGAATTCTGTGGTTGGGAAGCACAGAGAGTAGAAATTTACAATTATGAATCAATATAGCATAATTCTATAGTTAAAGCAAAAGAAATTAGTGAGTAAACATTTATTAAGTACCTACTATATGTTGGGCATTATGCAAAGTATTGGAATATAAGCATGTAAAAGAAAGAATTGTTTTGAGATATAAAAACAGTTCAGTGGAAATAGTGCTTCCTAAATGTCGAATTAACAGCTCGGGGTTCAAAGTCTAATCTAGTATGACTTTGGGTAAAATCACATCTGTCCTACTGTAGCTGCCAAAATAATTTTCCCAAGACATGGTTCTGACCATGTCACTTTCTTGCTCAATAGTCTTTAATAATAAAATGCAAATTCCTTAGCCTAGCATTTAAGACCCTTTACAATCTGGCTTTTCCAGTAATATTCCACATTACTTCTTTCTATTTACTCTATGATCTCCATAATTAACATTACATCTGTCATCTGTGCATGCTCCCACAAGCTGATCACTCTGAATTCCTTTTTGCCTCCCCAGTTCAAAATTTTTATCTTTTTTCTAGGTTAATTTAGTACTTTCAAGAAGTTTTCCTAGTTGTCAATATACTATCCATTTTCTGAATACCTTGTTATTCTTATCTGCATACAGGTTTCATCCTCCCTCTATTTTCCATCTTTCATAGAAAAATGTATGCCCTTGAGAGCCGGGACTATTTTATTTTTCATTTTATATTTTGAGGACCTATCTTGAGGACCTAAATTGAATTGACCTACCAGATAGAAAAAGTACAGCATGATTTGGGGGAAAACTGAGGACAAATGAAAGTACTTGTATCTCAAATGAAGTCATAGAATCATAAAATTACATCTAGGAAAAACTCTACAGAGTAGCTGGTCCACATTACTTACTTTACAGAAGTAGAAACTAAAGTCAATTGCAAAGCAAAGATGCCAACTTTTTGTGGGAAGATCTAATTTAACTACCCATTTCCCTAAAATCTGTTTGAATGGAAAATTCATACTATTTAATGCAAAAATCCTTTTTAATTCTAAATTACCTGCACAATTAATCATGAAATATGTATTTTTAAGCAAAGAGCTCTTCCTATGAGGGAATTTCTCTTACCCAATGTATCTCAGTAATTTATAGTTTTAGAGAGATGCTTGGAGTACCAAGAAATTAAATAGTCTTTGATATGTCAAAGGCAGTTAGCCCTTTCCAACTCCAAGGTCAATTTTCCATCTACTATACTACAACTGGCTCCTACTGAAGACCTCTGATAGCAAATAACTTCAGTTGCCCACTCTACTGCCCACCCCCAACCATGATAGGACAGATTTTTTTTTTCTCAGTTAACTTTGTTTTCAAATCTAGGCAATACTCCTTTTAGGAAGAAACTAATAGAAATGTTTTGATTTCTTCATTGAAAAACGTCCTGTTAATATCTTTGACTATTAATTAGGGAATGACTAATTTTCTTCTAAATTTGAAATTTCTTTATATATATGAGATATGAGACCTTTATCTAGTAAACTTTCTATTAAAATCCCCCCTAAAATTTTTTGCTTTCCTTCTAATCTTGGTTACATTGATTTTATTTATATAAAACCTTTTTAAATTAATGCACTCAAAACTCTCTTTTTAACTTCTTGCAATGTTCTCTACCTCTTGTTTATTTATAAATTTTGCTCCTATTTATGAATCTGATAGGTAATTTGTTCCATGTTTTCTAATTTTCCTATGAAATCTCTCTTTATATCTAGTTCATGTTTATATTTTCACTTTATCTTGTTAAATGGAGTAAGATACTTGTCTATAACCATTTTCTGCCAGATTTCTTTCCAGTTTTCCCTAAAATTTTTTACCAAATAGTGAATTCTTATCCCCAAATCTTAAATCATTACATTACACAAGGTTACTATAACTTGTTATTAAAGTTTTTTTTTTATTTCAAAACATATGCATGAATAATTTTTCAACATTGACCATTGCAAAACTTGGCGTTTCAAATTTTTCCCCCTTTCCTCCCCCCCCCAGATGGCAAGCAATATATGTTAAACATGTTAAAATATATGTTAAATCCAATGTATGTATACATATTTATACAATTATTGTATTGCACAAGAAAAATCAGATCAAAAAGTAAAATCATGAAAAAGAAAACAAAATGCAAGCAAATAACAACAAAAAGAATGAAAATGTTATGTTGTGGTTCACTTTCAGTTCCCACAGTCCTCTCTCTTGGGATAGATGGCTTTCTTCATCACAAGATCATTGTAATTGGTCTCAGTCATCTCATTGTTGAAAAGAGTCACATTCATCAGAATTGATCGTCATATAATATTGATGTTGTTGTGTACAATGATCTCCTGATTCTGCTCATTTCACTTAGCATCAGTTCATGTAAATCTCTTCATGCCTCACTGAAATCATCCTGTTGGTCATTTCTTACAGAACAATAATATTCTGTAACATTCATATGCCACAATTTATTCAGCCATTCTTCATCTGATGGGCATCCACTCAGTTTCCAGTTTCTTGCCACTACAAATAGGGCTGCCACAAATATTTTTGCACATACAGGTCCCTTTCCCTCCTTTAAGATCTCTTTGAGATATAAGCCCAGTAGAAGCATTGCTGGATCAAAGGTTATGCACATTTTGTTGGCCCTTTGGGAATAGTTCCAAATTGCTCTTCAGAATGGTTGGATCAGTTCACAGTTCTACCAACAATGTATCAGTGTCCCAGTTTATCTGCATTCTCCCAACATTCAACCTTATCTTTTCCTGTTATCTTAGCCAATTTGAGGGATGTGTAGTGGTACCTCAAATTTCTTAATTTGCATTTCTCTGATCAATAGTAGCACCTTTTCATATGACTAGAAATGGTTTCAATTTCTTCATCTGAAAATTGTCTGCTCATGTTCTTTGCCCATTTATCAATTGGAGAATGACTTGAATTTTTATCAATTTGAGTCAATTATCTGTATATTTTAGAAATGAGGCCTTTATCAGAAATCTTAAATATAATCCCCTCCCCCCAAGTTTATTGCTTCCCTTCTTATCTTATCTGCATTGGTTTTGTTTGTACAAAAACTTTTTTAACTTTATATGATGAAAATTATCTATTTTATGTTCAATAATGAACTCCATTCTTTTTTGGCCACAAATTCCTTCCTTCTCCACGGATCTGAGAGGTATGCTATCCTATGTTGTTTTAATTTATTTATAACATCATTCTTTCTGTTTAAATCATGAACCCAATTTGATTTTATTTTGGTATATGGTGTTAAGTATGGGTCAAAAGTATGGGTCAATGCCTAGTTTCTGCCAAAATAATTTCCAATTTTCCAGCAGTTTTTGTCAAATAGTGAGTTCTTATCCCAAAAGCTGGGGATATTCTTGACCCTTTTGTTTTTTCAACTGAATGTTAATATTTTTCTAGCTCAATAAAATGATTTTTGGTAATTTAATTGGGGTTCCATTGAATAAGTAGATTAGATAGGATTGTCACTTTTATATTGATTTTATAGACCCACTCATGAACATTAATTTCTCTAATTATTTAAATCTGGTTTTATTTGCATGAAAAGTGTTTTATAAGTACATTCATATAGTTTCTGGGTTTGTCTTGGCAGGTATGCTGTCTCCAATTATTTTAAATAGGGTCTCTCTTACTATTTCTTCTTGTAGGGCTTTGTTGGTGATATATTGAAATGCTTATAATTTATAAGTTTATTTTATATCCTGCCCCTTTTATAAAGTTAATTGTTTCAAGTAGTCTTTAAGAATTTTCCAAGTATACCATCACATAGTCTGCAAAACAGTTTTATTACCTCATTGTCCATTCTGATTCCTTTCATTTATTTTTCTTCTCTTACTGGTAGTGCTAGCATTTCTAGGATAATATTGAATAATATGTAGTGACAATGGGTATCCTTGTTTCACTTCTGCTCTTATTGGGAAGACTTCTAGCTTATCCCCCTTACAGATGGGGAAAATGACAAATCCCCCCAAATTGGGATACTATTATACTGTTGATGGAACTGGGAACTGAATCAACCATTTTGGAGAGCAATCTGTAATTCTATTCCCCAAATTAAATTCCAAATTATAGCCTTTGACTCTGCAATTCCATTAGGTCTGTTTCTCAAGGTGATTGGGGGAAAAGACAAGAACTTAAATGCTGTAAATATTTATAGCAGTTCTTTTAATGATGGCAAAGAACTGGGTATTGAAGAGATGTCCATTAATTGAATAATGATGAACAAGTTGTGGTATATGATTGTGATGAATTATATATAAGAAATGATGAGCATATTCATTTTGGAAAAACATGGAATAACTTGCTTCAAAGAACAACTGTGAATGATTAAGTTATTTTGATTATTATACATATACAAATAAACTGCAAAAAACTTAAAAAGAAAAATTGCTTTCTATTTCCAGAGAAAGAAGTGGTATATATATAAAACAGATTTTATATCCATCCATCTATCATGTATCTATTTATTTATCTATTTAGCTTTATCAAATGATGGCATTCTCTAGTACAGAATAGGGAAGGAAGGAGACAGTTCAAAACTTAAAATGTGACAAAAATAAATTAAATTAAAAATAAATAAAACTGTATAGAAATCCTGAAATTCCAGATTCTGAAATTCCTTAATCTGATCAAGAAATCCTGATTCTGTTCTTTCTTTTAGCTGTGAAATGAGAGGAGAGTGAGCCTATGATTTCATTGGTATAGAAAATTCCTAATAAGGGCATTCCTGCTCTGTTACTAAGGTCTTACAGAGAGTTACAATTGGGGCCCTAAACTGTTGTGATTTGTGACAGTTACCCAGTCAGGATGTTGCCAAAGCAGGACTTGAGCCCAAGTAGGCTAGTTCTCTATTTCGTTTTGCCTTGCTTTCCTAATCCTGGTTTTTTCTCACTTTCTTCTTAACACTCTGCAGTTTGGCTTCCAGCCTTACCTTAACAGAAACTCCTCTCCAGATTTAATCACTGAATGAGATTTACCTCAGACAAAGTAAGACCTGGGAAAGATCTTAGCTTAAAAAAAGCAAGGTCTCCCACTGCATCTCAGGCTATTTTTAAGTTGCCTTTGTCTATATCTTTCCATTGGGCCTAGATTGCTCTGGAAGAGAAAGTGTGATTGGTGACTTTGCATAGCTCTTCTTCACTCAAATCCAATTCACTTGCAAGTCATAACATCTCCTTCCCGAAGTCAAAATCCTCAGATAAACAACAGAACTGTATTTAGAATATAAATTATAACAGACCAGCAAAAAGAACTGGATAAGATCTCAATTCTGGAAAATCAAAGAAAAGAACTAAGTGATAAAGGTCCAAAAGATTATAGAAACTATGAACAGTTTGAGTAAAGAGGTAGTCATTAATCCCTATCTTACAAAAGTACTATTAGCATTTTTTTGGTGGTCTAGGAGGAGGTAGACTTACTGAGGAGCTAAGAAGCCATGAAGAAATAAATTTGGATAATTGATAAGGGATGTGAAGAATATAACTAGGGGAAAAGTTGAGGATCAGTAAGGAGGCCATAGGAAACTGGTTTGCAAAGGTAACATGTGGCAAAGTTCACAGAAAATGAAGGTGACCATTTTATCCTTATCTATGTGTGGGTAGAATTTAAGGGGATTGGAAAGTAAAATGTAGATATTTGTTTTGCTTCAAATGTTTAAAGTGAGTGAAGTAGTAAGAATAGAACTTTTCCATTGCTATATTGTGGGTAACACAGAGTAATTATTTTAAAAGATCTAGTATGTGGATTCTAGAGAAATTTCAATCTTTAAGAAAAATGACATATTGAATATTGCCTCTAATCCTCCAGTTACAAATTTCAGTACTGGAATTGTTTTAAGGGATGACAAAAATGCTTACACTGATATAGAAAAGAAAATCTATTAGGAGAGACAGCATGGTATAGAATGGTGGACTCAAAGTAAAATATTAACTCAGATATTAAGTATTTTGTGACCCTTGGGAAATAATGTTACTTAGGACTTAATTTCTTTATTTGTAAAAATGAGAGCCCAGGCATAAATCTAAGGTCCTAGGAATCTAATTTAGAAAGGAGAAATCCTGCAAGAGAGTGAACAGTTTTATTTTGGACATGTTGAATTTGAGATACTTAGGAGATATCCAAGTAGAGATAACCAAAAGGGAGATGTATATATAGAATTGGACTTCAGGAGACATTAAAATAATACTTAATATTAACATAGTACTTTAAAGTTGGTAAAGTCCTTTTCATAGACTGAGCATCCCAAAAGTCTCAGTGTAGTCTTGAACTAGTGAAGCTTAAAACTGTATCAAGACTTTTGGGTCTCATTTGATCTTCCCAACAGTCTTCTGAAGTAAATAATTCCATTCTCTCCTATTGAACAGACCTTTTGTAGGACAAAATTCTTTCAGTGATACTTTAAGCTCAATCTTCTGTTATACAACTTCTATTCAAGGTACTACATCTCTTTTGGAGATAAAATTTAAAATTTGAAGACAACATTTTTGTTCTGAGAGCTTGGCATAGAATTCACATCTTTACCTTTAAATCCTGGCCAGATGGACATTTAAGTAGAGGAAGCAAAATGAGCATTTCCATAGTCCTGCCCCTTATAATTTGTATGTAAGTCTACTGGAAAACCTAAGTCTTAAGTTTTCAATAGAATCATTCTCCTTGTTAGGAAGTATTATAGGCAGGGCTGGAGTGGCCTTGGAATATGTAAGATCTTGTATTTCTACTTTAAGATGGAAGGACTTGGATTTAATTAGCAAATTTTTAAGGCAACATGATATAAAGAAGGGGTTAAAACACATTTAATAAACCTATTTGTTTCTAAAATAACCCATACGATAGGTGAGGATAAGTGAAATCCCCATTTTACATATGAGGAAACTGAGGTTTGTAGGAGTCAGGGGAATTCTCAACTCCTTTTCCCACTGAACCATTTACTGTAGAAACAATTCACCAGTTTTTCAATTTAAAAACAGCATAAATTGCTAATGTCAGTTATTCCCTTTTCACCTTGGGGATCTCCTATGAAGGCATTCAAGGGATGCATGTTTTGCCATCAACACTCATGGTAGTGTTACATTAATTTCTCACAGATTTTCTATTAACTTTATTTTCTATACATATAAACTAATATTTTCTCTTGCACATGAATGAGATTGTTCTTGAGTTTTGTATGGGTTATACTTTTCAGCTATTAGGAAGCCTTGATATTTTGAGGTTTCTAGTTCCACTAGACATGACTGTGAATGAATTTATCACCCAACACTATCCTTCCATCATTTGTATAGACTAGCAGTCAACCATAGAGAACTCCATTTGTATTTCATCACTAAAGTTCTTTGTCACTTTCAGTATTGTATTAAGTGTTTTAGAGTTGGTATAGAGTTTCAAATGGTCCATGAAGAGCAAACAACTCATGAGTCAATGTTCTTGTTCATGCTTAATGCTATGCTCAGTGTTATTTAGTTATTTAACAAATTTGGCTAAACCAGAGCAGGATGTGTTCACATGAATCTCTCAGATATTCCCCATTCTATATGATGAGTTTTAGATTTTGTGGCCCTCTCCTCCTGTGAGAAATAAAAGCTTATATTTCATTGACTTATTGCTTGCCTAAGAAAACTGATGATTAGCAGGTCCATCTCATTAAATCTGCAACATTTCTAGAAAATATAAGGGGAGGGACCATCATGGGCTTTTCTATAATTGATATAAGTCCTTTTTAGATTTTGTTGTGTTTTTTAATTATCTAACTTTAGCTGACTCTTTAATATTCTAGCTTTCTTAGATCTATGAAAAATTATTCACCTTCTTTCTGGATTTTTTGTTTGTTTGTTTAATGATGACTATGCTTTTAGCTCATGACAAGACTTTTCCCACTGGTTCTGGAGTCAAAGAACCAGACTTCATATTGTGATTCCTTCTGCATGCTTCTAGAGGGAATATTTAGGGCATATATCAAAGATGATGGCACCATTTGGCTGGTAGCTGGGACTGTGCTATTTGGTGGATAATATGGTAACCTATTCTACCATGCTGCTAAGTGTTAATTAACAGGTGGGCATGAGCTGGGGATGGGTTGCTATAGAATTTCAAGTGTCACCTGGGATCCCCACCAACAGTACCTCCTTATTGATAGTTAATAACTATTATATTTGTAAAGTACCAAAGCTTACAAAACTTTCCTCATAAAAACTTGTGATTTATAAGAAAGTAAATAAGTAAAATAAGAAAATTTTATGAATTAAGAAACTCAAACTAAAAGAGCTAAAGTGATTTGTTATTTGAGGATGACAAGAATACAGTTCATAAAAAGCCCAGTGCCCATTCCTTCCAAAATAGGTAGCACAAGGAATCTTTTCTAATTTCAAGATGGAGACCACAGTGAGATGTAGAGGTACTATATCATATCCATATATATGTTCTTGGGTTCATTTGTATTTAATAATACCTACAAGTATATTTGTTCCAGGGTTGCCATTTTGGGTTCTCTCTCTTGTGCGTATTTGTTCTAGTTCTAGTTCCCCAGAATTGCATATCTGCTAGAATTGTAAAAAATGTAAATATTCCTGCAAAAAAAAAATGTAGATGTTCTCTCTCTCTCTCTCTCTCTCTCTCTCTCTCTCTCTCTCTCTCTCTCTCTCAACATACTTCACTTTCAGAAACTATATTCCCTGTTTTTTAACTACTACTTTCATCTCTGTATTTTAATTAATTGAAAGGTGTTACAATATTTTACTCCCCAACATTTTGATTTTATTTTGAGGTTTTGGGACCTTCTGATTACTCATAACCTTGTTTGTAGGATGATCCTTTGGCATATAGTCTAAGCCTGAATTACTTGGCAAAATAACTTATTGAGGATAAGGCCCTTTCAGAAATATGTCCAGAATACTGCCAAGTAGGCAAAAACTTTATAGATGGATATCACCTAGTGATGTATCCATAGTTCTTTTGTTTTTCCAGTAACATTTTTCATAGTTTATTTTTAATTTTTCTTAATTATGAAGTTGAAAACATTAACATAAAATATCCATATACAGAGAATAGAAAAATAGGTTCATATATGAAACCAAACCATTGTTACATATAATTTATTTTTAAAAGTCTATATTAAATTTAATATAGTACTATCAATGGTACCTAGCTTGTCTCTGTTACCTTATATATCTGTTTTTTCCTTCATATAAGTGTTTCTTTGATGATTTTTTCCCTTTTCCTTTTTTGGTATCATTATCACAATCCCTCCATTTGTCCCAAAACTACTTGCCCCCAACAAAATCCTTCCTTTTTGACATTGAAGTATAGTTAAAAAATAAATTCACATATTGTCTAAAAATATATTTCATTCTGTACTTACAGTCTGCCTTCTTTCTGCCAGAGATAATAATAATAATAATGCATATTATCAACTATCTTTTGAAATCATACCAAGTCATTGCATTAATCAGAGTTCTTAAGTCTCCCAAAGTTCTTTTTTTTAACAATATTATAATCATTATGTAAATTGTTCTGATTCTGCTCATTTTATTCAGCTTTCATTCATGCAAGTCTTCTCAGGTTTCCCTAAAACTATTCCCCTTCATTATTTCTTTCATATGTAATAGGGATTTGGAAACTTAGGGGTATCCTGTGGTTTGTTCTTTAAAAGTAAACACATTCTTCTTTTAGTTCAAGAGAGATTGGGGTATATTGCAATCTCTGAGCTAAAAGGTAGAATTGACAAAAATTCTGGAGGTATTAAAGGGACACACAGTTTAGGAGACAGATTAAGTGGTTTAAGAGGAGAGGGGTCCTCAAGAGTAAAACAGCAGCAAAAAATGAGAGTCAGCTTATCCAGTCCTGCCCAAGACTCAGTGAGCTGAGCTAGAAAGTCAGCAGTAAAGGGGCAACACTCAAAAGGAGAAATTGTTGTTTGCTTGCATTTTGTTTTATTTCTCATTTTTTCCTTTTTGATCTGATTTTTATTGAGGAGCATAATTGTGGAAATATGTACAGAAAATTGCACCTGTTTAATATATATTGAATTACTTGCCCTCTAGGAGAGGGGGAAAGGGAAGGGAGGGGAAACTGGACACAAGATTTTGCAAGGATGGATATTGAAAATTATCCATGCATATATTTAAAAAATAAAAAGCTTTAATAAAAATGAAAAAAAAATTGTACCTCTATCCATACATCTGAAAATTATATCACTATATTCTCTAATTTGTTTATTAGTACTTTTATGTAAAGATTAGTTATCTATTTAAAATTTATGGCATATGGTATGAAATATTAGTGTAAGGCTGATTCTTGCCAAACCACAGCTTGATATTCAGAATGTCACTTTTTGCCAAATAATGGATTCTTGTTTAAGCAATTAGTATCTGTGAGATTCATCCAATGCTATGCTACCATGTTCAATTATTTATAGATCTTGAATACCTAAAGGACAGCTTGGCAGCAATAGTGGAGTGAATGCCAGACCTGAACTCAGGAAGACTCAAATTCCTAAGTTCAAATTTGGCCTCAGATATTTACTAATGTGAGTGTGACTGTGGGTAAATCACTAAATCCTGTTTGCCTCAGTTTTCTTATCTGCAAAATGACCTGCAGAAGAAAATGGCAAACCACTCCAGTAACTCTGCCAAGAAAACCCCATGAGGTCATGAAGAGTTGCACATGTCTGAAAAAATGACTGAACAATAGCAACATCTTGAATACCTAATCTGTTCCTTGGATCAAATTTTCTACTTTCTATTTTTAAATTATTTTGATAATTAATAGTTTGGGGGAGTTAGGCAGAGGTGGTGAAGGATGAGGTTCTCTTGAGAAGGTAGTTTGTCTTTTTATTTGTGTCAGATGGAGACAAGTTCCCTTAAATTTCAGGAGAGAGTAGATTTATTTGTTCAAGTTTTTAAAGAAAATCTAAAGCATGACTTCTTAAACTGTTTTTTCTACTAGTGACTCTTGTTCACCAGAAACATGTTTATGTAACCCAGAATATGTTTATAAATTAGATATATAGATCTTACATTTATTGATATTAAATCATAATTTCACAACCCCTACATTCAATTACAATACTCCATAGAAAGTCACAGACGACATTTCAAGAAACTTGGATTTAAAGGACATTTTTTCAACAAGGATGGTTACTTATAGTTACTAGTTATTCAAATCTTCCTTGATCTTGGTTATATGTAATAGGTGTCTCTTTGCTTTTAATCAGTCATCCTAATTGTCTTTACAACAAACATATGATGCCATGGGAATTTTCAACTCTGTTTTGCAGACGGGAAATGTAAGGCTCAGAAAGTAACTTGCATTTTCATGTAGCCAGTAAGTTTCGGACTTGGGACTTTCATCCAGGTTTTCCTGACCATTCAACTTAGCATTTTTTCCAGTAGGTCATATTATATTCATGGATGAAAAAACTGTTCTTGGGGCAGAAAAGCATAAATTGTCAAGGATGTAACATGTAGATTTCTTTTTTCTTCTGATGACTCTAAACATATCTTACATTTGCTGATAACAAAACTCTTTAACATGCACATGGGCACACATTTATTGGGGAATGCTTTACTTCTAATTGCTTATTTTGAAAAAGTTAAGAAAATATTGAAAATTAGGTTCTTCCCTGTTGGGAATGGTATAGCCGAGACTTCTATTTAAGTATAGATCTTGCAGAACCTTCCAACTCTGAGATTCTATGATTGCATGAAACTGTTCTTAGACTTTGACCTGAAAAGCAAGGAATAACTTTGTAAAACTCTGAACATTGCAAGACCAAGAGGCTTTGGAAAAAGGAGTTTTGCATTTTTCCCCTAACTATGGATAACATTACTGTGTTACCCATTATCTACAACTTATGGATCCTATTTCGGTCATCTTAACATCCCAATGTTAGGACTTAGGCTGTGAGAGCAAATAACCTATCTCATGGCCTTCAGTTTCTGAAATCCCCAACTTCCTGTAGAGCTCTGCACTGGGAATAAAAATCTGTCAGAAATATTTGGAAAATCTATGAAACTCTTGACAGGAGGGAAAGGAAGGAAAGGAAGGAGAGAGAGCCTCTTGAGTCAGTATGATTTTTACCCTGACACACAGATAAGCCTCTATAAGCCTCTTGAACTCACTGTATGCTCAATGAATGACACAAACATGTGAAGATTTATATACTTTGAGGGGACAGAAATCCATCAGGAAAAAAAATAATACCCAATGTGGAGAGTGACTGTGGGAAAATCCTGAGTGAAGTTTTTTCTGCTAACTTGAAGTATGTGTGTGTGTGTGTGTGTGTGTGTGTGTGAGAGAGAGAGAGAGAGAGAGAGAGAGAGAGAGAGAGAGAGAGAGAGAGAGAGAAACAGATTTAGAGAGACAGACAGAGAAAGCGAGAAAGGGAGGGAGCGAGACAGAGAAAGTGAGATAGAGAAAAAGAGACAGAGATAGAGAAAGAGACAAAAAGAGGGCAGAGAAAGAGAGAAACAGAGAGACAGAGGGTCAGAGAAAAACAGAGGGAGAGAGATAAAGAGAGAGAGAGAGAAACAGAGAGAGAGAGAGAGAGAGAGAGAGAGACAGAGACAGAGAGACAGAGACAGAGAGACAGACAGAGAGAGACAGAGAGACAGAGAGAAAGAGAGAGACAGACAGAGAGAGAGAGAGAGAAAGAAAGAGGAGAAACACTGAAACAGAGAGAAATAATTAAAAAGAAGAGGGGGAGAAGGAGAGCTGGAGGGAGACCATTTAAACATGTGAGCAGGAACAACAGGAGAACTTGACGGTGCCTTGGCATCCCAGTTGATTAAACTTTAGAGGATATTTTATTTCTCATTTTGATAGTTGGCAGATGGACCTCCATTTAAAAAAAATCTTTTATTTATATATTTTGTCTTTGTATCACTTCAATTTCTTAATATTTCTTTTACCCCTTCTTTCCAGAGAGCCATCCCTTATAAAAAAAAGAATAAAAAATGGCTGGGAAACCATTCAGCAAAATTAATAAAATACCAAAAAATATGCTATCAAATTCAGTGTTCTAAACCCAGAGACCCTGCTTCCAAAAGAAAAGTGAAGAAATGCCTTCTACTATCTCTTCTTTGGTTGTCTTACTGTTACTCCATCTTCCTCCTGTGATTTTATTCTTTTCTTATTACCTGAAAGATAAATCACCTTTCAGGGTCAGGAATAAGATCTTTACCAAATCCTAACCCCACTCCTCTCTTCTCTATAAAGAAAAAAAGGATTGCACAAAAGGGATTGCTTTCCCACAGTTCAATCTCTCTCCTAACAATATTGAATAATTTAATTTGGCATTTGACTTCTTTCTAGGGTACGGGTAAGCTGCAGCCAACACTCATCTAGGGTCTGGTTTTGAAAAATGAATGCATCAAAGAAATATGTTGAGAGAACTAAACAAATGCTGGCCCCCCTCCTGAAAAATGATAGGCGCTTAATCCTTGTGTTCTGTAGCAAACCTTATTGTAAGATACGTCCTGAGGTATGTGTGCCAAATACTCTCTATCAAAATAACTTCCCAAATTCTAACACTTGAGAAGAATGTCTCAGAAGAAGCTAGGACCAGATGTTTCATGACATAAACATAAACAGCACACAGGAACATGCTTATGTATTTTCTCATCTCCCCCCCTCACTCTCCCCACCCTTCACCCCTTCCTTAGTCTGAGAAGTCAGACCCCCAGAACCAGCAAAGGTTACGCCAACATTTTATAGAAAACGCTCAGTTCCAGTGATGTCTAAAGCTGGGAAATCTAAACACAAGTTTTAGCGGCAGTCTGGGTGAGTGGGTGGCCCCCTGGGGAAGTAGGATGCCTTTTCTTGGGGTATCTTTCAGCTGCACTTATTTATATGACAACTACATTGTCTCCAGCATGATTCTGTAGCAGAAAGTGGGTTGAAAAGACAAAACCACAAAAATGCAAGGAAAAAAATGACTTTCAGTATTTCCCATATTCATTTGAACTGAAAGTAGTTCAGCAGATCCAGTAGCGTTAAGACTTGAGATCATAGTATTGAGAGAGGAAGATACTTTGGGGATCCCCGAGTCTGACCGCCTCATGTTACAATGAACAAACTGAGGTTGAAGAAATATTTGCCCAAGGCCATGCAGGTAGGAAGTAAAAGAGTTATGATTCAAATTTAGATCTTCTAGTTCTGAATCAGTATATTTCCCCTCTATCTTTCTGGTCATTGCTATCTATTCTCCTGGAGAAGAGTATCCATCTCATTAAGTTTCCATTTGAGATCTGAGATTGTGAAGTTGTGTGATTTGAGATTGCGCCCTAGAAGTAACTTTTCAGGTTACTGATTGACAATAGTGGATCTTGGGGATAGTAACATTCATTCCCCAATTGTCCTCCTCAAGTGGATAATCAGGACTTATACAGCACTCTTTTATACCAAATCCTATTTATACCAAACCTTCCAAAGAAGATTCATTCACTGTTTGTTCATTTTTTTGGGGGGGGGAGGGGGTGAATGTTCTGTAGAAAAGTAAATTTTTTTGTCTCAGCCCTAACTGAGAATTTTTCTGAGACATTTCAGTTCTCTTTTCTGAAGTAGAAAATAAAATGTAAATAGTAAATATAATTGAATCTTTTTTTGGTGACCAAGGTCTTTTCAGGGTCTCTGATGCTATTTTGAGGCCCAGTGGTGGTTGTGCTTATTAGATATGCAGAAGGGATAGGAGGTTGGACTAAATAGGTACTGGCTCTGGAGCCGCTCCCTGCAGGTTTGTTTTCTGATGCAATCCCTAATAAAAGTTTGCTTAACTCATTCTTCTAAAAGGCAGCAACACATTTCCATTTGTGCTTTGGAGTCAGTGAGGATCCTCTGTAAAGTTTTGTAATGGGCTAACCAGAGAATGACTATATATATATATATATACATATATATATCAAATATATGTAATATATATTATAATGTATATAATGTAATATATATATATATATATTACATATATATATATATATATATATATTATACTGAATGCCTGTAAGTCTCAGTTTCCTCAGTTGCAAAATATAATAATGGTATCTACCTTCCAGATAACATATCACTGGGAAATTTTTAAAGCATTGTATGGCAATACTTCCTAATTATGTAAAAAGGAGTTTTAGTGATCAGATTTTTGCCTTTCTTTACATCCCCAGTGCTTGGCAGAAAGCCTGGCACAAAACAAATGCTTCATCAACATTTATTGATTGACCGGGGGCTCTTGAATCTCAAACTAAGGATGAAGGGCCTCTCTTGTCTCTGTGTTGATTTGTCTCTGCCCTGGAGTTCATGTCTTCCAGTCTGGAATTCTTTCTCTCCCCATGTTTGTCCCATGTCCCAGTTTCCTTCAAATTCCAGCTAAAATTCCACCTTCTATATAAAGGTTTTCTCAATATGTTTTAGTGTTAGTGCCTTCCCTCTGCTGATAATCTCTGATCTACCCCACTGACATCTTTTTGTAAATAGTTTTCATATTGTGTTAGATTTTGAGCTCCCTGAGAGCTGGGTTTTACTTATTGCCTTTCTTTAAATCCCTAGTGCTTAGCACAGAACTTGGCCCATAGGGACACTTGATAAAGACTTATTGACTGGCTGACTGCCCCTACTCTCTCCTTTCCCCAGAAAGAAGCTGGAAACCATATTCCAGAAAGGCACCTGTGGGCTCTTTGCTGTCCAGTGCCTTATAAATTCCTTGTCCCATGGGCTCAGTGCTTTCCTTGGATAAGGGCCCTTCAAGCTGGATTATCTGGAGCTGCAACAAGCCCTCAGAGGTTCTGCTGGTTGTGGAACGGTTTCCAGTGGGTGGGCACTCCCCACAGGATGAGACATATTTTCTCCTGGCCACTACTGGATGGAATCCATCTTAGACAGAGAATTTAGTGGCAGAATAAACACCTTCAGCATCTGGGAAAGGTTGAATAGTCCAGTGGTTTGAACCTCAGTTGAGATACTTGGAGAGTCTCCATGGAAAGCCAGTTTGGGTTGATGTCATGCTTTTGAGATCCTTTCAGTTTCCCTTGAGGTCAAATGAGGATAAATTTACTCTGCTGTTTTTTGTGAGGTTTCTCATTTCTACTTTGAGAACACAGGCCAGAAGAGCCTCTAAAATGGCAGACAAATCAAAGTGCATGAATCCAAGATATCAGAACCCCACTTCCCTCTTCACTTCCAGGAGAGGGTGGGGGTTA
The DNA here is from genome assembly GCF_902635505.1 of Sarcophilus harrisii. Taxonomy (NCBI): domain Eukaryota; kingdom Metazoa; phylum Chordata; class Mammalia; order Dasyuromorphia; family Dasyuridae; genus Sarcophilus; species Sarcophilus harrisii. Next base: position 522,987,307 of record NC_045428.1, read on the forward strand.
CCCATCTTTAGCCCCAAAGGCTTTTATCTCTATTTTCCTGGATTTTCCACCAGAGCCAGCAGATTCTATAACTGCCAACAAAGTAATTACTTTTCTTCATATCAAACATATATGGAGAGGCTATCTTGGAGCTGATGGGAAGCATCTCCTATATATAGAACAGGTAGTTGGTCCTAGGATTGACTGGTAGGCTGAATCAATCAATAATCATTGATTAAGCACCTACTATGTATCAGACATTGTGCTAAGTGTTTGGAGCTACAAAAGGAGACAAAAGTTAGGAGCTCACAATCTAAAAATTGAGACAACAAACAAATATATTAAAACAACCTACATACAGAGCAAATAGGAATATGATTAACAGAAGGAAGGCACTAAAATTACAAAGGATTGGGAAAAACTTCCTGTTGAAGATGAGATTTTAATTGGGTCTTATAGGAAGTCAGGGAAACTGGTGGGTGGAATTGAAAAGGGAGATCAGTCTAGGCTTGGGGACAGTAAGAAAAAATGCCCAGAGCTGGGACAATACGATAAGGAGGCTAGAATTCAAGAGAGAAGCACAGTTACATTGGTTAATAAAAGGGTCAAGTTGGCAAAATGGGATAGAGTGGGTAATGCAGGAAAGATTATCTGAAAGACAATTAAGTTGTCTGTGTATTAGAAGTCACAGTATAGCTACTTTTAGCATAGAATTATTCTATTTATATATATTTATATATGTATAGATATATACACATATATCTATATATGTATGTATGTATGTGTGCTATCTTCCCTGATCTAATGATCCATGAAAATAGATATTTTAAATTCTATTTTTATCCCTAGTGACTAGCATAGTTTCTAATATATAATAGATGCTTAAACATATTTGTTAATAAAACAACTTTGAGATACCATTTTTACCTATCAGATTGGCTAAAATGATAGATGCCCTTCCATTGAGGAACGGCTAAACAAATTGTAGTATATGATTGTGCTGAAATATTACTATGCTATAAAAATGATGAGCTGGTTGATTTAAAAAAAAATGAAAAAACTTGCATGAAATGATCGAGTGAAATGAACAGTAGCAAGAAAACTTTGTACATAGTGACAGAAATTTCATCCTAATAACAACTTTAAATGACTATTTCTCCCCAAAATAACAATAATTAATTAATGTGAAATATTAATAACTATTTACATATTGAAATTTAGCATTTTATTAGGGATGAGATTTTAGAATGGTGAGTTTTTCCTTGGAACCTGATTCATCTTGAGTATCATAAATAATCAAACCAACTACTTCTGAAGCTTTGAAAATGCTATCCATCTCCAGAGAAAGAACTGCAAAATAGATTTATAAGTTTTATTTTATATCTATCCTTCTATCTATCTGTCTGTCTGACTGTCTGTCTATCCATCTTTCTATGTGTGTATATATGTATCATTGCAGATATCCTCATTCTTTTGGATTTAAACTTGAGGAAAGATGGTCTAGTAATAATAGCAGTGAATTTGAAAGTCAGTAACCCTGGGTATAGCATCCAAATCTATCACTTATTAACTGTGTGATTTGAACAAAGTTACTCCAAGGTTTCTTCATCAGTACAAGGATAACAATTGTTAAATTCCCTATATCACAGGGCTCTTAGAAAATTGAAATGAGATAATAAACATGAAGTATTTTGTAAACCCCGAAGAGCTATGTAAATGTAAGTTGTTACTCTCATTATTTTTTTATTCTCTTTGTAACTGAACCAGAAATTTGGAGGCAGAAGATGGTAAATGGGAAAATACCCATTCCATAATCCAAAATGTGCTTTAATAAGGAAAACCAATTGTTCTGCTCAGAGCAAGAGACAGGAGCTTTTAAATGTCTGTGATAGCCTGAGAATTATTTCTTCCTAAAATATATAAATAGGAGGGCCATCTCTCAGGCATGTGAAATTGTATAATTTACTGCTAAAAAGATAAAATCTGCCTTCTCTTTCATTTATATTTGCTATCCAAACAAAATGACTACATTTGTGTAAATTGTTTCCCAGACTATGTCACTTGTACAACAGAGCAGTCAGTGTAGTCAAAATATCCATGACAGACAGGAGTGTGATAATTATAGTAGTCCTAACTGGTTTCCCTAACTTCCTATACGACCCAATTAAAATCAGAGCAAAAGGGAAAAATCATGGGAGAGAAAAAACAGAAAAAAGAAGTGAACATAACATATGTTGATTTGTATTCAATCTCCATAGATTTTTTTCTGGATGCATATGGCATTTTCTATCCAAAGTCCAAAGTCCAAAGTGAGGAATCCTCACACCATAGCTTGAATTTAGGTCATATCTGGATTCTCTAATATGTGGCTTAAATAGTCCCTGCATTCCCTATAAACTCAATAAAATGTGTATAAAGTAAGGAAAGCTTTGGTGGTGGTGACTGTGGTGGATGTTTGTCCTTTGTTCTTGAAGAAGTCCAATGACTTCATGAGGGTGATATCTTGCACCTGAACTAGATTTTAAGTGAGCAGAGCTGCAGTCACCAGCCTCACTTTTTCCTCCAGAGTCAAGTCCACAGCAAGATGGGCAATGACCCAGGATGAAGTGGGCGATTTTGGCCTTTCTAAATTAAGATCTTTCCCGGGTCTCAGTTTGCCATTCAATGACTAAGATAAAAATTGAGGAAGAAAAAGATGACCTAGTTTACCATCACAGAAGTATCAGTCTGAGAGGGGAAGACCCTCAGCATTTCTGGCAAGAATAGAAAACAGTTGTTATTTACACTCATTTTAAGCTATCAAAATCATTTTGGGGTAGAGAAATCAGTGTCATTTGACCACATCTAATGATCATATTGCAGGGATGGTCTATGGGAGTAGAATACTGTTGCTGAACCAACAAATTCCACAAAAGGGTGGGTTTTGATTGTACCCACAGAAAATTTAAAAAAAAATCATAGTAGCCAATAAATGGTAAATATAATTGTCATTTCCTCTCCAATGGGCTCCATTTCCCCCTAGTCCAGAGGCTATATAGTCCCTCATATCTTTAGCATGGCTCTGTGGTTTGAAAATAAACTCAGAATTGTAAGGAAGACAACCCCTAACATTTGAAGGAGTCCCTCTTTCATCCGAGAGATCCCTATGGCCATATTACAGTAGTACCCTAAAAACTTGAGGTTCTCTAAAGAGTCCTTTTCCCACTGGACTGCTGTTGTCCAAATTATATGGTAAGATGATATACCCAAATATAAACCTTTTGTTTTCTCTGTTGTGAGAAAAGTGTGTGTACCTCTAAGTGTTAAGAGACCACCTGTGTTATCACTTTCTATTCAAGAGGCTATGCTGCAATTTTATCTTTGGAAGGTTTAAACTTGGACTTGTTGGAGAAATACCCCAGAGAGAGATTGATACTATGTTCTTTGACCATGTTCTATGGAGGAGAGATTAGATTGCAGAGAACCTGCAACAATGGGTAGAACTTGCAAAGGAGAAAATTTTGGCTTAACGTTAAACAAAAAACTTCCTAATAATTTGTAATCTAAAAGTAGAGTGGTATTTTTATATACACTCAAGAGGCAGGTGAAGGATTGGACCTGGAGTCAGGAAAACCTGAGTTCAAAATTGGCCTCTCAAACTTAATAGTTGTGTGATCCTGAGCAAGTTGCTTAATCTTTACCTTAGATTCCTCATCTGTAAAATAGGTATAATAATAGTACCTATCTCACTGAGTTGTTGGAAGGACCAAATTAGATCTTATTTGTAAAGCATTTCACAAATTTTAAAGTACTACATAAATGCTAACTATATCAAGAAGGTTTAAAGAAACTTGGAGCTCACAAGACAGTAAAGCAAATTAGTTTTATTCATAAGAAGTACTCACAAAATGTAGATAGGGAGGAGAATTAGGGAAATAAGGACTCTTGGATCCCTAGGTGAAATTGGGCACTTCATGGAGGAAAGTGGGGGACAAAGCAAATGGGGCACCAGAGAGAATGGAGCGTTTTCTACCCAACCAATAAACTGTGAAGAGTTCTCAGATCTGGGCCAGCACCAGGTATTAAAGGAAGAGAGTGAGGAACCTGGCTTGGGTACTAGTCTTGATCAGTGCTAGCAGATAAAGTCAAGGAAAGTTAAGACTCCCCAGGAATAAAGACTAGTTGATATTCAGAGTTTCACCCACAAAAAGGGATTTAGCTAATTATTGTTGATCTTATTCTGAAAAATTGAGTCAGATTTTTGTTTTTGTTTTTAAGCCTCCTGCAGGTTTCTTCATTTAAACAGTTTAGGGAAACTATAATCACTTGTCAGATTTGCAATAGTGAGGAATCTTGTTTAGTTATGGGGTGCCCTCGATGGTATCTCCGGTGCCTTCCTCTTCTGAGTTTCTATTATTCTATGGGCAATTTGCTAGTGAGAAAGTCTTTCTTGGAATTCTCTCCTTTCTCCTCATGCTCTGATGTCTTATTATTGGTGAGAATTCCATGTCATCCTTGGATTTAGACACCATCTAAGTAAATACATTTGTGGTCACAGTAGTTTTTAAGAATTTCCACAGTGACCTATCTTAAGAAACTCCCTTTCCTCAGTAGTAAGTGAGGTTTGGGAAACCCAGTCTTCTTTAAAAATAACATTATTTTGAAGAAGACAAGATGGAGTGTCATTGCAAAAATCTGGGATGTTTATATTTGGGGCAGTCATTTATAGAAAGATGGAGAAGTAAATAAGAAGGGAATTCCCTGATTTGGTTTTATCTAACATCTTATATCTAAGGAATGCAAAAGGCAAAATATGGGACAGTTAATTTTCTTGTATTATCATGCGTTTTTAATAACTAACACTTCAGAAATAATTACAAGCCCTGATCTAGCATCTTTTGTGGAAGGCCAAAAATTTTATTAAGAAAACAGTAAAATTCTCTGATTTCAATATTAAGTGATCCATTGCAAAGGAACAAGAGAGATGTCAGTGAAAATTCTGGAAAATATTGTTGAGGAATAAAAAATGAGAGAGGAACAGGTAGGTAGTACAACAGATAGAGTGCTGAGCCTGGATTCATGATAGATTTGACAAATTCAACTTCAGACACTAAATAATTGTGTGCCTCTGGAGAAGTAATCTAAACTTTGTTTATCTTAGTTTTCTCATCTATAAATGGTGATAATAATAGCAGCTACTTCTTTGGGTTTTTGTGAGGATCAAATGAGATAATCATTGTTAACTAATAAAATAAATATTAAACTAATAATCAGTGTCTGACATGTAGTAGGTCTAGTATCAATTTTGCTTTCATTATGGTGATGATGGTGATGGTGATGATCAAATTTTTGGAAGCTATGTGGCTACAGATTATGACTTTCATCCAAAAGAAAATTGGGGGCTTTGAAACTCCAAAAAGTGGAGTTTATATTTTGTCCTAGAAGTAAAAGGAAAGACCTGGAAATGGATGAGCAGAACAGTTGTATGATCAAACTCATATTTAAAGAAAATTAATTTGGTAGGGTGCATAGGATGGGAAGAAGTAGGTTAAGACTCAAAATACACTTGATAATGATATTATCACAAGTGATATTCCAGAATCATTATGCATTTTTAGAATACCTACTATGTACCAGGCAGAATGCTAAGTTCTACAATGGAACATGTTGCCATGACACAAATAATTGGAAGATATAAAGAATACAAGGTTGTGTTTCTGCTTATTTTTTGCTCTTTAAATCCCTAATAAAAGCAAATAGATCCTCATAAAAATAATTTGATTTCATAGAGAGAAATATTCTGTCTTAAAGGCTCTCTTCCAACCAGATACCTCTCATGCACATATCAAATATGTGTACATGTTCTCTTAAAAATACAATAGGGATACATTTGTAAATGACACTGGTTATTAATATCAATCAAGGCTTAAAGTGGGGAAACGTATGCTCCCCAAAGGTATTCTCAATTATCATTGAAGAAATCCAGCAGAGTCCAAATAAAAGAGGTCTTTCTTATAGATGATGAGGCCCTTCAGGTCCTCTTTGTAGTTAATATTGTTCTGACCACATATAGCCCAGGAACACTACAGAGTCTCCTAAATAAAATCCATAATCACACAAAAAGGATTTGGTCTCTAACTACCCATATTGGAAAAACCAAATGGATAAACCAAATGTCTTTTGTCTGGATTATGATATTTAGTTAGGTAGACAATTTAATAGTCTTTTGTCCGGATTATGATATTCAGTTGGGTAGACAACTTAATAGAGTCATCCATTTCTGTGTGGAGAAGGAGCAGACCCTGAAAATGGAGAATGAGTTGAATAATGACTTTGAGCTGAACAGGAAGATAAAAGCAGAATGGATTGTCTTTTGGGAAATTGCAAAGTACTAAGATTCATCCTGAAACAAATCCCTGCCTTTTTAATATCAATATTCTTCTGTCAATTTATAACTGAGTCATAGTTCAATTTCAAAAATCCAATATTGAGGCTTACTAAAAAACACATCATTAAGGATTATGAAAGAAGAACTTGGTAAAGTAAGTCACCAAAGAAATATATGATTGAAAAAGGAAATATACTAGTTATATGATAAGAGTGAAGAAAGACGGGTGGTCTTCTGGAGATATCATGAGTTTATGGGAGGACCCAGACAAGAACCCCATAGAATGGACAGAGACGTCTGCTGTGACCCACATTTTTGGAGGAGATAGCCATAAAGATGAGGCCACAGATCCATTCAGGTGGATCCTTCAAGAGCCATTGACCTCATTTTTACCATATGTCAGGGATATGTATGAAGTCAAATTGGTCTCCTTTTTATTAAGATTTCTTATTTATTTGGCCTCTTCACTAAGGAATAAAAGGGGCCTTAAGTTGTCAAAGGTCAGGGGAGCACAAGGCTTTGTGTCTATAGGCTTTTCCTTGGATTTTGCTTCTGTCATGCAAGAGCCGAGTTAGCTAAGGTAGGAGACTTTCCTCAGTGGACTTTCTCCTCTTGCCCCTCTGTCATAATAATTCTTTTTTTTCCTGTAGCAGCTCATGAAGACCATTTACTAAGAGTGTGGGGACACTGGGACCTACACTGTTAGAGGAAGTGTCTACACTGATGAAACCACAAATCCCTGAAGTATTGAAAAATGAAATGTCAACAACTTAAACTATTTCCTCATAATGAAGATTCATGAAAATGGTGCCTGGGGAGAATTTTCAGTCACAGAAAGAAAATATCAGTTAAAAAAAAAATCTCTCAAGTCTAGTCTGTCTGGTGGGTTATAATAAAGGATTTTGCATTATGATTCAAGTTTTAGGCCATATCTTAATTGGTTTTTTTGTGAGCATTGTATAAGCTATTTAATATGGCAATCGGATATAAATTATGCATTGTCTTATTAGAATCATTAAAACTCTCTCTCTCTTATCTCCCTCCCTTTCTCCTTCCTTCTTCCTTCCTCTTGTCCTTCCCTCTCTCCTTCCCTCCATCCCTCTCTCTCTCCCTCTCCCTCCTTTCCTTTTTCTCTCCTTCCCTCCCTCCCTCTCTCTTCTCCTCTCCCTCCCTCTCTTTCCCTCTCCCTTTCTCCCATCTTCCTTCTCTCCCCCCTTCTCTTTCTCCCTCTCCCCACCTGGACTGAGGAAAAACTTTCTGACTAAATTTCGATGCAATATTTATTGATGATTAGAAAAGTAGCATGGGTATAGTGGAATGTTCATTGAATTTAGAATGAGAAAAACTGACTTCAAATGTATACATTCTACTTACTAAGTATGTTGCTTTGAGAAAATCACTTTATCTCTTTGAGGCTCAGTTTTCTCACTTACTGTGATTATACTAAGTGACTCTAAGCTCTAATTCTATTCTGTCAAGATAATCTTGACAGAAGGAAAACAAAAACAGAACAAAAAACCTGACTCTCCTCTTCTTGACTGTTCCAGGTATTTGGGAGCACAATGTTAAGTTAGGAAGACAATATGAACCATCAGCCTTCACACCCAGTCAGAGTCCCACTCTCTTTTTATCTTAAAGGAAAAATAATCTTGAACGTAAGTAAGCAATACAGACTACAAGTAGAGATTTTAGGATGAATAATATGCTGTAGCTGAGACAGTGTCTTATGCAGACACTATCTAAGCATGTGTCTTAACAAATAAATGATGTGGCAGGACATGATTTTCACCACTGGGAAACAATTTTGCTTCATTTTCTGCTGTGTGCCCACCTGGTTTATACATTACAAACCCAATATATTAAGAGGTGTTTTCTGGGAAAATGTTCTTGCTGACATTTGACTGTGACCAAAAGAAGTGGATAAACCACACTATGAACTAAGAACTTCAACAGCTTGAAGTTTACTACTTCAATGTGGATTCTTATTCTCCATTCTCTCCCTGTCACTCATCACAAACAATATAGAAAAAAGGGAAAAAATGTCACAAATGCAAAACTATGCAGTTTGGTAGTTTGCCTTTTATAGATTTGGCTGTTTGGCTCAAATGGCAATATTTCTTTCATTTATGTTTGAATAATGATTGTAAGCATTCCATAATTTAAATATATTCCCTACTATCCAACCTAACTCTTATCTTTCCCAACGTTTCTTTCTTGTCAGATTTTTTAAAAAATTCTAATTGGTAAAATAAATCCAATTTATTTTTTAAATATTTATTTATGTAAAACTAAATTTAAAATAAGAAAAAACAGAATCAAAAAAGAAATACAGAAAATTCAAAAAACACAACACAACACAATACCATCTTGTCATTTACCCAGCAGAATGTCAGGAAGCACTCAAAATATGTAACAATAAATTTCTTTTTCAAGAAAGCATATAAAAATAGAAGAGACTGTATTCATGAGTGTCCATCTTTTCTTTGCTTCCTTGTATTCTTTTACTTTCTGTTGTGCATTTTTTACTTTATTCTTTTTTCATCCCTTCCACCTCCCCCAAACAGGCTACATTTAAACATATATACATATATATATATATATGTATATATGTATGTGTATACACACATACATTCACACCCAGCCACACACATATTTACATACACACATCTACATAATATATATTTATATACAGATGAATTTACATATATGTAAAAATGGACCTAAATAATAATATGACTAACATATAATATAGATTTCTCTCTTCATAGAATCTTTACATTTAATTTTGTCTGAGGTCAATGATATTTAGTCCTATTTTTTCTAAGAAGTAAGCAATTTAAAAAATTCTTGTTCCATTTACAGGCTTCAAATTCTCACTTTGCATATATCAAATTATTTAATTGTGACTATTTGTAATATTATAAAAAAAATCAGTAGTTGAGCCCAGGAATTCTAACAGTTTAGAACTTAACTATGTTCCTATTCAATGGATATGTAGCCTAAGGAAAAAGGAAGAAGTAAAAAATATACTCCATAGAAAGGTCATGTAATGGACAGTTTCCTGACACAGAGGCATACTATGAAGGTACCTATATGGTATACTGATGCTTATTCAATATTATTTGACTGTCAGAAAAGCTTGCCTGCTCAAAATAACAATAATGATAATAATAACTTACGCTTTTATAGATTTCTGCACAATAATCCTATGAGGGTAGATATTGAAAGTATTATTATTTCCATTTTACAGATACAGTAACTGTGGCCAAGAGAAATAAACGGTCCCACATCACCCAAATAGGAAATGATAGGACAGAATTTGGAACCAACCCCACTAAGTGGTATTTCAACAGTCTCTCTTCTAGTTCTGAGGAGACTTTAATGAGATGTTTTAGTTTAGAATTATATATTGAAGTTAAAAAGACGTTGAAGGTCATCCAGTTCAATACCTTCATTTTCTAGATTTATAGAAACAAGATCAAAGAGGCAAATGACCCAAGATCAAGGAGATAGTAAGTAGCAAAGTCGGGATTCTAACACAGAGCCTCTGGGTAAATAGGGTCCCTCTTTCACTGTATCTCATGTGACCCTTTGAGTATAAAAGACTTTGAAATGGAAAAACTATAAGGATATGATTTACCATAATTTCAGCACTTTTTGACTAATACTGGCCAAGAATAATTAACCTAGCTCACGACAGGAAGTCTAGAGCTCCTATAATTTTGTTGCTAATTGTGAAAGATGTGACCAAAAGTAAAGAACTTAATGGCATAGCACTTGAAAATAGGTATGATTACTGTTGGTAGAGTTGTGAACTGATCCAACCATTCTGAAAAGCCATTTGGAACTATACCCAAAGGGCAATCAAACTGTGTATGCCCTTTGATCCCAATACCATTGCTAGATCTATATCCCAAAGACTTCCAAAAAAAGGGGGAGGGAGAAGACCTATTTGTATGTATAATACATATATATATATATATATATATCATACATACATATAGCATATATGTGCTATAAATACATATAGCAGCTCTTTTTGTGATTTCTAAGAATTGGAAATTAAAGGGATACCCATCAATTGAGGAGATAAAACAAGCTGTGGCATATGACTGTAATGTAATATTATTGTGCTATAAACAATGAGAAGCAGGATGATTTGAGGAAAAAAAAATTGGAAGGACTCACGTGAACTGATACATAAGGAAGTTAATAGAACCAGGAGAATGGTACACAATTACAACAATATTGTTCAATGAAGAATTGTAAATGACTTAGTTATTCTCAGGTATACAGTGATCCAAGATAATTCCAGAGAACTAATGATGAAGTATATTATCTTCCTCCAGAGAAAGAAGTGATATTGATTGAATAAAGACTGAAGCATGGCATTTTTCATTTTCTTTCATTTTTTTCTTTTATTTGAGTCTTCTATAAAATGACTAATTACGGGAAAGTTTTACACCATTGAATATGTATAACCTATATCTGATTGCTTACTATTTCAGAAGGAGGGAAGGGAGGGAGTGAAGAAAGAGAGGAACAGAATTTGGAACTCAAAATTTTAAATAAAAATGTTTTAAAAAATAAACAAAACGGGCATGATTCAAATGCTGGCTTTTCATATATATGCTGGGTAGATGGTAAAGAGCTTTGAGCATGATACCCAAATAATATCAAAAATAATATAATTAAATTTGTCTTAGAAATCTTTATGCTAATTATTGATATGAAGCATAAATTAGTCTTAACTGAAAATATGATATTAAAGTCTCAGAGTAAGTGAAAGAAAGAACTTCTCCCCCAATGGTTTGAGGGTTGCTCCCATTTCTTTCATAGGAAGAATGTATGTGTGAAGGAGGGGAAGAGCTGTGGTATATTAGGAGCTCTGCTTTTGTTTTATACCTTATTCATAAAGAAAGTTTTGATAAGAAAAGGTACAGCTAAGTGGCAAAGGAATAAAGTTCTGGGATTCCTCTTCCAGAATTCAAATCTGGCTTCAGACGCTTACTAGCTTTGTGATCCTGGGCAGATCACTTAACCCTGTGTGCCTCCGTTTTTTCATCCATAAAAGTGACCTAGAGAAGAAAATGGCAAACTACACTATCTCTGCCAAGAAATCTGCAAATGGGGTCATGAAGTATCAGCTGTATCTTCAACTCAAGAACAGTGAAAAAACAAATTGATAAGGAATCTGATTTAATGTCCCTGAGTCCTAGTACTGGACATGTTCCAATTCTTTTTTATTTTATAATAGGAAAGTAACACATCTGTCAAATTGGCTAAGATGACAGGAAAAGATAATGTTAGAGGGGATGTGGGAAAACTGGGATACTGATATATTGTTGGTGGAACTGTGAACTGATCCAACCATTCTGGAGATCAACTTGGAACTATGCCCACCCAAAAGGCTATAAAAGTACATACCCTTTGATTCAGTAGTATTTTTACTGGGCTTGTATCCCAAAGAGATCTTAAAGGACGGAAAGGGACATGTATGTGCAAAAATGTTTATAGCAGCTCTGTTTGTAGTGACAAGAAACTATAAACTGAGTGGATGCCCAACATTTGGAGAATGGCTGAATAAGTTATGGTATATGAAGATTATGGAATATTATTGTTCTTTAAGAAATGACCAGCAGGATGATTTCAGAGAGGTCTGGAGAGACTTACAGGAACTGATACTAAGTGAAATGAACAGAACCAGGAGATCATTGTACACGGCAACAAGAATACACAATGATCAATTCTAATGGACATGGCTCTCTTCAACAATGAGATGAACCAAATCAGTTCCTTTTGTTCAATGATGAGGAGAGCCATCTACACTCAGAGAGAGAACCATGGGAACTGAGTGTAGTTCACAACATAGCATTCTCACTCTCTCTGTTGTTGTTTGCTTTCATTTTTTTTCTCAGTTTTTTTCTTCCTTCTTGATCTGATTTTTCTTATGCAGCAAGATAATTGTATAAATATGCATACATATATTGGATTTAACATATACTTTAACATATGTAACATGTATTGGACTATCTGTCATCTAGCGGAGGGGATGGGGGAAGAAAGGGATAATTTGGAACAGAAGTTTTTGCAAGGGTCAATGTTGAAAAATTACCCAAGCATATGTTTTGTAAATAAAAAGCTTTAATACAAAAAAGAATAATAAAGTGGCTTTAAATGAGAATGGAAGTATTATATAGATTTTTCTTCTGGATTACCAAACTTTGGAAAATGGTTTTGTAGTCAAGAGAATCTGAATTTAGTTCCTTCCTCTGACACTACTTTGAGCAAATCACTCAATTTCCTCATCTGCAAAATGAAGGGGGTTATCTAGATGACTTTTACAGTCTTTTCTAGATCTGTGATACTATGATCTTTGGTTATAGATAGAAATTATAAAAGGACTATTTCTGATCTTTTTGACTTTCCCTCCATTTTTTTCTGTTTATGGAAGGGAACTGAAGTGCACTCCATCCAAATCTGTCCTTATTCTGGAGTTTGGGCAACATAATTAAGAACCCAACAAGAAGTCCTCCAATCCAATTTTCTGTGAGGGACATAGTTATTATTTAAGAAAACAGTCCCATAAATAGCTTTGCTAATCATTTTTATTGCTGTTAATAAAGGTTTTTTCTTATTCTTAAAAAAATTATCATCTTCTAATATCATCTTTATTTTCAAATATATCGTTGTCCTTTCTTGCAGTTGCACTTGTATAATTTTGAACAAGTCAAAAATCCTTTCTAAAATGAAGAGATTCATTCATCTGCAGAATAATCTGCAGTTCATCATTATCTGTATTTTCAGACTTTCTTTGAAGTACTAATTGGTTTTGCTGACTTTTCCCCCTCTTTCTCTTTTTCTTTTATAAGCATTGTTTCTTACATAGAATAACTCTTTGAGAGAGGGAAGGGGAGGAAGCTATTGGGAGAAATTTTGGCTAAGTTTAAGCTAAACATTTTTTAAACTTTAAACTAAAATGATATTATTAAGAAGTAAAATAAATTGTTTTAAATGAAGGGATTAACAGAAAAACAATATATACAATTACAATAAAGTAAGTGAAAAAGAACCAAAAAAACTATGACACCAAATTCTATGTTAACTCTTGCTAACAGTTTATTCTTGAGAAGAGTAGAGAAAATATACTTCTCTTTTTCTTACTCAGATTATCATATATTATCAATTAAAGTTGATATGTTAAGTTGGTTTTGTTAAATTGTGTGGTAGATACTGTATTCAGAAAATCCAGGGATCACATTTGGCCTTTAAAAAGCATATTGTGATCCTGTTAAATTTTCTTATCAAAGACACTGGAGTAGCTTGCCATTTCCTTCTCCAGCTTATTTTACAGATCAAGAAACTGTGGCAAACAGGGTTAAGTGACTAACTCAGGGTCACACAGCTAACAAGTATCAGAGGCCAGATTTGAACTCAAGGACTCTATCCATTGTACCATCTAAATGCCTTTGATAGTTTTAAATTCTAATAAAAAATAAATTATCACAATGTAATAAATAAGCAACATCCTTCTTATATATTGCATAAATAAAATGATTCACTCGTATATGTAACTCATGTCAAATGCTTTATAGTAGTTGGAACAGGTTCAATTATGGCAGATTCTTAATTATTAATATTCTCACGTGGCTTGAATCTTACCTCCAAACACTATGTCTCTTTGATAATATCTGAATTTAGATTATTTTAAAAGTATTTTGAGTCAGCACACTTGTAGGCAAGAAGGCTAGCCACTTAAGGTTTTATTTAAGTCCATAGCAGTTTACTGCTTGTGTAACTTAGGGTAAGACATTTAACCTTTCTGAGCCTGTTTCACCTCTAAAATGAGGGTCTTGGACTAGATGGTACCTAAGCTCTGATGGAGATTCTGAAAACCTTCAATTTGGGTTCAAGTCTAGAAGCAAGGAACAAACTTCCAAATATCAAGAGAGAAATCTCTGCAACATGGGTGAAGTTAGTACTTCTTCAGTGAAAAATAATATTGGAGTCAACAAACAGCCTAATTTTCCTAGCCTCCAGCTTTCTTTTGGGTCTCACTCTCCTTGCTCATCTTACAACATTTCTAGTTTGCATTCATCGATTGGCCTTACTCAACTATATATCCTGGGAAAGTTTCTTTTTTTTTGGATAGTATTTTATTTTTTCTCCAGTTACCTGTCAAGAATATTTTTAGCATTCATTTTAAAAAAGATTTGAGTTCCAAATTTTTCTCCTTCCTCTCTTCTAAAGATGGTAAGTAGTCTGATATGGTTTATGCATGCTTTATCATGTAAAATATATTTCCATATTAGTCACAATTGTGGAAAAAAGAAACAGATCACAAGAAAAATTTCACAAGAAAGAATAAAGTGAAAAAAATATGCTTCCATTTACATTCCTAGTCCATCAGTTCTTTATCTTGTTATGGATAGCATAATCTTCAGTAAATACTTTGTTCTTGTCTTGGATCACTATGTTGCTGAGAAAAAGTGAGTCATTCATAATTGATTGTTATCAATGTTAACAATGTTGCTGAAACTGTGAACAATATTTTCCTGCTTCTGCTCATTTCACTTTGCATCAGTTTGCACAAGACTTTCCAGATTTCTGAAATCTGCCTATTCATCTATTTTAATTGCACTAGTATTCCATTATAGTCATATACCACAGCTTGTTCAGCCATTCCCTGATCGATGAACATTCCCTCAGTTGATATTTTATCACCTATCCAAAAAAAGCTGCTATAAATAATTTTGTATCTATGGGCTCTTTTCCAGTTTTAATGATATCTTTGGGATATAGATATAGTAGTGGTATTGCTGGCTCAAGGGGGGGATGTACAATTTGATTGCTTTTTAGATGTATTTCCAAATTGCTTGCCAGAATAGTTGGATCCGTTCACAATTCTACCAATAGCTCATTAGTGTCTCAAATTTCTCACATCTACTCCAACATTTTTCACTTCCCTTTTTTGTCATATCATCCAATCTGAAAGGTGTGAGGTGGTACCTCAGAGTTGTTTTAGTTTTCATTTCTCAAATCAAAAAATGATTTAAAGCACTTTTTCCATGTACTTATAGATAGTTTTGATTTCTTCATCCTGGCAAAGTTTTTTAAACGGTCTATGATGCCACCTTAGTTCAATAATCAATGCTTCTATTTCTGCTGTTATTTTCACTGTTCACAAACCCTTCCAGATATCTCTGCAATATGCTTGTTTTGCATTTTCTAAACATTCTCCAATTTCCTTTAGTCATACTTGGTATGCTGTGTACCCACAGCATTATGAAAAGTGGAGTCCTTGCTTAACTCAATGCATTCTCCTACCACAGGGGACATATGAGGGCAGAGACTTGGAGAAAAGCAAAAAACAAAAACAAAAACTGCATGCAGCAGCTACATTTTCAATCTAGTGAGATTATGCAGTCCCTCAAATAGAAGATATATAGTAATAGTAGTATATTCTAATGTCCCTCCCCTCCTAAATAAATCTAACAGAAAAATAAGACAATGGAAAAAATGTAATATTGAACAACGACAAAAAATGCTTTCAATTTATAGGTAGAAAACTGATGGACTCAAAGTGCACATTGAAGCATATTCTTTTTGGGGGGGAGGGAAAAGAATGGGGAACATGGCTGTTTCAGAAATTTGTTTTGAATAACTATACACATTTGTAATAGTAAAAAAAATAAAGTTTATAAAATATGTTTCATGTAATTAGGCAATTGGGATGCTTTTGTATGAATTTTGAAAAAAAATTATTCATTTGTATTAAAAACAACAATAAATGCAAATTTGTTCATTACCTAGGTTTTCTGAACCAATATTTTCAGGATAAAAGTGAGGGAAGTTGAAGTATCTGTCAACTTTTGTGCGGTTTGGTTTCACACAGTGTGGCTATTTTTCAGTTGAAATTTTTTTTCAACTTTAAGCCACAGAGCAGTTTCATCCCAGCAGATGTCTTAAGTATGTTTCAGCTGCATCAGCAGATATCCTTGCAATGGTATTGGTCCCCTGTGACTCTGAGCAGAGAGTTCCTTGTATTTGAGTGCTGGCAGCAAGGTTATAACAAGGAACATATTTCAGGACTGTTTTCTGTGGCCCTATCTATTTCTTCAATCTTTATTTCAGTAAATAAAATCCAGGATCCAGGTTCTTATTTCTTTTTCATGCAACATTACTTCTCCCCCAACATAGTGTTTCTAAAATTCACAGAAAAGGTGCTGTTTGACCAGCAGTGCTAAACAAATATTCTCTCTACTGCACTCATCTTTTCACCTAGAGATACATCAAACTGAAAGTTTCAGAATGCTGACTTTTCCTGGAGCAGATTTCAATCTTTCTGACATCTGGAAAAACATGGTTTGCAATTTGGAACATTCCAACAAAGTTCTCCTTCAAATGGATTCACAAGAAGCTATACTGTTTGCCTTAAGTTTGGGTGATAAGAGACACCTTTCTCTTTGCTTGGGAAAGGGAAAAAGGCTTTTGAAGAAGCTGGTCTTGGAACCATACGATGAATGATATGTCAGATTGTATGATGTGTGTGTGTGTGAGAGAGAGAGAGAGAGAGAGAGAGAGATGTATATGTGTGTGTGTCCTTTTTTTCTCTATTTCCCTTTTGTTGTTTAAATCATGTCTGACTCTTTGTGACCCAATTTAGGAGATTTTTTTGGCAGAGATACAGGAGTAGTTTTCCATTTCCTTCTCCAGTTCATTTTACAGATGAGATTGAGGCAAATAGAGTCAAGTGACTTTTCCAGAGTCACCCAGCTACTAAGTGTCTGAGGGCAGATTTGAACTCAGGAAGATGAGCCCTCCTAACTGCATTGCATCACATTGCTTCCCAATCTATTTCCTTATCAAAACTGAAAAAGCCAGTTCTCATTCAATTATAGAGATTCAGACCTTTTGAACTTAAACCCAGTTCTCCCTTCAAAAGAAAGGATATCATGGTTCCTTTATTTCAGATGCAATCAATCATTTCAGCTTGAAACATTTTCTAGAAATGGAGAATTGAGACAGTTTAAAGGTATAAAACTCAAACAGAAATGAGGGCCACTAAACCAAACATAAGAATTCCTGCTGGTGCATATTGACTTAAAAAAAACACATATTAACATTATTTGTGTTTGATTGTGTTCTATTTTGTTCAGTGTTTCCCAATTATATTTTAATATGGTTATGGCCTTCGGGAACATTGCCAGTAATGTGTTTGACACCTGTGTTTTAGATAAAAGGAAAGGGAGGGGAAAGTCGTGAAGGAGTGAGGATAAGGGTCCTTTAAAGGGGAAGCTCTCCAAATTTAGGACAAATAAGAACTTTAGGGGCCTGAAAGATACTAAATTGGTTTGTCTAACAGCTTCTAGTCACCAGACAGTCTTTGGGCTACAACTCACTTTGTGTGTGTCCATTAAAATTAAAATTGATGTCATTAGGCTACGGGAGGTGCTCAGACATATGAAAAAGTGGGGGAAAGAATGGAAATGGGAAATTAAAATTGCAAAGATTAAAAAATTAAAGACATTTATGAAGTCATTCAGTCCCTGCTGCCAATTCAGTTTTTTCCCTGCTATATGTTTTCCAGCTCTCTACACAGTCCAGTTTTAAATGATGCAAGCTAGTGAGCTGCTCTCCCTTTCTTTGCAAGACTGTCAACAGATTAATAGATCTTCCCCAAATAGCCTACATTTTCCATTGCTTAACCAAATTTATGCTCCCTTTGAGTCACCTAAACATTTCCTCTCCCACCTTTGTTTATGCCCTTTAAATGCTTGCTCTGTATCCACCACTATCATATTTCCCTTTAGTGATCTTTTGGCCAGGTTAGATAGATTTAAGTCATTGGAGTCAGTCCCTCCAAACCTATAATCATTTTCTTGTTTTTCTTTAAGTTTCCTCTCCTTGCTGTCATCTTCAAGAACTCTGGATCTTCCAAAGGCCCCTATGGCCTGCCTGGCTTCAGACTAAGTCCAGTAAACCAGGCTATGATTGGTAATCAGAGGATCAGTGGTTATTCTTTGCAATTCAGTTCAAATCAATGAGACATTTAAAGTGCCTTCTCTACCTTCTCTGTGCCAGGCATTATGTTGTTAGGGAAAGAGAGCGAAAGAGAGAGACAGAGACAGAGACAGAGACAGAGACAGAGAGACAGACAGAGACACACACAGAGAGAACAAGTCAGAGAGAAACAGAGAGACAAAGAAAAAAAGAGACATAGACAGAGTGCTAGAGAATCAGACACATACACAGAGAGAGAAACAGAGACAGAGACAGACTGGAGAGTCAGAAACAGGCAGACAGAGACAGAGAGACAGAGAGATTGAGAGAGAAAAAGAGACAGAGTGCAAGTCAGACAGAAACAGAGACAAAGAGAAAAAGAGAGACAGAGAAAGAGTGCAAGATAGAGAATCAGACACAGAAAGAGACAGAGACACACACCGAGAGACAGAGTGAGAGAGGGAGAGAGAGAGAGAGACAGACAAAGACAGAGATAGAGACAGAGACAGAGACAGAGAAACAGAGAGAGATAGAGACAGAGATACAGAGACAGAGAGAGTCAGAGAGACAGACAGAGACACACAGAGAGAGAACAAGTCAGAGAGAAACAGAGAGACAAAGAAAAAGAGAGACAGAGACAGAGAGAGTGCTAGAAAATCAGAAACATACACAGAGAAAGAGAGAGACAGAGACAGACAGGAGGGTCAGAAACAGAGACAGATAGAGACAGAGAGACTGAGAGAGAAAAAGAGACAGAATGCAAGTCAGACAGAGACAGAGACAAAGAGAAAAAGAGAGACAGAAAGAGTGCAAGATAGAGAATCAGACACAGAAAGAGACAGAGAGACACACACACACAGACAGAGGAGGAGGAGGAGGAGGAGGAGAAGGAGAGAGAGAGAGAGAGAGAGAGAAACAAAGGCAGGCAAAGAGTCTTGCCCTTAAAATGATAGGATCTGACCAATACTAATTACTTAATAAATACTATGCTCTTATTTACAGGTTATATGCATGGGTAACTTCACAGCATTAACAATTGCCAAACCTCTTGTTCCAATTTTTCACCTCTTACCCCCCCACTCCCTCCCCTAGATGACCAGTAGATGTTAAATACATTAAAATATAAATTAGATACACAATAAGTATACATGACCAAAACGTTATTTTGCTGTACAAAAAGAATCAGACTTTGAAATATTGTACAATTAGCTTGTGAAGGAAATCAAAAATGCAGGTGGGCATAAATATAGGGATTGGGAATTCAATGTAATGGTTTTTAGTCATCTCCCAGAGTTCTTTCTCTGGGCGTAGCTGGTTCAGTTCATTACTGCTCCATTGGAAATGATTTGGTTGATCTTGTTGCTGAGGATGGCCTGGTCCATCAGAACTGGTCATCATATAATATTGTTGTTGAAGTATATAATGATCTCCTGGTCCTGCTCATTTCACTCAGCATCAGTTCATGTAAGTCTCTCCAGGCCTTTCTGAAATCATCCTGTTGGTCATTTCTTACAGAAACAGTAATATTCCATAATATTCATATACCACAATTTATTCAGCCATTCTCCAACTGATGGACATCCATTCAGTTTCCAGTTTCTAGCCACTACAAAAAGGACTGCCACAAACATTCGTGCACATACAGGTCCCTTTCCCTTCTTTATAATCTCTTTGGGATATAAGCCCAGTAGTAACACTGCTGGATCAAAGGGTATGTAAATAAAAGGCTATTAAAAAAATAAACAAACAAATAAATAAATAAATACTATGCTCTTTCTACCTATCACTCATAGAGACAACATTGCAGAGATAAATAAATACAAAATATGATTGATCAGGGTACCCCCTGATTTGCTGGACTGGGGTTCCTCCCACATAGCTGTATATAGTATTTGATTTCTTGAGGGGTGTTTTACTTGAACAAATTGAGGGATTCTCAGATTCTTTTGGCTTCATATTCAGAGTAAATACAAAGTAATTTCCATTGGTCCTCCAAAGAAGCATAAGGACTTGGGAAATTGGGACAGGACTCTTGGAGGTTATACTTTTAAAACAAGTCTTGAAGAGACCTACTGACAGATTCTTGAGAGGCAGAGCTGAGGAGGGAAAGATTTCCACATGGGGATGGGGGGGGCAGTTATGGCAAAGACACCGAATGAGGGAACAGTGCTCAAGACCGTGTGATTGAATGCATGAAGTAAAGTATAGTCATGGCCAAGCAACCTGGAAAGGTAGATTGGAGGCAATAAGTGAAGGACCCTCAATGCTAAATGGGAGATATGTGAATTTTATTTCTGAGGTGATAAAGAAAGCAGTGAAGCTTTGAAGCTACATACTTGGTGTCAAATTCCCTAAAACTCTTCAAGTTTTAGTCATTTTTTCCTGTCCCTCTTACCTTTTTGGCTCTTGTAAGATTGTTCATGTCTATTTCTACTTCTTCCTTCCCCCTAAAGATGCTGACCTATAATGGACCTATCATTCATCCAGGCAAGCTCATCTTTCCCACTTGAAATTGCATTTTAAGATGAAGAAAGTCCCTGTAAAGGAGCATATGATCAGGAGCATAGCTGAAAAAGGAATGGAGAAGGGCATTGCAGCTTAGTGGTGATGCTTCTCCAATCTCCCAGATGGCTGCGAGGGGAGCCTGTTTCCTACCCTGCACCTGGAAAAGGGAGAGAACCGAATGTGTAAAAAGCAAATTTGAACTTTTAGGGGAAAGGTGCTATATAAACACTAAGTGTTTGCATCATAACATGCAGGCTTAAGAAACTTCTTGTTAGCCTTTCTCCATCATATCCCATTACATATTGCTGTCTAGTTTGCTGTCATTTTCTTTCAAAGACTTCTTTCAGTTATACTCTGTTCTTAGTTTCTCCTGTTCGGTGAATCTAAGGCTTTTCATATTACCTCCTCCCATATGGACTTTAATTTTGATATTTTCCCCCCTACCCAGTTATGTTTTTCTGGTTTTATTAGTAAGGGCATGAGAAAACCTGAAAGCCATTAGGACCTTGAATGCCTGCTCAACTAGCAAGCCACCTCTCTGTCTCCTTTTACTTAAAAAGAAAAGTTCTTCAAAGTCTTGACACGATGAAGAACATATTTTCAGGTTCATTGCGGTTACTTTAATGTCTGACCTTTCTTTTGACAGTGCATTAAAGTGAGGAAGGAGATGGTTCTAGACATAAAAATGTGTTCCACCATCTTATCGATTCATGCCAGGTCCCATAAGCCTGACCCTGAATCATCTTTTTAAAATTAAAGGGTTCTTCCCCTTTAATCCCTTTCTTTCTGTGGGTCTGTATTCTGATCCTTTGTTCTTTGCTCCACTCCAAACAATTATTTAAGAAGTCAGGGCCAATTTTACCATTGGCTCTCACTGAAATACAAGGACGTAGAGTGTCTTTGGGGAGTAGGGGTGGGAAGAGGGAAGAGATCTGGTCTTTCAGGCGGTCCTCTTCACTTACTCTTTGCCAGCCCTTCCAGGGTTCACAAACTACTTGATGATAAATCCAGATAGAAGGGCTTCTGGCTGTAGTCAATAGCAACCTTTCTGTTTTCTTGGATTGAAATGATCAGATAGGGGTCTGTCTCTAGGCAGGAACAAGGAAAACTGGAGGCGGAATCAATCAGCTCCATAATAGGAATCGGAGCCCCAAGGTCTGCATGTTTCTCTGAGCTTGTGATTGTCCACAGAGCAAAAGCCAGTGGTAGCTCTAGACTCTGTGGCTTAAGGACGAGTCCCATTTTGGGTGGCTGGCCTTGGGTATGGGTTTTACCAGCAGGGCCACAGTAAGCTGGCAAGGCTGCAGGGCCTTCACGATTTTATTATAACGATCACCAATGACCCGGGAAGGAAGTCATTCTTTCTTTCTTTGGTAATAGACACTCAAAGTCTTACTCCTTTTGTCAATCAGCCTCATCTAAACCCCACCATCCACCTTGACTGCCCAAGAAAGGGTTAAATGCAGTGGATTTCTTTTCCCTAAGTGAGTGACAAAGAAAAATCTCTCAATGTGGTGATTTTTTTTTCTTGGTCTTAAATCCCCAAATAATAATATTAAACATTTTCGTGCTGATGAAATAAACTTTTCAAAGTAATATGGAAAAAATGATTTCATTTAAACACCTTTTAGCCAAAAAACCATATGCTGCTTATTATGCAATGCAATGCAATAGCTGAGACTTCAGCAGGCCTTGCCTGCAGAGACGGCAGTCCTTGAGGTCTGTGGTTCAGCTGCTGGCAGCGTGCTCTCCCTGGGCCTGACTCACAGCTGTGGTGGAGCCACACACTCTCAGAACCCTGACCCCAGCCAGCAGGGCCAGGAGGAACAGGAGAGCCCGCTCCCCAGGCCCGGTGCAGGGCTCAGGGGGAGGAGGGGGGTCTGAGTGGGCACGCTGGGCCCTCATGCTCCCGCAGCCCCCAAATGCCAAGCTGTTCTGCCGGGGGCCGGGAGCTCAGGTGTCCAGAACTAACCGCCGGATGACTAATGTACAGCCGGCCAAGGCCACGTTCCAGGCTGCCCAGATTGTGAACAATAAATAACTGTGAAAGAAGAACACCTTTCTTTCATTACTTTAGCTATTTCCTTCAGTCCGATTTATCACCTCCCAAAACAGTAGCCTAGGTAAAAGGCCTGCTGGATCCAAGCACGTCGAGTTGTAAATATTAAACTAGACCTATGGCCTTATTTGTTCAGAGGCTCCCTCTGATGATGCAGGTAAAACCCCTCCAGACCTGCCCATCCTACAAAATTGTCCCCATCCTCCTGCACCTTTTCCAGTGTTCCCAACCCATCAGGAGCCTTCTTTGAATCCTCTGAAACAGGGGAAGACTTATGTCTTGCCATGTGATCAGATCTTATTCTCTGCTGATATCTTTTCTTCTAGTTCTTTAGAAACAGTGAAATAGATTTTTAATTGGGGAAGAAAGTGAGCATCCAGGCTTATGATTTCATTGTTGAAAGGAACTCCAGAGAGGAAACCTACTTCTACCAGGGTAGCTATTTCAGAGGGAGATCTGGAAACAGATCTCAGGGGTCAGCTTTCTGTCACATATGACATTACCTTATAATTAAGTATAATTAAAATACAATAAAATAATTAAAAATTAAAGCAAATATGATTAAACTAAAACAACAAAGTCATTTTTAGGAGCAAAGAAGATGTCCATGTAGTTTTTAGTGGTACATCTAAGAAAGAGGGATTTGGCAGAACGGCAAGATATAGATTGGGGAGCCAGAGAACTTGGGTTCATCCATTTATGCTGTTCTCCCTAAAAGAAATTTTGGCTGTATTTGAGGGTGTTTGTTTCTTCTTTTGTTTTAATAATAAATATTTTGGTAGAATTTGGTGGCATTTTTGCTGGATAACTAGGTAAGAGTTAAGTTTTCTGAGGCCAAACTTCCATACCTAACTCAGCCAAGGCATCTTTTGCAGGATTTAGTGATGCCTTTAATCTACAGACAGTAAATTAATAGCAGTAATAGTCATAGTGGGAGTAATAGTGAATATCATACAATTTTCTTTTTGATAACACGGCTGTACACTTTTTTAAATATACAAAATCAAAATATACACATTACTTTGGGGAAATTTTAATTCAGAAATAAATATGCCAATTGAATTGCTATCTTAGAAAAATGTTATCTCTAATACAAAATATCCCTCTCTTCAGGAATGAAGCATGTTTGCAAAAGCAGACAGAATTAGGATCCTGATGGACTGTTGGAGGTTTTCTCTTATCTCGTCAGTTCCTCTCAAAGTTGCAACAGTCCACAGAATAAGCTCTCAGGAGGTGACCAAGAATACCAGGGGAGCTCTAAGCTTTACAAAAGATGTCCAGAGGAAAAGAAATCAGCTCCTATCCCTTCTCTGTGGTTTTATTCCATCATGCTAGCAGCAAGTCACATGTACTTTTAGACACCAAAAATCCTGTTTTGGTCATTGTTTCTGATTCTTGAATTGCTATTGGCCCTCTCCCTCACAATCTCACTTTTTCAGAACCTTCCTCTTCACTCTTCTTTTGTGGATCCCTTTTCCACTGGTGGGTTCTTTCTGGAGCATCCATTTTGGTGAAGGCCCCAGATCGGCCTTCTTCATTCTCTAAGCCTGACTCCCATGCCCCCAACAAGGGATATTCCACACCCCTCCCAGCTTGTGCCCCAGCACAAAGAGCTTGTCATTATGTATGTACTTAGTAAATGCTTTTTGACTGACTGACAAAGTGAGGTTGTACTGTGCGTATCAGATCCAGCAGTACATAGCTAGGTGGTATAGGAGATAGAGTGCTAGACTCATAGCCTAGAAGTTCTGAGTTCAAATCCTGCCTCTCTTATTAGCTATGTATTTTGGGGAAAGCACAACTTCTCTCAGTCTCCTTTTCCCATCTATAAAATTAGGATACCAAAGGTACTTACCAAGATTGTTGTAAGGATTAAATAAAGTAACATATTACTATGAGGCATTTTGCAAACCTTAAGTTATTATATGAATATAGCTATTATTTTTTTTATTTAGGGAAATATTCAGTCATCAAGCATTTATTAGGTACTTTTAAGTGGCAGGCCCTGTGCCTTAATCTGGGGATTCAAAGAAAGGCAAAAATAATCCTTGTCTCCAAGGAGCTCACAATCTAATATAAACAGCAAATATTTCAACACACTTAAAATCAATTAATTAACAATATTTTTAAGGGCTTACTATGTGCCAAGTGTTGTGCTAAGGTCTGTGAATATAAAGAAAAAATAAAGCAGTCTGCACTCAAAGAAGTCTAATGGAAGAGACCACTCTCTCCCAGTCATTAAATTTAATTATGTGTTTTGTGTGTTTTACTCAGACTCCAGTCCTTATGAAAGAGAGAGATAGAGAAGTAGAGACAATAAGAGAGATAGAGAGTAAGGAGGAAGAAAGAAGAGAGAGAGAGAGAGAGAGAGAGAGAGAGAGAGAGAGAGAGAGAGAGAGAGAGAGAGAGAGATCATTAAAAAACAATTCAGACTAGACAACTGCCTCATTTCACATTTTGGGCGGCTCCGGAAATTTAACAGGAAATATGGTCCACATTCAATTCAAAGCTTAAAATAAAGCTTGGGCCTTAATTCATACCTTTTCTCCATAACAATGATGAAACACATTGACAACTGTCCTTTATACTGGCTGTTTAAAAAGTTTACAAATAACTACATCTGGTACTAAAAATTTTTAGGATCAATTTTATTTTAGAAACACTATTTCATTATCTTTCAAATCCTTATTATTCTGTTCTCACAGTTTCTTTCCTTATATTACATTGTTGTATTATATTTTAGATTTCAGAAGTACAGATCAGGCCCATCTATGTCACTTGTAGGAGTTGAATAAAGGGAGACTTTTATTAAGCACCTGCTTAATGTGCAAATCACTGTGTTTATCACTGAAGAAACAAGGATAAAAATATGACACAATCTCTAATCTTAGGAACCTCAGAGTCTACTAAGGGGAAGACAAGTATACAAATCAGAGTAGCCCACAGAAGAGCGTGTGATTATAGCACAGGAGAGATCTAAACCTCTTGGAAAAGAAAAGTTATGAAATATGATAATTTTAGTTGAGAACAAAAACTATTTTCTTCTGCATTTCTAGACAAATCAGAAGTTGAATCTTTTTTCCCCATCTCTAAAGGGAAGATTTATTGAATGAAAATAATTTTGAGAGAAAGACTATTCAAATAAACCGGTGAACCAGTTAAATAAATAACTATTATTAAGAGGTAGGACTTAATACAGGATTTATATTATATGATATGCTATAATTATATAGGATATTAAGAAACAATGGGCAGAAAACCAGACCTGGAGTCAGAGGACCTACATTCAAATCTGGTCTTAGATACTCACTAGCTCTGTGACTCTGGGCAAGTCACTTCACTCTGTTTGCCTCAGTTTCCTCATCTATAAAATGAGCTGGAAAAGAAAATGACAAGCCAGTTCCATATCTTTGCCAAGAAAAGCCCCAAAGGGATCACACAAAGTTGGAAAGGATTGAAATGACATCAACAATAACAAAATATTAAGGGCAGAAAATATATTCTGTATAAATATGGCCTGTGTATACAATACACATATAATATATATATATATATTATCATATATAATATTATGTATAATATATAACACATATAGACATATATAGACATGCATATATAAATAATATAGATATATGTGAATATATACACACATATATCTATATCTATCCCCCAATACATAGATAAAATGAAGCTCCTTGTTTAATTTTTTAGTATTTATGGTTCCAGCAGCAGGCACATCAGAAGCTATTAGTAAATGTTTTTGGATTAAGGGACAAAGAGATGGATGGATTGAAAAATCATTTAAAATTCACAATTTTGAAGATAGATTAAAATTAGGTAAAGATGTGCTTCATGGTGATTATATTTGTTCTTTACTAGAAATGTTTCCTTTAAACCTACAAGGATTACATTTTTTTTCAGATAATATTTTATTTCCCCCAATTACACATAAAAAGTTTTAACATTATTGCTTTTTTAAAATTTTGAATTCCATATTGTATCCCTCCTTCCTTTTACTTGCTCTCTTAATCTAGATTATATGTATGCAATCATGTAAAACATTTCTCATTATGTATAAGAAAGAAAGAAAGAAAGAAAAAGAAAGAGAAAGAAAGAAAGAAAGAAAGAAAGAAAGAAAGAAAGAAAGAAAGAAAGAAAGAAAGAAAGAAAGAAAGAAAGAAAGAAAGAAAGAAAGAAAGAAAGGAAGGAAGGAAGGAAGGAAGGAAGGAAGGAAGGAAGGAAAGAAGGAAGGAAGGAAGGAAGGAAGGAAAAGAAAAAGAGGGAAAGAGCAGAGAAAAAAGGAAAGAAGGAACAAATGAATGAAGGAAGGAAAGGAGGGAGGGAGAGAGAGAAGTAGAGAAGAAGGAAAGGAAAGAAGGAAGAAAAAAGGAAGGAAGACAAAGACAAAAGAATGAAAAATAGGATGTTTTGGGTCAGTATTCTTTCTCTGGATGTGAATAATTTTTTTTTTTTTTAAATCATGAGTCCTTGCAGATCGTCTTGGATTACTGTAAGGCTGAGAATAGCTTAGATTCCTAGTTCCATCATCATATATTATCACTATGTACAATATTCTCCTGGTTCTGCTCACTTTACTTTGTATCAATTCATGCAAGTCATTCAATTTTTTTCAAAAATCATCCTGATTATCATTTCTTAAAACACAATAATACTACATTTCATCCATATGCCACAACCTCTTTGGCCATTCCCCATTTGATGAGTCTCCCCTCAACTCTCAATTCTTAACCACAACCAAAAGAGCTGCTATAGATATTTTGGACAAATAGATTCTTTTCCCCATTTTTTTTATTTCTTTGGCATATAGTAGTCTTGCTAGATAAAAAGGTATGGGATATAGTGGTATTGTTGGATCAAAAGGTATGCACAATTTTATAGCCCTTTAGACATAATTCCAAATTCTCTCCAGAATGGTTGAATCAGTTCACAACTCTACTGACAAGAGCATTAGGATTCCAGTTTGGGAATTGTATTTCCTATAATCTGAAAAAGCAAGAGGGACCAGTTTAAAGACTAAGAGATTGTAGTCTCTGAATAAGGCACATTTAGGTATTTGGTTAATGTCTGTAAATTAATGAATAAAGAAATAGATGGATTGAAAAATCTATCTCTATTCCATTCCCAAAAATTTGCGGATGGTTAGAATAAATTTAGGATAAAGTGTTTGAAAGTGATTGTATTTGCTATCTAATAACAATACAATCTCAGTTTAAATTCCCTTTGGGCCCACAAGGATTATAATTTCTTTAATTTGACAAAGTAAAATGGAGAAGCCTAGAGAATAAGAGAAGTGAAGAGGGAATGGGAAGGGAAGAAAAAGGAGAGGGTAGCGCTTGCAGACTGTAGAGCTCTGTTCTCTTTAGCCCAGGTGCAGTGTTGGTAGCTGAAATGTGACCTTCCTTCAGGCCTTGCTAATCAGACCCACCTGGGCCTTGCTGGCCATTCTCTCCAGGGGGGAGAGGCAAGCTGAACACAGCTTTCAGTTTTTCTCTGTGACATCCCTGAAACTGAGATGCTAGAGTTCACCAGGAGTAGGACTTTTTACTACTTCATTGTTTTTAATATTGACTTCAGTACTGAGATTATTTGAGGAAGGGCTGCAGGTGGTGACAGAAAAAACCCTCTTTTCTCACTCTTCACCCCCTCCCCCTTGCTTTCCATTGGCTTTGTCCTGACAGCACCTTCCAATTCGTGTTTTGAGACACCTTTTTCCACTGGAGTAGGTCACTATTGTTGATTTTCCCCTCCTGTGAAAATTCTGTTCAGCCTCTTGCTGCTTTTGGAGGAAGTGCTTAATATTTTCAGCAGCTGAAACCTTTCCTTATAAACCTCAGAAGGGAATTCGGAATTTAGGAAGGAAAAAAAAAAGCCCTATTCAGATTCTTGTGTCCATTGGACTGATGCAGTAGGCTTAGGGAATAAATAAAATAAAGAAAGAAAAAAAGAAAGAATAAAGAAATGAAGGAGCATTGCTGTCAGGGAGTCAATCAATAAACAAACAAATGTAGATTGGTTCCCAACCAGGTATAAGGTGTTGGGATCCATACAATGGTAAATAAAGAAGTGAACAAAAGCTTAGCTCATAGTAGAACTGTGAAAAAAGAATATAGATATTTGGTTTTTTTAATAGGTTTTTATTTTTCCAAATACATGCAAATAGTGTTTTCAACATTCACCTTTGCAAAACCTTGTGTTCCAAATTTTCCTCTTTCCCTCCTCTACCCTCTTCCAGACAACAAACACTCCAATATTGGTTAAACGTGTCATTCTTCTAAATATTTTCATATTCATCATACTGCACAAGAAATATCAGGTCAAAAGATGAAAAAAAAAACAAGAAAAAATTAAGCAAACAAATCAACAACAACAACAAAGTGAAAACACTTTGATCCACATTCAGTCTCTGTAATCCTCTCTGGATGTGGATGGCTCTTTCTATCTCAGGTCTATTGGAATTGTCTTGAATCGCCTCATTGTTGAAAAGAGCAGGTTCATCAGAGTTGATCATCACATAATCTTGTTGCTGTGTACAGTGTTCTCTTGGTTCTACTCACTTCACTTAGCACCAAGAAAACAGATATTTGAAAAGGTAAAGAATATTAGAAAATTGTATCTTTCTCAAACTTGTTTGTGTCTGTATTGTATATGTCTCTGTGATTTCAAAATCCTTCAACAATAAAAGCAAACATCAAATTAAGAAAATTAATAAAATTAAATACGGAACCATGAATCTGTTATTTACAGTTTTCTTAATGTTCACATTAACTTTAAAAATCTAGCAGTTGAAAGATAGCCTGTCTGTTTTTAATATCCTTACTGAGCTCCATCTATGCCTCTCTTTTGCATTTTTTCCTTATTCTCCCTTATAACGTGGCTCCACCCTCACCTCCTCAAACACATATATTAGATTGGAAGTACCTTGAGAACAAGGACTGAAGCTATTCATATCTTCAACCTAGATTTGAGATTTTGGCAGTATAAGGAGCTCTCCATTGTAGGATCTCCTACAATGCAGATGATCAGCAATTAACAGCTGTACTCCCTAGTCTAAATGAGTTGTCCAGCACACACAAGTGTAGTGACTTGGAGGAAGGGAAGATCACACATTGTGTGTCAGAGATCACACAAACTCCAATTGTCCTGACTCTGAGACCAGGTCTCTATTCATTCTACTATATCTCCCTGGCTATATATCTTATAGGAGAGCAAAATGAGCAGAATTAAGAAAACATTTTATACTGTAATAGCCATACTGTCTTAAGACCACTTTTGGGTGACTAAGTCATTTTGACTATTATAAATGCCCAGATTAATTACAAAGTACGTATGAAGGAAGATGCTATTTACATCCAGAGAAAAAAAGTGATAGATAGATAAAAGTATGTATAGAATATTTTTACATGTGTGTTTATATCGATACACACATATTTATGTTTAATTATAGTCAACCCTAGGGTAGGGAAGGGAAGAAAGGGGAAAAAACCTTACATGATAAACTTTATTATATATTCAAAAATAATAATTATTGTACATAATAGATTTACAGTTTCATGTACAATCATCACTTTATTATACCATATTATAAGAATTCCATAACATTTGTCTATTTATTCCATAATATAATTTATTCCATTAATTAAAAATAAAAGAAAGGGAAAAAAGAAAGAAAATTCTGTATTTTGGTGTTCTTCTAAGGGTCTCACCATACACACAGTAAATAATTACTAGAAGTTTGCTTTTGAATAAATGAATGGCAAGATCAGTGGATGTATGGATGTATGGATGGATATGAACCTATAGAAAGAGTCATAATAGTTTGATAAAAATATCCATGGCAGAGCCATGCTCAAGAGCCTATAAAAGTGAAAATGAATTCCTAGCATACTGATCCGGGGAGAAGATGTTAAAGGAAAGCTAGAGGCAAGAAAATTAGCAGACTACTAATCTAATAAACTTTCTCCAATATTCTTAATAGCTTTCCTTTCCCCCAGAAGTTCCTATCCGTCTATAACAATCTTTTTAAGACTCCCAGTGAGTAAAGGATTCTCACTGTATCCAGGAAGGAATTGAACACAGAGTCAGGAACTCACCTCTGCAGTCAATAGAATTAACCATTATTAGAGGAAAAATAAAAAGAGTGTTGCTCTCAGGATCAGGGAGGAGTTAAATGTTAAATGTTGTGATTAAGAAAAAATCATTTTCCCTAAATGACTAGAGGTCATAGACCCTGTTTTGTACATCTTTGCTTCTCAAATAGTTCATTGCATATAGTAGACACTCAATAAATATGTAGTTAATGAATGAAAAAAAAAAAGCCTAAAGAGACAAAGTCATATAATTAGATTTACAGATCATACCAGATAGAGATACCATCTGGGAACTATTTCAGAACACCAGTGACAATTAAGAAATTGCACCAAGGGGATGGAAAAGGGACTAGCAACATGGGCAGGAAATGACAAAATAAGATCTAGTCTTGAACAATGACAGGAAATTCACCTGGGGTGAAGTAATTGAAAACACAGATACTCAGCTCAGAGAAGTCATATGGAAAGCTAGAATGTTGATAAGGGACTATGGGAGTCTAAGTAGCAAATTGGATAAGAGATTAGACCAAGACATGGTTGCAGAAACTAAACCCCAGTGTGCTTTGAAATTCCATTTTACAGATTTTCACTTGTCCTATATAATAGCTGCATTACTCTTGTACAGGTATTCCATAAAGTTGGAGTTTAATAAATGTATAGTGGAATGGTGCACCACGGGGACTAATGAAAGTCCAGTGACATTGTTTAAAAAATGGAGGGGAGGGATATTCTGAGATGAAGACACCTTCAATGAATACTTCACAGACATATGTGCATGTTAAAGAAGAATAGCAGTTTATGAAAGGCTAAGAGAAAGAACTCATCTGGTCAGGAATTCCTTACTAGGGGTCACATAGTTATATACTGCACATATATATATATATATACATATATATATACATATATATGATAAATCACATCTTAAAAAGTGATGAGAATTTATTAACTTCCCTGGTTTTGCACTGAGAATAACTGGGCCATTGTTTGAAAGATAAGGTACAGAGAGGGTACAACCAAATGGCTTCAGACACAAAGAAAATAAAGTTGTTAAAGGTTTGGACCTGGAAAGTACTGTAGAGATATCCTACTCTATGTTTCTATGTAGAAATGTACTCTACATTGTAAAATGTATATTTTACAAAGAATCATAAGATTAATGATTCAGAGCTGGAAAAGACCTGATAGACCATTTAATTCAACCCATCTCACTTTACAGATGAGAAATCTGAGGCAAGGTAAATGACTTCCCTATGCTCAAAGACATTTTAAGTGATTTAGGTCCACATCCTTCAATGCCAAATTCAGCTCACTTCCCAAGCTATTACACAGCTTTTCAAAGTAGGAAGATAAATGACTTGCTAATGGCCACATAGTCAATAACTGACAGAAACATGATTAGGGCAGCTACGTGGGGCAGTGGATAGAATGCTGGATCTAGGGTGAGGAAGACCCAAGTTTAAATCTGCCTTTAGAAATTTATTGTGAGTGAGACCCTATAGATTTCACTTAACCTTGTTTATCTCAGTTTTCTCATCTGTAAAATGGGGATTAAGAAAAACACCTATTTCTTATGGTTGTTGTGAAAATCAAATGAGACAATAATTGTAAATCACTTAGTGTCTGGCACATAGTAAATGTCATATAAATTATTACTATTACTATTATTAAGTTTTTCATTAATATTATTAAAACCCAGGTCCTGTGACTTTTTATCTATTGCTCTTTCTAGGTAAGGGATAAAGTCAGTCAGCCACTTTCAAAGGAAAATCTGTCCACAACCTATACGATTCCGTTTAAGGAGAAGGTCAAGCAGAGGTCCTACAGGTCAAAATGGCAGGCTCCAGATATAGTCATTGAAAAGAAAGGGGAAAAATCCTTTGATAGAAAAAGGAAGTTTGCATTTACAGACACTTATTATTCATTTTCCTATTATTCCCTTTATGCCATACTGCTTTTTTATATTCTAAGAGATGCTCTAACCCAGTGAGTAGAATTTTCAACATTTTAGTTCATTTCTGTTAAATATCTGAATTCTTTTGCTGTTGAGGGCAATAATCTCTCTGATTCTTCTTGTGATCAATCTCCTGCATTTATAAGTATAACCAAGATGAAGAGCATACATATGTGACAAAAACCCTGTCTCACTTTGGTCTTATCAATGACTCTTGAAGTATTTGTTCCTGATACATAGAATATACTTAATAAATAGCTAATTAATTGATTGTTTGGCATAGGGATTTTCTCCCTTCTGTGTAAAATAAAGCTAATTAAATAATCTGAAGATTTGATTTTTTAATCATGTTTATTTTATTTTATCTTACTTATTCTCCTTTTTAATTGAAGTCATGCTATTCTTGATTAGTTGTTTTGAATCATGTCCAACTCTTTGTGACTCCTTTTAGCGTTCTCTTGGAAAATAAACTGCTATGATGGAAAGAGTAAAGCATTAGGGGTCAGAAGAGACCTGGATTTTAGTCCTGCTTCTGATTCTGAGTCATCAAAGTGAAGTTGCCTAATTTTTCTGAATCTCGTTTATCCTAACTGTAAAATTATAATAATAATTCTAGTACTTACATCAGGGGTTTGATATGGAAGAAAGGTGAAATAATATGCATAAAGTGTTTTATAGAATGTCCAGAGTGAGGGAGTTGGGACTTGGCACATCATCTCTTTCTTTTGACTTACCATTTCTTCTTGAAATGTTTCTTCCCATTCTCCTTGTCCATTGGATTCATATCTCTCCTTCAAGTTCCATTTCAAATTCTTCTTTCTTGATATCTTCTTGTGGTATTCAAACCCATAATTCTCTCTTCCCATTCTCCATCTCATCATAAAGGTATTGTCTATGGAATTTTTTACTGCAAATGAGACTTAGATTGGAACTCTTTCATAATACCAGGGAAGGGAAGAAAATGAGAGCCTGAAGCACCCAAGAGGCATGGTAGAGGTCAAGAAGGTTTCCCCAACATGGGTATTTTAAACCCTATAATTTTCTCTAGTTTTCTTCCCCAACTATAATCAGTATGCATACCAACAGTTCAGCATTGAATATGGAGCTTCAAAAAATTAACACTTTATTGTCTATTCTGTTCATTAGGCAATTGATATAGTGATAATTGATATAGTGTTGGTGACAGAGCTTTTTCGTTTTTGAACTTTGCATGTATTTTTACACATGTTATCTGCCTAATTGGATTGTAAGAGGCTTGAAATCAGGAAGTCTGTCTTAGATTCTCTTATATCTATCACAGATGCTTGAATCCACAGAATCATTAGGACTTTGTCCTAACTGTGGGAACTATAGTCTTAAGCCCCTCTTAGAACAGTAAAAGGAGTTCTGGGTCTTAAAGTCACTTGGAGTAACTAATTTGGTCTCTGATAATTGCTACCACTTTGAAATTCTATTTGGCTGAGCCTCTGCTATGATCCCAGAAACCTCATCATTCTGCAAGATCACATCAGTCTTGCATCAGCACCCTCTGTCCCTGGGACCCTTTCAAAAGGATGTTGGAGTAGAAAACTCCCAGAAACTCCATTTAAAGAGGATGTCCAGTAACCATCTCATTCCCCTCTCTCTGTGCTCCTTTGGACCCTTTATCATACCCCTCCACAAGTACCTTTTCTCCTTATCTTTCAGCTTCCTTTCATGTGTTGCTTTTCCCTGTTGAATTAAAGCTCCTTGAAGGAAACGAGTGGCTTTCTTTTTGGTATTTGTATTACCAATACTCGGCACAGTGCCTGGCACATAGTAAGTGCTTAATAAATATTTATTTACTGATTGACTGACTATTGGAAAGAGAATTGTATTTGGGGTTAAAGAACCAGGCCCCCTGCTTTGTATCTATGTGAGTTTGGCCATCCTTTTACTTCTCTGGAACTCAACATCTTCATGTTTAAAACAATAGGATTAAACTGGTGCTACCTTTAAATTCTAAATCTCTGATTCTAAGATTTTGATTCAGCCAATTTACTTTAACTTGTTTGACTTTGGACACTTCACGCCACTCCTGCCATAAACTCCTACATACTCCAAATGCACATCCTCTCCCTCTATATCATTCTTTCTTTATGATCTCTAAGGTCTGTGGTTGCTTTTTAGTCTTGTCTACCTCTTTTTGGAGTTTTCTTGGCAAAGATATTGGGAGTGGTTTGTTATTTCCTTTTCAAGTTCATTTTGCAGATGAGGAAACTGAAGCAAAAAAAATTAAGTGAATTATCCAGAGTCATACAGCTAGTAAGTGTCCAGATTTGAACTCAGGAAGATGAGTCTTCTTTATTTCAGGTCTATCCTGGGCATCCTAGGTGCCCTAAGGATTACTACAACTCTAAACTCTATGAACCTGTTTTATAAGATAACCTGGAGATAGCAGGTGGACTTGACAATCAAAATACAACAATGATTCAGCTCATGGAACTTGGCATATGTAATCAAACACTGTTGACTAAAGGGGTCAAATCACTAGAAAATAGTTCCATTGGACAATTCCTTTAAAAGGCCACAACATGTGTTCTGAAAACCTGATGATCACTTGAAAGTCTTTCAGGTGACCTCTGGGCTAGGATTTATTTTATAGGATTTATTAGGATCTATTTTAGGATTATTTTGTTATTGGAAATGTTTATATAGAAAGGTATACTTGCAACTTAGTGACTTCAGTGATCTTTATTTGGTGATGGGGGTGGATGTTAGGGAGAGGAAAGAAACCAGGAGGAATACAAATGTTTTTTTGGAAGACTTTTGTAGCGAAAAGTAAATAGTGCAGTAGCCATTGTGCTGGATCTGGAGTCAGGAAAAAGTGAGTGTCTATAGATTTGGGCACTAACAAATTCTATAGATTTGGGCACTAACAAATATTTATGAATAGAAACAGAATAAAATGAAAACAAAATAAAAATTAAAGAACAAGAAAACAATTTTCACAGAGATTATGTTAATGTAAAGGAAAACAACTGGAAAAACTACAAAATACTGATCAATAATCATTTGGGCCATCTGTTAAACTATTTTGCATATATATATTTGCTTATATTTATACATTTTGCATATATATAGTTTTACTTGAATTTGTAAGTGCATATGTTGCTTTAATTATATTTAGTTGTTGCAACAGAGGGCATGGGCATAAGTGGCTGATAATTGAGATTAAAAAAGGGGGAGATTTAAAAAGCATCAAATCATGCAAAGATGAAAACAAAAATTAGTTCAAGAAGATATCCCAAAGTGCAATTTTGTTACTACCTTATTAAATAAATAATTTTTAAATGCAGTAGCTAAAATATGCATTCATATTAATTTCTTATATATGTATGCATTGTAATGCTCCCATTTGATTATTGCTGTTGTTACTATTCAATTGTTTCAGTCCTGCTGACTCATTATGAACTCTTTGGGGTTTTTTTTGGTACAGATACTGAACTGGTTTGTTGTTTCTTTCTCCTGCTTATTTTATAGATGAGGAAACTGAAGTAAACAGTTAAGTGACTTGCCCACGTTCATCCAACAAATAAGCATTTAAGGAATGAACTCCAGAAGATAAGTCTTCCTGATTCCAGGCTCACCACTCTATTCATTATATGACCTAGCCATCCTCTGATGATTTAGTTCATAATAAAAAAAGAAAATATAACATTTTAAAAAGTCATAACTGAGACAAAAGGATATAACTATTTGGGAGCAGCATAGCAAAAGAAAAATTTTGTCAGATACCAGAAAAAAATATTTTAACATTTGGAAGACATGAGGAGAGAGGACAAAGTTTTGTTGCTTGATTTGTTGGGATCTTTATCAACAGATTGGACTTTAAACATTTGATGAGAAAGAAGTAAGCAGAACCAGAACAATTTTTATAAACTTAATTGTCTAAAGGAAAATGGCATTGAAAAGCATAAAAGTTTTGATCAGAGCAATGACCATCTGTGACTTCCAAGGATAGTGAAATATACCCCCTCCCTCACTCTCAAGAGGTAGTCTAGTATTACAGGTGAAGAAAGATGCATACATATGTTGTCACACCTGGCCAATGTTTTGGTTGTTCTCCTGAACTGTACTTCTTTGTTATAAGGAAGGGTCAAATCTAACCATTTCGGAGAGCAATCTGGAATTATGCCCACAGAGTTATTAAGCTACCTATACTCTTTGAACAGCAATCCCACTACTTGGTCTATTTCTGAAGATAATTAGGGGAAAAGGAAAAGAATTTCTATTTTCTAAAATATTTAGAGCAACTCTTTGTGGTGGCAAAGAACTGGAAATTGTAAGGATGCCCACCATTTAGGGAATGGCTGAACAAGTTGTGGTATATGATTGTGATTGAATAATACTCTACTATGAAAAATGATGAGCTCAATTATTTTTAGAAAATATGGTAAGATTTGCACAAAGTATTAAAGAATGAAATGAACAGAACTGAGAGAACATTGTATCAACAACATTTTTAAAGAATGACTTTGAATGAATAAGTTATTTTGGCTTTTATAAATACTTGAATTAACTATGAAACTTAGCTTCTTAAACTGTGGTTTGTGATCCCGCATGGGATCTCATAACTGAATGTGGTAGTGGGAGGGGTCAAAAATTATAATTTATTATCAGCAAAT
Organism: Sarcophilus harrisii; assembly: GCF_902635505.1. NCBI lineage: Eukaryota > Metazoa > Chordata > Mammalia > Dasyuromorphia > Dasyuridae > Sarcophilus > Sarcophilus harrisii. The sequence goes on from NC_045428.1 coordinate 523,024,925, forward strand.
GTTTGATTTGTATACCTATTTTATATACATATATACCTAGGGTCCAGTAAAAAATTATCAAGCAAACAGGGGAAAAGTTTGAATAGAAAAAGTTTAAAAAGCCTTGCATAATGGATTATGAAGAAAGATACTAATTGCATCTGGATAAAGAATTGATAAATACAAGGATATATAGACTAATTTTACATTTATATGTAAATACCTATTTGTGTCTAAAGGTAGCTATCTCTAAGGGTGGGGAATGGGAAGGAGGAAAGGGGGAAAAAAGAAATTTACATGATTTTTTTTTATATTTGAAAGGAATAGCAAGTCATACAAAGTAGATTTGCTATTTTGTGTGCAATCATCATTTTTATTGTACTATGCTATGGAAATGCAAGTTTTATTCCATAAATTAAAAACAAAATAAAAAACAATGAGAATTCAGAATGAAAAGAGGTGTCATTAGGATGGAATAGCAATATTTAAAAAAAAACAATAAAGCAATTTTTTTAAACCACACATTAAATGACATTCAAAAACAATAACTGTTATTTGACTTTGTGGGGCAATAGTGTCAAGCTCAAAAAGAAGTTGAAGCTGGAATAAGAATAGGCAATGAGGAAGCCAAATTATCACTCTTTGCCGATGACATGATGGTATACTTAGAGAACCCCAGAGATTCTGCTAAAAAGTTATTAGAAATAATCCACAACTTTAGCAAAGTTGCTAAATGCATGTGTTATAAAATAAACCCACATAAGTCATCAGCATTCTTATATATCATAAAAAACCAACAGTCAGAGTTACAAAGAGAAATTCCATTTAAAGTAACTACTGATAGTATAAAATACTTAGGGAATCTATCTCCAAGGGAAAATCAGAAACTTTAGAGCAAAATTAAAACTTTTCACACAAATTAAGTCTGATCTAACCAATTAAAAATTAAATGCCGGATAGGGCTAAAAAATATAATAAAAGATACAATAACCAAACTAATCATTTATTTAGGCTATACCAACAGACTCCCCAAAACTATTTTAATGACCAGAAAAAAATAACAAAAAGTTCATATGGAAAACAAAAGGTCAAGAATTTAAGGAATTAATGAAAAAAAACAAATGATGGTGGCTTAGCTGTACCAGACCTAAAAACTTACTATAGAGAAGACCAAAACACGGCAAAGAATAGATTAGGATCAGTGGAATAGATTAGGTTCAAGGGATAAAACAGTCAACAAATATAGAACCGTCTTGAAAACCCAAAGACCCAGCTTTGGGAAAGAACTTACTGGAAAAAAATTGCTGGGAAAATTCAATATGGCAGAAACTAGGATTGATCCATACTTAACGCCCAAACCAAGATAAGGTCAAAATGGGTTCATGACCAGGCATAAAGAATGAAATTATTAATAAATTAGAGGAAATAATTTTACCCTCAACCTGGAAGGGAAGGTTTTATGACCAAAGCAGAACTAGAGATCAATGATCAAAAATAGAAAATTTGATTATACCAAACTGAAAAGTTTTGTACAAACAAAACAATGCAGACAAGATTAGAAGGAAGAATAAACTGGGAAAATATTTTTACAGTCAAAGGTTCTGATAAAGGCCCATTTCCAAAATATATAGAGAATTAACTCAATTTATAAAAATCGTTTTCTCCAATTGAAAAAATGGTCAAAGGATATGAAAACAATTCTAGATGAAGAAATTGAAACTATTTCTAGTCATATGAAAAGATGCTCCAAGTCATTATTAATCAGAGAAATGCAAGAAGACAACCTAAGATACACTCACACCGTCGATTGGCAAGATGACAGGAAAAATAATATATTGTTGAGGGGATGGGAAAACTGGGACATTGAATTGTTGGTGGAGTTGTGAACAATCCAACCATTTTGGAGAGTAGTTTGGAACTATGCCGGTTTCAAACTGTGCATACCCTTTGATCCAGCAGGTTACTACGGGATTATATCCCAAAGAGATTATAAAAAGGAAAGGGACCTGTATGTGCACGAATGTTTGTGGCAGCCCTTTTGTACTGGCTAGAAACTGAAACTGAATGGATGTCCATCAGTTGGGAAATTTTGAATAAATTGTGGTATATGAAAATTATGGAATATTACTGTTCTGTAAGAAATGACCAACAGGATGATTTCAGAAATGGGGAACTTACAAACATTTAATGAAATGGAGGACCAGGAGATCATTATATACTTCAAAACAAACAATGATGACCAGTTCTGATGGATCAGGCCATCCTCAGCAAAGATCAAACCAAATATTTCAATGGAGCAGTAATGAACGATTATACCCAGAAAAAGAACCTGGGAGATGACTAAAACCATTAATTTGAATTCTAACCCATAAGCACACCTGATCTTTGATTTCCTTCACAAGTAATTGTACAATAATTAGAGTCTGATTCTTTTTGTACACAAAATAATGTTTTGGTCATGTATATTTTATTGTGTATCTAAGTTATATTTTAATATATTTAAATCTACTGGTCATCCTGCCATTTAGGGAGGGGGGGTAAGAGGTGAAAAATTGGAACAAGAGGTTTGGCAATTGTTAATGCTGTAAAGTTACCCATGTATATATCCTGTAAATAAAAGGCTATTAAATAAAAAAAAAAAAAAGAAGAAGTTGAAGCCACTAATCAATATATAAGGGACCCTACAGACTACATATTGACAGTTTTAAAATATAATATTATCTGTTTTATTGCATTTTTATTTCATTAAATATTTCCCAATTGCATTTAAATTTGGTTTGGCCATGCTCAGGAGTGTTACGGGCTTCATATACCAAGTGTCTGACAAGTCTCATATACAGGGACATAGTGTCTGCTAGAATATTCTGCAGGCTTTCATTGTTTTCTTAAATAATAGAATTGTTCACCTCATTTTTGTTTTCTTCCTAATGGAGAAACACTATACTGTTGAATCAAATAGTGTGTATCTATCTCCTAATATATAACAGGTCCCTGGAAATAAAGATAATTTTCTCCTTTGGATCACATGAAACATTCACTACTATAAAAATAATTAACTGTCCAAAGGTTGTGAGATGCAATGAGTTCTACCAATCTGACATGTGTAGCCTAAGAGTTGAAAGGTATATGCAGCAGGGAAAACATTGAAACAATGCCCCATCCTTGTCTTTTCATTTTGAAAAAGAAATTAAACAACATGTTCAAATGTTTTTCCATGAAAATGTAAGCAAACTTTTAGGGGGCTAAGAGCCCTATTTGTGAAATAGTGATGGGGCACAGGGGAGATGTGTATGGAAAGAAAAAATGTATTCAATTTACTCTTTACAGTGGCAAGCAGAACTATATGGGCTAAAAGGGAAAGAAAAGTATTTAGATACATGAGTAGGTAATGGGCCATGTTAGAGAATATGGTTGGAAGTAGCAGAAAATGGACAAATTCTGAAACGATTCTTCTTTGGTGTTCCTTTCACTTTTTCCCAATACTCTTTTGGTACTACCTTGTCACCCAATGTCCTGAAGAAAATGCTATACCAATACAAACCTCCACTGGGATGCCTTACCTGTACCATATTCTCCTGCTATTTGGCTCTGGTTCTTTCAGTCAAAACTAACCTGTTCATTGAATCTTTCACCTCAGATTCTGATCTTGGGGTCTGGCTAAATTAAATTAATCCAACATATTCCCAGATATTTGAATGGATGTAAGATCGAAGGAATGAATGAAAAAGCACTTAATTAGTACACATACTATGTGCCAACCACGGAATTAAGTTTCAGAGATAAAAATACAGAATTGATATTCTAATACAGGGAATAAAAAAATAAGGGAGGGAAGTCTGGGGAGGAGAATCTTGATCCAATAATTTACAGGGATGATGAATAGGATCACAGAGGAATAGACTGATATTCCCATCTCTTTCAGGAAAAATGGTATAGTTGCTTTGATCATGTTTCCAGAACTGGAGAAACAGGGTAGAAAGGATATAATTGTGGGGGCAAGGTGATTAGAAATATTTAATCAGATAACCAGGTCATAGATGAGAGGATATTTGAATGTTAACACAAATAATGATTTCTGAAATGAGTTTTCTGTCATCTTATTTTAGAGAGGTTGATAATTTGGGTCAGGGAATTTTTCTCCTATTCCTTAAATCACATTAAGTGAAAAAGTCACCCAATTTGTCTCTGTGTAGGAAGAGAGAACTATTTGGTTGTATGTTGTTCTTTAATTTATAACTTTCCTCCAATCAGCCTTTCTCATGCACCCAGTAAAGAGTTAACTTTTTTTTCCCCAGTGAGTCAACAAAGGTTACACCAAAGTGCATAAAAATAGCAGGACTTGGGATGTGCATCTGTTTAAAAGCTGCTGTTATATGCTGTTAGGACTAGAGAACATTTCTGCCTCATAGATTAAATTGTTTAATTCAGGGTAAAGGTAGAATGGGACTTTTTAAAACTGAGGCTTTAAGGCTAAGGCTCACTTTTCTCATCTATTCTGTAATATTTCTCTAAGCCTCATCTTCCCAAAGATTTTTCACACACCTGGAGGACTTCACTTGTTCTGTTGCTGTTGACTGGGAAGAAAGAACAGTTCACTGTTCACTGTGGCTTTACACCACAGTGAGCTTTGGGTGGGGTGGGGGGGCAGTTTTAAGGGTTTTTGGTTTCAAATTGTCAGAGTGCCAAGACATTTAGGAGATATTGACCTAAGGAATCCATTTCCAAAATAGAAGAAAAGCCAAAACACGGAGAGGGAAACGGTGTAAATTAAGAAGCTGTAATCCTGAAGCAACAAACAAAACTAAAGCCAGAAACAAAGATGAATCCAGAGTAGGCAAAACAGCCAGAATGAATGGGAAAGCCAGGCTCATTGAACTGGCAAAGGACAAGGAAATGCATCCTTCCAGAGGGAAAATCTCCTCTCAAAATAAAGTATAGGTTATACCACACCTATGGGACTTGGATGCAAAAGGTTACCTTGACGTTTTTGAACTACATGGCATCCTGTTCATGATCCTATGCACTGCAAAAGTTTGAACTTTCTTTCTAATACCATAATCAGTAGTAATACTAATAACTAATATTTATAAAGTTCTTTAAGTTTTGCTATGCTCTTTAACAGGGCAGCTAGGTCATGCAGGGATTAGAACTCTGGGCTTGGAAAATTGCAAGATTTATCTTCCCTACTTAAAAATCTGGGTATAGATGCTTACTAGCCAGCTGTGTGATTCTGGTCAAGTCACAACCCTGTTTATCTCAGTTTCCTCATCTGTAAAATGAGCTGGAGACAGGGATGGCTAACTACCACAATAGCTTTACTAAGAGAACCCAAATAGGATCACAAAAAGTCAGACACAACTGAAAAGACGTAAAACCAAATGATGCTTTAACATTATTTCTCAAATCTTTCAACAACCGTGTGATAGAGGTAGTATAGCAGTAATTGCCCAATTTTAGATGAGAAAACAGACTCAAAGAAACAATAACTACTCCATGACAGCAGAGGTAGTGTCTTAGAAAAGTTCCTGCTCCTATTCCACTTAATTAGAACTGTAGCTTATATTGATATAATGCTTGACAGATTCAAAAATGGGGCAGCAAGGTGGTACAATGCATAGAGTGCCAGACCTGGAGTCAGAAAGATGCATTGAATTCAAACCTGGCCTCAGACACTTCCTAGCTATGTGACCCTGGACAAGTTACTTAAATCTGTTTGACTTACTTTTCTTACCTGCAAAATGAGCTGGAGAAGGAAATGGTAAATTTTCCAGTATCCTTACGAAGAAAAGCCCAAGTGAATTCACAGAGAAAGTTGGATGCCCTATTAAGAACTTTAGAGAGTATAGGAATAGAGGAAACATTTCTTGAAATGATAAATAGTATCTAGCTAAAACTATCAGCAAGCACTATTTGTAATGGGGAGAAGCTACAAGTCTTTTCAATAAGATTGGGGTGAATTAAGAATGCCCATTATCACCACTATTATTCAGTATTATCCTATAAGTTTTAACATTAGCAATAAGAAAAGAAAAAGAAATCAAGGGAATTAAAATAGTCAATGAGGAAACAAAACTATCGCTCTTTGCAGTTGATATAGTATACTTAGAAAACCCTTAGAGTATCAACTAAAAATTACTTGAAATAATTAACAACTTTAATGAATTTAAAGAATATAAGATAAACCCACACAAATCATCACCATATCTTGTATGTTTTTTATCTGTTTCTTCTTTCACACCTTTGAGTAATATGAAATATGCTTACAAGATAGCACATGTATAATCTATATCAAACTGCCTACCATCTTCAGAAGAGGGGAAGGAAGGGGGAGAAAAATTTGGAATTCAAAATCTTGTAAAAATTAAATGCTATTAATTGTCTCAACATATAACTGGAAAAAAATAAAATACTATTTTAAAAGAATTCAACATGACTGAAATGACTAACAATAAAATTTACCCAAATGTATTTTATATAGTATCTCATTTCCATTCCACAACAATAACTCTGAAGTTTTATCGTTTCCATTTTCTAGATGGAAAATGAAAGGCCCTGAGAGGTGAGATTTGCCTTGTCGTACTGTTACTAAGACCCAGAATCAGGATTGGAATCCAGGTATTTCAACATGAAGTTAGGTTTTTTGAGTTTTTTACATTACAACTACTGGTTACTTTCTAACTTGCAGGAGATTAACTGTATCCTTACTTGCTTTCTGTGCAATTGGTATTTACACCTGCATCTACCAGACAACCTGCTAGAGTAAGTTCTCATTGCTCAACTGGTAAATAGCTAGGTATTTTGTTTACTTAGAATTCAACAGATTTAATTATTAGGATCCTTATGACAGATTCCTAAGTCAGGGTAAGGTTGCAGTCAATATAAAACAGATACAGATCAGGAAGACCTAACTTCATATCCAGCTTCAGGCTTACTAGCTATGCAATTCTGGGCAGGTTACTAAAACTTTACCTCAGTTTCCTCAAAAGAGGATAACAAGAGCATCTAATTCCTGGTGTTTTTGTTGAGATAAATAAGATTTTGTAAATAGTATTTTATCTTTTCTAACTACATGTAAATATACTTTTCAAAATCCAGTTTTTATAAAAATTTGAGTCTCAAAATTTTCTCCTCCTTCTCTTCCATCTTCCCTCTCCAAGAAGACAAAGCAAACCTAACCATATGCAATCATTTAAACATATTTCCATATTAATCATGCTGTAAGAGGAGAAAAAAAGGAAAAGCCACAAAAAAGTGATATTAGTATATTTAAATAAGTATTCAGACTCCATTGGTCTTTCTCTGGAAATGATAGTATTTTCTATCATGAATCTTTTGAAATTTTCTTGAATCATTGCATTGCCAAAAAAAGCTAAGTCAATCATAGTTGATCATTGTATAATATTTCTGTTACTATGTATGATGTTCTCTTTGTTCTGCTCACTTCGTTCAGCATCTGTTCATGTAAATCTTTCCAGGTTTTTCTGAATTCTGCCTGCTCATCATTTCTTAAAGTATTCCATTACATTCATATAACAAAACTTGTTTAGCCATTCCCCAATTGATGGGCATTCCTTCAATTTTCCAATTTTATGTCATCACAAAAAGAACTGCTATATATTGAACATGTAGGTTCTTTTCTCCTTTTTATGATCTCTTTAGGATACAGATCTAGTAGTGGTATTGCTGGATTAAAGGCTATTCATAGTTTGATTGCCCTTTAGGCATAGTTCCAAATTTTCTCCAGAATGGTTGCATCAGTTCACAAATCCACCAACAATTTATTAGTATCCCTAATTTTCCCACATTTCCAAAATTTATCATTTGTCTTTTCTGTAATATTGACCAATATAATAGTTGAGGTGATATCTCAGAGTTGTTTTGATTTTATTTCTCATTTATAGTGATTTAGAGCATTTTTTCACATGCCTATCATTAGCTTGAATTTCTTCATCTGAAAACTGCCTATTCATATCTTTTGACTCTCAATTGGAAATGACTTGATTTCTTATAGATTTCCCTCAGTTCTCTATTTATTGAAGAAATTAGGCCTTCAGAAATACTTGCCGTAAAAAATTTTCACATCTTTTTGCTTTCCTTTTTATCTTGGTTGTTTTGGTTTTGCTTGTGCAAAAACTTTTTAATTTAATATAATCAAAATTATCCATTTTACATTTCAAAAGGTTCTTTGTCTTTTGTTTGGTCATAAATCCTTTCCTTCTCCATAGATCTGACAAGGAAACTAACTATTCCTTGCTCTCTTAATTTGCTCATGGTATTATACTTCATGTCTAAATCATAAGATCCATTTTGACCTTATCTTGATATGCAATGAGAGATATTGGTCCATGCCTAGTTTATGTCATATTATTTTTTAGCTTTTCCAGGAGTTTTTGTCAAATAGTGAGTTCTTATCCCAGAAGTTGGAATCTTTGGGTTTATCAAACAGTAGATGATTATAACCATTTATTCCTCTATCTTGTATATCTAATTGTTCTACTGATCCACCACTCCTTAACAATTATAAAATAGTTTTGATGCTTTCTGCTTTCTAATATAGTTTTAGATCTGGGATGGCTAGACTATCTTCTTTTGCATTTTTCTTTAATTTGCTCTTTTTCAGATGAATCTTATTATTTTTTCTAGCTTCATAAAAATTTTTTTGGTTCTTTTATTGGTATGACACTAAGTAAGTAAATTAATTTAAATAGAATTGTCACTTTTATTACATTAACTTAGCCTATCTGTGAGCAATTGATATTTTTCTAATTGTTTAAATCAGATATTATTTGGGTAAAAAGTGTAATTGTCTACATATAGTTCCTTTTCTCTTGGCAAGCAGACTCAATTATTTTTAATTTTATATACTTATTTCAAATGGAATTTTTCTTTCTAATTCTTCTTGCTGTTTTGTTGGTAATTTTTAGAAATACTAATGATTTATGTGGGCTTATTTTGTAGTCTGCAACTTTGCTAAAATTGTTAGTTATTTCTTGTAGTTTTTAATTGATTTTCTAACTATAGATAGCATCATATCATCAGCAAAGAATGATAATTTTATTTTGTCATTAACTCCTTCAATTTCTTTTTCATCTCTTATTGCTAAAATTAGCATTTACAAGACAATATTGAATAATATAATAGTGATAATGTGCAACCTTGTTTCATTTCTGATTTTATTAGGAAATCTTCTGGTTTATGCTCATTGTACATAATGATTAGTGATGGATTTAAAGAGATACTGCTAATCATTTTAAGGAAAATTATGTTTATTCCTATGCTGGCTAGTGTTTTCAATAGGGATGGATGCTATATTTTGTCAAAAGTTTTTCTGCATCTATGATTTAATAATATGATTTTTGTTGGTCTTTTATTAATATGGTCAATTATGCTAATAGCTTTTCTAATTTTGAACCAGCCCTCCATTCCTGGTGTAAATCCTACCTAGTCAAAGTATATTATCCATATTATGATAAATTTGCTGTAATGTAATATAATATAATAATATTTTAATGAGGTAATGTGGGGCAAATGGGATTAAGTGACTTGTCTAGGGTCACACAGCTAGTAGTCTGAGACTGAATTTAAACTCAGGGTTTCCTGACTTCTGTATCTGTGCTCTATTCATTATGTCATCTAGCTGCCCTACATCAATTATCAACACTATATTTGTGTCATAAAAGGAATTTGGTAGATCTCCTTCTTTGCCTATTTTTCCCAAATAGTTTATACAGTATTGGAATTAATTATTCTTTAAATATTTAGTAGAATTCACTTGTAAATGCATCTGGGTCTGGAGATTTTTTTAGAGTGCTCATTGATAGCTTGTTCAATTTATTTTTTCCTCTTCTGTTAATCTGAGCAATATATTTTTGGGGGTAAAAATTCATTCACTTCCCTTAGATTGTAAGATTTATTGGCATACAATTAGAAAAGTAGTTCCTAAGTGTTGCTTTAATTTCCTCTTCATGAGTGGTGAATTCACCCTTTTTATTTTTGATATTGGTGATTTGATTTTCTTCTTTTTTAAAATCAAATTAACCAATAGTTTATCTATGTTATTGTTTTTCTCATAAAATCAGATCTTAATTATATTTATTGGTTCAATTATTTTCTTATTTTTAATTTTACTAATCTGTCTCAATTTTTCACAAATTCTGATCTAATATTTAGTTGGAGATTTTCATTTGTTCTTTTTCTAGCTTTTTCAATGATATAAACAGTTAATTGATCTGCTCTTTCTCTATGTTATTCACATAAGTATTTAGAAATATAAAACTTCCCCTAAGTACTGCTATGGTTGCATCCCATAAATTTTGACATGTTCCTTCATAATTGTCATTCACTTTGATGAAATGATTGATTGTTTCTATGATTTGTTGTTTGGCTCACTCTTTTTTTAGGATTAGATTATTAAATTTCCAAACAACTTTAACCTCTTTCCATGGCCCTTTATAACATGTAATTTTTACTGTATCATGCTCTGAAAAGGATGAATTTACTATTTCTGCTTTTCTACATTCGAGTGTGAGGGTTTTATGCTCTAATACATGATCAGTTTTTGTCTTCTTAAATTTTTTCTTGTTTATTTTATGGTTAGGTTTATCTAGTTCTAAGAAGAGAAAGTTGAGGTCTCCCATTAGTATAGTTTTGCTGTCTATTTCATCCTGTAACTCATAGTCTCCTCTTAAGAATTTTGCTGCTATGCAACTTAGTATGTTGTTCAGTAATCTATGTTAGTTTATATATATATATATATATATATTTATTTATTTTTGTTTTGTTTAGATTCACAATTGCTACCTATGCTTTTTTTTTCTTACTTTAGATGCATAATAGATTCTGCTCCATCCTCTTACCCTTATACTGTGTGCGTCTCTTTGCTTTATATGTATTTCTTGTAAACAACATATTATAGGATTCTGGTTTTTAATCCTATCTGCTATTCACTTGTGCTTTATTCATTCCTTTCACATTCCCAGTTACCATTACTGTGTATTTTCCTCCACACTATTTCCACTCTTTATATGCTTTTCTCTCTTTTCACCCTACCCCTCCTCAACAGTGTTTTGGAAATATGAATTAATTAGCTAACCATTTGAGGCCCTTCATAACCCAAATTCAATTTAGTTTTCCAATACTATTGTATTTATTAGTCTTTATATACAGAAAGATACAGCCAAATTGGATGACTAACTATGACCCAATTATGCTCTGCCACATTTAAACTCGGCCTCTGCAAAGGCCTTCTTTTATTCCTTAAAACATAACTTTCTCTCATTTTCCACTTGCTGAAATCCTTATTTTTTTCAAGGTCTAACCCAAAACTTCTTAGAATGTGGGTCATGACTCATGTGCATTAGTATAATTCAATGGGGGGTCATGAAATTATGATTTCTAATTAGTAAATGTTTGATTTCTATACCTATTTTATATACCTATATGCCCAGGGTCACATAAAAATTTATTGGACTAAAAGAGATTTATAGTAGAAAAGTTTAAGACACCCTGGTTTAGTTTAGGTGTTACCTGCTCTTTGAATCTGGATTTGATCCCACATGTGCATCATCTTTAGTTCTTCAAACTTTGCTAGAGCATTTTTCTACATCTTTTGTCTCTACTACATTCTCCCTTGGATTTCCCAGAATGACAAAATTTGAAAGTTAGAATGTCATGTCCAACTTTCACAAATTCCCATCATAGCATACTCAGTGAGAGGGTCTCCAAACTTTGCTTGATGACCTCCAAAAAAGGAAATCCCACTTCCTCTCAACACATCCCATTTTACTTTTTTTAAAAAAAAAAAACTCTAATTATTGAAATGTTTTTCCCCCTGACATGTGGAACCTTCTCTGCAGTTTCCATTCATTATTCTAATTCTGTCTTTGTGACTGAACAGAATAAGTCGAATACCTTCTCTATTTGAAGGTCTTTCAAATGCTTGGAAATATTTTTCATATCCTCTTAACTTTTCTCCAGTCTAAACATGTCCATTTCCTTCAAATGATTCTCATGTAACATACACATAGGCCTTTCACTATCTTTATTGCTTTCCTCTGGATCTCTACATCTCATTGTTTTTCTTTAAAGACATGTAGTACATAGAACTGCACATAATACTCCAGATGCCATCTGATGAAGATAGAATTTGGTAGGACCATCATCTCCCTGCACCCTGCAAATATGTGTGTGTTAATATACCTGGTGATTGCATAAGCTTCTTGGACTGCCATATCACTCTGCTAAAATGTATATATACATATATATGTATGTATGTGTATGTATGATATTTGCATTCCACTAAAACACTAGATCTCTTTCAGAGCTACCTAACCATGCCTTTCCCATCTCGTGCTTGTGAAGTTATATATGTCTTGGATTGTCCACCATTATTTTGTAAACTCTTTAAGGATTGTCCTCCTCCTCTTCCTCCTCCTCCTTCTCCTCCTCTTCCTCCTCCTCCTCCTCCTTCCCTTACCTCCCCCCTCCCCAGGATAACAAGCAATCTGATATAGATTAAATATATGCTATCCTTTTAAATATATCTCTGTATCTGTCATGCTGTGAAAGAAAAATCAGACTCAAAGGGAAAAAACCCTGAGAAATAAAACAAACAAACAAACAAAAAGGCAAAAATACTATGCTTTGATCATGTTGTTATGGTGTACAATGTTCTCCTGGTTCAGCTCACTTCACTCAGCATCATTTCATATAGGTCTTTCCAAGCTTTTCCAAAATCAGTCTGCTCATCATTTCTTATACAACAATAATATTATATTACCTTCATATACCATAACTAATTCAATCATTCCTCAACTGATGAGGATGCTCTCAATTTCCAATATCTTGCCAATACAAAAAGAGCTGCTATAAACATTTTTGCACATGAATCCCACAATTTCTACCAAATTTCCTACAATCCATTCCCAGTTTTCTCTCCTTCTGGAAAGTAGGGATGGTATAGATGAATGAAAATAACCACAACAATAACAATGATGATAATGATGATGGGAAAATTAGGTTAGATCCAGATTATGAATGGCCTTGATTGCTAAGCTAACAGTCTATTTTGCTGCACATTTTATCCAAATAGCTAACAAACAGCTCCATCCACTAAGCTCGATTTCACTTACTCTTATCTTACTTTCTAATGATAGGTACTAGTGAGTAGTGAAAGGATCATTAGCTGGGGGTCAAGAAAGGGAAGGAGAAGCCAAGCCTAAAGATAGTCTGAAAACAGGATAATCAATCCTCAAATAATTGGCAGTTGTTTGTCAATGCACACCCCCATATTATAAATTTAAGGAAGATTTTTAATCCCAAATTTCAGTATTTCCAAAGTAAAGATATGATTACAAATTGGTGGTTTGGATAGTGGTTAAAAGGGGGGTATTTTGTAGACTACTCTCTAGACCTCTTGTAGATTATTATTATAATGGATAAAAACCTTTATGTCTCAAAATGGTCTGTATTTTATTCCTTTGTGTTTTTAGAAGAAAAGATGAAATGGATGTCCCAGCTTTAAATAAATGTAGTTAGATACTGTTTTTAACACAGGGCTTTGGAGAAGGAGTAATATTCAGTGCATTATACCCTGATCATTTCCATCTTTTAAGTTAGAAGAAATGGTAAGATTACACTGAGATTATAGTTATTATGGGGGAGGGAAGACAGATACCCTCAGTTTTATTAAATGAACACTCGAATTTGTATACATCTATAAAAATATGGGAGACTCTGAAGCAGAATTGTATTTTGAGGTTTTTGTTGGATCACAATTTTCATTGAACTCACAGTTACCACTGTTTGCTACCTCAAACCATCTTACCCCAGTTTTTAATCCGGCTCTAAAGTTTGTGGTAACAATGCACAAATACTTCTTTTTTTAATACCACTGCAGAAATCAACTTACATTGCTCTCATAAAAACTTTCAAGAGATTCTGACAGTCTGTAGGCTGAAGTGGGAGAAGAGGGATCACAGAGTGTGGAGGCAGAAGAGACTGGGCTACTTTGTACAGTATAGGGAAGGTTTCCCTGAGATGTAGAGTTTCCAGGGCAACAGCTTGATGTAATGGTTGTCATTTATACTGACACAGCTGCTAAGGATGTCTGAGGCAGTTCTATCAAGAGAAAGGATCACTATTCGGGGAGTGGAATTTGCCTATATTTGTTGGTATGACAAAGCACAGTAAGAGGAATAGGACAAGTTAAAAGGAGAGGCTGAGGTCAGGTAGAAAGAATCCAAGGTGTTTGATGCTGGATCTTCCTCCTGTTGTGGCAAGGCTGGGTATGAATGAGTGTCAATGTCAGTCTAGGAGAATGATTTAGTGCCCCAGAACATACATAGGATTCAGATTTGGGGAAGCAAGGAAAGATCAAAGTTATGGTTAGATTCAACTTGAAGCTGCCTGTATGAATTTGATCACATGGGCTTATTATGTACAATTATTTAAAACTATCCTATAGCAGGCCTTATATCTGCCATACAGAAGGGGCAACTCATACCCCAGAGAAAGAGAAGAGGGTGAATGATCACTTTATTTACTATAAGAATTTAGGTATTTGGTGTATTTCACAATTTGGTAATAATCACTCTACTTGATCCTTGTAGCTGAAGATTTATTCTATCCTGCTGTCAGACTAGTTTACTTATCTATTTAAGACATTAAAAAAAGTTGAGCATAAACAAGACATAAACAAAACATAATTCATTTTTGGTAATTAGTAGTAGTTAATACATTTCATACCTCTTTTTCTTTGATTTATTTTTTTCTCCCATCATTTCACTTGTTTTCTAATCCAGGAATGTCATCTTTGCTACAAGGGAGGCAAAGGTTTATGGAGTCCCAGCAGGGATGAAACAGATCAGATTTCTGCAATAAGTTTAGCACCACTATGGTGAGCCCCAGGGAGAGTATGTAGGGATGGATATAAGGGGATCAGGCTTCCTAAGTAAGGGAGAATTAGCACAGGTTGGAAAGTTTTGGTGTCAATCAGTCTAGCTCATGAGTGATCATTGTACTTTCAGCTTGGGTGAGATAAGAAGTTCTATTCTCAACAACAACAACAACTCAAAAAACAGCTACCCAAATAAACAAACCCTCTTTCCTTCATTGGTTGCTGGTTCCCCCAAAGGAACTCTCACCCCCTCCAATCTCTGCCACAATTATAGATTCTGTTTGGTATCTTGTTTTTGCACTACACAGGTGAAACAGAAATACGGATGACATCACCAGTGATGGAATGGAATGACCTTTCCAGCCAGAAGAAATACCAAGAAAAGCATTTAGAATATAATACTATACTTCACAGTCAAATTGTCAAAAAGTCAGGGCTTATTTCATAGATGTGATCTCACTGCCATAAAATATAAACCTTTTAAGATGTAAAAGAAGCCCAACAAGTTATTCCAGAATTTTCAATAATAATATTACAGCATGGAAAAGAACTTTATTTAGTTGTAATAGCTAATTAAAATAATTACTTCATGATCATAGTGAACTCTCCATTTTCAAGGAACCATTACAGTTAATTTATTCTTTGGCAGCACAGAGAGATAAGATTCACTATTATTTTTCTATAAGCAGTCCATAAAACTACCAAGTATCCTTATATTGACTCTCTTGTCACCACGATAGGTTCTCAAAGTTAGGCTGGCTATGTTTTGCCTTCTGATACCCTCAAGGGGCTGAGATTGACTTTCTTTAATACCATTGGTTCAAGACCTCATTGGTATGCTTCTGCCTAATATTATTAGTTAAGTATCTCTTAATCAGCCCTTCTTAAATAGTCTGTAGCAAAGGGTACTTACCAAAGGAGGTACTTAATAAAAGCAGCTGGTATAAAATTTCTTCTACCCCCATTATAACATGGTGGCACTTTCTCTAAGTGCATACAGAGACCAGGGAAAGTTGAGCTCAGACTTAAAGAGCTCATTTGACAAAGGGATAACATAGCCCATAGTTGCTGGAAGGCTTTTTATCCCATTCATGGGATGCTCAAGAAATTTTGCTTAATCCATAGTCTAGTCTTTTTACCAGACTCCTTACAGGAGTATTCCTGTACTCCTTACAGAATCAGTGATTCTTGGCTCCCAATGATGTAAAACATTGCCTCTAGTGAGCTAGTGATGTTACTTAGGATACTGATGAGAAGAAAAGTTCAACATACTTTGGACCCTTTGAAAATGGTAGGTCTTAACAGGATGATTTCAGAAAGGCCTGGAGAGACTTATACTAACTGATGCTGAGTGACACAAGCAGGGCCAGGAGATCATTATATACTTCAACCACAATACTATATGATGACCAATTCTGATGGACCTGGCCATCCTCAGCAATGAGATGAACCAAATCAGTTCCAGTGGAGCAGTAATGAACTGAACCAGCTACACCTAGCCAAAGAACTCTGGGAGATGACTAAGAACCATTACATTGAATTCCCAATCCCTCTATTTTTGCCCACCTGCATTTTTTATTTCCTTCACAGGCTAATTATACAATATTTCAGAGTCTGATTCTCTTTGTACAGCAAAATAACGGTTTGGTCATGTATACTTATTGTGTATCTAATTTATATTTTAATATATTTAACATCTACTGGTCATCCTGCCATCTGGGGGAGAGGGTGGGGGGAAGGAGGGGAAAAATTGGAACAAGAGGTTTGGCAATTGTCAATGCTGTAAAGTTACCCATACATATAACCTGTAAATAAAAGGCTATTAAAAGAAAAAAAAAGAAAATGGTAGCTCTTCTGGTTACAGGGATACTGTTGTAAGTGTAGTGTTGGAGTGTAGTATTGTAATGAGACTCAGAAAAGACTGAAACCATGGCCTCTCCTCCTTCCCTGGTAGTTTTTTTCCTAAGCCAATTCAGCTAGGAATCCATACTCATTGCAGTTTCTTAATTTCTCTTTCCTCTCAATTTGTTTGATAATTTATAATAAACCTTTGAGACATGGTCATATTTCCCAGCCTATCCCAACACTGATTCTTAGGCGATCACATTCTGGTCCAAGGTCCTTGGATTGATTGATTGGTTGAAATGGGTTCCCATCAGTTAAGGTATCAAAGCTAAAATAGCGTGGTTCAGTTGCAACCCCACCGCAATATAGCATGATCAGTCCATCTATTTGAGATAGTATACATTCACTCTGGTTGGTAGCTTAAGAATATGTCCAAGGCTACAATATTTGACAATTCCAAAGATTCTTCAGGAATAGTCACCTTCAAGAGGGCCTTTGTTGCTTTCTCTAATGGGATTTCTTCTACTGAATTGAAATCTATCTTCCTGAATCTCCCTTGTCCTATGATGCTCCAAAGAATAAGCTTCCTCACTCTTCCAAATATCATCCCTTTTAAATATTTGGAGATAACTATTTCTTCAAACGTGTCTTTTCCAACTTGGATGGCAGGACTCTGACAGAAACAGCCAATCACAGCAACCTCCTTTGTCCTTTTTTCCTCACAGCACTCATATGGAACACTTAATTGCTTTATCAGGAAAGGGACATCTCTGTGGATTACAGAGATTGCTTTAAAATATTTGTGCTTAGTTTGATGTAATTACAGTACCAAATTATTTATAATACTATCTAAATCAAACAGATGTGCAATACAAGAATTCCTGTTATGTAATTCCTAAGTTATAGTTAACTTTCCTATTACTATTGAGGGGTATATCATTCATCTACTTCACAGGTTTGCAACCCTAGTTTCATCCTCCACTCCTCACTATTTCTCACCCTCTCCCATATCCAATCTGTTGCCAAGACCTGTTGGCTTCACTTTTGCAATAGCTTTTCTTTATGTCCCCTTTTCTCCTCTGACTCTGTCAAAACCCTAGATCAAGCTCTCATCATTTCATGCTGGACTCTTGCAGTAGCCTGCTGCTGGGTCTGCCTCCCTCAAGTCTCTCCTCAGTTCATTCATCTTCCATTTAGTTTCAAAAGCAGCTGCACTTTCCCAAAGTACAGAATTTAAATATAGTATAATCAGCACAGAATGCAATGTTGATGCTATCAATTATTTGTTCAATACATTGTGTTTACTTCAACCCATGACTGTATTAACTTGATCAGGCACTCGTTCCATACTATTTCTTCACATCGATTTAGCAGCCAAGTCAAAACCCTAAGACATTTTACCTATAAACTACTGCTTACCCAGGATTTCTTTCTATTCCAGCCCCATACTTGTGCTATTTGTTTTGTTTTGTTTAATCAAAGTAGAAGAACTTTACATTTATCTCTTGTTGCCTTTGGCTGACATTCTAATCAAGAGCTTTTAAAATCTTGTTTCTTTCATCCAATATATCAGTTATATTTATTGGCTTCATGCTATAAGAGAATTTAATAAAAAACACATTTTATCCAGAACTCTAAAATCTCAGAATTAGAAAAGATCCCTAAGATCATGTAATCCATACCATATCTGAACAGGAGAGGTATATGCCCTCTGCTTGAAAATGTACAGTGATAAGATATATCATATCTACAAAGGCCACTCATTTTACATTGTCCAATTATCAATGTTAGGAATTTCACCTTACATTAAACTGATGGAAAGTTAAATAGGATAGAAGGAAGGAGAGAATCCTTGACATGATATTGACCATTTTGTAGGTTGACTCCTAGTCTGTTTCTGTCTCTGTCTGTCTGTCTGTGTTTATGTGTCTGTCTGTCTGTCTCTTCCTATATCTTTCTCTGTCTTTCTGTATGTCTCTATCTCTTCTGTGTCTCTCCATCTTTGTCACTATTCTATCTCTCTATCTCTGACTCTCCTCCTACAACATTACTTGTGTACAGTTATTCAATTAGCTACAATCTACCTTATTGCACTGTCATCCATCTCATATTCTCTGTCTCAGAAATACAGACATTACAATCCATATAATATGGATGTAGTCAACACAATCCAGTTCAAATATCTCCTTAACAATTATATTCATGGTATTAACTTATAGATTAATAGATTACTAAACTATTAGAACTGAAGTTGGATATGTGGATCAACTAGTCTAATCACCTTCTTCTTACCACCCACACCTTTTATCTTATAGATGAAGAAAATCAGGAAGGTTAAAAGATTTATCCTATATCACATAAATAGTGATTAGCAGAACCAATATTCTACTCAAGTATCCTGAAATCCCAGTGATCTTTCCATGATCACATAAACCTCCTATCAATCAATAAACATTTATCATGAAGATAAAAGTAAAAACTGCCCTTGACCTTGAGACATTTATAGTATGTAGACATGTATATATAGGTATATATATGTATGTATGTATGTATATTTGCTTATATACATATATAGCCATAAGGTAGGCAGTTTTGAAGTTAAGGTATTAAGAGCAAGGGGGCAGCTGGAAGAGCTTCTTGTAGAAGGTAGCCTTTGAGATGAACTTGAAGGATTCCAGGGGTGCTAAGAGTAATGGATATGCAAAATCTAAGTGTTTTAGATATATCATCTAAGTTAAATGGGTGGGCATTTGAGGTATGAAAAATAGCAAGTACAAAGGTATAGTTAAAAAGGTTCAAAGTAGGGGCAGCAGATAGAGCACCAGCCCTGAAGTCAGGAGGACCTGAATTCAAAATCAAATCAGACACTTAATACTTCCTAACTGTGTGATCCTGGGCAAATCACTTAACCCCAATTGCCTCACCAAAAAAAAAAAAGGTTCAAAGAAAAGGCAATAAGCTTGGTTTGGGATACATTGACCTCTTTAGTATAGACTTTGTGACATTGCTTTTCTCTTTTGCCTCAGTTTCCTTATCCATCCTTGTCCTTTATCACTGAGGGATCAGTATCACAATGAGAACCATATTTCATTCCCAACTTGAGTGTTGGCTTACAGTAGCTTCCTCACTGCTTCTGTATTGGGTGTTCTTACTTTAAGATATTCCCTTTATTTTGAAGAGAAAAAAGCAAGACTTAGAAATTGGCAAAGTAGGACGGGTTACTTTGAATGAATGTCTTGCCCTCCTAGATGATCAGTTCATACTATGAGCTCAAGGTAGATTTCACCATACTCAGCACTACAGCTCTACTAGGCATTCTCATGGCCAAAATTCATTTTGGCTCCTAATGTAGATATTTTATCCCTCCTCCAGCGGTTTGTCCTTCTCTTATTTCAATCTCCAGCAGAGACAGTAATTCCCTGAAAAAAAGAACCCCCACCTCCTTTCCAAGATTAGTAGACGCCAGTCTCTTCAGGAGATAAACTGGAGGCTGAGCTGGATGCTCTGGTCTAGTAAATCACCTTTTAGCCCTTCAGTACAGCAACACTCCAACCCAGGGATGAAGTGATTGATGGGACAGTTCAAGAAAGCCTACATTCTTGCTGTCTGGCAAAATAATAAATAAACATACATCACTTTTAATGGACTTTGGAGAGGTGAACAACTCAAATCTGGTTAACATATGAAAGTGGTAAACTCTTATATGTGATCTTGAAGCTATTGCTTTTGAAAATGATCTAGCTGGACTGTTATTTCCACCAAAATGAAAGAAGATTAAATACATCACAGTGAACCATAGTCATCTTTGGCTCCATTTCTAGGGGTGCAGAAATGTCAGAGAGAGTGTGTACTCAGGGAACAACATCAGCATCACTTAGAGTCACCACTTCCTCACCAGGAGTGATTACTAAGTCCTGATAGAATGGCATGGTTGGGACCAAGAGGAAATCCTCACTTTCATCTTCATCTGCTGCAGCAGCAGCAACAGCATCACCTTTTACATTTTTAGTGGTATCTGAAATTAAATATATCCATCAATTAATCAGTTAGCATCTATTATATTTCCAGAACTTTTCTGGGTAATGGAATTTTAAAAAGTAGAGGGAGACCCAGATTTCAAAAAGTTTACATCCTATAAACTTTTTCACAGATTAAGGCAAGATCAAAATATGATACACACACATACACACACACACACACACACACACACAAAGAGAGAGAGAGAGAGAGAGAGAGAGAGAGAGAGAGAAAGACAGAGAGAGGGAGAGAAAGAGAGAGACAGAGAGAGAGAGGCAGAGAGACAGAGACAGAGAGAGAGAAAGAGAGAGAGAGAGAGAGAGAGACAGAGAGAGAGAGAGACAGAGAGACAGAGGCAGAGAGACAGAGACAGAACAGAGAGAGAGTGCGCCAGGGGAAGAAAGAGAAAAAAAGAGAGGAAAAAAGAGAGCAGGAGAAGAGAGAAGAGGAGAGAAAAGGAGAAGAGTGAAGAAGAGAAAAGAAAGGAAAGAAGAAAAGGGGAGGGGAGGATAAAACATGGGAAGAGAATAGAGGCGAGGGGAGAGGGAATATAAAATATTTCTTTTGAAAGGACACTAACAACTAATAACTAAAGGAATTAGAAAAAGACTCTTGAAGGAACCTCTAAAGAAATGAAGGTTAGCCAATGAAAGATATGAAAGCATTCTAAATGCATAGGGCAGCCTGGGCAAAGTTATGGAGACAGGAGATGGAATAATGTTTATGGAGAACAGGAAAAAGTCCAGGTTGGTTCTGTATAGAATGTGTGAGGGAAGATAATGTGAAATCAATCTGGAGAGATAGTTTGAAGCCAGACTGTCAAGAGCTTTAAATGCAAAACAAAGGCATTTTCATTTTATCTTAAAGGCAATAGGGAACCACTGAATTTTCTTGAGCAGGGGGGATGGACAGAATTATCCTTTGAAAAATCGGTTCGGTATGATTTGGCTCTTCAACAATGAGGTGGTCAAGGCAATTCCAATAGACTTGTGATGGAAACAGACAACTGAATCTAGAGAGAGAGAATTCTGGAAACTGAAAATGGAGACAAGCTTAGTATTTTCACTTTGTTTTGTTTGCTTGCTTGCTTATTTTTCCTCTTTTTTTTCTTTCATCTTTTGATATGATTTTTCTTGTGCAGCATGATGAATATGGAAATATGTTTAGAAGAATTGCATATATTTAACCTATATTGCATTGCTCACTATTTAGGGGAAGGAGGTAGGAGGGGAGGAAGGAAGAAAATTTTGGAACACAAGGTTTTGCAAAGGTGAATATTGAAAACTATCTTTGCATGTATTTGGTAAAATAAAAAAGCTTTTTGAAAAAAGAAAGTATCATTTTGGAAGCTCTACAGAAGATGAATTGGAGAAAAACAAAATAGGAAACAGGGAAAGCCAATCAGGAAATTATTTCAACAGTTCAGCTAAGAGTTAATAAGAATGTGGGGTAAAGAAGCAAAAGTACAGAAAAGAGGGGCATCCAGATGGCGCAGTGCATAGACCACCAGCCCTGAAGTCAGGAGGAACTGAGTTCAAATCCGATTTCAGACACTTAACACTTCCTAGCTGTAAGACCCTGGGCAAGTTACTTAACCCTAATTGCCTCAGGAAAAAAAAAGTAGAGAAAGGAAGCCAGAAATGTTGAGGAGGTCTAATTAGGTAGAAATAAGAAAGCAGTATATTAGATAGGAGAGGTATAGCAGAGCAGAAACTGATGATTCAGGTTACAAGTCCAACTCTCTGCCACTAATTAACACTGTGATCATGCACAAGTTACATTTCTTTTCTCAGACTTGGTTTCCTCATCTGTAAAATGAGGATATGGATTGTACTAAGTAATGGCTTTTTAACCTAGAATATGCAATTTTGTAAATAAAATAAAATTTTATTATAAATATTAAAACATGAATAAAATAAAAATACTCCGGATTATAAAGAAAACCAACTGTATAGCAGAATATACAATTATATGTAATGTATATTTTATCATACATAATCATAAAATTATAGCATGTACTATGTAAACATGTAGATATAACATATATCAATACGATTCAATATAATTGATTTTCTTTATAAGCCTATACATTTTATTTGAAACATTATCCTTTGGGGCAGCTAGGTGGCAGAGTGGAAAGAGCACTTCTCAAAACAATTCTTAAATTACAAAGGAAACCAATTATCTATATCCGTTTATCTATTATCCATCTGTATGTCTACATTTTAATTTCATCAACCCTAGATTAAAAACTACATTGTATTAAATAATAAGTTCTCTTTCAATTCTCATATAACTTTCTTTACATCACCCCACATTCAAATCCCCCAAGTCGTCAGCTTCCCTGGATGCCAAGGATGAAGAAATAATTAGTTTTTATAAATAGGTGAAACTGTCTGTTTAATGAAGAATCTACCTAATGGTTGGGGTTGGAGTTGTCAATCTTGTTAGCATTCTCATGGTATCAGGATCCTGATCTTTCCTATCTGAACCTATCATTTCTCTTTCTCAGAGACCCCACCAAAATGCCACAGAAAGCCTTTCCCAAACTCAATTCTACTTCCTTCCCTCTGTTCATTATTTCCTGTTGCTCCTTTATACAGCTTATTTGTACATATTTGTTTAATTGTTCTCTCCCCATATAAATTGAACTGCTTAAAGGCAGGAACTATCATTTGCTTTTTTTTAATCCCCAGGGTTTAGCACAGTGTCTGGCATATAAGAGCTTAATAAATGTTTATTGACTGCCTGGCTGACTCAAATATACACCTGAGGGACCAGCTCTTTCCAGCTGCTTTCCCTGGGTAGAAGGCAGATTTTGTGGCCCTTGCCCCAGGTGCAAATATTCCTAACTGTGCCTCTGGCAAAGCTGCTCTTCTGGCAGTGGACATGGCATAATACAAGGGGGTGATTACTTTCACTCCTGGAATATTTCCCTTCTTCCTAGTCATAATGAGTCTGACCTTGACTGTTGGGCTTGGGCATGGAATGCCTCAAAGGGCCTTTGTGCTCTAGCAAAGACTTAAGATTCTCTTTAGTTTAAAGGGGAACCAAACCAGCTTTTACTATTCTATTCTATCAGTCTTTAGCAGTTATTCTTCAGTCATTTCAGTTGTGTCCAAATCTTCATGACCAAATTTGGATTTTATTGGCAAAGATCCTGGAGTGTTTTGCTATTTTCTTCTTCAGCTCATTTTACAGATGAGAAAAGTAAGGCAAACAGGGTAAAGTGATTTGCACAGGGTCACAGAGCTAGGAAGTGTCTGAGCTGGATTTGAATTCATATGTTCCTAACTCCAGGCCTGGTACTGTATCCACTATACCACCCAGCTATTGAGTCTTTAGCTAGGATAAAGGATATATGTATCTTCCATTAGTTGTACACCCACAGGAGGAATGTGTCTATGTTAGGTAGAGATTTGTCCCTTAGCACTCTTCACTTCTCAAAAAATCATCCTAGGCTTGTGGATCCAGAGCTGAAAAGAGCCTTCATGGTAAGCTGGTATAGCCCTCTCATTTTATAAATGAAATAACTTAGACCTCTCCCAGTCATAAGGATCAGAAGCTGAATCAGGGTCTTTTATCTGTAAATCAGGTGTTCTTTCTATAATCAACAGAGATCTAAAAACAGCTAATCTCAGGGCACCAGTCCAAATCCTGAAGAATGGAACAGCAAGAGTGATGGTGTATTTTATGTGTGTATCGCATTTTCAAATCTCTACTCTTAAGCTATCACATAACAATCTTATGAGGTACCTTCTAACAATCTATTGCTATAATTGTTAATATTTATTTATGGTTATAATATTTTAGAATTTATAAAAGTTCTTATATGCATTCTTTTATTAATCTCCCCAACAATCTTTTTAAGGTAAATAAGATTGAAATTTTACAATTGAGAAAACTGAGGTTTAAAAAAAAAAAACTTGTCCCAGGTCATATGGAAAGTTTACACAAAGTCAAGATGAAAAATAAGCTCTCTTTATTCTAAAACCTAAGCTATTTGCATTATCCTGCATCTTATTTCTTTCATTAAAGGGAGACTGAGGCAAAACATACATGGAGTTAACACTGAATGACATTCATTCTGAATACTTTGCTAAATGCTGCCAGGTCTTGCAGATTGAAAATGTACTCAGCTGTCACAAAATGGCTCAGAGTCAGAAACTAAATTCACAGGCTTCAGATTTTCCATGTCATATATCAGCCACAAAAAACTCCATTCTCTGTGTTAACATTTATGATTCAGTACGGAACAGTGCAAAGAGCCCTGAATCAGGAGTCAGAAAACCTCATTCCCAGATCTGGTTCTGTAACTCGATAATAAGCCATTACTTGCTGAGAGCCTTCGTTTTCTTACCTGTAAATGCTATGCTATTCTCCTCACAGAGTTATGTGGAGAATCTAATGAATTAATGCATGTCATACACTTTGTAAATAGTAATAAAGCAATAAAGTGTTATGTAAATGTGGCCCAATATGAATATCCTTCTCATTTTCCTTCTATCAGCTCCTTGCATTGTACCTTTGGTCTTTAGGCTCTGATAGAACCTATCTTGCTGGGGCTCAGTCGTCTGTGACATTTCCTGGCTTTCTCTTTAACATCCCAGCATAGAGTTCTCCAACCTCACTTTCTAGCATCTCTCTGTGCATTATTTTCCCCATTAGAATATAAGTTCTTTGAGGGCAGGAACTCTCTTACTTTCTTTATATTTATATTCCCAGTATTTAGCATAGTTCTTAGCATGTATTAATCACTCAAGTGCTCTAATTATCTGTCCAGATAACCTACTTACCTATCTACTTATCATCTCTCTATAAAAGAGTGCGATTAAAGGAGTGAAGGATCTTGAGGTCATGTCATAAGAAGACAGATTATAGCTAGGTGCCAGGAGAAAATTAATTAGATTAAATTCTCTTATCATGAGGTGCAAACACAAATAAATTTAACACTCCCAGGGAATATCTGAATTTTTAAAAGAACTTGTAAACCTAAAATAATTTTTAATAGTTGGAATTCCAGAAAGAAGTATCTTTGAACAAAGGGGATTTATGGGACATTTGCTCCATGAATCATATCCCATCCTATCTCCTTTCCTAATGACGGAGGCTATGGGTCTTTTAAAAAATTATTTTTAATTTATGGAATAAAACAAGCTTTTTCAAATTATAATATAGTAAAAAAAAAGTTTGCCTACGACTCTGTAAAACTATAATGTACAACTTGCTATTTCTTTTAAATATATAATAAAATTAGCAGGTAAATTTTTTTATTTTTCTTTTTTTCCCCTTCCCCCTGCACTAAATATGATTGCCATGAGACATATAGGTGTGTGTGTGTGTGTGTATAATAAATATATAATATGGATATATAGTGTGTATAAAGTGCAGTTAGGATATTTATGTATGTGTAAAGTCATTTTATCCATAGTTTCATTTATCAATTCATTCTCTGAATACAGATGATAATCTTTCTTCATATGCAATTTGTAGTTAATTTGCATATTTATAAAAGTCAAAATGATTTAGTCACTCAAAGTTCTTAGAACAATATTGCTGTTATATACAAGGTTCTCTTGGCTCTATTCATTTCACTCTATATTATCTCATGCAAGTCTATTCATGTTTTTCTTTCATCTAATTCATCATTTCTTGTGGCTCAGTAGTGTTCATATACCACAACTTGTTCAGTCATTCTCCGATTATTGGCATCTCCGCAGTTTCCATGGGTCTTGGCACTACTATTAAAAACCTAGGG
This sequence comes from Sarcophilus harrisii, assembly GCF_902635505.1. Taxonomy (NCBI): domain Eukaryota; kingdom Metazoa; phylum Chordata; class Mammalia; order Dasyuromorphia; family Dasyuridae; genus Sarcophilus; species Sarcophilus harrisii. The sequence continues at coordinate 523,051,420 of NC_045428.1, forward strand.
GATCCTCTTTTTCACAAAATTATGTAATTGGTTACAGCCTAAGTAGATTGGTCGTGAATTTACTGAATATTTGAACAAGAAGTGACCTTAGGGATTATGTTGCTCAACCTGCTCATTGTATAGATTAAAATGAGCCCCATAGAGGCAAAGTGATTTGCTCATGATCATTAATAAAATACAGAGGATTTCCACATTTTAAGTCAATTCAACCAACATTTGTCAAAGGCTTATTACATGTCAGAAAAGAGACATCTCATAGTGGATACAGAGCTGGCTTTCAGATCAGGAAAACTTGGGTTCAAGTCCTGCCTTTTAGACCCTAGCCAAGTCACAACCTCTTAGGGCATTAAATTTGTCCATATGCATTGGTAGAGGAATTTTCCTAACATGGAATTCTATATATCACAGAAATCATAACTGTAGTCCCTATATAATTATTCCTATGTAATGATATGTCAGAAACTCAATATAAGGAATAAATAATTTCCTTCAAAGGAACTATAATGCTTGCAGAAATTATGTGGATAAGCAAAAACAAAGAATACGATGCATATATTGAATACACATATAAATAATATACAGAATGCATGTATGTACATATACATGTATTTGTGCATATATATATACACACACACACACACACACACACACACATATAGGTAAGCTGCAGCTCAATTTCCCTTTTGTTGAATGTGACCTTGTTCATTAGCCCCTTATTAAGCTAGTCCATTGTCCCAGGTGTGAATGATGGACTTTTCTCAGACATACCTTTTTACTTTTCCCTTTTCAGAAGATAGAACAAAGACCAGATGAGCACCTACATCTGCCTCTGTGGAGAAGCATTCACATCCTTCACCCCTTCCATGGTAAAAGGAATGGTGATGGGAATGGTGATGGCAGTCATAAAGCAGAGACATCTCAGAATGCCATAGGACTGCTTGAGACTTTCCATAAATGTCAGAGATTTGAGCTCAACTATAGGAAGCAGTTTGGAGGTATGGTGGGGGTGGGAGTGGGAGAGGGCTGATTGGGTTTTTACAGTAGAATGTGGCAAAAATGAGCATGTGCTTTCCCATGTGAACTGAGGGGGCAATTCTATACCCCCAAACTCCCTTAGGAGAGGAAATTTTAAAGCTCCTAAGCATGATTATTTTAGGACCTAAGTTTTTAACCAGATAAAGATTTCATGGGAAGTATCAGCCCAAGGCTAAGATTGCTTTGTGCTACCAAATTTGTGCTACCAAGTTCAAAAGACTCGGGATCGGATCTTCTAGATCAGTGATTCTCAAAGTCTGGTCCAGAGCATTCTCGGAATCTCTGAAATCCTTTCAGAGAGTCTACAAATTCATAATTGGTTTTTATTTTTAATGTGATCAATATCTATAACTATAACCCACATAAACAAAAACACTTTGGACAGATCCTCAATCATTTTTAATAGGATAAAGATATTGAGAACAAAAGTTTGAGGACCACTGTATTTAGAGCATGGGTTTTTAACTTTTTATCTGACATGAACTCCTTTGGCAACCTAGTGAAGCCTATAGGTAGGCCCTGTCTCAGATTGTTTTTACGTGCATGAAATAAAAAATGTTGTTGTTCAGTGGTTTAATGGTTCAGTTGTATCATAGTGCTTTGTGACTTCATGATCTAAAGCATGGAAATACCGCCTCTAAGGTTTTCTTGGCAAGGATACTAAAATGGTTTGCTATTTCTTTCTCCAGGGGATTAAGTCCAATAGAGATTAAGTGACTTCCCAGGATCACACAGATAGTAAATATCTGAGGATAGATTTGAACTCAGGCCTTTGTAACCTCGGGTGTAGTGCTCTATTCATTAAGTCACTTAGCTGCTTCCAAAATAAAATATAGGATTACAAAGGAAAAGAGTCATTTTGAAATATAATTATTAAAATATTTTAAATTAATCTAGAGGCCCCAAGAAACCTTAGGAAAGGAGAAACATAAAAGGGGGGAAAAGGCAATATTAAATAAAACATAAATCAAATTTTATTTATAAAACAACAACAATAGAAATCCTTCTTAGAAATAAGGGGATGCCTTTGAGCAGTATTGCCTTTTGGAGAAAGAGGTCTCCATATGGTCTCCTACAGCTTGAGGGGATTGGGGGGCTGAGAGAAGCAAAAAAAATCTAGAATCTACATGCTGGACTGAGGACCAGCAAATATCTTGAACTCACAAAGGGCACCTTGAAGTCTATCTCAATCAATGTTCAATTACCCATTTGGAAAAATGAAAAAGGCAGCCATATCTCAGGCTCAGCCTTGCCTAGTTGTATCCCCCTAGTCTAGCAGATGCATCCGCTTCACCCCTGCATGAGAGGCTCAAAGTGTACTCATACAATTCTTAGGAAGAAAAAGTAGAAGAGTGAGCCAGAGACAGAGTCACTCCTTTGTTATAGTTCTACTGAATCACTGGCTCTTTCTGCTTAAGGTCCAATAAGGGAATTCTTTCATCATCTCAAAGTTCAAGCTTTTCATATCTGAGTCATATATTGCCAGAAGCAACCTTAGACACATCATGCTCACAACGCCCATGTACTTAGGGAGCATGCATGGTTGACTGGGAAGAGGCAGAGCAGTTCTCTGCATGTTGATACTTCCACTCCAACTTACTTGTGTCTGCTTGTGGACCCCATAAATCATTTCTGCACCTGCATTTATGCATCTGTATTTCCCTAATTTTTTTGTGAATTTATGTATTTATGAATGGGGTTCTTATATGGTAGCTTGGGATTCATTTTACTTACAGTTGATGAACCCTAGATAATCTATAGAGTTAGCAATTCCCTGGAGTAAACATCAGGTCTGGACATAAAAAACCTACAAGAGAAAATTATCCTCCTTGCTTAGGCCTGAGGATCAGGGATATTCAGCGTAAGGACAGAGTACCCAAGGAGCCCTGTTGTATTGGTCACATAAATACAAAGCATTTAAATTTAAGATTAATTTTTTAAATGAGAGAATTTGGACATAATAGCCTTAGAGTTGAGATGACCTCAGTTCAAAATCTTAAATCTGACATACTAATAGACTATAAACATATCATTTAATTCGGTACCTCAGGGAGCTCTTTAAGACTAGAAATTCTAAAAGAGTTTCTGCTCTACATCTGAAACTCAAATGGGATTGAGATTTCCATACTTATGAAATCATGCATTTGTATCTCTATCCCACCTCACACAAGGAAAAAAGAAATAAAAGAAAGGAGAGGGAAAAAAAAAGAAAAAAAATGAAGAATTAAAGGAAGAAGCAATGTAGGAAAGAGAATTTAACAAAGAAAAAGAAAGGAAAGGAAAGAAGGAAGGAGGGAGGTAAAAGAGAGGAAAAAAGAAAGGGAAAAGGAAAGACCGACAGACAGAAAGAAAGAAAGAAAGAAAGAGAAAGAAGAAAGAGAAAGAAAGAGAGAAAGAAGAAAGAAAAAAAGAAAGAAAGAAAAAGAAAAACAAGGAAGGAAGGAACAAGGGAAGGAAAGAATATTTGAAAAACTGGAAAATCTTTTGGTACCCCCTATAGCTTAGCAATCTGAGTAGTGACTCAGAACTTCTAGCAATATCTAATGAATCCTGTTCCTCTGCATTTGAAAGACCAAGAAGGAGTCTTTCACTCAAAAAGATAATTTATCTTTTTGTGACATCATTCTGTTTGGTCTGTAAAGACTTCAGGACTCACAGTTGAAAACAGGGAGGAATTAATGTTAGCTTTTAATATATACAGCTGATGGAACTTGGCATGAGAGTTTCCAAACAAACCAACTCAGAAGAGGGCATTGCCTCATGTCACTATGATATTTTAGAATTTTTGCATAAAGGCTCTGGCTAGTGTGATTGTCAGAGTGACAGGCTTATAATGCCCCCCCCCCCAATACAATCTACCCCTCTATTACATATGTAAGCAGAAACATAGTACATAGGTCAGAAAAGTGAGGAAACAACTTACAAATTAAAGGAACTACTTTTCTATCAGAAATGATATCCTACACATTTCCCATAAAATCTCTTAAATGCTTGAGTGAAATCTCTAAAATGTTTGAGTGAAATAAAACAGTCCATTTTCAACTGATCTTTACATTAGGTGTCTCATGATTTTGAGGTTTAAATTAGGATTTATGCTGATAAAAATCAAAAGCCCCTGCTAATTTCTTTTTTTTAATATTTGTTTTTAGTTTTGAAATTCACAAAATTGAAATAGAACAAGCACTTTATATACAGTTTAAAACAGAAAAAAAGAGGATTATAAATTGCAATATGGACAGCTGGATTTTCTTTTAAATAACTACAATTTTCAAGGTGGCATTTTTAAAATTATCCTCATTCCTTCTGAACTTCTTTTTTATTGAATGTTTGGTGTGAGGGCTTGCTGAGCCCTTTTCAGGACTGCTTATTTACCTTTGGTATACATCTTCACCAAATTCTCACATGTGGCTCCAAGAAGCAAAAACAGTGGCCACACACCAGTAAACCCATTTTGGAAGGGTTAAATTAGGTTAAGGGTAACTGATTGGCCTGTTCAGCCATTGTTCTATTGTAGGGCATCACTCCTTAGTTTATAATCATTTGTCATAACAAAAGGCAATTATATTTTTTGTACACAAGTTCTCTTTAAGAGAAAATGCCATCTAGTGGTATCATTGACTCAAAGGGTAAATACAGTTTAGTGATTTTTCAGCTTCACTAATAAACAGTAAATTAACTCATATGTCTATTTTTTGAGAGTCTTTCCAACAGAGGTTTTTTTTTTTTAATTATCTTTGCCAATTGCATAGATGCAAAATGGAACTTGAAAATTTATTTAATTGCATTTATCGAATTGTTAATGATTTGGAGCTTTTTTCTTGTTTAAAGTTTATTTTTAAATTAACAATTATTTTCTGTCCCTCAGACCTGACCTCCCTAAGGTGAAAAAAAAAAAGAAATGCAAAAATTTTATACCAAATATCTAATAAAAATTTAAATACCCCCTAATAATTGATTCTCATTTCCTTATTGCCATTACCAATCTTTAGAATTTTTCTAATACTAATTTCTTTTAAATACATAGTGATATGGTTAAGTAATAACAAGTATAATAGAAACTTGTGATGAAACAGTGTTATTGTTTAGTCATGTATGAATTTTCATGACCCCATTTAGGGTTTTCTTTTCCTAGCAAAGATATTGAAGTAGTTTGCTATTTTCTTCTCCAGCTTATTTTATAGTGAGGAACCTGAGGCAAACCAGGTTACCTGACTTGCCCAGGGTAACATAGCTAATAAGTGTATGAAGTCAGATTTGAACTCAGGCAACAATCTATTTAAATTTGGGTGCTCTATCCACTGCTATAGTTCAAATCCCAACTCTTAACACTTACCACCTGTATGACCTTGGGTCAGTTCAGGAGCTTCAATTTCCTTATAAGTTGGGAATATTAAAGTCTTCTACTCTTATAGTACTGCTGTCAAATTCCATCTGTAATTCATTTAGCTGTTCTTCTTAAAATTTAGAAACTATAGTATTTGGTGCCTAGAGGCTTAATAATGATATTGCTTCATTGTCCATGATACCTTTTATCAAATTGTAGTACCCTATTTATCTCTTTTAACTAAATATATTTTAGCCATAACTTTTTTTGAGATTATAATTGCTACCCCTGATTTTTTTAATCAGCTGAAACATAATAAATTCTATTCCAACCCTTCACTTTAACTCTGTGTGTCTCTCTCATTCTTAAATGTGTTTCTTGTAAGCAACATATAGTTGGATTCTGATTTTTTAATCCATTCTGCTATCCATTTCCATTTTATGGGTGAGTTCATCCCATTCACATTCAAAGTTATAATTATTATTTGGAAATTTCCCTCCATTTTATTTTTACTCACTATTTTTCTTCTCAGCCTCTCTCTTTACTCTATCACTGTTATTTTATCTTCTTCCCTTACCATCTTATTCCTTATTTTATCCATCCCTCTAAAAGTTCTTCCCTTATCTTCTTCCCTATCCTCTTAATATATGTACCCCCGCTAAAAGTCCCTCTTCCATCCTATCTCCCAATTTTTCTTCCTCTCTTCAGATTTAACTTGTATACCTCTCCAAATAAATATATTGTTTCCTTTTCAATCCAGATGAAAGTAAGGTTCCAATATTATGAGCCTTCCATCTTTATATGTTTCCTCTGTATTAGTTCTTCCTTTTACAGTCCAGTTTATGAAATAATTGCTACTTTTTGCTTTTTTCTCCCCAATTTGTTTCTTAGAATTATCTCATCATGCACAACTCAGCCCCATTTCTTTCAAACTATTTAGTAACAATGACAATTTTAGTAGTGATAACATTTTCATATGTAGTAAGCAAATAGTTTAACCTTAATGAGTGCCTTATAATTAGTCTTTAATATTTTCCTTAGATTTCTTCTGGATCTTTTTATATAAAATTTTTCCATTGAATTCTGGCTTTCTTGTTACAAATTACTGAAAACCTTTCAGTTAGTCAAATGTCTACTTTATTTCCAATTGAGGATTATACTCAACATTATTGGATAAGTTATTTTTGGATGCAACCCAAGATTCTTTGCTCTTCAAAATATAATGTTCCAATACCTAGAGTCTTAACTGCAGAAACTGCTAGGTCTTGTGAAATCTTGGCTGAGTTTCTGTAGTGTTTAAATTGTTGTTTATTTTTCTTTTTGCTTGCAATATTTTCTCCTTAACCTAGGAGTCTTGAAACTTGGCTGTGAAATTCTTGTAAATTTCCTTCTGGAAATGTCTTTCAGGTGGTAAATGGCAGATTTTTTTCTACTTCTATTTTACATTCTTGTTCCACCTTGTTCTCCAGATTAGTTATTTTTTCTAATGAGATGTTTCAGATTCTCTTCTATTTTTTCTAATTTTATTATTTCTTGATGACTTTTAAAGTCATGCATTTCTGCTTGTCCAATTCTAGTTTTCAAGGAGTTATTTTCTTCTTCAAGTTTTGGTATTTCTTTATCCAATTGGTTAACTTTCTTTTTTCATAATTTTCTTGGATTGCTTTTATTTTTTTTCTAACTTTTCCTCAATTTCTCTTACTTAATTTTTGAATTTCTTTTTAAGTTCTTCCAAGAATTCTTTTGGGGTTTATGATCATTTCACATTATTTCTTGGGGTAGGAGTGACCTTATTTTAACCTCATTATCTTCCTCCAATATGAACCCAGATCTTTATAGCTATCTATTGTCAATTTCTTTTTCCTTAACTTACTCATTTTTATTTTTAATTTGTTTTATTTTATTTTTTAAAAATATTATTAATTAAGTTTTAATCCAAAATTATGGATAATGTTGCCTTAGATGTCAGGTTCTTTTTCCTATTGTTTTCTGAATTCTGTCCAGAACCTAAACCCCAGGGACTCCTCTTCTCCCCAACCCACAATTAGGTTTCCTGCCACATTGTTTAAAAAAAATATTGGTATTCTCTGTGGTACTACACTTACTGACACATGCTTACTCCTCCTTGTCCAGGATCACCTCTGCTCAGGACCACTTGACCTGGTGTCCAGAAACAAGGGGGGGTCCCCTCAGTCTTCTGCCATTCTGCCCTCCTCTATTCCTTTGATGAAAGTTTGTAAGGCTCAAGTTCCTGGAGTAAATTTCCTGAGGTTATGAGTGAGATGAGAGTTGAGCAAAATTTCCTGAGACCTAGTCTGCTTTCCTGACAGTGCTATTCCAGTGCCTGAAGTTTGCTTATTCAATGGAGTCAGCCTCAGGTGTCTACATTTCATGCTGGCCTTGGAGGTCCTGTCTTTTCTGAGACAGAATTCGCTTAGAAGGACAGCTTCTTTATTTTTACCCCTTAATTTTTGCCGCACTTCATTCATTTTCTGGAGATTCTCTGTCTGTTCATAATGAAAATCTGAAAAGTGTACAAATTATTAGTACTTCTGTATATCACAAACAAAGCTCTAGAAGAGGAGATAGCAAAAGATATCCCAGTTAAAATAACTTTAGACAATATAAAATACCTGGGAATATACCTGCCAAAACAAACCCAGGAATTATGTTAACAAAATTATTTTTAAAAACACATCTAAATAATTAGATGAATATTAATTGCTCATGGGTAGGCAGGGCCAATATAATAAAAATGACAATTTTCTCCAAATAAGTCAATACCATACCAATTGAATTTGCAAAAATCATTCAAGAAAAAATAACAAAATTTATTTGAAAAAACAAAGTCAAGAATATCATATGAAATAATTGGGGTAAACATAAAGAAAGGAGGTGTAGTAGTACCAGATCTTAAACTATATTATAAGGTAAATTTTTTCAAAACTATCTGGTACTAGTTAAGAAATTGAAGAGAAGATAAATTCAATGGACTAGACATATAATTTAACAATAGCAAATAAATGCAATGATTTTGTATCTGACAAGTGTAAAGACTTAAGATTCTAGAATAAGAATTAATTATTTGGCAAAAATTTCTGGGAAAACTGTAAAGCAGTGTGGCAAAAACTGAGCACAGACCAATATTTTAGACCATTTACCAAAACAAGATAAAAATGGATACCTGACCTAGAAATAAAGAAGCATTTTATTAGAAAATTAGAAGAACATTAGGAAAAATATATTTATCAGACATATGGATAGGTGAATAATTTATGAAGAAATGAGATAGAGAATAAAGTTAGATGTAAAATAGATAATTTCAATTACATTAAATTAAAACTTTTTTTAAACAAATAAAACAAATGTAACCAAGACCAGAAAAAAAGCAGAAAATTAGGGGGGAAATTTTATAGATAATTTATCAAATAAACATCTCCTATATAAAATATCTAAAGAACTTTGTTAAATCTATACGAATATGAGTCATTTCTTAAATGATAAATGGTCAGAGGATATAAACAGGCAGTTTTCCAATGAGAATATCAAAGCAATTTATAGTCATATAAAAATGCTTAAATAATTATTGATTAGAGAAATTCAAATTAAAATACTATGAGATATCATCTTATAACCATCAGAATGGATAAAAATGATAGAAGGGAAAAGTGACAAATGGAAGGGATATGGAAATATCAGGCTACTAATTCATTGTTGGTGGAATTATGAATATTTTAGAAGGAAAAAAAAGTATTACTAAACTTCCTACAAACTTTGACCCAGCAATACCACTACTTGGTCTATTTCTGAAGACAATTAGGGAAAAAGAAAAAGAACCTATATGTTCTAATATATTTATAGCCATTCTCTTTATGGTGACAAAGAACTGCAAACTCTAGAGATGCCCATCAATTGAGGAATGACTGAAGAAGTTGTGATATAGGATTATGGTAGAATACTACTATGCTATAAGAAATGATGAGCTCAATAATTTTAGAAAAATATGGGGAAAACTTGCATCAAATAAGAAAGAACATAATGAGTAGAATCAATAGAATACTGTATACAGTAACACCATTATTCTTTTATGAACAACTTTGATTGAATGTTATTAACCATAATAACCATAAAAAAATATGTTAACCATAAAAGACATATAAAGAAAAATACTATCTGTATCCAAAGAAAGAACTGATAAATGGAATTATCTTTAGAATAATTTTACACACACACACACACACACACACATATTTTTGTCTAATGCAGTCATCTCCAGTTGGGTAGAGGAAGGGAAGAACCAAAAGATAGTTACATGATAATTTTGTTGTGTATTTGAAAAGAATAGCAAGTTGTGAAAAATAGCTTCATGTGCAATAACTTTATTGTAATATGTTATAAAATATTTGTTTTATTCCATAAATATAAAATAAAATTTAATAATGCATTTTGAAAGATACTTATGGCATATTATTTTTTGTGATTAAGAATTTTTAGAAAAAACTAGCTTGCATTTATGTAGAGATATATTCTCCATTTCTACTTTAAATTTCACTCTAAAAATTATTTCTACATGTAATTTAGAAATATTTAATGAAACATTTTTTAAATTTAAAGAAAAGTATTTCTTCTCTTTAGACAATCTTCCATTTGTCCCCTTCCATAAGCTTCTTCCTTTCCTCCTCCAAATATGCTTAAGATTACCTTATCTTACAAAATCCTTCATTTTGGCACAGCACTCCCTTCTCCTGGAAAACCTTGCTAGCAACTGTTTAGTGTCTCCTTGTAGTGCCAAACTCCTCAAATGTTTTGCCTTCATCTGTACTACTTCTGACCTGTCTTTTTTATTTTTTTTATACTCCAAGGCTCTGTAATTTCTGGAGGTGAGTATGTTCTTCATCAATGCAGATCTCAGTCTTTTGTAATTTGATAGATCATTTTTGAGGGTTGCTATGATCAGCCAAGAAAACCATTGCTATACCATCAACTTGATGATAGGCTTCTTGTCCTTAGATAATGGATATACAGTCCATTATGCAGCCATACAGAAAACTTTTCAAGCTTAGTAGGACATGACAGTATAAATTTGCTCATACAGTATTTGGGACATAAGATCATGACTCCTACAAAGTAAAGGATCAGAAGTTTGATGGAATCCCTTCTTTATTCTCCATACAATATAGATATATCAATTGCTACATACAATGGCCTTTTATTAGCTTTCATTTTCAGGCCTTCAAGGAAGAGGTCATGATTACTTAAAGCTGAATTCTGTGTAATACTTATCATCCAAGCTGACATATTTCTTGACACAAAATGAGTTCAACATGAAGGTGGACAAGGGAGTTTGCAGAGGATTATGTTCAAAAATATAGTTTAGGATCAAGGAATGAAAATATCCAATGGTTTCTATACTATTTAGAAATTCCATCCCTGAATATCATAAATTTATTCTTCAAGGAAAGAATAAAAAACAAAATAATCAATTTTACTAAATAGATTTAAGAGTTTGCACCAACAGAGTCAATAAAGATAGGAAAGAAACTATAGAATAGAAGTATTTCCAACAAAAGTTTGCTATCCAGAATGTATAATAAATTGACACAACTATATAATAGAGTCATTGCCCATTAGAGTGAATAGGTCAGAGTATGGAATGATGACAAAAGAAGAATTAAACATTATAAATGACCACATAAAATAAGCTCCAAATCATTAATAGTAAGATCAATGCTAATTAAAACAACTTTGAACTTTCCCCTTACACTATGCAAATTGACAAAGATGACAAAAATGGCAATGGTCAACACTGGAGGAGCTATAAGAAGATAGGTACACTAAGCTATTGTTGGAATTGAAAAATGGTTCACCTTCTCTGAACCACAGACAAGAAAAACTTGAGCAAATACCCCAGGAAGAAAAAATGAGGCTAAAAAGGTTTAATATATAACCACACATTCACAGCATTCCTCTTTGTGGTAGCAAAGAATTAAAAGCAAAAAAAGATGACCTTCACTGAGAAATGGTTAAAAAAACTTTAAAAAGCCTATAGTGTATAAATTTAGTATAATATAATAAATAACAAATATAAAGAATGCAAAGAAATATAAGAAGACTTGTATAAAGCCAATCAGAAAAAAGAAAGCAGGTCCAAGAGAATAATATAGACAATGACTACAACCATGTGAATGAAAATGTTACTAAAAGAAGGATAGATTCTGAAGAAGCAAAAATCCAGTGGAAGTCCCAGAGAACACATTCCCATTTTCTTGGTTAAAAATGAGGATTCTAGGATAAAATACTACAGATGCATTATTAGTCAGATGATTATAACTCATATGTTATTAAATATTTTTGCTTAATTAGTTTTAACTGTCACAAGAGAGGATTAAATCTGGATGGTAATATTGAAGTGACTAAGGCTTTTCTGAAACAAAAAGGAAAAAAATCACTTGGTACTAGACATAGGAAAGACTGAATGACATCACAAAAATGAAATTGACTTTCTTAACATACAGGATACAGTTCTAATTTATATTTTAATATATTTAACATCTACTGGTCATCCTGCCATCTGGGGGAGGGGGTGGGGGGTAAGAGGTGAAAAATTGGAACAAGAGGTTTGGCAATTGTTAATGCTGTAAAGTTACCCATGCATATAACCTGTAAATAAAAGGCTATTAAATAAAAAAAAAAACATACAGGATACAGTTACTTAGAGGTTAGCTAGATGGACCAATGGATTGTGTCCTGGGTCTAAAGTAGTTAGTAAGATCCTTCTTCCTAAGTCCAAGTCTGTCTTTAGAGACTTACTAGCTGTGTGTATCTGAACAAGTGACTTATCCCTACCTGCCTCAGTTTCCTAATCTTGTAAAGCGAGCTGAAGAAAAAAATATTGAACTATTCCAGTATTTTTGTAAAGAAAATCCTAAATGGGATCACAAAGAGAAGAACACGACTGAAACAACTGAAAAACATGTCATTTCAAAATCATCTATCAATATAGTAAATTTACTGATTAGAGCAAAACTCAAAATTAATACCAAGAAGAGATGATAATTTTTGCCAGGGTGTCAGAATTAGGAATAATAAGCTGCGCAGAATCTTGTTTTAGTTCTAAAGGAAGAAAAATTTCTTAACAGATAGAATTATCTAAAGTAGAATGGGCTGTCTTGGGAGTTTGTCAGTTCTTTCTCACTGTTATGAATAAATGAAGGAGTGAAAAAAAAACTTACACATTTAATATATACCAGGCACTATACTAAGTGCAAGAAGGAAATGGCAAACCATTTCAGTATCTCTCCCAAGAAAACCCCAAATGGGGTCAGGAAGATTGGATACAAACAAAAATAGTTGAGCAACAACAGGGATATAATAAAAAAGCAAGATAATCCTTGGATTCAAGAATTTCCATTCTACTAGGAGAAGACAGAATACTGGAAAAATGGAGGCCAGGGAGGGAAAAGCTGCATTGCTAGGTTATTGGTGGAAAGGAGAAAACAGTGGATGATAATGGTCCTTTTTGAATGTGGTGAGTGTGAGTAGGGATAAAAAAAAGTCTCTTCAAGATGTGACAGAATGGATGAGTACCTGTCAGGAATGTAAAGAACAGCATAAAGGATCCTGTTCAGGTAGAGGCTGATCTGATGACCTCAGAGGCTTCTTCCAACTCTGAGACCTGGGATTCTGCATGATGGGGGTGGGAATAAGCTTCCTAAACCCTTTTCTCTGGTTTAATTTGGTCTCTGGTATATTCCATTAAATAGCTGGAATGAAAGAAGACATCAATTAGCCCACTTTGTGGACTGCCTATTGGCAAGTGTGCTGCAAATTCTTGCTTAAGTTTACAGGCAAATCAGCAAAATAACACCAGATTTTCAGTGGTTTTCTGGAGAATATTCGTTACTGGGCCTCAGTGTTCATTTATATATAGTCCAGTCAGAGCAATATTCTGAACACTCAGTGTCTCTTTCATTTGGCAATTGTAGTGAAAAGTACGTTTAAACAGTGAGTATAAATAGCAAATTAACAGGTTGTATTTTCATGTCCTCTAAAACAATTCATTTCTACATGATATTGTTTTACTCTATGTTTTAGGGAATATCAGGTTTTTAGATGTGATAGGGATCTATAAGATCATATACAAGCTAGTATTATTAACTTGAAGTCTCTAAAGTTGTTTTTAAAATATTTTGATATTGCAATATAATTGGTTTCCTTTGTCATCCTATTTTTTAACATATGCGTTTAGAAACATTATTCTAAAAGGGGATTAATTTTGTGGTTGACATTTAATCATTTTTCAATTGCGTGACTGTGACCCCACCTGGAGTTTTGTTGGCAAAGATACTGGAACAGTTTTCCATTTCCTTCTCCAGCTCATTTTACAAATAAGGAAACTGAGACAATTAGGGTTAAGTGATTTGCCTGGGGTCACATAACATAACTTTCTGAAGTCAGATTTGAACTCAGGATGATAAGTTCCTGACTCCAAAACCAGCATCCTATCACTGCGTTACCAATTTCATCAAATTGTCAAAGGGGTCCATGACATATAAAAAAGCTAAGAGCCTTTTATCTATAATTGAAAAGCCATGGCCTTAGATTCAGGAAAGAGCTGAATTAAAATCCTGTATCCATCACTTGGTTTATATATGACCACTTAACCTTCTCAGCCTCAAGTTGCTCATCTATAAAATGGAGCTGATAATAACTAAAGTTCAAATTATACAGTGAATGAATCACATGAAAAAGTGTCTATAGAGTGGTTCATAAACCTTAAAGCAGCACATAAATATTAGTTTTTAATATTAGTTATAAAGGATTGGCATAGTAAAACTGGAAGTCTCATCCCATTATTTTACAGATGAAAAAGAATCTGAACATCAAAATGAAGTGACTTGATTGAGATCACACAGTTAGGTAGTGACAGTTTCTCTTTCTATTAGTCTCAGTAATTTCCACTTCATCTTTATAATTTTTCTTTTTTGCAGAAGCCTTCTGGGACAATGTCCCCAGAACTTTCAGCAGCATACACAAACAAAAAGCCTTTGACCAGTATTGTGGTGATGGTGGAAAGCAGATGGTCTCCATTCCCACTGAGGTCAGGTGATAAGGGAATGGAAGAAGAGGGATTTAGGGTAGATATTAAGAAAAACTTCCCGTGAGATAATGGACTGTGTTGCCCAGGAAGGTTGTGGAATCTTTCCCTTTGGGTATTTTCCAGTCTAAGTCAGACATGTGTGCGTGGGCAGGGAGGGGTGGATTCATGGGGTCATCTCCTTTCTCATGATTCCCTGACATTAGGAGGAAAAGGCCACCAAGGAAATCAGCAACAGAGCTGGGATATGGCTTCAGCTCATCCCATGACTGTGTCAAATCAGAGAGGGGGTGGGGAATGTGAGGAGAGGAAGCCCAGACTGCCCATGAAAAGAAAGCCTCTTTAAAAATGTGAGTCTCAACTTTGAAAGATTTTATAACTCTGACCAATGGAATGATAAACCAGAGGATAAACAAATGATAATCCAGAGGAATAAAGATGAAAACATTCTACTTACTTTCTAGGATTTTGTGAGGCATAAAATGGAAAAAAAAAAGTTTTGTATTCAGCCAATGTAATAATTTGTTTTGTTAGATCATGCATATTTGTGTGAAGGATTTTTTTATTTTTAATTGTTCAATGAGAAAGGCAATGGGAAAGAGAAATAATAAATGCTTAAAAATAAAAACTTGAATCTTTAGTAACTTAAAATAAGGAAAATAATATAACTAATGATAGCTAACATTTACACAATGTTTTATTAAGTTTTCTCAAAATATTTGACATGCACTATCTTATTTGATAATTAAGACAATAACAATAGCTGACATTTATATTGCATTTTGATGTTTTGCAAAATACAAGATAGAAGTTATCTCATTTGATTTTGAGAATAATCTTGTGAGATAAATATTATTATTATCTCCATTTTTACCTCTGGAGAATTGAGACTTAAAGAGTTGAAGAGACTTGTCTAGGAGCTCACAGTAGGTATTTGTCAAAAGCAAGATACTAACTTGGGGCTCTCTTAACTCCAAGTTCAGCACTTGGACTCTTGGCCAAGTTTTCTGGAAGGCCAGTGTACTCTTGAGGAAAGGTTGTCTTCAGAAGTCTGCTTTTTATGCCACTATTCTGGATAATAATGATACCTCCTGGTGATAATAGAGGTACAAGCACAAGGGGATGGGTTACCTAGAGATTTCTCATAGCTCTATGCTTTTGGTTTATGACTTAAAGTCTATTCAAATTGGATATCTTGTCTTGACTCAAGCATATTCATTAATCATCACATAACCCTCATTGCATGCTGTCTTCCCATTCTCTGCCTATAAGGGAAGCTATATATTTATTTAATGGACATAACAAACCTCCCACTGCCAACCAGTTGGGGACTAAGGGGAGGGAATGGGGCAGAAAGGTCAAATTTCCCAGGCATGATGTAATGAGAGGGTTAATGTTAAATTATGGGGAGGTCACAGCTATGAAACAGGACTGTTCTGAAGTCTAGGACAGTTTTGTGAAACACTAAGGAATGCCTTTCTTAGCCCCACAGAGCTAAGAAGAAATGGGAGCATGCAGCTGAAACCACTGTGAAGAGTGGTGCTGGTCAAGAACCCTCTGCTGACCCAGAAAGTATTGATAATGGACATCTCAAATTCGGTTCCTTCTACACCAAAAGTGCTTTGTTTATTTGTTTCCTGAGCTCTTTTGCTAATTTGTGAAACTTATGGACTACTTTGCAGAATATTTTTAAATGAATAAAATAAAATACATAGGATTATAAAGGAAACTATTATATAAGAATACCTATTAAATATTTTTAAAATACATTTTTATGCTTCACATTAAAAAAAAACACTCTTTAAAAATCCACTGCAATTCTGGTGGGTGTGGGAAGAAATTATCTGCTTCATCTTAAAGCAAAAAAAAAAAACAAAACAATATGAAGTAGGAATATGGTTTGTCTTACTCAAGGGGGAAAATGAGCATTTTCCCATTGGCCTCCTGACTCAGGAACCACTTCCTTGTGGTTTGGACCCATGAAAAAGTGTGCCCTCTATGATGTGGGGCCAAACACTGAATCAGAAATCACAGTATTCAAATCAGTTTTTCTGTATCACAGAGAGTAGAAAGTGAATCAAGAATAATACAACTGGAATGATAGTGTTGCACCAGCTTTCAAAGGGCTTTACAAGCCAAACTTAGGGATTTCTAGTTGATCTTATGATGCAATAGGGACCACTGGAGAGTATTAAGTAGGGAACTGACAGAGGTAGATGTGTGCTTAAGGAAAAACCACTTTGGCAGCTCTTTGGAGGATGGATTGAATTGATGAGAGACTCAAAGCAGGAAAATGAATTAAAAGGTTTTTGCAAAAAAATTGAGGGAATTTGAGGGAGATGTGATGACAATACTGTGTTTTTCTGACAGGCTTAATATGAGTTCACATCCTTCTCGACTCATATTGAAAAAAAAATCTAGGATCATGGGCATATTTTTGAAAACAATATTGAATGTTCCATTCAAATTTCATCCTAGCCTTTTTGCATTACCCCTAATCAGTCTGAACTATACATTCATTGGTCACTTTCTAATCTTTAAAATATAAATATTAAAAACAAGAGCTTAAAATAAACTATGAAATGTTTTCCTTATCTAGCCTGTCTTCAGTTTCAGGCCTTCTATCATTTGGGGTCAAAGTTATCTTGCGTCTTTCCATAATACTTATAAGCCCATATTTAGTGCTGACTATTATCTTATCTTGGCTCTAAAACATTAAGGTCATGTCTATGAGACAAATGTTTTCCACACATGGTCCCAGAAGGTTTCTTCACATTGTATAGTATTTACCCAAATGGTTATAAACTCCAAAAGCAGACAGCATTTTGTCCAGATGAAAAATGCCAATTTTGAGGTATTCTCGAGGACCAGAAACTACTGGTATTCTGGGTATTTCACTAAGATAACTTTTAGGATCTTCAGAGTTCGAGCTAATGACATCTGGATAACTATATTTATTCTTGGAGACATATCATTGACTATGCAAATATATGTAGAAGAGAGGAGTCATTCCATCTAGCTATCTTATATTCTGCCCAAGTTCAGGATATTAGGATCCAGCCAGCATTAGCATATTAGTATTTTCCCTATTGCCATCTAGTCTTTCTCCCACTATCAAGAAGCAGTTCTCCAAGAATCTATCTTGGTACCTCTTGTCTTCTTCATCTATCCAGGGGTCCTCAAACTTTTTAAATAGGGGGCCAGTTCACTGTCCCTCAGACTGTTGGAGGGTCGGATTATAGTAAAAACAAAAACTTTGTTTTGTGGGCCTTTAAATAAAGAAAATTCATAGCCCTGTGAGGGGGATAAACATCCTCAGCTGCTGCATCTGGCCCACGGACCGTAGTTTGAGGACCCCTGAATACTATCTTGTTTGGTGATCTCACATTCAAATATCCTCTCCATGCAGATGATTCTCATTTTATTTTTCTAACCCTTCTCTGTATCCTGAGTTTCTATTTTATATCAGCAAGTACCTTTTGAGCATCTCAAACTGTTATGTCCCTGTAAAGTTCTCATATTCAACACATCAAAACCAATTCATTCTCTTTTCTTCAAAGAAACATTTCTCCTTTCCCATCTTTCCTATCATCTCAAAAGGTACCACCATTCTCTCAGTCACCTAACTGCATAGCTTTAGTATCATTCTGGACTTCTTATTCTTACTCTTTCAACATACCAATGTGTTGTTGTCTTGCTGTTTCTACCTTTCCAATATCTGTTGTACAAATCCTTTCCTTTCCACTCATACAATCACTAGTCCTCATCATCTCACACTTGTACAGCTCTAATAGGTTTCTCATTCCTCTCAAATCTTTCCCCACTCCAATTTATCATTCATTCAGTAATATGATTTTTCTAAAGTGTCAGTCTGTTAATATTTATACATATATTGTATTTAACATATACTTTAACATATTTAACATGTATTGAACTACCTGCCATCTATGGGAGGGGGTGGGGGAAGGAGGGGAAAAGTTGGAACAGAAGGTTTTGAAAAAGGGTCAATGTTGAAAAATTACCCATGCATGTTTTGTAAATAAAAAGCTATAATAATAATTTTAAAAATAGTGTAGGTCTGAATAATACATTGTTGGTGGAATTGTGAACTGATCCAACCGCTCTGAAGAGCAATCTGGAACTCTGCCCAAAGGATTATCAAACTGTGCATACCCTTTCACCCAGCAGTGAATTGGGCTTCTATGCCAAAGAGATCTTAAAGGAGAGAAAGGGTTATGTGCAAAAATGTTTGTAGCAGCCCTTTTTGTAATGGCAAGAAACTGGAAAATGAGTTTCTATCAGTTGGGGAATGGCTGAATAAAGTTATGATATATGAATGTTATGGAATATTATTGTTGTATAAGAAATAATTATTCAGCAACAACAAGATTATGTGATGATCAGCTCTGATGGACTTGGCTCTTTTCCACAAGAGGTGATTTAGGCCAATTCCAATAGACTTGTGATGGAAAGAGCCATCTGCTTCCAGAAAGAGACGATGGAGACTGAACTGGATCACAATGTATTATCTTCACCTTTTGGTTGTTGTTTGTTTGCTTTTAGTTCTTTCTCATTTTTCCCTTTTTGATATGATTGTTCTTGTGCATCATGATAAATGTGGAAATGTGTATAGAAGAATTGCACATGTTTAACATATACTGGATTACTTGCTATCTAGGGAAGGGGTAGGAGGAAGAGTGAAAGAAAAAGTTGGAATATAAAAATTTTTGCAAGGGTGAATGTTGAAAACTATGTTTGCATGTATTTTGAAGATAAAAAGTCATTATTAATATATATATATATATATATATATATGTGTGTGTGTGTGTGTGTGTGTGTGTGTGTGTCTGGCCATGTCACCTCCATATTCAATAAACTTCAGTGGTTCCCTGTTTTCTCCAGGAGTTCAAACCTATCAGATGAACAAAGATGATAGCAAAGGAAAATTAAAATTGTTGGAGGGGATAAAGGAAGACAGGAAAGTTAATGCACTGTTGGTAGAACTATAAATTGGTCTGATTATTCAGGAAGGCAATTTCAAACAATATCTCCCAAAGTCATTACACTATGAATATTCCTTGACCCACTGGTAGCACCAGTAAGTAAATACTCCAAAGACATCAAAGAAAGAGGCAAAGTACTAAGAGTCCTTCCACAAAATGGTGAGCCTTTAAACCAAATCAGAGAATGTAAGTTTAGATTCCTAACATAAAAATCTGATCATTATAGGTCTAACCCTCTAGCATTGAAGAATTTAATCTCCCTCTAATTTCCCCTAGATCCAGAGTGTCAGCCTATTCCATACATGAGCATTCCCTCCCAATAAACTTTTTTGAAGATTTTTAGTACTTCAGCCTTATTTGATAACATATTGAGATTTCCTATCTTGAGCATGAGAATAATGATGATACCTCAAAGTATCACAGACCCACAGAATTTAAGAGATGAGAGAGACTTTTAGAATCCGATCTTCCAAACCATATCTGAAAAAGAGTCCCAAATGAAATACATCTAAGAAGTGATCATCCAAAGAATAGACCTCCAGGTTCATTAGTTTATTAATTACTTAATATTCCCAGAGTTTTAAATAAAGTTCACTGGTCCATAATTTATAGAACCCATTGTCTTCCTTGCTTTGAAAATCTAGAAATATTTGCCCTTCTTAAGTACTATTCTTTATGATCTTTTCATTGTTGGTAATCAGCAGCTCAGACCCAGTTCAATTACTCAAGGATTTCACTCATTTGGACCAATTACTTTATTTCAATAAGGATAACTTTGATGGTTTTTAAAATTCTCTTAAATTACTTTGGGTTTTAATTTTTGATTATACATTTCTGTTCTGTCTTTTCTTGCCCAAAAGTCACTCTCAAAACAGAGTCAGTTTAACACCAATATCCACTCCAAATGGCAATTTAGTCCTCTTTTCCTCCGCATATATATAGATATAGATGTATATACATATATGTGTATATAAGTATATATACATGCATGCAAGCATACATATATATATATATGTGTGTGTGTGTGTGTGTGTGTGTATACATACGTATTAATGAACTTCTAATGAACCTGGAGGTTCTATTCTTTGGTCACTTCTTAAGTGTATTTTATTTGGGTTGTATCTGGGTTCAGATATGGGTTGAAAGACAAGGTTTTAGACATCCCCTTCATCTCTTAAATTCTGTGGGTCTGTGATACTTTGCAGTTTTATCATTATTCCATTGGGAGACAAGAAATTTCATTTGGTTAGTAGATGAGGCTGGAGCACTGAAAAATCTTTAGGAAAAGTTAATGGGGAGTGAATCCTCATATATGGAATAGATTGATGCTCTAGATCTAAGGTAAGGAATGAATCTGGAATAAATGAACTGAGCAAAAAAGGGGATGACTTTCTATAAATATGTATCACACAAACTTTGTGTAGTCAAAGTGAAACTATGATAATGACAGAAATTGCAAGCAAATAGCAAAGGAGCATTACACCACTGGAAAGTCAGAAAGGGAGGTATCTGGTTTCAAGAATAGTCATTTTTCTCCTGTATTTGCAAGGGCTCCATTGACAGATATATATAATTATTTTTGGCTCAGATAATTTATTCTAGATTCATTCCTTAGTACATCAGGACAGATTCATTAACATATTTTCTATGTGAAATAGAAGTAAGATGTGGCCATCATAGGTATAAGTAGCCCATTTCTTTGAGCTGTGACCTAGAAATTTATTTTTAAATTTTTTAAGATGACCATGTATTGAATACTCAGTTATACTCAAATATTTTCTTCATCTCATTAAATAAAATTAAAATTTGAATAAAATTAATTTTTTAAATAATAGCTAAACTTTTTTAATGCATTGAAAGGTCTTAGAAGATCCTAGATCTCCCACTTCAACAAAGATCTAAAAAGATCACAACTTCAAACAATTATCAAGTAATTGATAGAAAGGCAACATAGTAAGTAAGCTCTTTCAACCAGCCTAAGATTACCAAAAAAAAAAAAAAAAAAAGACAGAGACCTTAAGGCATTAGCAGAAGGTTTATGTCAGGGAAGCCAGAATGAACTTAAGTAAACACACCAGAAATCTGCCAGAAATCTACTAAGGGAAGCTTCAGGGGCATCTGACACCTTTGCTACTTAGGGCTAAGACCGTTCTCTGAATTTGGACTGAGACAAGGGTAGGGTCCCTGAAAACTCCAATACTCCGAACCAGGATAATGAGACTGAAACCTGACAGAGATCTGAGGGCAAACACAAAAGGAGGTGGAAGCCAATGATGAGAAAAACATGGATTTAATTTAAGATCCTTATACCCCATCTAAAAGTCTGGCCCTGGCACAAAATCAGAAAACAGGAACTAAGATTGGATATGAACAATGAAGAAAGATTGTAGGTCAAGAAATATCTAAAAGTTAAATTCAGAAGAGAGTGACTTCACAGTAATGCAAGCAGATCCTCAGGGAGTAAAAATAGCTTGGTGACAAGCATTCTAAAAGGAATCAGAAGAAACAAATCAAGAATTTAAGAGGAAAATTATAAGAGGAATAAGCACTCTGAAGGAAAGATTTTAAAGGAGAATAAATAGCAAGGACAGAAGGTTAAAAAATCTTGCCCAAATAATAAGTTTCTAGAAATTAGAATGGAATGAACAGAACAACAACAGAATGACTTCAAGAGACAATAAGAAATATTATTAACAAAATCAAAGGCTTAAAAAAACATATATCAGAAATATGTATCTACCAACAAAATCAAATAACCTAAAAACAAGGTGAGGAGAGAGGGTTTAAGAATATAGAGTTCCTTTTAAAAACATGAATGTACAAAAAAAAATTTTATTATATAGAATATCAAGACATTATAAAAGAAACCTGCCAAAATAAACTTGGAGTTGCAATCGGGTTGTGTGTGTGGGGGGGGGAGTCACAATGTAAACAGAAATAAATGAGGACAATATGTTCTGTGTAAAGAAACTGTAGGACCTTTATGTTTCAAATTATATAGCACCTAAATCCATAAACAAAAATTAATTGAATTGCAAGACATAAAGATCTTAATGCTGCTATCTTAAAGTTGGAAGAATCTTATAGAAAGATAAACAAAAATAAAAATTTAGAGTTGAACAAACTGTTGGTGAACATAGAACTACAACATTTATAGTGCCTTATGAATAGTATAACTAAAAGACATACATATTTTACTGGACAACATATACATCATCAGGAAAAAAAGAAATTACAAATACATGCAAAAGGAAGGAAGGAAGGAAGGAAGAGAGGGAGGCAACAGAAATACTAAACACATCCTTTACCTAGCTACCATAGTGCCAAAAAATAGCAATCAATCTAAGAAGCACAAATAAGAGATACAAACTTTGACAGAAATCGAGTAAGGATATTCTATATAATGAGTGATTCAAAGAATGAATCATAGAAGCAATCACTAAGTGAAAGTCAATGAATCAACATACTAAAATTCCTGGGATGAAACTAAAGCAGTGCCCAAAGGAAAAAAAAAAAAACCTCTAAAGACATTATATATAATATATATATATGTATATACATATATATATATACACACACACACACACACAGAGAGAGAGAGAAAAAGAGAGAGAGAAAGAGAGAGAGAGGTGTATATATATATACACACAAAATACAAAATTAATGAAGTAAATATGTTTTTAAAAATAGAATCCTAAAACATATGAAAAGAAAAGAAAAATCTCCCTCCCCCCAAACTTGAAAATGAGAAGAGAAATAAGTAAATTGGAAAGGAAAAAAAAACTATAGGACTAATAAACAAAATTAAGAACTAATTCTTTGAAAAGACAAACAAAATTAATCAACCTCAGTTGGTATATCAGTCATTTCAGTTATGTTTAATTTTTCATGACCCCATTTAAAATTTTCTTGGCAAAGACACTAGGGTGGTTTGTCAGTTCCTTCTCTAGCTCATTTTGCAGATAAGGAACTGATAATAGGGCGAAGTCACTTGTCTAGGGTAATAGAGCTAGTAAATGTCTATGGCCAGATTTAATTTCAGGAAGATGAGTCTCTACAACCTGGCACTCCATGCACACATAGCTGCCAATAAATCTTTAGCCAATCTGATTTTTTTAAATGAAAGGGCTGAAATTAAAATTAACAAAATAAAATATGACCAACCTCACATTACAGCAAAATTAAAAAAAAATAAATTATCACAATATAACACAAACCATTTTATGTGATGTGTACAAGAAAACTAAAGAAATAGAGGGATACCTTTAAAATATTAATATTCTATTAAACAGAGCACCAAATAAGATCTTAATCCAATCAGAGAAAAAGAAATACAACAAGGTATAAAGAAATTACTAAAGGGGAAAGTTCTGTCTCAATTTACTTATAGGAAAATTTTGCCAAGCTAGTAAGAACAAGTAATACACATATTATAAAAAACTGTGAAAGAAAGCCATCTATCGAACTCCTATCAAGAGAGACAGCATTCTAACCCCCAAATAATAGAAGGATAAAACATGAGGGGAATGATGGACTAATTTTATTAATGAATATCACTTCAGAAACTTAATTTAAAAAATTTTGGAGGAAAGACCATGTTATGATCAAGTTACATTTATATCAGGTACACGAGGATAATAATAATCTGTTGAAATAGTATTTAGAAAAGTCACATAAAAAATCAAATTATCTCAATGCCATAAAAAGCCTTTGAAAAATATAATTCTTTTTGCATTACAATGTATGTGCCCACAATTTTTTTTAATATGATAAAGTATATAGTTTCATATCAAGTACTATATCTAAAGGGGAAACAGTAGAAGCATTCACTATATATACAGCATTAAAGGAAAGAAACATCCCCCTTTCTCACTATTATTTGATAGACAGAAGCTAACAGTAATAAGATAATAAAGACATGAAAAGTAAGTGAGAGGAGACAAAACTATCCACATTTGCTGGTGATAAGATTACTTATTTAGAAAATCCTAGTCAGCCAAAAAAAAAAAAAAAAAAAAAAAACAATTGAGACAATTAATAGCTTTAACAAAGTTGCAATCTAAAAAATATTCCCCTCACAAAACCAAAAATATTTCTAATTTGTCACAATCAGTTTTAGGAGGCAATAATAGAAAAGGACGTTGCATGCAAAATAATAAGATGCACAAAATATTTGAGAATCAATCTCTCAAACCACATTCAATACCTGTGTATATTCAATTACAAAACAGTCTTAAAAAATAAAAATCATTTAAATACCTGGAGGAATATTCAGTGCTCATGTCAAGGCTGGATCATGATATTATTAGATTATCCCCATGTCAATACTACCAATTACCCTAAATATTTAGTGCTTTATCAAATTACCAAAGAAATCATTTGTAGAATGAGATGAGATGATTTTAAAAAATATATAAAGGTACAAAAGAGCTAAAATGTCAAGGAAGATAATAAAAATATATTTCTTTTATTACCTACAATCTTTGAATTCTTGAATCTTGCCCTGGTAACTCACCTGTGACTTAAATCCAAGATCCTATTCTGGGATCAGAATGAAATTATTGCAGGTCCCAGCCCAATCTGTGCTCACAGATCAAAAAAGCTATCAGCAGCCACATGAAAAAATTCTCCAAATCTCTAATAGTGTGTATTTAAAGAACTTTGAGGTTCGCCCTTACCATTAGATTGGCAAAGGGAATCAAAAGAGGAAAATAACTTAGACCAGTCCTTTTTGTTTAGCAATATGATGGAAACAAAGGAAGTTCTTTTCAATCTCGGAAAGGTTGAGCAAATTATGATATATGAATGTAATGGTATATTATTACATCATAAATTAGGAAAGACAGATTCAGAGAGACCTGAGAAGATCTTTATAAACTGATATAGGGGAATGAGTTGAAGCAAGGAACCAATTTATATAATTACTACATTTTAAATAAAAACAACTCTATAAGTTTTAAGAACTTTGATTAATGGAATCACCAACCACAACCCTAGAAGACTGATAATGAATCATATTTCCCATGTTGGAATAGAAAGCTGATAGACCAGATCTTCAGAATGAGACAAACATGTTCAGACATGTCCATCATGTGGATTGTTTTGCTAGACTCTATTTATTAGGAAAGAAAACTTTTATTTTGAGGGTAAAGTAGGGAGAGAGAGAGAGAGAGATAAGCATGAGGGATTGAGTAGGATAGTGATAGTGATACCCAATAATTTTTAGAAGGAAAAGAACACAAATGAAACAAAACAATTCACTGAAGAGAGTAGAAAGCTATCCAAAAGATTCTACCAAGCAGGCCATTGTTAATTCATTAGAAACAAAAAAAATATTTCAGATTTGTGATTTTATATATAATCTTTTTTGTTCTTTGCATGTAAAAATAATTGTTTATTGATATTTGTTAAATTCATAACAATAACAAGAAAAAAAAGATATATGAAATGCCAATTTTTAGAGTTATTGGAGTGGGTATTCAATAAAACTGTACAAAGAGTCTTTGGTGAATATATTTGTGCAATCCCAAATCAGGATGCAGGGGTAATCTACTACAGTTGCATGAGATTTTGCACTCAGCATACATGATAGATTTGACACCTCAGATTGTGATATTTTCCCCATCTATGATTCTCTACTTTTTGTGATTCTTAATTTTTGTAGGGCTTTTATATATTGTCATTTTAATGCCAACTGACTAGACTCTTTGATCTACCATTTGACAAACTATAGAAATTTCTGGCTCATTTTAATGGTTTATAGGGACAAGAAGATAAGATTCAATTATTTTATTAATTTTTTAGCCAAAGTAGATTATAAGGGCTATCTATTAATAGATACATGGAATTGGAACTTTATTTCCATAAAGAGAATATTCATACTGATAAATGGTGTGTATCCAATGTTTTGTTCTAGAAGTTTATAGGATTTTAGACATTAGTGCTTAGGTATGATGTAACTTCTACTCAAACAGAACTTCCTATATTTAGGGATGCCCCAAACCTGGGCTTTTCCAACCACACATGTGTTTATGAGAAAAGAAGCTTGAGAAAAGACCCTTTTGCAAAATTTGGTTATCATTCTCAGATTTAAAGTTCTGACACTTTATTAGATGCTGTAGTGGTTTATACCTATGATTTCAGCGACATAGAGTACTCCCAGTAAAGAAACTCTATCAATTCAGATTAGCAAATGCACTGCAATTTATAGTCTAGTAAGCTACTAACTGGGATATTGAAGTTTAATAAATGGCTCAGGATCACATATAGAAGATATGAAATAGATTTAATATTAGCCCAGGTCTTTCTGGCTCAGGGGATTTCTACTTCCATACTAAACTGCTTCTCACTATATTAGAATATGAATATTAAAAGGGGAAAATTTTATATATATTGATGGAAAGGCAAATTTTGATAATTTTAAAATCATCATCTAGGAAGAGGAGAGGTGTGGGAGGAAGCTTGTTAATTGGGAAAAATTAATAATTATCTAGAAAGCTTCAGATTGAATAAGGAATTTCTAATTTAATTTTGAAAAATGACATCAGGTTCTTTTAGGCTTATCATTAATCCATGATTATTGTGCTAAATTATCAATGATTTGTTGTAGATTATTTCTATCATGGGATTTCTAACTATAATTTTAACATATATAGCACAACTGTGTGTAATGAATGCCAAGATTCTTATATCACTATATTAATTCTTATTCAGAGACAATCCCAGGCAAAAGGTCATATACAATATCTTTTTTACTCATTTAGTTTTGAAGGATTTACAACAGATATACTTAAGTACTCAAATAAGGAATTTTTAGAAATACAGTAAAATGTGATTGAGGTAGATCCCATGATTTCAGAATGTGCCCATTTGCAAAAATGACTACACTAACTTTGCAAGATCTATAAGTTTTTATTATTTATGAAAAAAGAATGGAAATAAATTGACATTGTTTCCATGGACATGCTTAGCCTACATAAAAATATACCCTTTCAAGAATCCTTCAAATGTTTAGTGACTGTTCAAATTTATTGTCTTCCAGCTCCATTTTCTTGAGTGCTGTTTCTATTTCACAGAATCAAAACTGATATTCATGGTGATATGGCCCAAACTGTCCAAGTACTACAATATCCCTGGAAAGAGATATTCCAGTCTTCATGTAAAGATCTTATCAGAGGAGGAAACATGACAGGACATGGTTTCAGAATGCTGGAAATATTAAGTTTGCAAGATCTGTCCCCCACCCCACATTGAGAATATTGTATTCACCTCTTAACAATTCATTTTATAGAGATCTTTGATGATCTAAAGTGTTTCTAGAGAAGGACAGTCAGGATAATGAGTGTCCTGAAAACCATGCTATTTGAGAATAAACTAAAAACAAACAACAACAAAAAAATCCAACAACTTAAGATGTTTCGTTTGGAGAAGAAAAAACAGAGTGATATGATTACTGGTTTTGAGTATTGTGAAAGAGGGATTATATTTAGGGTTACAGGATCATAGAGCATAGCAATAGAACTGGAAAGGATTTCAGAAGCAATTCGGTGAAACTCACTTTACAGTTAGGGAAACTGAGGCTTAGTGAGATTTAAGAGGGAATAGAAAAAAACATCTACTAAATGCCAATTGTGTACTAAGTACTTTACAAATATTATGACATTTTATCTTCAACAAAGCCCTATGAATTAGATGCTATTATTATCCTCATCTTACACTTGAAACTAAGACAAATAGAGATTTAATGATGGAGTCCAAGTCATGTAGTAGGCATATGAACTGAAATTTGAACTCAGGTTTTCTGACTCCTGTACCAATATTTCCTCTTAATACCAAGCTGCCTCCTTCCTTGCTTTGCTTGGTCCCTTATGGTAGAATTCTGAGTAAAGGGAGGAATTTCAGGAAGAACAACTTTCCACTCAATATAAAAAAAAAAGTATTCCATAATTGCATTTTCCCAAAAGTGACAGTTTACTTGAAAAGGGGATGGATTATCAGAGGAGAGCTTCCAGCAGAACTTGAAGACCATTTGGTGGGGATGTTACAAAGACTTAATTTTGATCAGATAAAAGTTGGACTAGCTCTGGAAGGACCAAGAACATTAACTGATACAAAAATGCTTACTTATAAATTTTTTTAAAAATCTACTACATCTGTTTTTCAGATGAGTTAAAAAATTTATTGAGTCAGTTGACATAACTTAATCTTTCCAGGTTTTCTTAAAATTGTGAACCTGATAACAACACTGGTCCCTTCTAACATAGAGATTCTCAGTTTCTATAAAAATTGTCATTTTTTCACCATCAATAGGGATGACCAGAATATGATTTTAACTCATTTCTAAGTGTTGAGTTAAAATCATATTCTGAAAAAAAAAACAAAAAATAAATAAAAAATAAAAAATAAAATCATATTCTGGCCATCTAACATTTCTAAATGTTAGGCAATGCTTCCTTACATTGAGTTTAACAGTGCCTATCTGCAATTTCCACTTATTGTTCCCAGCATAACTTCCTTCCAAGACTTCCTCAAATAATTAGTTTGCTAACCTATGAAAGGAAAAACTCAATATATGTGGTATTTGAAATATTATTAATTTAAAATAGCACTATGAATAGCTGCTAAAGTTGTATTTGTTATGTAAATAAATACTTATATAAAACTGCAGCTTAAGAAAATGAAAACTCCAAGATAATGCATTTTTGATAGGCAAATGCTTCATCTATATCTCTTTAGTTTGTGCTAAGAAATAATTGCTGAATATCAACCATAATTAAAAGAGCATTAAGATTCGAGCAAAACGGCTAGCACTTAAAACCAGGTTTGTTTGTTTATTTTGTTTTTGTTTTTTGTTAGGAGCAGCCTTAAGAAAAGCACTTTTTCTTCTTAAGTCTCAAGTTTCCCCATCTACAAAATGAGAAAGTTGAATGGGGAGACTTCTAGTTCTAAATCCTTTGAAACCTATACATTTCTAAATAGCTAGTATTATATATGTACTTATATGCAAAACACAGAGGGAGAGGGAGAGACAGAGAGAGACAGAGAGACAGAGAGAGAGACAGAGAGAAAGACAGAGAGAGAGACAGAGAGAGACAGAGGAGGAAGAGGAGGAGGAGGAGGAGAGAGAAAGGGAGGAAGGAAGAGAGGGAGGGAGAAAGAGAGAGGGGGGAAGGAGGGAGAGAGAATCCAGCTGCCACAAGCAGTCTTATTGGCTGAATGCCAGTGGAAAGTGAAAGTGTCCCTTTACTATACAAAGAATGAAACTGTGTCATTGGACAAAGAGGTTTATACACTAGATGTAGCTTTATTCCCCTTCACCACTTTGTATGTATAATGGTTAACCTCCTGCTCCAATGCTTCAGTTAGGTATAGAGATGACTCAAAAATTATCTTGCTAAAACATAACTTTTGACAGATTCTATCAAGTTCAAAGAATTATAGTATCATAGCTCTAGAGCTGAAAGATATTAGAAGCCTTCTGCCTACATCTTCATTCTGTAGTTGAGGAACTGAGGCCAGGAGAGAGTTGCTGACTTATCCAAAATCATATAGTAAGTTAGCAGCAGAGCCAAGATTTGAACTCAGAGCCCAGGAATCTTTCCACTACAACCAAGTTTTCATTATTGTTTGCATCTGCTATCTAAGGCTAGTCTGGCTAATTACAGATGGCTACTTGGAAATGAAATTTGAGTCCATTACAACTCATAAAATGAAAGCAAGGAGGCAATATTTATATAGCACCTGATATGTGCCATGCACTGTGCTAAGTGGTTTTTTAAACTAGTATTATCTTTTAATGGGAAAAAAAATTTAAAGAATTAGTAGAAATCCCTTAATTTAATTTTTGGCATTGCCACTTATTGAAGAGTTGACATTTTTAGAATGTTACTTTCCCCTAATATAAAATGCTATGTAATCATTTATTTAAAGAATGAAGACTCCTATAGCTCAACTGAAAAAGCAATAGGCGACTGTATTAGCATTGATAAAATTTAAAACTTAAAATATTTTAACCCTTCCTATTTCTTTGTAACTATGGAATTCCCATTCATTCAATTTATAAGGTGATACAGTATAGGCAGAAAAAGTCCTGCAATTTCATATGATTATACTTGTAGATATCATAATGCATGAGATTATTCTTTATTATGTTTTTTGCAGACATTATTATTTTATTTTATTTGATCCTCACATCAATCTTGTGATACAGGTATTATTATTTTCTCCATTTTATAGGGAAGGAAACTGAGGCAAATTGAGGTTAAATGACTTACCAAGGATGATACAACTAATAAGTATGGGAGGCTGAATTTGAAACTTGAGTCTTCCTGATTCTGAGCTCAGCATTTTATCCACTTCATCAGCTGCTTCTTATGCTTCTACTTCCACTATGAAGATGCTGAATTTGGAGTAAGAGGTATGGGTTCAGATGTGACTTCTGCTTCTACCTGTGTGATTCTGGGAAAGTTATTTTACTTATCTAGGTCTCAGTTTCCTCATTTGCAAAATTAGAAGCTTAGATTCAATTGACCCAAAGCTTCCTCCTATCTCTGAATCTTTGGTGCTATTGTGGTCCTGGTGGAGTGGAAAAAAAGAAGGCTAGATATTTAAAAATCAGGTAGTTTATAGAGCAACTATAAACATAAATTTAACTATTGGCATTCTAAGTGTGAAATGCTTTCTTGGTCAGTGACCACTTTATCCATGGATGAACTAAACTAAAGCTTCATTAACATTCTCACTATAGATGAAAACTAAAGACCTCAGGATAGAAGGATAACTCAAGGGTTATCCCTTGGAGTTGTGAATAAAGTAGCTTAAATGACTTCATTATGTTCCCAAAGATAATTATAAATACAATTTTATGAGACATTTGGGAGGTCTATCAGGCAAGAATCATTGTGAACCAAAATATCACCAAAATGGTAATGGGAGCTTATAGGTCAACATCAATTAAAGAGGATGAAGTAAAGAAATATCATTAAGAATTTAACAAGAGCTTCTGTGCCAAGTCAACATATGCTTTGTGTAGGTGATTCCAAAGCAAAAGCAGGAGAAGAAAAATAACAAACCAAGTTAGACAATATTAGAAATTTTATCCCTATAAAACATATATGTTATGTTTGATCGTCAAGATGATCAAAAGTCATTGGACATAGGGAACATCAATTAACAGCACAAAAATGAAACTGTCAGTATATTAATAAACAGCAAATGACTATTATCATAGAGATTATTTTACAAATCAGGTATCTTTATTATTAGATCATCAAATAGAGAAAAGGTCAAAATAAGTGCTAATTAAGAAAGAAAAAATAAGGATGAAAAGGCATCATGTACAACTAGTAAATCTCCAATCGGATGTAATTGAAAAAGCTATTGATGCCCTCCAAATCAGAAATAAAGGAAAAGGCATCAACACTGATTATCATAATTTCCTGAGTGAGTTTGACCAATATGAGGTAGTTTTCATAACAGGAAAGCAAAACAGAACAGAAATTGATTCTTTAAGTCAATGTTTTATCTTTTTGTTCACAGGAGAGACAGGACAGATAAAGGCAATATCTGTTTAGAACAGAAATACATTTACAAAATAATGTTGAAGAAGAATAGTGAATGATTACAATTAATATAGCAAAAGAATGAAAAGCAGCAAGGGAGAGATAATGATCTATAGAAATTCTGACATAATTTCTATGAAACTCACCTAAGCCACATCATCTAGACAGCATTTAGAAATGAAACTGGAAGCACAACAAAGATATGAAAAGTGGAACAGTATTTCTATAAGGCTCCATTGTTAGATTGATGACAGTAAAATAACTACATGTTTACTCTAACACCCCACTACCTGATGTGTTATATGAGGAAGTAGAAATAGTACTTCATAGCAGAATGGGAGTTATTTGGCATAAGCAATAATTTTTAAGTAGTTTAATTTTGTAAGAGCAATGGTCATGTCATGTAGGCTTCTATTGACAGTTGGAGGAGTGAAAACCTTGCCCAGATGAAATAGAACTGATTTGGTTTCCCCAATTTTAACTAGGTTTTTGTTAACTGAGTGTTGGATCTCCAATCATACCCACACATTTTATTAATATTTTTTGCAGTGTTTCTAATTTTGTGATGTTCAAGTATGGGTATTCTATCAAGGATATGTGCAAAAGTTGTAGCTCATAAAGTTTGTATTTCTATGACTGTTACAGAAAAAAAAGTTATTGGTGAGGGTATTTAATCATTTCAAAGAACATTCAAGCCCACAATGAGACAGAGACAATCACCATGAAATTTAAATGAAAGGATGGTCAAAAATTAAAAACACCTCCAGAAGTCAACAATATGCTGCAGCAAACCAACATAATTCTTTTTTTTTTAGAATGATTTGACAAATTTAAAAAGGTAAAATTTAATCGAGGTAAATATGAAGACAAATGGATTTTTAAAAACTCTCCCAAGTACAGGATGAATGAAATGGTATTACTACATAATATCTAGTGTG
Source organism: Sarcophilus harrisii (assembly GCF_902635505.1). Lineage (NCBI taxonomy): Eukaryota > Metazoa > Chordata > Mammalia > Dasyuromorphia > Dasyuridae > Sarcophilus > Sarcophilus harrisii. The sequence continues at coordinate 523,084,377 of NC_045428.1, forward strand.
AAAAACAATCTGGGGATCTTAGTGGATGATTTACAATGACTATATGATTTACCAGTATGATGTGGATGACAACAAAGGCCATGTAATCTGAAAACCAACATAATTCTAAGAAAACAACAAAGAATGTATTAAAACTAAAGGGAAAGATTGGAACCATATAGAGGAATCCCTTCATTTATTCCCAAATTCATTATTAGATAGAATGACCTTTCCCCCTTGTCTTTATTCACTGATGCTGGCAAAGAAATAGAGATTCTTAAGATGCAAGAATTGACAAAAGATCAACTAATCCATCTCTCCATCATCATGATAATAATTTGCTATATTGTTACATAATTTTACGCATCACATTCAATATTATGTAAAATTATATCTCTCCTCCAATAAATTAATGAAATAGTTGATTATCTTTTTTAGTATTGTCTCTAATTATGGAAAGAGAAATGGATTTATAGTGAGCTCTAGATCCCAAACTTTGTATCTGAACAGTGTTACCTTTTTCTTTGTTATAATAATGTTTCCATTATCTACTTCATGAGGTTGTTGCAAAGATAATGCTCTTTATACAATGAAAAGCACAATGTAGGATTAACTTTTTTGTTGCTATTCAATTGATCAGTTGTTAAATATTTACTTTGTGTCTGAATTTGTGATAAATGGCAGGAATACTAATAAGAACAGTCCTAATCCTCAAGGAGCTTACATTTTAATGTTGATAGATACATTAAAAAAAAATGGAGCTTGAAAGCAGAAGGGAAGGCACCCCTGTGGCTGCCAGTAAGATGATGAATGATCACAGCACTGACAGTAATCATCCTGGAAATCAAGTATTCTTTGTTACCTTTTGACTTCTGAGAGGTCACTAGATTTCTCGTCTCATTTGAAGCTAAATCACATATTTTGGTCCTTCAAGTACAGGATCTTTTTTTTTTTTTCAAAATATATCATTCTTGGTAAGGAAAAGGGATTTTGTACTAAAGGCATTTTCATCCTTGTTTATTTAATGTTTATTGGCAAGTCCCTCTCCATATCCTGTGACCCTAGTGACCATTTCAAAGAACTTAATTTCCTCTTGGATGAAATTTTCTTCAGAAATGCTGATTCATCTTCAGGAAATGAGAGGTCTGGAAGTCCTGCTAGTTGGTTGGTTTCTGATTTCTTTAGTTGTTCTGTTTATTTAATTCCCAAATTAAAACATGAGACAAAATGTGTTCCTATTCCCTAACCCCTCCTACACACACACACACACACACACACACACACACACACATTGTGAAGTACAACAAGCACGGATAAAGTCCCCACTTTTTGCAAAGCACCATGTAGGTACTGAAGGACGTTCAAAGTTTAGTTAAGAAATAGTCCTTGCCCTCACTGAACTTACTTTCTAGTGTGACACAATTTAGATAGAAAGATAAATAGACAGATACATAGATATTGATAGAAAGATGTGGGAAAATAAAGATAGATGATAGATGATGTAAAGAATGAGACGTGGAGAGAAGGAAAGATGGGTAGAGAGATGATGGATGGAGAAAGATGGTGAACTAGATTATAGATAATAAAAACAAAGAAATAGGAGACATGATAGATAATGAGACAAAAACATACAGATAATAGAGACAGGGATTAATAAGTTGACAGATAAAGAAATAAAGTTGATAAGTGATTAAAAAATAGATATAGATAGGTGATAAATAGAGAGAAATGATTTATAGATAAGAGAGAGAAAGATAAGTTTCCATCATTATATGCTCAGGGTCTTTTAGAAATATAAAATAAAATTTCATGTGAAATGAAAATAGAAAATAATCTTTCAATTGAAGGCATTGTAAATGGCTTTATGGCAAAGGTGGCATTCGGGGATAGATCTGAAATAGGAATTCAGCAGATTTTAAAATGGACTAAGGATAGTACAGGAATAAAGAACAATATGAGCAGAGACAAGAAGAAGAAGATATAAAAAGCATATTTTAAGGATAGCAAGTAAAGAAGAGAATCAAAAATAGCTGCCTAAAGTCATGGATTGGTTCAAATGCTCTAGAAAATATTTTGGAATTACCAAAGAAAAGTAACTAAATTGGTCCTATCTTCTGATCCAGAGATCCCAGTGCTGTGATTATCCCCAAGTAAATTAGTTTGTCTTTGTCTAACTAGAGCCTTACATAGTACACGGCTCATAGAAACTACTTAATTCATTTTTGGTAAATTAAATTGTATTGAATTGAATCATAGAAAAGACCTAGAAGCATTTTTTCTATCAAGTATCTGGGAACAAAATATTTTAAATTATTTTGGAATAACTAAATCAAATACAATTTATTCAAATACAAATTATTCTTCACTATAAGGAATTATAAAAATAAAGGAAACCAAAAAATGTGAAAACAAAAAGATTCAGGACAATGAAAGGAAAGCCAAACTGTAGAGGACATCAAGTAGCCTTTGTAAAGATAGGGACATTGAGGATTCCAGATAAAACCAGTATACTCTAAAATTACTTTAAGAACATTAAGAAATTATTCCATATAAAGTAAATTATATGAATGTAATGAACTGCAATAGGGTTAATTAATGTCAACATTATCACAATAGCTATCTTTTAATATGGCTTTATGATCTGCAAAGTAATACATATATATGTATGTATGTATCTCATTTTGTCTTCATGATAACCCTATGTGGTAGATACTGTTATTATACCCATTTTTTTTTACCAATGAGGAAACAGGCTAAAAGAGATTGAATGACTTGTCCAGGATCACATAGCTAGTAAATATCTGAGTCAGAATTTGACTACAGGACCTCCTGACTCAGAGTCAAGCACCTGATCCATTGTGCTACCTAGATTGAAAAGTAATATTACAATTAAATCCAATCTCAAAATCTTGAAGGTGAAAATCAACAGCATCAGTGAATGAATCAATCCAGCTAGAGTCCAGGGGTCCTCAAATTTTTTAAATAGGGGGCCAGTTCACTGTCCCTCAGACTGTCGGAGGGCAAGACTATAGTAAAAACAAAAACTTTGTTTTGTGGGCCTTTAAATAAAGAAACTTCATATCCCTGGGTGAGGGGGATAATCGTCCTCAGCTGCCACATCTGGCCCGCGGGCCATAGTTTGAGGACCCCTGAATTCTAGAGTGTCCCTTTCATCATGTATTCCCTATAATTGTGATTGGGGGGGGGGTGGTGATCAAAGTGATCAAGATATCACTGATCTTTTGATTCCTACCTATCACTTCACAATAAGGAGACCGAAGAGAGAAGGGGAAAGGAGGATGGGGTAAAAGAAAAAGCAGAGAACAAAGACAACTGTGAAAAATTAATTACAAATATGTGTCTATATCTTGTTATATCTTAGGAAAGAAAGCTTTCTTTGATGGAATAACAAGAGCAGCTGAGGGCAAAGATTGTCCATGCTCTATCAGGTCTTTAAAGTTCTACTTTTCCCTTCCCAGTAAAATGTCTTCAAATCTCTTCAAATCAATGTCTTCAAAATCAGAATTAAGTGCAAGAGATAAAATAATTTCATCTGTCTCCATAGTCTATGATCTTAAGAATCTAAAGAGAAAACATGATTAAACTAACAACGAAAAAAGCTAATTCTCAATCCTACATGTGCTCACTCAGTATGCCCTTCCCTATTGACTACCACACTATATCTTCATAAGCAAATGCAGAGGGTTGGGACAGAATTCAACTTTGTCCACCTCCCTAGCCATGCCAAGGAAACCAAATGCTACAAGTTTTCTCCTCCTTGGACAACATTATGGCAATATGTTGTTCTTCAACAGTATTCAACCAGAGATGAGAATAGATGGAGGTACAGCAGGGTCCCAGGCATGAGAATTTGTATATATATGGACTTCATGCCTAAGGAATGGGGAGTGGCACCCATCTCAGGACAGTTCTGTGTCCCTTCAAAATTAATTAGGGTGGATTGAATTCCCTGCTGTAGGAGACTGAAATAACTGTGAGATCCAGGCCTAAGGTAACCTCTATCAAAACTGAAGTCAGAACATCAGTCAGCAAATTATTAAATATATATGTGTATGTGTGTGTGTATCTGTGTATACATACAAACATGTGTGTGTATGCAATATGATGGGACTAGAGATTCAAAGAGAAGCAATGGATAGTCCATGTCTTCTAGAAATTTATATTGTAATGGGAAAGACAACATGCAAATAACTACATACTAATGAGCTACATAGAGGATCAATTTGAAATAATCTACAGGAGGAGATACTAAAATTTAGGAAGTTTGATAATGCTTTCCTGTCAATAATAGGATTTTACCTGGGACTTGAAAGAAACCAAAGAAACCCAGCTGTAGGGATGAGGAGGGAGAGCATACAACCAGTAAAAAACACCAAGAGCAAAGAGATGGAACATCTTATTTGGAAGACAAGAGATTGTTGTCACAAAATGCAGAGTATGATGGGACAGATGTAAGACATAAGCTAGAAAGATGAAGAAGGAAAGTCCAGGTTTGAATGGCTTTGAATGCCAAACAGAGGGGAATAGAGGGCCACTGGCATTTATTGAATATAGGGGTGATTTGGTTCGACTTGCAATTTATTAAGATCACTCTGACAGCTGAATGGAAGATAGAATGGAGTGGGGAGAGACTTGAGACAAGGACACTCACAAATAGATTATTACAATAGGGTTGACATGAGGTGATGAGAGCCTGTACAGAGGAGTGAAAGTATTATAGGAAAGAAGAGGATATTTTCAACAGATACTTCAAAGGTGAAATCAATAAGTCTTGGCAACAGATTACATATGGAGGATGAGAAATAGTGGGAATTAGGAGATAATTAATAAACCCCGTTTAGGAGTTAATTATATTCATAGCAGTGAGCACCCAGTTAAGGATATGTAGCATGAATTTATAGAGGACTTAGTAAAAATTCTTAATTTCTCCCATTTTCATTTAGAAACAAGTGTATAGGAATGTACAGGTGTATAGATGTAGATAGTGGGAGTTATCCAGAGCTGAGGCTGGAAAGGGCAAGATCTGTGATATTCAAATAAGAAAGTTGAACTGTTTCGTCCAGGGGTCAAAGTAAAACAAAGGTAAATGCAAGGGGAAAAACATTTCCAAAGATCTCAAGAGAGAAAAATGACCTTGACCATAGGCAAATGAATCAGAAATATCATCTACACATTTAATAAATGGTTTGAGATATCCATGTTGAGACATCTATGAAAAAAAAATTGTAAGACAAAGAAAAATGGATCAACAACTGAGGAAGGAAAAAAATTTTGGATTCCCAAAAGAGCATAGAATCTCAGGTGGTTGTCCCTTCATGGTTCCAAAAAGAAATAAGAATTGAGAAAGGAAAATTGATAGTTTGCATAAGATATAAAAGAAAGGAAAAAAATTAGCTTGCCAACCATGACACAAATAAGGCAGAAGTGTTTCTTATAAAGTATGACTTTGAAAAGCAAAAATTTAGCTATGATAGAAGAAATAGTACTTGATAGGAGGTCACTCTTTGCCTTCCCCTTGTGTCTCTAACAGACAGAAACAGACAGGGTGAAGAAAAGAACATTCCTTTCTCTTATTCATCCCCCATCCATTGTCCATGGCATCTTGCAGAGTTGCTCCTACTCCAGTAAAAGATACTAGAACCATCTGAGTGTGATGAGAAGCAGTGGAGGCAACTCTGAAGAGAGGAAGACCTAGACAATGGATTCAAGAGAGAATTAGCTTTCATCTTTGGGAGTTATTCTGTAGAAATAAAGAGACCCTGAGACCTTAGAGGCAGCTGAGATGCAACACACGGGGAGAAACAGCATGAGGATAATAGGAAAAGAGAAAGACATCAGAGCCTCTTAGTGCAGAGGTATAAGTTGCCTTTACCATGTCTTCCCTTCATAAATATTTCACTACTAATGTATATTGTCTCTTTTCCCCACTGTATTTATGGCAGGGTATATTCTAGTTTTATGGGGAAAGGGGACATGTTTTCTGGCTGCTATTTTTACTGTATCATGTTAGTAAATGACTTGTTTTGACCTTATTATATCTACTGGCAGACCATTTAAAGCAAGCACAACAGTGGGAGCTCCAGAGTTTTAAGAGGGAAGAACTAAAGAGTGTCTTTTTTGTAAAAAAAAAAAAAATTATATATATATATATATATATATATATATATATATATATATATATATATATATATATATTTAAAGTGTCTTAAACAAGAGAGAAGCTAGCCCTTTAAGAACCAAAGCTACCAGTGCAAATTCTAATTGGGAAAGTAAGGCCACAGGATTTCCTACGTATCAAAAAATACATTTCATTTCATTTTTAAGTAGCATTGCTCCAGGTGCTATCATGCTGCAGTTTCTAAAACATCAGCCCTGATATCTCACAGATCTCATGCTCCCATTGCATCTGGTCAATCCCACTGGTGTTTACATTTTCCTCACTCTCATTCCCAGTTTGAATTATGAAGCCGTTTCAACTCTGTTTTAATAACCTTCTCGGCATGGCAAGCAATGAAAGAGCTGCCAAACTGAGCACAGAGAAGCCTTCCTCCTTCTCACTTGTAGGGAGGTTTTCTACAGGGAATCCAGTTCCTTTTACAGACAGGTTCAGATTTGAAAAGAGACAACCAGATGCAGCTGGTTTCTATACTCAATCACTTTCAAAATCAGCTTCCAAATCGCATTACCTCCTGATTCTGCCACCATCCTTTGCATAAATTGCCTTGGGATTCATCTTCCTGCTTCCAGAATAATTCCAAAGACTCTGAATTTCTGGGGGTAATTAGCCTTGCCATGGCATGCAGCTCTGGTCTACCACTTCTGTGTGTGCTTATGTAAACTGCCAGGGCAGGGAAAACTGAGCTCTCCAGGGAATGAAGGTTGTGGTGAGCAAGAGGTTAAGCTTGTTACAAGACTGGTGTGTGTGGGAAGGCAGGAGCAAAACTGTTTCTGGCCTAAACTGACCTCCTCAGGAAAAAAATCATGGCCATTGCCATTAGCCTAAAGACCTTTACTGCTTTGACATAACTGGCTGACAAAAAGATAATAAATAAAAGAGAAATAGAAAGAGAGATCTTTGCCCTTGAATTACCTCAAACCTTCGAATACTTGCCCAATACCTCTAAGGAGGAGGCAGAGAGGAGACAATAAGGGGGAGGAGTGAAGTAATGCTCAAACCACACTCCCTTATGAACTTAGCAGAGCTTGGAAGATCTGTTCCATATCAGAGTGAAGAAAAGTTCAAAAAAGATAGAGCAGAGCTGTGTAGCAAGGACTACAGATTTAGAAGGAACATCAGAGCTATTTAGTCCAATGCTCTTGCTTTATAGACAAAGAAACTAAAGCCCAGAAAATGTGGATAATTTGCACATAGATAAGAAGAAGTCAAGGCAGGATTTGAACTCTGTTCTCTTACTTTCATTATATATATATATATATATATATATATATATATATATATATATATATATATCAAGGGTGTAGGAACACAATAGGTTGCCTGCCTAAAACCAAACATCTCTGTTTCTATGGGGCCACTCCAGGCATGGCAGTCTATGGCTTCTCTCCCTACTTCCCCAAGTCACAATTACACAGACCTTCTTACTGTTCCTCACACAAAACACTCCATCTCCCCACTTGGTGCATGTCTACTGGCTACCTCTTATCCCTTAAATTCTCTCTCCCTCCTCATCTCCACCTTCTGGATGCCCTGGCTTCCTTCAGGTCCCACCATTAATCCAGCCTTCTATATGAAGTCTTTCTCAAACTTCTTCAGCATTAGTGCAGTCTATTAAATGTCTACCATAGGTCAGTAAGGTGGCAGTAGTACCAGCTTTGGAGTTTGGAAGACTTATCTTCTTGAGTTCAAATCTGGCCTCAGACACTTACTGTGTGACTTTGAGCAAGTCACTTAACTGTTTGACTCGCTTTCCTCATCTGTAAAATAAACTGGAGAAGGAAATATTAAACTGTGTGTGATGTAGAAGACCCTTACCTTACCCAAAATGACTACTCAGAGATCACTCAAAATAGAAAGCAGAAAGGTCATGTTTATTGTACCTCCGGAGGATGAGCCGTTCTATCACGAGATAAGGGAAAGAGAAAGCTCCTAGTAGGAGGGCTAAAGTAGTAAAGATACACTCTTTTATACAAGAGATTACATCACAAGTAGGAGAGCATTGAGAAGGGGATGGGGAGGCATCTAATTGGTTATTGCTATCCGGAGAGATTGGAATGGAAGGTTTCTGTTTTCCCAAAATCACCTGATTTCTAGGAAACAGAAAATCAGGCCGTCAGGGTTCACTTATAGCTGGCCAAGGCTCAAGTACATGTGGGGCTGCATATATTATACAGCTCATAGGGGAAACATAGAAATAATGAAAATAAAATACAGAAAAAGAATTCACATATTCCTATAAGTTTTTCACCTTATCTCTCTATTTCATACAAAACTACTTTAAAATCTTTTCCAAGAAAATTTCAAAATGGAATCATGAAAATCAGACACAAATGAAACAAGTGAACAATAACAAAAAAGAAAGTATCAAACATAAATCCCTGGAGAAAGACAAAAAATACTCCTTGTTCTCTAGGAGAACATAGGGAGAGACAATATGTAGTTGGATATATAGATCGATATATAGAAAGATAGATATAAATATATGTATGTGTATTGTATATGTATATAATATATGGAACATATATAAAGATATAAATATATGAAATATATAGTATAAATTATATATATGTATGTTTTATATATGTAATAAATTGGAGGTGATTAACAGAAAGCAGTCACTAGAATTAAGAAGGATTAGAGCAGGTTTCATGTGGAAGGTGGGATTTTAGGGGAATTTGAAGAAAGTCAGGGAAGCTAAGAGGTGGAGATGAGAAGAAAGAGAATTTCAGGGATTGTGCACAGCTAGTGAAAATATCCTAAGTGAAAGAATGGAGTGTCTTGTGTAAAGAAAAGCCAGGACATCTTTTCTGGAGGATTTCAGGTCTAAGAAGACTGGAAAGTTAGGAAGGAGACAGATTATGGATGTCCCAGGAAAGTAGATAGAAGCCATAATCTGGGACAGGCTGAACTAGGGCTGGAGGTCTGACACCATGACCATCCAGTAAATTACTATGTAAGGAAATCAAAAGTCAATATGACCTGTGCTTGGGGAAGTCCTAGAAGACAGAAGCTCCAGACTTTGGACATTTATTAAACCTTGTAATACTATGTATTTAACTTTTTATCCAAAACCAGGGCTTTTGAAAAATGTAAGATTTGACAGCATGCTCCCTCCTTCCCAGGGACTAAGGTAATACTCTTGTCTCAATCTGGAATTGAAATAAGAAGAGAATATATGGGCACAGAAAGGGGTTACCCTCCATATAATCAACAGCTGACTGAGACTTTTTGAGGCAAGATAAATATTCAAACCCCTTTCAATTTATCTTTCCAATTCCAATCACAACCAATCAGTAACTAGGAAGAATAGCACTAATGTTTTAGTTGGTATAGCAACTTCAGGATGAAGAAATTCCCTCTGTCGTTGCAAGTTAAAACCTCTGCAATTTACAGTCTTAGAAATTCGCCCAGAAAACCAATGATTTGTCTATGGTCACACAGCACAGATGTGTCAGAACTAAGATGTAAAGCTGAGGCTTCCTAACTACAATACCAGATCTCTATACAGTATTACACGAGATTACTATAGGGAAAAAATTAAATACATGACAGGGGGTTGTAGATCTCTTGGCTCTTGTCATTTTAATCCCACAACTGTGAGAGTTTTCTAACAACAACAGGAAAGTAAATCATGCATATTTTCAATTCATTTTCCCCATTTTAAATAGGAAAAACAACTGGGGTATGTTTCATAAAACTTTACAAAAGCATGAGACAAAAATAGTAAAGAAGAGCAACCACCTAGCTGAACTCTGCCAATATTCCCTTCCAAACAACTTTAAAATAACACCTCAAATCAAATTTTGGAGTGGCAGTCAACCAAGAGTCAGGGTGAGACATATATCCAGCTAAGACAACTTGGAAGTTGGCAGGAGAAGTATATGACACCAGGGTAGGAACTCTCTTAAGAGCAACACCAGAAGGGAGCTGAGTGAGCAGCAGCAGTAGCTCTCAGCCTAGAGATGAGAGGCAGGTTGGACAAATAGTCAGAAAGAGATTGAAGCTGATCCTTTGCTGGCAGTGTATTCAGCTGGTAGAGATTATTACTCTATTGAGATCACAATTCCAGAATAGAGGGAAACACTTGTGGTCAAATCACAGCACTAAGAGGAATACTAGTATTTGTAGTTGGAGGGAATTAGGATTCCTGTTCAGACAGAGTAGAGAAGAGGACTTGTGATCATTCATAAGAGAGCAGAGCCCCTGGTCATAATACTGGGATGAAGAGGAGTGCAAGTGTTTGCAGTTTCAGGGATGCAGGGTCCCTTCACGTGAAGACAAGACCAAGAGAGCAGTGACTACATATGTCTCTAAATTATACCACTTTGGGAATGCCAAAAAAAATTGCAAACCCATAGAACTAGCTCTGAAAATAGCTATAAGAAAATGTCTAAAATTTGGGATAGTATCTTCCCACCTACAAGTGAATAGAATCCAACATAAATATCAAGTTCAAAGTTAAGAAACAGGATGGGAAGTATGCAAATGACCAAAAAAAGGACTTGACCATAAAAAGCTATTATAGTGGTAGGGAAGATGAAGAAATAAATTCAAAAAGCAACATGAAAACAGCTACAAGCAAAGCCTCAAAAAAAAGATGCTAATTGGATGCAAGGCCAGCAAGAATTCCTTGGGGAATTAAACAAAGATATGAGTGGTAAAGGGAAAAATGGGAAAAGAAATGAGTGATGCAAGAAAACTATGAGAAGAAAATTGGGCAAGTGGAATTTAATAACATCAAGAAACAATAAAATGAAATCAAAAGAATGAAAAGACAGAAGAAAATATGAAACATCTCATTGGTAAAAACAATTACCTGGAAAAAATAGATTGACAAGAAATGATTTAAGAATTATTAGACTACTTTGAAATGGGATTTAGGTAAATACACAGTTAGTAATCTTAACTGTGAATGTGAATGGGAGCTCAGTCATATGGAACAGATATGGATAACAGATAATAGAAAACTGAATGGATTAGAAAGCAGTATCCAAGAATGTGTTGTTTACAAGAAACATTTGAAACAGAAAAGATACACTAAAAATAAACATAAGAGACTGCAGCCAAATCTATTATGCTTCCACTAAAGTAAAAACAAAACAAAACAAAAAAAAAAAAACTGCTACCAAAGCAGAGGTAGCAAAAATGATCTAAGACAAAGCAAAAACAGAAATATACCTAATTAAAAGAAATAATCACGGGAACTACAATTGGCTAAAATGTACCATAGACAGTGAAGTGATCTTTTAAAAAATCATATCAAGTTTCTCTAATGAAGATCTCATTTCCAAAATATATAGGGAACTTTCCACTATATCATGTTGACTATATCCCACTGTGAATGTGGTCTGCATAATTTTATTATTTTTCACATAAGCTTTGTTGGGAATGAAAGAAGATGCATTCTAGTCTCACTTTAGTCACAAATGTGCTATGGAACATTTGTCTAGTCACTTGATGAGTTAGTAGCTCAGTTTCTCCATTTATAGAACTGGAAAAATAATCTCGATTTTACTTTAACAGGCAAATATGGAATAAAAGGGTTAAAGTCTCAAGAAATATCAGTGATAAAAAAAGAAATATCCACTTAGTGCAATAAATATAAATGGAATATTTAATTTTCAAGATCAATGTAAATTCAATAACATATATGTAAATAGCAAATGCTAATTTGAAAGCTGGCATTAATTTTGCATTTTTTAAACCTTCCTCCAGAGCTCATTTTGCAAAAAAAAAAAAAAAAAAAAAAAAAAGCAAATTCATTGTCTCTACTTTACATCTTACTTTTTTCAATAACTGTCAGTTTTGCTGAGCATATTACATTGATTCTTTCTTTTCTCCCATATTAGAATTTCATTAATTTTCTTAGCTATTTAATGTGAAGGAAAGAAAATAATTTTATACTAATTAGTTTTCCCTATTTCTTCTGATTCATATTCTCATAAATCCAAAGAAAAAAGTCAAAAAAAAATTTCCCAATGTTAATGAATTTGGATTTCTTGTCAAAGTCATTCTAACCAAGATCACAGAGCTGCCATTAAATTAAAAGCACTGCACCCCCAAGTTATTTGCACCTGCTTTTCTAACAAAACGATATATGCAAATCAAGCATCAAAAAGCGTGCAAAGTTTGTACATTGCTGGCATGTAATATTCAAGTGTTCCCAGCACAAGAAATCCTTGTCATTTAAACAAATAAGAAGCAATTAGTCTGCAAGCATACAAACAATATATCCACTTAGTGCAATAAATATAAACGGAATATTTAATTTCAAGATCAATGTAAATTCAATAACATATATGTAAATAGCAAATGCTAATTTGAAAGCTGGCATTAATCAAACTATGCTACAAGTGGAAACTTAATTATGAGCTATTAATGTATCATAACATCTGGAAAACCTGGATCAATTCCAATTATCCACTGAACTGCAAACAATTACATGTGAGCTAGTAAAACTGTGGAGTCACGATTTAAATGGTAACTTTTTCTTATTTGTATATATAAATTCTTAATGAATCGATTTACAAAATATAGGAATTACTGCTAGCTTTATAAAATGATAAATATCGTGCTCTTCCAGCAAGCCTATAAAAGAATCTTACTATAACCTGAAGGTAATGAGAAAGTTACATTTACGTTTGATTTATAATAGTGCTGCAAAAAATCTTGATATTTTTGTTAGAGGAGTAGTGTTACATACTAATTGAAGGGCTGATCTTGGGTCAAAGAGGACCTGAATTTCAGCCCTGCCTCTGACACATATAGGCTGTGTGAAGCATAGAAAGATCAGTGAGTGCTATCAGTGCTCTAGGAAACTCTTTAAAAACTAAGTTGCTAAAAAAAACAAAAAAAAAAAAAAAATACATGCCAACCTGCAACAGTAAAGGGAGTTTCTTCATCTGGGAGTCCCCTATATCAATGAAATTACAGATTCAATCTCTACAATTAACATTTTAGTTAAAATAAGTATTAGTCTCCAGTGATAGACTGTCCTCTTAGAGACAACATAGATAATAAGCCTGCAACAACAAGCAATTATTAAATGCCTGCTCTATACCAGATATTATGTAAGGATATTCAAAAATAAAAAGTCATTCAAAGAATTGATATTCTCATAGGGGAGACAACATGAATAAATATAAACATGGATGGTGTCCCAAACGTTTTTGTGTAATTTTAAACTTTTTAATCTTAAAATTAATAATTTTGGGGATAGTTTAGACAAAGAATATATATAAAATGAATATAAGGTACTTTTGAGAAAGAGTGGGTACTAGCTGCTGTGGAGACAATAAAAGCTTCCTATAAAAGTTAATTGAGCTAACTTTTGAAGGAAATCATGTATTTCTGGGGTCAAAAGGGAGAAGGAGGGACATTCTTGGCATAATGGTGCAAAGTTGGCTAGTAGCTGATGAATATTTTGTTTCATGCATTTCCATGGCAAATTTTTGAAATGGCACCCAAAGTGTAATAGCCAAAATAGGGCAAAGGATGCTAATAATCGATTGCTATACTTTTAGACAATCCAGATCATTTTTACTCTGGAGACAGTCAACATGATAAAGTAGAAAGGACCCTATGCTGGGAATGAAAAGAGAGGCGTTTAGTCTAATTTCAGTCATAGAACATAAAAATAGTTACTTAATAAGTTGATACCTTAGTTTCCCTACCTATAGAACTGAAAGAAGATTCTCTAACTTTACTAGGCTAAGATGAAATAAATGAAAAAGGTTAAAGTCTTTTTCAAATATCAATGATAATTATTAAACTTTCCTCTAAATCATGCCTTATTTTTGAGAAGAATTTGAAATAATTAGTTAATTGCAAATTCATTAATTAACTCTATTACTAATAACTTTTGAGTGTTCATTGAATTGTTACATTATTCGGAGGACTAATTCACATGAATTGGTGATATTATGGAGATTAAAAAAAACAAGAAAAAAGAAAGTCGAAGATAAATGATAGAATAGTGTATAGGTTCTGTCTGGAGAGGGAAAGAAAGAAACTGGTGAAATTGGATTCATGTGTGCAAAGAAGCATTATAGCAGAATGGAGATTAGCAAATCATGGAGATTAAATTCAATTTAAAAACAAAATAAAAAGAAGCGTTTATTATCTGTTATGAACCAGCCAGTGAGCTAACCACTGGTGATACAAAGAAAAAGAAAGCCCTCAAGAAGTTTATAATCTAATAGAGAAGTCAATACAAAAAAGGGATGCTGGAAACCTAAATGGAAGTGGAGGAGCAGGAACAGGTGTATGTATAGAAACACATCTGTGTTAGAGCATGAAAAGTAGAAAAATTCAATGAGGAGATTATTTTTTTCTTTTTTTATATTATAGCTTTTTATTTACAGAACATATGCATGGGTAATTTTTCAACATTGACCCTTGCAAAACCTTCTGTTCTAAATTTTCTCCTCCTTCCCCTCACCCCCTCCTCTAGATGGCAGGTAGTTTAATACATGTTAAATATGTTAAAGTATATGTTAAATCCAATATGTGTATACATATTTATACAGCTATCTTGCTGCACAAGAAAAATCAGATCAAGAAGGGGGAAAAACCTGAGAAAGAAAACAAAAATGCAAACAAACAATAACAGAATGAGTGAAAATGTTATGTTGTGGTCCACACTCAGTTCCTACAGTCCTCTCTCTGAGTGTAGATGGCTCTCTTCATTGCTGAACAGTTGGAACTAGTTTGAATCATCTCATTATTGAAGAGAGCCACATCCATCAGAATTGATCATCTTATAGTCTTGTTGCCATGCATAATAATCAAGGAGCTTAATTTAAAAAAAAATACACAAACCATGTCAGCACAATTTTGATATTCTATGATCTTCATGAGAAAATATGCACAAAAGAGGATAACAAGAAATATGGTTGGTTGAATTTATGTCTCAGGATCAAGAAATAAAGTTGGTCGAACAAAATAGATTACTCAAAAGCCACACATCTCATTGCACATGGAAAGAAAAAAAAATCATTCAAACATAATTATTTCCTTTAATAGACAAGCAACAATTAATTGCTGATATGTGAGTTATGTTAGAAATAGCTATTTGCAAAGGCTCCCTGCATAAAATAATTCTCTGAAAATATATATTTAAAAATTTTCATTATTAAGGAATTTCAAAGTAAACTAGTATATAATCTATGAGCAGATATACTTTTACTTCATCTTTCTCAATGATCCTTCTCTTAGACTTAGCATAGTGGCTAGGACCTGCCATAATGAAGTAGCAAATTAATAAATGCTTAAAAATGACTTTTTTTGTCATATAACTAGAGATAGCATTTCTAATAGTACGTCAAATAATTACAGACACATGAGCCATTCTTGTTCCATCTCTTACTGAGAAATGTTTCAGTGTTTTCTTATACAATAATCAAAGACGTGGTTTAGACAAACATTGAATGACCACACAAGAAAAAATCCTTATATTCCTATGATTTTTAATATCAATAAGTATTATATTTTGTTGAATGCTTTATCTAAGTCTACTAAGACTAACATGCATTCTAAAATAAATTTAGTATTAATATGATTATCCTTATTGTTTTCCTGAACTTGAAACATACTTGCCTCCCTGGTATAAATCCAACTTAGTTATCATAAACAGTTTTTTTGATATATTGCTAATTTCTGCTGATGGCTATAGTATTATTTACAATGATATTGTATTTAAATTTGTATATTAATATCTACTAATGATATTGTACTAATACTACTAATGATCTACTAATGATATTCTCTGTTTTGTCTTTCTCAAGTTTTTATATGAGGAGTATATTTGTCTCATGTAAGAAGCTAGCTAAAGTGTTTTCTTTTTCTTTGTTCAAGGAAGATAGAAGGATCCTCCACAGTGCTGGACACCAGGCCCAGGTGTGCTGACCTAACACAGTTCTGGCTGTGACTATGGGTGACACGAAGCAAGCACATGCTGGTAAGAGGGTAGGACCCCTGCTGTCTGTGGGCCCTCACTCAAGAACAGAGCCCCTAATTTTGGTTCCAGGACATAGGGATGATCTGAAGCTTGCAGCTGCAGGAGGAACAGCAGAGAACTACAGCATTTGCAATGACACTGTTGTAGGGGCTCTGGTCATGGCTCAGACATAGAGAGGAACACCTGAAGTCAAGTTCCTGGACAGAGCTCAAAAAACACCAGCACCAAATCCCTGAAGTCTGAGATATTATCCCCCACACCTCAGAACCAGAGCCTGACTTTAACACAAAGTGAATAGGCAAGAAATAAGCAACTGAAAATGAGTAAGCAAAAGGGAAGGAGGGGAGAAAAATGGATCTCAGAATTTTATAAAAAAATGAATACTGAAAATTATACTTAGATATAACCGTTAAAAATAAAGCACTGTTGTTTAAAAAAGGAAATTAAATGTTGTCTTTGGAGTTTCAAAGATGTGTCTACTCACCAGCCTATTCTTTTTTCTTTTTTATCATTAAAGCTTTTTATTTTCAAAATATACGCATGGATAATTTTCAACATTCACTCTTGCAAAACTAATTTTTTTTTCTAAATTCCAAATTTTTCTCTCCCTTTTTCCCACCGACTGCCATAGATAGTAAATAATATATATTAAACATGTACAAGTCTTCTATACATATTTCTACAGTTATCATTCTTACAAGAAAAATCAGATTAAAAAGGGAAAAAATGAGAAAGAAATAGTTCTCTAGTTGACATATACTTAGTGTGATATGGTGATATAATGGTTCTACAGTAGGCACATGCTCAGTTGCTGTAGTGATGTAATTGTACTGAGGTATTTAAGGGCTGAGAAGACTGGGGCCTGGTTGTCTCAGAAACAGAGGAGACACAGAAGAGTCTCAGCCACAGACACAAGAGAAGACTCCCGACTCCATCTTTGACCACCCTCCTGGTGGCTCTCCTGACTTCATCATTTCTCCACCTAAAAACCAAGGCTAGTCCAGAGATCCTGCAGAGAGCTAGCATGGACTTTACATTTTGGTGCCCTAAACATGGGGCACTGAAAGAAGCACACTACATTTTGAGGCTCTGGACTTAAGGACCTACACTCAGCAGTTCAGCTGATGGGTGGCTTAAGTCCCTGTGACCTAGAAATAGGGTGAGTATAAAAATAGACAAGCAGGAAACTTTGGTAAGGGCTAAACTAGTCTCTTGCATTTTTTAGCTGAAATGGGGCAAATACTAAGAAAAGAGCCTCCCCCCACCCCACCTTCTTCACCTCAATGTGAAGAAATCATAGTTAGTTTAATGAAGAGCCAAGGTTTGTTGGTAACTCAGAGGCAGATCACTGGGCTCTTAAATATATGAGTGCATGTCTCTGGCTCTCTAAGGAAGAAAAATTAGAGCCAGATATGTGGGAAATAGTGGGAGAGAAACTAATTGAATATTACAAAGCTAACTGTCCTGATTCAATTCCTGAGGAAGCATTCCTTATGTACAATATAATACAATTGGTTTTAAAGGAACCCACAAGTTTTTTTAAAAAAAGGGAAAGTTTTGAAGTGTACAGCCAGACAAGGAAGTGTGAGGAGAAAGAGCAGGAGGGGGATGGTACTGACAAAGCAGCTGAAAAGCATGGAGAATTGGACAAGAAAGGATTAAGTACAGGGCTGATGAATTTAAGGGGTGTGGTGCTTCTCACTTTCACAGCTCAGTTACACCCCAGCAGGCGCCCTTAAGGCATACCCCATCTCCTGACCCTCCTCTCTCAACTTCCCCAATTAATAATGGTGAAAGGATATGAACAAATTTTCTATAAAGAAATTAAAACTGTATCTAATCATATAAAATGCTTTAAATCATTATTGATCAGTAAAATGTAAATTAAAACAACTTTGTGATAACATCTCACACATATTAGATTGGCTAAAATGATAAAAAGGGAACTTAACAAATGTTGGAGAAAATATGGAAAAATCAGGACATTAATATGCTGTTGGTAGAACTATGAACTGAGCCAACCATTTTAGATAGCAATTTATTTAATTATGCCCAAAGGGTTCTGAAACTATGTATACCCTTTCACTTAGTAATACCACTTTTAGGTTTGTTTCCCAAGATGATCAGGAAAAAAGAGAAAGAACCAATATGCTCGAAAATGTTTGTACCAATTTTCTTCTTCTTGGTCAAAAACCCCTGGAAATTGAAGGGATGCCCATCAATTGGGGGACTAACTAAATAAGTTGTGGTCAATGATTAGGATCGAATACTATTGTGCTGTAAGAAATAATGAACTAGTTGTTTTAGAAAAACATGGAAATGGGGCAGCTAGATGGCACCGGCCCTGAAGTCAGGAGGACCTGAGTTCAAATCTGGTCTCAGACAATTAACACCTCCTAGCTGTGTGACCCTGGGCAAGTCACTTAATCCCAATTGCCTCGGGGTGGGAGGGGAAAGAAAGACAGAAAGAAAAGAAAAACTTGGAAAGACTTGCATGAAATACTGAAAACTGAAGTAAGCAGAATCAAGAGAACATTATATACTATAACAACATTGATATATATCTAAATCTGCATCTAATAGTGGCCTTCTTTACTGTGAGAAGAAAAAAGGAGACAGTTAAAATATAATCAAAAATTAAGTTAAAAAAAACCCAGGAGGCATCTTACTCCACTCCCACTGAAAGATTATTCTCTAATTCTTTAATGCATCTCTTATCTAATCAGTGTATTACTTGCCTGTACATTCTACATGCTATTTGTATCCAAGGTCTTGAATAAGTTCACCACATGGGATCTACTCACTGTGAACAGGCATTCCTCAAGTTCATAATGACATTAAAAACATTTCAATGGAAAGAATTAATCATTGGCTCTCTTTCATTCTTGTTCCATTCATTTTCCTTCTTCCTCTTTTTTTGAAGTGTTTTCTTTTATTTTTTTTTCTTCCATAATTTTGCTATTTTATGAAGAGATATTTATAATATTCCACCATATTTCTCAAAATTACCTATAATCCTTTGAATACCCTTCTATTCTAACTTACTGCCAGCAAAGCTTGTAGTTACTTCTCTCTCAGTATTCTGTATTTTGTACTTAAAGTAATGAATCTAATTTCATATTTTTTCTCTATTTTGAAACTACATATACATTAATGATTTGGTAACTAGGATTTAATGAAAATTCCATCACCACCACCCATACACTCCTTTTAAAATTATTTGTATTGTGGAAAGGCTTATCAAGTTGTGATGACTACTATCAGAAGACAGAAATAGACCAGGGAAAGTGCATAAGGATCATAAGCAGTGATCCTCAGATTAGAAGGACTCCACATTCCCAGTCTCAAACAAAAGCATGGCCAACAAGGCTTTGCCAAGTTCAACATTCAAAAACCTCTAGTTTTGTCTATAGCTGTTACTGCACTGTGATTTTTCCTATTAATATAAGAAAATGAAACTAGCAACTCTTTGAATTGATGGTGTTATTCATCATGGTGCTCTCCCTGAAATCTTTTCCTTTTCATGTCTGAATTCTGACCATTCATGAAGGCCCAATCCAAATCCCATATCCTCCATGAAGCCCTCCTATTCTATCCCTGTTATGATGTGGTGGGAAGAATGTAGGATATTAAATCCCAAGACCTCAATCTCCATTATTTAACTATATGGCCTTGTAAAAATCACTTACCTTTTATAAGCTATCATTTTCATTGCCTATATGAACTACTATGAGTAGGATAGTCATGAGGAGCAAATGATATAAAATATGCAATATCTAGGTATCTCTTTCCTACATATCTGAAAACTAATCCAAATTCAAAGCACTTGGTAATTCAGCAGCCAATCTCAATTTTATTTCATTATCAGCAGCCAATCTCATTTTATTTCGTTGGATCATGGCAACAAATAGCAAAGCAAAATTATGGCCCCAAAGAGTTCTCATGTCCACAGTCGTACATTTTTTCACTGGCTACTGCATCCCACCATTTAAGATGGGACCCACAGATATCTTATATGATGAAGACACATGTAAAAGGAATCCCTAGGGAAGCAGGAAGCACTGCTTGTCCCTAAAATAAGCACTCCTTTCTTACTTCTGTCTCTCAGGGCTTCCTCACTGGTTTCAAGATGCAATGTATATATTAATTTTTAAATGATGTTCTTCCTTATTCCTATGTACCCAATTAGTAGCACCCTCCTTTCCAAATTATCTTGTATTTTTTTCTGAATATATATACACACACATCATGTATGTGTACATAATATATCATATACAAATATCATGCTATAATGCACATATGCATAAATATATGCAAACACATGCATAATATAATGATATATAAATATCATATATATCATAAAAACATACATATGACATACATAAATATTTTATAAAAATATATGGTTGGTTGGTCCTTCTTTCTAGAAAAGGATCAAAAGGATATTGCTGTGTTGGACTCAATTGTGACTGATCAGATGAATGGGCTCCATCACAGGTCAGGAACAAATAGTCCTTGTGAATATTTGCAGTGCACATCTCACTTTTTTTTTGAGCTACTGTAATTCTAGCATAATTTAAAGCAGATAGCTCTAGTTTTATAGTCAGAGGACAGGAGTTTGAATCCCATGCCATTGTGTAACAGAGTTCCCTTGGCTTATATGACATTCAGTCTCAATCCTAGTCCTCTTTCTATATGTCTGACTGTTCTTTCCATTGCTTTCCATTCCTCTATTTATTCTCTTTTCACTTTGTATCAATATTCTCCAGGACTCTAGCTGCATTATATAGATGGTTTGATTTTCATCTACAGATAGATGACTCCCAGAACTACATAACAATTTTTTTTTTGTCTTCTGAGCCCCAATATCACATTATCTGTGGAGATCTTCAGTTAGGTGTCCCTTTAGGTCTTTGAAACTCAGCATGTCTGAAATAGAAAAGGGACAGATACAATCAAATTTCAAAATGTTATTATAATGTTGACATATTAAAAGATTGGTAATGTTAGAATCTGGGTTGAAGAGGAAACAATATGCACTTCTGGAAGGGTGGAAAAAATCTTCTGAATATATAGAGAGGTGAGAAAACTGGGAGATAGGGGAAGGGAGGGACTTTTGGAGGAGTGTGTGGATTGGGATGGGGAAGATGGGAAAGAGAAAAGAAAAAAGCAAATAAAAGAAATTTACATGATAATTTTATTATATATTTAAAAGGAATAGCAAGTTGCACATAATTAATTTTGCAGTTTCATGTGCAATCATCTTTTTTTATACTATGTGATGAAAATGCCTGTTTCATTCCATAAATTTTAAAATTTTAAAAATGAAAAGAAATGGATTATAAAACCGTAATAACAAAAATTAGTCAGAACTAGAAAAAATAGACAAACAGATCAGTGGAATAAAATGGAGAACCAGGAAATAGAACAGACTGAATCCAGCAATAGCCATTTCAATTTATAGGGAAAAAATGGAGAATAAACTATGACATTTCAGAGGAGTCAGAACTAGAAGTGATGTTATCTATGACTGAGGATCAGACAAGTCAATCCAGACCATACAATTAATAATGTGTTTGTTGAAGTAATTTGGTATGTTCATCCTTGAAAAGACAAAATTTGGGGAGCATGATAAGTATCTTCAAGTTTTTGAAGAGCTGCAATAGTGATGAGGGATTTGACTTGTTTGGCTCCAGAAAGCAGAGTTAGGAGTCAAAGATGGTACTTACCTTGGTGGTACTTAGAGGGAAGGAAATCTAGGCTTTATGTAGGGAAGAGCTTACTAACAAATAAGCTACTGCAGAGGGGACATTAGCTTCCTCCTCACTGGAAATCTTCAAATGGAATTCAAGTGTCATGGATATTGTAAGGGATTCCATACCAGATATGGGCTAGAGATAACTAGCTGATACAGCATCAGGAATTCTTCATCTAGGAGCTTTGAATTTTTTTTTTTTTGGCTTACTATATTTCTTTTTCCCTCTCTTTTTTATTTTTAATTTATGGAATAAAATAAGAAGTTCCATAACAGTACAATAATAATAATAATTATTATAATTATAACAAAAAGATGATTGTACATGAAAGTACACATCTACTGTGCACAAGTTGCTATTCCTTCCAAATATACAACAAAAATTATTATGTACATTTTTTTCTTCTTTTCCCTCTTCCCCATCATAAGACATGGCTACTATTAGATCCAAATGTGTGTGTGTGTATATATGTATGTGTAAATTAATGACCCCAATATTTGTTAATCTGACTTTGAACAATTAATATGATATCTCCCCATATTATCAATCTAAAAAAGAAGGAATGGAAAGTTAGATAGCATAGTGGATAAGGCTCTAGTCCTGAAGTCAGGAGAACCCAGTGATCTTGGGCAAGGCACTTAACCCCAAATGCCTCATCAAAAAAAAAAAGGGGGAGGGAGGGATTAGAATATATTCTTTATAAATCTTCATGTTCTAGTGTCCTTTGATTTTACAAACTCTAACCCCTTTTTTGTAATGTTCTTCTCTAAAATATAATGTTTTCTATGAGCAGATTTCTTGGGGGGCTTCTGGAGGTAGCATTCATTTCAGTTCAAAGTAATCACCCCAAGTGCAGCTAGGAGTTAAAGTCCAAATCCTTTATTGTCTCCTTCCTTGGGCCCGGTTAGCTTTCTTAGAGGCCTATCTCTCTCCTTGGTTCCGAGAGTTCCTGCCGCTATTCCTTTGCCTCTGCCAGCTTCAGCCTCCAGCCAGCATAAAGGTGGAAGATAGAATGAATCTGTCTCTGCCTCCAAAAGTGGGCTTGTCCTTTAGTGGGCTCTTCCTTATATATACTCTCTTAAAGGTGTGAATCTTGTGAAACTGTAGTAAGTACTAAGTACATCTAGAGAACCGTTAAGTACCCTGCTAAACAACCAGTGTCTCTTTCAGTTCCACTAACTTAGCACCTTGTAAGAATTCTAACACTTTTTACAAACGGTCCTTTGACTACTGAAGATTGCTATAATGCCCTTTTTCCCAGACCTCTACAAAAACAAAAACAACCCCCCTAGTTCTTCCTAATAAATATCTGCATTTCCTTTAAGTGATTTTTGTATAACATGATTTCAAGAACTTCCTTTCAAAGAAAATAAAAGAAAAAAAATCTCACTCTGGGTATTGCTTCATTCTGGATGGATTCCCACATGGCAATGACACTTCTAAAACATAGTACCCCTCACTCAACACAGTCCTCCAGATCTGGCTTAAGCTAAGTGCGGTGGAACTTGGACCTCTCTCACTCTGGACAGTACACTACTAGGAAAATAATTATGGTACTCTGCCTACTTATTTCCATCTGATATTAACTATACTTAAGCTATGTATTACCCAAATGCCACAATATGTTGACTGACCAACAATTCACAATTTAATTCAAACTCTACTTATTCACTTAGTTCTTACCCAGAAGTTTCTTAGATTGAGGACTGGATGACCTCGTTTCATAGGACAAAAAGAAAATTCTTTGTTTATTGGAACCTTCCAACTCTGAGATTATATGTTTACTAGGGGCACAAATGTGGTTAGAGAAAATGAATTTGTAGTTTGCTCAGGCAGCATAATTTTGCATCTATTTTCAATCTTATTAAGTATTTAAAGAATAAAAATAGAAAAGACAGATGATACTTTGACTCATGCTTGAAGACTAGCAGAGCCTGAATATTGAAAGAGAGAATGGAACTTAAGGTTAAAGAACTGTATTTTGCTAAACAGACTAACTATAAAATGAAAATTACAAAGGGAGGGAAGTGAGGATAGAGTTAGGACAATGGCATAATTCCAATTAGGGTGGGCCAAGAAGAGCTTTATCCTAGGGTATCAGATTTAGAATGCTTAACTTTGAGACTATGGACAAAACTTGCAGTCCCTTAGTAACATGGACACAAGACAGCTGTATACCTAATTAATTATAATAATTAGTTAAAATAGGAAGCTACTTTCTCAGCAATATAATATTATAGTTCCAACAGACTGATGATGGAACATGTTATCCACATTCAAAGAAAGAACTATGGAGTATGAATTCTGACCAAAGAATACTATTTTCATTTTTTTGTGTTGAATAAGCTCTTGTATGAAGGAATATTTGCCAACAATAAAGAAAAAGTAGGATGGAAATAGAGAGCAACATAGGCAAGGGACAGAGGAGGAGGAGAACCAAGTGAGAATGTAGGGAGAAGTAATGGGAGAAAAGGGTTTTTAATCTGCATACAGGACAATTCTGAGACAAGATTAGAAAAGGAGGAGATTGGAATTTTCCGGTCATAGGAAGTTACTAGAGAGGAATCAAAAGACTCTTTTTCATCCATGTCTTTATCTTCTCTCTCTCTCTCTCTCTCTCTCTCTCTCTCTCTCTCTCTCTCTCTCTCTCTCTCTCTGTCTCTCTCTCTCTCTCTTTTCGTAAAAATTAGTGACATTTATATAGTGCTTTAAGGATTACAATGTACTTGACATACATTATCTTTTCGAATCCTAATAATACTCATTACAGGTGAACAGATTTAGACTGATAGAGGTTACCTGTCAGAATCACACAGCTATCAATAACTGAGGCAGGATTTTGTGCCATTTAAAAAGTTCAAGATAACTTTTTAAAAATAATGCTAAAATTTGTAATAAAAGGTAAATGACACTCTCAAATGCCAAAGACAATCATGGTGGGCCGGTCTATGCTTATATGCCTTTGGAAAAGGGATGGTCCCGAGGGTGGCAATCAACTCTGGTTAATAATGAGAGAACGAATATTACAATGAGGGTCTGAGAGTGACATCATGTCAAAGAAGGCATAGCCCTGTATCCAGACCACCCACAACTTTGGGCAATCTATTCAAAGAACTTATCCCCATCCAAACCAAAGTAAAGAACACTAGCTTCACTAAGTGGGTGGGCTCAGAACAAGATTGTTAGGAAAATTAATCCCATCTCATTATCAATAATGTCCTTCAAGAGACTGAGGTAAATAGCAATTGTTTCTGTTCTGGCCAGAAACCCTGAGGGTCTTCCCCTCCCAGAATGATTTTTTTTTTTTTGAGTAGGCCAGTTTTTGCCTCATTTCTTACATAACCTTAATCACGGAATGGCTATTGCCTCAGACAAACTGATACCTGGGAAAGATCTTAGATTGCATCTGGAATCATCTCCAGCACTCCTGATCTACTTCTTGCCACTGGCATCTCTCACTTTTAACAACATCAACAGTCTATATCAATAATCTTTCCCTGTACTTTTCTTTCAGAACATTTTACTGGTGGTGATATAAAACTGCAGGGTATATATATGTGTGTGTACATACATATATGTGTATATATGTATATATATATATATACACATAGGGTTTTCTACTCAGTTTATTCAATTTAGTTGCCTGTCTCCTATTAAATTAAAATACAGAGAACTAGAACATTACATAATTTTTCCCTTTCAAAACATAACACATAATATAACTTTTCCATGCATGGTCCTCATTTAAAAAAAAATTCTCTATCATTGGACCAAGTGAATGTACCATTCCCTAAGTCAACTACCACACACACCCAAGACAAGTGAATCATTAAGCACAATTACTCCTAGATGGTGAACTTTTTTATTCCCAGAAATTCTAGATTCAATCCTATTTTTTTCTCTTAAAAATATGACAAGTTTTAAAGAATCTTCTGATAGTCTTTAAGAAAAACCCCTAAGGCCAGTTAAATGACCATTCACCAGTATTTGCTTGGCTCCAACATCTCCTACCCATCATTCCTAGAATCTCTGCTCCTACATATTTGGGAGTATCAATCTACACACAAAGGCAGCTAGGTGGGGCAGTGGATAGAACAGTGGACTTAGAATCACAAAAACTCATCTTCTCGAGGTCAAATCTGGCTTGGCACTCTCTTTGCCTTGGTTTCTCCTCTGTAAAATGAGCTGGAGAAGAAAATAGTAAACCATTGTAGTATCTTTGCCAACAAACCCCCAAAGGAGGTCACAAAGAGTCAGAAGCTAATAGAATGACTGGACAATATCTACCATATTCTAGCCACTGTGTTAAATGCTTTAAAAAAAAAAAAAAACAAATATTGCCTCATTTAATCCTCACCACAGTTCTGTGAGAGAGGTACTTTTATCATTATTTTTTACAGTTGAGGAAACTGAGGCAAATGAGATTGAGTAATTTGGCCACGGTTATACACTTAATGGGTGTCTGAGACCAGATGTGAACTGAGGCTCATCTTTCCACAAGGGGAATGAGAACAATTTGTTCCATTGGCCACGAGGGTGTCTGAAGCAAGCACTATGGAGTGCTTAAAGCTTGGTTAGACATCAAAGATACTACGGCCATCCACTGCATCCCTGGCCATCACCAGTCATCTTTACTGTTGTCTTGCCACTGGACTTTAATGACTTAGGAAAAGAGAGTGAGACTGACCACTTTGTGTAACTCTGCCTCACTGAAATCCAATTCATCCACAAATCATAGTCACCCATGATGTCATTGGTCTTCAAAAACAAACAAACAAACCAAAAAACCAACCAGCCTAAGGATTGAATTCATGGATGACAAATGTACACAAAGTCCTCAGTATACATTAAGGGAGAAGAAGGTTTTTCTTCTAGAATCTTTCATAGTAGGAGGAAGAATGAGAGCAGAAAGAAAGCAATGAAAACATTCTCAAGAGGTCCAATTGCAGTCTGAAAATTTTTCTGAAAACTTCCCTGAATATTAACATGCAGCCACTGTACCATTAATAAACCAAAAGAGCAAATTTAGTCATTTCTTGTGTATTCTAGATGGTATTCATATATTTATGCATCTATTTTCTATTACTACTGAATTGAGCTTCTCTGAATTGTCTTTATTCCATAAGCTTGGGGCTCTCAAACATTTAATATCATTTTCAGAATTAAGAAGGAAAAAGCAATTGTGTTGTGATTTTTATACAACCAGTAACCTGACTTTAATGAAATAAGATAATGGATTCAAGTTTCTTAAACTGAATAGAGCTCCTCTATTCAACAAATAAACAAACCTAAGTCTTGGGTTTGTCCATCCAATAAAGGACATTTCCGAGTAAGTCCTAGTCTCTGTTTTAACCTCTGAATTACTAGTATACCTACTCATATCTTAACTCTGCTCCAGAACTCAGATGCATAATGACACCAATTTAGGATTTTTCAGGTACAACATTTAGAATTAAGCATGAATAACTGAAAAAAATCTCATATATAAAACTTTTTTCATAAAAATTAAAGAAATGAACATTTGTTTAGATAAAACCACAAGAATTAATTTCACTTTCTTCTCTTGAACTACAAAATACACCATGCATAATAAATGAAAGAAGAAAGGAAAGACTCCAAACTACCAATTTTAAGTACTCTATAACTTCACTGTTATCTGCTCCTCTAAAATATTGACTTGTTATCTTTCTCTAAGGGTTTCTCCATCATTTTTTCTAGCCAATTTTATCAGTTTCAACTAATTTTCAGCTGAGAGAGTACAGGTGTGAAATATCTCATTAACGCATTTTTGTTGTTCCCTTGAAGTTCTAAATGCTCTCAAGCTGCTCTTAAATTATACTAGAATAGCCACCTCCAGCCATTTAGTTTCAAAACAAGAGGTTTGTCCATCTCTTCTTTTCTTTCTGTTTCTATTTTTTTCTCTGTTTCTTTCTATTTTTCTCCATCTCTCTTCTCTCCTTCCCACATCCCCTCCTGCTACCAGCATTTATTTAAACAGATAAATGGGTTTCTTCATAGTATCTAGCTTAGATTTTTCAAATAATTCATGGACAATCACCTTGGAGAATGAATGGTTCAACCTTAGCATTAGGTACCATTAGATACATAACAGATGTTAATAAATGTTTATTAAATGTAAATGAATGCGCATAAAAATCATGACAGCTATGTTTCTGGTTTTAGTGACTGAGAAAAGTAATTATTGTGTAATATTTACAAAAGCAATACAGCATTATCAGAATAATAGCTAGCATGTATATCACACTTTAAGATTAGCAAAGTGTTTTCCAGATATCTCTTTTGCTCCTCACAAAATTCTTGTAAGAGGAGTACTATCATTATTCTAATTTTTGCAGCTTGGGAAACTGAGACTAAAATGTTTGAGGTAGAATTTGGACATTGAATTTCCTGTCTACAAATCCAGAGCTCCATTCATTAAACCACCTAGCTTCTCTTCTCACTAGGTCTTATTTTGGCTCTAAAGATCTGGGTTTGAATCAAGCGTTCTTGGTTTGGTCCTCTCAATTATCTGGCCCCAACCCAGTCTTATTAATTATTCATCTATAGAGCCTATTCTTCTGCTTAAAGGTCGCTATGTTTTCCCAGGTCTTTATTCTCCCTTGCTTACCACTGCTTTCCCTTACGATTACCATCTGTTCCTTGACTTTATCTGGTTTAATTACTTATGTATTTTCTGTACTTTCTGCACCATGAACATGGTTTTAACTGACTGTAAGTAAATTAATTACTTACCAGTAGTGACATATTTATTATCAATTGCACAATTGCTTTATGTAGTTTTGGTAAAACATTACTTCAAGTGTAAAATATGTCTAGTAAAGAAAGAATTACCCATGCTAATAAACACATTTGACACAAACCATTATTTACTATGCTTTGAGCTGGTGTTTGTCAAAAAGCCTCAAGTCAGTTCATTTTTGCTATGGATTCATAGTTACATAGTTGTGTAATTTAGTCATTCATTACTGTCAACCTACACTTGCCCTTGCCTTAAAACAAAGAAAGCAGCTTAGCTTTGGGGGAATGTTCTTCAGGATGCCTTTCTAATTTGGAAGGGAAAAGTCTAATATTTCATGAATGCATACAATGTCTGAGTTGAAAAAGGCCTTGGGGGCACCCAGGTCAACTCTCTTATATTACAGATGAGGAAACAGAAACTTGGGGACAGAGAGAAGGATTGCTCACTCCACATGGATTTTAGTGATACAAACAGAATGAGGATCCAAATGTCTTAAGCCTCAAGTTCAGAGATTTTACCATTCCATGTGGTCTCTCATATTTTTCAGAGCCAAGAATAAATTGGGGAAAATAATGAACAAGGGAAACCTATAAATTGGGGAATGTCTAATCAAATTGTGGTATATGAATATAAAGGAATACTGTTATATCACAAAAAATGATGAAAGGGATGAGTTTTTAAAAACTTTGGAAAACTTGTATTAACATAAAGAGTGACCTGTTAAGATTTTAACTTAAAAAGGTCAAACCTCCCATTACCTCCAGAGCTATCTCTAGTTGTCCTGATTTCTGATTAGTGACCTTGGACAGCCTTCCCTCACTTAAACCAAATCAGTTGTATATCATGGTATAACTTCCTTCATAATATGGTCTTCTTTGAGAATGAAGGGCAAACAGCAACAGCAACATGAAAAGTGAATTAAATAGGCCCAGAACAATTTATATCATAACAGCAGCATTGTAAAAAAAAAAAAAAAAAAAAAAAAGAAAGAAAGAAAAAGCTTGGAAAGATTTAAGAATTCTGAAATGACCCCGTTTCCATGGGATTCATGATGAAAATTGCCACTCGGCTCATGACAAAGAAGTTATGGATTAAAATTGCAGAATGAAGCATAAATTGTTAGGGCCAAATGAAGAAACTTAAATTGCTTCATTGTGCACATTTGTTCTGGTTTTCTTCTTTTTTTTTTAAATTAGGAGGATTTGGGAGGAAGAGAACACAAATACTTGTTAATTGGGAGGGAAATTAAGTATATTAGAGAACAGCAAATGTACTATTCATTTTTTAATTTTTTATTAAAGCCTTTTATGTTTTTCACATCACAAACACTTATACAGATACCACTCACCTACTGAGAGAAAAAAAAAATCAACAAAGTTGATTCATAAAATAGCTGTCTCTGTTGATGATGCTGTTCTAGTGGTAGTGCAGAGTTGTGGGAATCCCCTTCTTGGTCACAGGTGCAGGTCCAATGTGCAAGAATTCATGAACCTGAAATATTAGTGGCAAAAAGGGAAGTTTATTGGCACTGAGAAGTCAGTTTTACTAGGAAGACAGACTTCTGAGTGGCAAGAGGTCCTAGCAGCGAAATCCTGGCAGAGAAATTTTAAAAAGGTCATCACTAAGAAGAGAATGTCTTCACAACAGACAAGAGTACTGGTAGACAGCTGTAGCAAAGGAATAAGTCCCTTGACAAAAGCATAATTCCTACTCCAGACTTCTGCAAAGATATGGAGTTTAGAATTGTCTTTTATAGAAGTCTGAGGCTAAAGCTCCCAGTTGAAAAGAGACCAATTTAGGCCCCCAGGCCTAGATACTTCTCTTGGAGTTTCAGCCACTCAATATCAGGCCCAGATCTCCAATTGAATGAAGTTCCTGAAGATCCAGCTATCCTAAAAGATCAATGGGGGAGAGGGGTGATTTGCCTTAGAAAGGCCCAGTCTGGAAAATGTGCCTTCTCTTAGACTCTCTGGAGTCTGGGAGACACCAAGTCAAAGGGAACACAATTTCAGAGTGATTATTTTACAGATTAAAGGGGACACAGTTTCATCCCTATCAGTGAGAGACATAACTTTCTATTTCCCCAAACCTCTGACAGGAAAAACAAAACTGTTCATTTAAATTAGTTTGATTTTAGTTGTCTTTTAATTTCTTCATTTTTAATTTCTTTAAAGTCATATATATGATTCTTTGGATTCTGTTTCCTTTATTGCAGAATAAATCTTTTCATATTAATTGTCCTGTCTTTCTCTAAATTAGATTGATATTTGATAACATTTACCATTTCTTTGTTGTTTCTTTTTCCATTATATGTACTTTCAAAGTTTCTGTCCAGTTCCTGATTTCTTTTCTAATTAAATTGATGTGTATTTTTTCTACATTCAAATGTAAAAGCAGTTTTTAGCATTTGTTTTTTAAAACTTTGACTTTCAAATTTTTCCCCTTCATTTCTCTCTACCCCTCTCTTTGATCTGGCAAGCTATTTGATATAGATTATACACGTGTAATCTTGTGAAATAAATCATAGACAAAAAAAAAACTTCAAGAGAAATAAAGCTTATAAGGTATGCTTCCAACTGTATTCAAACACCATCAGTTATTTCTCTGAGCATTTTTCATCATTAAATCCTTCAGAGTTGTCTTAAATCATTGTAATGATGAGACTAAGTCATTCATAGATGATCATAATACAATATTGCTGTTACTCTGTATATAGAACATTTCACTTTGCATCATATCATGTAAGTCATTTCAGGTTTTTCTGAGAGCATCTTGCTCATAATTTCTTATAGAATTGAAGTAGCTCAGATGGATTGCAAGAAGCACAGTTAGAAAATTCACTCTAAATGTTCACATGGATTATTTCTGCCCAATCTGTGACAAAACATTCTGATCAGCCACAGCTGGACACACTGTATCTTGATTCTAATATAGCAATGTCATTTTGGTCCTCTTGGAGAATGAAGAACAACAACCAGAATTCTATCATAATCACAATTTGTTTAATCATTCCCCAATTAATGAGCACCCCTTCAACTTCCAACTCTTTTGTCCCCAGAAAAAAGTTGCCATGAATTTTTTGTACATATAGGTCCTTTTCTGTAGAGGTATGAAACTCTGAAAAAGATGTGCTTGAATCAGATAAGAGAGCACTTAAGGCTAATTACTTATTCTATGTGAGATAATGGCTCTATAAGTATATACTTAGATGATGGCTCTCCTCACCATTGGTATTTGCTGAATGCTTGGTGGTGAGGTAATTGTAGGCAAGGATTGGAGGAATGAGGGAGAGAAGTCAGAGGCATTTGGCGGCAGGACAAGGAGAAGAGAGGTTGGAGACTACAGACTCCAGAATCCAGAACATATCTGCCTCCTTCACTTTTCCCCCTAAAGACCAACGACTTTGATTTATCCTGACTCTGGCTGATCCTGAGGCCCTCCAGGGAGCTAGCCCGTACTTTACACTTTTCCTTTTTGTTTTGCTTTTTTTTTTATCTGCTTAGGGATACAGACCTAGTAGTAATTTGGCTAGGTTAAAGAATATACATGGTCTTATAGTCCTTCAGCTATAGTCCAAAATAATTCTACAGAATGAGTGAATGAGTGAATCCATTTACAATTACACTAATAGTGTGTTAATATTTCATTTTTCCATATGCCTATCCACCACTTGTCATTTTCCTTTTCTGTTCCACTAGACAAATCTCACAATTATGAGGTAGTTTTCAGAATTGTGTAATTTGTATTTCTCTAATCAATAATGAATTAGAACATTTTTTCATATGGTTATAGATAGCTTTGATTACTTCATCTGAAAACTGTTCATATCTTTTAATAATTTTTCAATTGGAGAAACAGCTCTTATTTTTATAAATTTGATTCAGTTCAACAGATGTTTGAGAAATGAGGCTTTTAACAGAGAAACCTTCGATTTTTTTCCCCAATTAATATTGCTAACTGTATTTCCTCTATCCTATTTCCAATCTGTTTTTTCTATTTGCTCTCTTTTCACCCTGTTCCTCCTCAAAAGTATTTTGTATCTGACTACTGCCTCACCCAATCTGCTCTTCATTCTATCATTACCACCCCCTTCTCTGATCCCTTCTCCTTCCCACTTTCCTGTAAGTTAATATAGATTTCAATACCTATTGACTGTGTATGTTATTTTCTCCTTGAGCCAATTCTTATGAAATTAAGTTTCACTTACTCCCCTTGTTTCCTTCACTATAAAAGTTTTTTGTTGCCTCTTTAATGTGAAATAATTTAGTGCATTCTATCTCTCCCTTTCCCTTTCTCCTATTACATTCCTCTTACTCCTTAATTTTATTTTTTTAGATATATCCCTTCACATTCAACTCCTACCAGTGCACTTGGTCTATATATACTCTTTCTAACTGCCCTAATACTGAGAAAGCTTTTATGAGTTACAAGTATCATCTTCCCATGTAGAAATGTAAACAGTTTAATCTTTTTAAGTCTCTTATGATTTCCCTTTCCTGTTTACCTTTTTGCTTCTCTTGAGTCTTGTACTTGAAAGTCAAATTTTCTATTTATCCCTTGTCTTTTCATCAGGAATTCTTGAAAGTCTCCTATTTCATTAAATATCTATTTTTTCCTCTGACGGATTATAGCCAGATTCTTGGTCATAATCCATGCTCCTTTGCCTTCTGGAATATCATATTCCAAGACTTCCAATCATTTAATGTAGAAGCTACTAAATATGGTGTTATCCTGATTGAGGTTTCACAATATTTGAATTGTTCCTTTCTGGCTGCTTGAAATATTTTCTCTTTGACCTGGAAGCTCTAAAAGTTGGCTTTAATATTTTTGCAAGTTTTCATTTTGGGATCTCTCTCAAGAAGTGATTCTTTCAATTTCATTTTACCCCCTGATTCTAGAATATAGTAGCAATTTTCCTCAATATTTTCTTGAAAGATGGTATCTGGGTTTTTTTTTAAATTATAGCTTTCAGGCATTGCAATAATTTTTAAATTATCTTTTCTGAATTTATTTTCCAAGTCAATTGTTTTTCCAATGATTTATTTCACAATGTCTTCTATTTTTTTCATTCTTTGAGTTTTGTTTTATTATTTCTTGTTCCTCAAAAAGTTATTCATTTCTATTTGCTCAATTCTTATTTTTAAGGAATTATTTCCTTTAGTAACCTTTTCTTTCTCCTTTTCCATTTAACCAACTCTGCTTTTTAAGACATTCTTCTCCCCAGTGGCTTTTTGTAGCTCTTTTACTATTTGGCCTAGTCTGGTTTTTTCCGTGTGTGTGTGTGTGCGTGTGCGTCCTTTAGCATACTGTTGACCCTTTTTTTTTTCACAATTTTCTTGCATCACTCTCATTTCTCTCCTCAAAAATTCAATTTTTTTTTGTTTTGTTTTGTTTTTTGCTGAGGCAACTGGGGTTAAGTGACTTGCCCAAAGTCACACAGCTAGGAAGTATTAAGTATCTGAGGCCAGATTTGAACTCAGGTCCTCCTGACCTCAGGTCTGGTGCTCTATCCATTGTACCACCTAGCTGCCCCCCTTAATAAAAATTCTTTTTTGAGCTCTTCCATTCCCTGAGGCCAATTCATGGTTTTTTTGGAGGCTTTCAAATGTAGGAGTTTTGACTTATTATCTTCTTCTCAATGTGTTTTTGATTTTCCATATCACCATAGTGTCTTTTTATGGTCATAAACTTTTTCTGGTTTTTGCTCATTTTCCCCAGTCTATCACTTAACTTTTAAGTTTTTCTTAAAGTAGGCCTCTGCTTCCAAGGTGGAGGATGTATTTTTCTCAAACTTTAAGGGTTTTACAACTGTTCTCAGAGATACTTCTGGGGCCTCATAAGTTTTTTACCATGTTATGCAAGAAAAACCACACCTGAGGCAATTAGATGGTACAATAGATAGAACACCATAGAGGACCAGCCCTGAAATCAGGAGGACCTAAGTTCAAATCCAGCCTCACTTCTTCCAAGGTGGTAAACACTAAGAAGAGGTGTTTACTACTTTGCTAACTTGTGCTTTGTTCTATGAGTCTCCACAAACTATCTTTTCTGACATGGAATTGTGCTACCAAAGAGACCCCTGTAATCTCCTTCGGATAAATTGTTTGATGCCCTTTTCATCTGTGGGCTGAGAGGTCCATGGCTTCCAAGGCCTGCTCCTGGTTTTCTGGGCCTTGGTCTACTATGGCATAGCCTGCATAGGACTGCATTCCACTCTTATTCTAGTGGAACGGACCTTTCCTGCCAACCTTCTAAGTCATCCTCAAGTGGAAAATTGTTTTACTCCATCTTTTTTATGGATTCTGCCCAAATTTGTTTAGAGTTATAATGACTCTAAGGCATTTGGAAAGGTTTGGGGAATAGCTCAGGTGAGTCCTTGACTTCATGATCTTAGCCCTACCTTCAATTCTTGATTTCTATACAATACTTAGAAGTCATCGATTTTGTTTTGGTTTGTTTGTTTTTTTTCTATAAGATTCTGCCCAACTTTTCAAAATGTTTCTTTTTTTTCTTATTTCAATTCTTGTCTCAAAGTTGATGAAGAATACTGCACAATTCTGGTCTATGGTCAATGATCTATTTCTTCCTTGCCATTTGTAATAATATCCCTTGACCTACAAACTTTGGATCATGGTAATTACATTTCCTGGGATTAGAACTGGGATTTCTCTGCAGTGGTAATGTATGAATTCTCTCGATTAGCCTTTGCCCTCTAGTTCAAAAACTTGGGGCAATTTTCCTTTTATTATTAGTTAATTCATGTTTTTTATTCCTTTCTGGTAATTGTCTTCTGTGACTTCTTGAAATGTGTTTATTTTAATTTTATCATACTCTTCTAGGATTCCAATGATTATTAGATTATCCATGCCTAAATTCCAGAAATTATTTTTATACTAAATAACTCAATTATTCTTCCAAATATTTTGTCCTTTTATCTTTTTTTAATAGTATCAACAAAATTTTGAGTTTTGATCTCTCTATTATTTTACATATACTGGATCCCAACTTATGGGAGTATGAGACATCACATGTATTCCAGTGGGACACAGAGATAGCCAAATATCTATTGTATTCTTACTGCATTGCAAAATCATCTTTTCTTTTTTTTTGGTTAAGTATATCTCTGGATGCATTCTTTATTCTACTTCTCTTGTCCCATCATTTATTGCTAATATGTTGCTTCTTATTCATATCTATTATGAGCTTTTGTTCTAAAGTGACTCTTAATTTTAAATCTTCAGAGGTTATGTTATTCTGCCACTCAAAGACATCCCATGTCTTACTAATAATATCATTTGTTTAAAATCTTAGCATTTGTTTTAGGGAAAAGCTTGGGCTCATTAAATGCACCATGTATTTTTTCCTCTTTTTTTTTCCACCATGTATTTTTTCAACACATAATTTAACCTATTTTCCGCCTCTATCCAGCTCTGATGTCAACTTATCAACCATCTAAAATTTATATGCTGATGGATGAATCCTATAAATTGTTCATCCAATTAGTTACATGGAGCAAAACAAAGTAGATGAAGAATGTATATTGTTGTTGATGTTGCTGTTGTTTTCTCAATAGTATTTTATTTTTCCAAATACATATACTTTTCAACATTTATTTTTGTAATACTTTGTGTTCCAAATTTTTCTTCTTCACTCCTTTCCCTCCCCTCTCCCTAAGATAGCAAGCAATCTGACGTAGGTTAAATATGTACAATCCAGATGTATTTCCATATTTGCTATGTTATGCAAGAAAAATCACACCTACGGCAATTAGATGGTCCAATAGATAGAATACCATAAAGCACCAGCCCTGATATCAGGAGACCCTGAGTTCAAATCCAGCCTCAGACACTTAACACTTGCTAGCTGTGTAATCCTGGGCAAGTCACTTAACCCCAGTTACTTTGTCCCCACACCCCCCCCCAAAAAAAAAATCAGGTTAGAAAAAGGAAAAAAAAATCACACCTGAAGAGGAAAAATAAGAAAAAAGCAATTAAACAAACAAAAAAAAGGGATGAAAATACAATGAGAAATAAAACAATTCTTTCTCTGGATGCAGTTAACATTTTCTATCCCAAGTCTATTGGAATTGTCTTGAATCACTTAATTTCTGAGAAGAGTCAAGTTTATCACAGTTGATCATCTTATAATCTTATTGTTACTGTTTACAATGTTTTCCTAGTTCTACTCACTTCATTCAACATCAGTTATGTAAGTCTTTCCAAGCTTTTCTGAAATCTGTCTTCTCATTATTTCTTATAGAAATAATATTTATTCTTATAGAATAATAATATCCTATGAATGTAAATTCATATACCATAACTTAAAGAATGTGTATTGTTTTGACTATTATACATTGTTAGACATATAACTCTAACAATATTATACTAATAAAATTGTTGCATAATATTATTTTAGAGAAAGCAAGAAGAGAAATTCTAGGTAAGGAATAGCATGCAGCTATTATTGAGAATTTACAATCCACGTTCACACTAGCCATCTTATTAAATGAGTATATATTCTCAGGCAAGTGTTGCCAGTTTTTTTTTTTTTAATTACCACATATAGTAAAACTTCTGGAAAGTTAAAGATGGAATGAACTTTTAAACATCCTTTATCTCATCTCCTCAGGAAACCTAAACCTAGGGAGATTAAAAGATATGCCATACTCTACATATATTGTATTTAACTTATACTTTAACATATTTAATGTGCCATCTGGGCTAAGGGGTGGGGGGAAGGAGGGAAAAAGTTGGAACAAAAGGATTTGCAACAGTCAATGCTGAAAAATTACCTATGCATATATCTTGTAAATAAAAAGCTATAATAAAAAAAAAAGAATTAAGCCAAAAAAAAAGATATGTCATACTTATTTTATAGATAAGGAAACTGATAACTAAAAAATTCAAGGGACTTGCCTAATGTCATACTGGTAATGAGCAGGGTTTGAAACCAAGAGTTTTGATTACAAATGTAATGTTTTTTTTTCCTTGTCTACTATGTTATCTCAAGTGTCATATGAGACAAGAACTAGGTGTCTTGAATCACATTCATTACTCCTTCCATGGTACCTCTCCTTATATATGTCACTCTAACATAAATATTATCAATACATGGAAGTCTGAGTGAGAAATAATATTGGGACATACTTTTCCCTCATGTATGAAGCCCAATCATTAAGATAAAGTCAATGAGCCCCTAATGTATTGATTAGTCATAAAGCCTTGAAAATTCAGCTGTTTCTAATTAATTCTTTGTGCCTGGTACTAGCAACAGGACTTTGTCACATTGATTGTAGTATACTATATTATGTGTCTTTCACAGTCAGCCAAAGTGGTGATCTCATGCAGGGGCAATTCTATGACCCAGAACAACTGGGTAGCTTTGACCTCTCCTACCTGGACAAAATTAACCTTTTGAAAGTAGTAAGTAAACCTCATCTTTCAAACGCAGCATCTCCTTTAGGCTGACTAATGACCATGATTCACAAAATAGATATAAGTCCTTAGTTTGAGTCTTTCTGTGGAGTAAGCTTTGTTTTGTTCCAAAGGCAACACCACATAGTGAATTTGACACTGGAATTATATAACCCAAAAGACCCGGGTTCAAATTCTGTCAAAGATATTTACTCTTTGTGTGTCACTACAAGTCACTTAACCTTTGTTGGAGTCACTTTCTTCACTTATACAACGAGAAGATTAGATTCTGTGGTCATTAACATCCCTTCCAGGTCTAAATCTATGGCTTACCCTATAAGCCTGTCTTTCAAATGTTTCATTATCCATAAGAAATAGATATTAAAAGATTGGGGGTTGATACCATTCCGGTAAAAATCCCCTCAAAGTACAGTATCTGTTGTTGCTGGCTTGGAAGAACCATCATTGTATGAATGAATACCTCCATATGCTAACACTTTAGGCTGCTCCATAAAGACCTGTTCTAACTGAGATATGCTGCTGGAACATGTAAAATGAAAGCATTGGACCTCTAAACTATTTAGCTTTAAATTTATGGTCTTTTTAGTCCTAAATCTTATGTCCCCCAACTTATGGTATCATCAAACTTACTTTTCTTTTCTTTTCTTTTTTTTTTTTTTTTTGCAATTTTCCCTAATGTAACAGTTTGTTAAGGTCTTGGTAGCTTGGTGAGGAAATATGATCAACTTCTCCCAATGTCTGGTAGTAAGCTTGGTGCTGAATGAAAATCAACTTCTCTTTGTGATAGGAGAGAATCATTTTGTTCAATGTACTCATAGCCTATTTCTTTCAACTCCTATTTTAATACCATATAGTGATAGGCAGTGAACAGAATGGAGGCTCATTTTTAATGTTTATATCTCAAATTACATTCTCAATGCCTGCTAACAACTTATTTTCTAATGGTATTTCTTACTAAAGAAGTCAACATCTGCCTTTTGTTATGCTAACCCACAGTTTGAAACATTAACAAGCTATTTGAGAGAAAAATTAAAAACAAAAAAACTCCCTTTTGCAAAACTGCCTAAGGGAGACAGAGTAGTAAGGCTTTTGGCAAAGGTTTTAAATTATCACCATTATCCACATCATCAAAAACTATTTATGTGTCCATATATATAGTATTTTGCTGAAATATGTATAGGTAGACTGGACTCTCTGCTAAATGGGCTACTATATTCCAGGTTCAAAGCCCAGGTTCTAGATTGAAAGTGTGTTTCATATCTAGGATTTATGAGCTCCCTCCTATCAAGTTTTCAAATGAAAATAACAACAACAACAACAACAACAAAGAAGTTTCTCCTAACCACAAACTTCAACAAAAAAGAAGTCTCTCCTAACCACAAACTTCAACAATGCTGGTAGATGAGAAACAATTTATATTCCTAATGTTACATTCAACTGGAATACTTCTCACTCTGCGGGTATCACTTGCTACTCTTCTGAAAAGCTATTAATTTCACATGCTAGACTGCTTTCTTCCAGGTTTTGCTTCTATTGGTTTTCTGTTCTAAGCTACTATAATCATATGTTGATTATCTACTAAATTTCAGTAGTGTGATTTTCTACTGCTACATGTGATATGTATAGCCTCTTCTCTAAATAGCACTGCTTAAAGCTCATTTGGAGGAATAAGATATGGTCTCAGGGTTATTTCAGCTCTTTTGTGAATGAACCTCACAGCCTCTCATAGTCAGCACATCAAGAATTCATAATTTGAAACTGATTTTTTGCATTATTCTGTCTCCTTTTCACTGGCAACTTCCCCAAAAGTTGCACCTAACATTTGGATTGGAATGACAAAATTCCTTTTAGTTGACAATATAGCCTTTGAAGCCAACACTACCATGCATACTATTTTGGAATTTCACTTGGCAAGACTTGAAGTGATGTATAGATCTGGCAACTTTTGTCCTGCATTCCTATACCTAATATCCTAAACACATAATTAAACAGACACTGCCTTTACCTTCTATGAGCTCACAAGCATAAGACAACATACTGATGGTAGCAAACATGCTAAATGCCTTACAAATATTACATCTCATTTGATCTTTACAACAGTCTTGAGAGGTGGGTGCTAATGACTCTATTTTGCAGTTCAGGAAAGTGATCAGATAAGGGTTAATTGACTTTACCATGGTCCCAGAACTGGTAAAGTTTTTGAGGCTAGATTTGAATTCTGATCTTCCTAACTCTAAGCACTCTGAACATTGCTCCCCCAGCGACAGTAGTCCTAAAGATTGTAACAGTTGGAATCTGAGGGGAGGAAAGGACTCATCACAAAATGCAGCAGCTTTCTCATTAAACCATGCTATGGTTGAAGGAGGCACAGCAATGATGACTCAAGCAAATAATTTTCAACCAAAAATTGCTTTATTTTCATGGGAAAAGCATGAAGTTCAAAGATCTGAGTACAAGTCTTATTTTTTTTTTTTTCTGAGGCAATTGCTTGCCCAGGGTTACACAGCTAGGAAATGTTAAAATGTCTGAGACCAGATTTGAACACTGGTCCTTCTGACTTCAGGGCTGGTGCTCTATCCACTGTGCCATCTAGCTGCCCCACAAGTCTTATATTTAATACTCACTGGCCATTTGAACTTGGCAAGTCACTTATTTTCTTTAGGACTCAGTTTTTTGAGAACAAAGTGGACTTAAAAACTTGTAGTCACTTACCTCTTAGGGTTGTTATAAAGCTCCCATCAGATAATAGATGTAAAAATATATTAAAAACTTCAAACTTCTATACAAATTTAAGGGGGCAATTATTTTTAATAGCTTTTTTGCATAAAAGAAATAAATAAGCATCGATTAAGTACCTACTATGTGTCAGGCACTATGCTATGAATTTGGGATAAAAAAAATAGACAAAATTCAGTCCCTACCTTTAAAGCATCATTAATTGATTCTCTCTCTCTCTCTCTCTCTCTCTCTCTCTCTCTCTCTCTCTTTCTCTCTCTCTCTCTCTTTCTTTCTCTCTGTCTCTCACTTTCTTTTCCATGACACACAGTCAACTTTTCAGTAAAAAAATCAAAGTAAGACATAGCTATACACATGATTGTAACCAAGAAGAGAACAATGACCCCAGAGGCTAGCTCACATAGGCCAGGGCCACAGCCATTTCCTCTAAGGGAATAAAAAGAAACTCAGGATTTTCATCAAATTATTTTCCTAGAATTACTATTGTCAGTTCCCAGTGATAATCCAGGCCAGATGAGTGAATGGGATGACAGGAAAAACTAATAAAAGAAGTTTCTAAGAATGCAGCTCAATCCACAGAAAGTTTCACTATTCCTTAGCTGGTAGGTTACCAAGGGTTCACTGTGCAGACTGCTGTGAAGTATTTTTTAAGGAAAGGTAATCTATCACGGTAAAATCTTAATTAACCAACTCCTTGGGGAAAGAGTGGGGTTATTAAAGGTTACCAATAATTTTTTTTTCAAAATTACTTTTTAAAAACATATTCGAACATTTGCCAAGTCTTGTAAAGTCTACTAATCCATCTCTTCATCCATTTATCTACCTATATGGCCTCCATCCAAGTTCATGCACTCATCACTTTTCTCCTAAACCATTATTGTGAAAGACTCTTAATTATTCTCCTAGTTTCCAATTGATCCTTTTACTCCAAGCTATATTTTATACAATTGCCAAATTATCTCCCTAAAGTACCATATCACTTCCACTAAGGAAGTTGTAGTGTTTTTAAAAATTATTTTATCATAAAATACTTTCAATTAGATTTTTAAAATTGTTAATAATATTTTTTTTAAATTTTGAGTTCCAAATTCTGGCCATCTCTCTCATTCCTTACCTTTTCTTAAAAAGGCAGGCAATTTGAACTTAATTATACATGTTAAGTCAAGTGAAATATATTTCCATATTAGTTACGTTGCAAGAGAAAACACAAATAAAAGAAAAAAAGAAAAACAAAGTTTTAAAAAATATATTTCAATCTGTTATCAGAGTTCATCAGTTCTTTTTTGCAGATAGGTAGTATTTTTATTATAAGTCCTTTGGAAATCATCAGTCTTATATTATTGTATTGTATTTCACAAGTGAAGTGGTCCCAGACAAGTCCTTCCCAAGTTAAGTGGTGTCATTCAATTGGAGATCTTGTCCAAGGACATAATCACCACCCTCTATTGAATTGATGATTAAATCCCTCAAGCTGTTCCCAGTGACTCCCAGTTAAGTGACCTCATTCAATTGGAGATCTTATAATCAATAGTCCTCTATCAAGTGGCTCAAATTTCCCCCCAGCCCCCTGGCCAAGGTATACCCAATATAACCTAGGGTTGGTCAAAACTATCTTCCCAGAAGTCCTAAAAGGACTTCGCCCACTGGTGAAGATATTTACTTCTCAGTGTAACCCACCTTTGCTATATTCCTTGCCCACTAAGAAGTCTGTCTTCCTAGCAAGCTGGCTTCTTAGTGTGAATAAATCCATCCTTTGCCACAAACCTCATGCCTGTATTCACTGGGGTTTGAGAATTCTTTCTTTTGCAAAGTCTGCCATCCACCAAGGAGATCCCATGGCTGGTAGGGGATCTCTTTCTCTCTATTTTTGCACCTCATCATTTGTACCCCATCATTTCTATCATTTGTTTTTTGACCCACTCATTCTTTAGGATTAGATTAATTAGTTACATTTAATTTTAATCTGTACTTCCATAGCCATTAATTATTATTTTTATTGCATTGTGATCTAAAAAATACATACATTAGTATTTCTAATTTTTTGCATTTCCTTGTGAAATTTTTATACTCCAATACATTTTTGTAAAGGTACTGTGTATAATTGAGAAAAGGTATGCTCCATTCTATTCCCA
Organism: Sarcophilus harrisii; assembly: GCF_902635505.1. NCBI lineage: Eukaryota > Metazoa > Chordata > Mammalia > Dasyuromorphia > Dasyuridae > Sarcophilus > Sarcophilus harrisii. The sequence goes on from NC_045428.1 coordinate 523,127,331, forward strand.
TTCAATTTTCTCAAGGAGTCTATCATATAACTTTTCTAAGATTCTATTTATCTCCTTGACTTTTAAAATTTATTTTATGATTAGATTTATCTAGCTCAAATAGAGGAGATCCCCTACTAGTATAGTGTCTATTCTCTCCTACAATTCATTTAACTTTTCCTTTCAGAATTTGGATACTATGTCATTTAGTGTATATGGTTAGCACTGCTATTAATTCATTGTCTATGATTCCTTTTTAGCAAATGTAACTTCTCTGATGAAACATAATAGATTTTGCTTCAACTCCTTATTTTAACTCTGTGTGTCTCTTTGCTTCATTTATGGTTGTTGTAAACAATATATTGTTGGATTCTGGTTTTTAATTTATTCTATTATGGGTATGTTCACCCTATTCACATCCACAATTATGATTATTCACTGTGTATTTTCCTTTATCCTATTTTTTCTTCTGTTATCCTCTCTTCAGGGCAGCTAGGTGGCACAGTGTATAAAATGCCGAGCTTAAAGTTAGGAACACCTGACTTCAAATATGGCTTTAGTTTCCTCATTTGTAAAATAAACTGGAGAAGGCAATGGCAAACCACTTCAGTATCTTTGCCAAGAAAACCCCAAATGAGGTCACAGAGAGTTGGCCACAACTGAAGCAAGTGAACAACAATAACAAATCCTTCTCTCTCTTTTAACACTGTCCCTCCTCTAAAGTCTGTTTTGCTTCTGACCACTGTCTTATATCTATCCTCCCTTTCATCACCCCTTCTTTTTTTCCTCTTTCCCCTCCTCCTTTTCTATTAGATAAGACAGATTTCTATTACCAATCGTGTGTGTAGTTTTCCCTCTCTGAACCAGTTTAAATAGGAGTGGGATGTTCAAGCATTGCTTCCTCCTTCCATTTCTCTTGCTTTAAAAGCTCTTTCTTGATTGCTTCTTTTATGTGTGATAATTTCCCTCATTCTTCTTTTCCTTTTCCTCTTCTCCCAAGGAATCCCTCTTTCTCACCTATCCATTTTTAAAAAACATCTTCCCAACATAATTGAGTCTCTCCTGCACCAAACAATATCTGGTGCTGCAACTAATGATAGCATCAGGATACTCTGTAATCTCTTTCTGATCAGTTTCCAGGTCCCCTTACTGTCTCTGGCTTGGACCTCTTGAAGCAGCTGCTGCTTCTGTCACCACCACTAGTCCCACCAATGGTGCTACATCCATTTAACACGATGTAACATGTTTCCAGACTCACCTCCATCCCCGTGTCACAGATCTCTCTTTTCAAACTCCTAAGTTATTCTGGGCTGGAAGACCGTCTCACTTTGACTTTTTGTTGCCTCTGCCACTCTAGGATTTGATTTGAAGGATTGTTTTAAATCATTTGGAGGAGAATCAGTTGTAGTGTTTATTGATTCATGGATAAAATCCAGACTCCTCTTTTTGGCATTGAAAATCCTTGACAATCTGGTTCCACCCTATCTTTTGAGGCTGATTACACACAAGTCAGCTTCATGTGCTCTGCATTGCATCCAAACTGATCTATTCACAAAGTCAGCATTCCAGGGATGCAATGTTCTTGCAATAGTCTCACCTCCTGCCGTTGGAATCCCCAGCTCCCTTTCAGATTTCACTCATGTGCCATCTCTTTAAAAGACTTTAACTAAGTTAACTGGATCTTAGTGTTCCCTTCCCAAAAATTACTGTTTTATAATTTTGCATGTATTTTACAGTAAAAAAATGTAATTACCATTGTAGGTGTTGTTTCTTCCTAGTAAGTGTAAGCTTCTTGATAATAAGGTCTATTTGTATTTTGGGTCTCTGTATCATTGGCATGCAGAATATTATTTAATGGTAATAAGTAATTATATAGTAGGTATTTGATATAGTAGTTTATAGTGATATAGTTTATAGTGGGTGCTTATAATAGGTGTTTACTAAAGTTTTATTTTAACAAAGGAATGAAATCTTGCCCACCAACATTCACAACCTCAGCATCATGGGCTCCAATCTGACAGTCTTATGTCCTGTTGCTTTCTTTGCTTTCAATGGGGAGGAGCTACCCACTGAGGGAAATAGCAACAGCAATAGGGACTCTTCAGTACCCCTTGCCAATCTCACCTACTTACTACTCACCCAAGACAATGTCCAAGTAGGAGGAGTGCCAATCAAGCATCAAGTCCTGAAGCATTTTTTTTCTCAGTAAAATGCTTATATTTTTCTTACCTTGCTAAATGAATAAGTAATCCAGCTTAGTCACTTACAATAGGGAATATAACTAACTTTGTCATTGCTGATCAAAGCTCTGAAAGAAGCCAAGAAGTCAGGAAATCCTGAGTTCAAAATGCTGGTTAGGGTTAGGGTTAGGGTTGGGTTGTGTGAAGGTACTTCATTTGTGTGAAGCCCCTTCTTATAGTACTGTTTTGGCTGCTGTGAAACTATAAGCTGCATCCACATCATCCTGCGGTAACTGTTTTGTGACTTGCCCACCAACATTAACAACCTCAGCATCATGGATTCCAAGCTGACAGTCTTATGTCCTGCTGCTTTCCCTGCCTTCAGTGGGGAGGAACTACCTTGTGAGGGAAATGACAATAGCAACAGGGACTCTTTAGTACACCTGGCCAACCTCACATACTTGCTATTTACTCAAGACAATGTCTAAGGAGGAGGAGTGCCAATCAAGCATCTAGTCCTGAAGCATTTTTTTTTCTCAGTAAAATGCATGGAATACCAGATTCAATGAGTTTTGAAGCAGACAAGTGCTGAGGTGCCATTGTATTTCAACTTCTTCATTAAAATGCAAGATAAGAAAGAGATAATTTGGCTGGTTAATAATCACATCCAGTTCCAGGTGAACACTCACTCAAAAGACCTTCAGAAGGTAAACAGATAGGAAACATTCAGAGAATGGGAGACAGAGAAGTTACATCAGACAAAACAAGCTACAAATACTCATAAGAGTATGCTTTTATGAGCTCCCATTGACCAGTCCCCTATTGGACTCATAGTTTAAAGTATAGAAGAAAATTTGGGCTGTGTGTGTGTGTATGTATGGATATAGATACTGAACCTGATGCTTTACTCTAAAATCATTTTTTGGAATAAATTTTGAATAACATGTATCTTTTTCATGTGCTTCTTATTTACAGAAGAATGAAATCTTTCTATTTAATTGAGCCTATCTAGTAGTGGGATCCCAGCTAATTCAGATTTCACTGTTTATGACTACTTTAAGTATGACCTCATGGGATGGGAGATAGGATGAGACAAGGTAGGGAGGGGTTACATTTCCAATGACCAGGATACTTATGTCTACACTCAAAGAAATACCTGCCTGGACTCCAAGTACATGGCCACCTCAATTAGTTCATCAGAAAGTTCCTTGGTGAGCTGCAAGTTATAGCAGAGAGAATTAAAAACTCTTGTGGAATATTTTATCCAGGCCATGGCAAAGACTTATAAACTCTCGCTGGTCAGGCCTAGAATAGACTTTTCAATCTAGAACCAAATCTGCTCCAAGCCATCAGATGCAGTGTCCCTCTGCCCTGAAAAGTACTTGGAAAAGGCTGCCAGAGTCTTATTTTACAAAACTCCTTTGTCTGGGCTCCTTACAGACTGCCATCCTTTTGTTTGTATTTATAGTTACCTCACCCTCCTTCATTTCAACAGCCTTTCTTAACATGCTACAATTCCCATGTTTACAGATTATTTTTCAATGTTTGCATTTTCCAGTTGACTGCTTCCTGATGAGTTATTAGGAGGTACCGTAGTCTCAAACTATCTCTAAATCTCATCTCAAAAAAAGGGGACTTCTGGAAAACTTTAGGAGACAAGAAATCCTGCTCTTAGTGTATGAATTCTCATTATTAGTTTAGTCTCATAGCATGGCCCTTCCCAACCTGACCTGTATGATTTGGGGTTCATTTTACTTTGGTGATGGTATAGTGAGAGAAAGAATGCATCCTTCTATACATGATGATATTGTAAATATCACTAAAATCATAATCGCCTAGACTCTACCAAGTTCTAACTAAATGGGCTACTTGGAAGGAATTCCTGGTTTTTGAAGGTTATATCAGATGACCACAAATTATGACAGATTTTACTGTAGTGGGGAAGAAGGTCCTGGCAACAGACTAAATCTACTTTTTGAGAACAATCTTAACTAAGCAAAGAGAGGCTCACTGCCAGCAAGCAGATTATTCAGTCACTTTGGAGATTTATTCTTTGGTCATGTTAACCCATAGAACTAAAACATAAAAAGAATATTCCTTCTTCTGCAGCCTAGGGATAGTGGCAGAAGGTGTGAAGAATTGTACAATATTTTATCTATTTCTTACTGGGAAGATAGATATGTACTATGACATTTCTGGGAAGATATAGGAAATAGCTCTGGTTCCCAAGTGACTAGGGCTGCCTCCAAATCTGAAGTACTGAAAGTTAGAGAGGAGGATAGACACCTGTCAAAAGGTGTGTAAGCATACATTTGAATTTTATCTTTATAGAGAAAGGGAAATGATTGCAGAAAAAGGAGGTGAAGGAGTTTTTCCACATATCCAATTTGTGAAAGAATTACATTAAAGTCTGGTTTCTCTTATGCAGTAAGAGAATTGTATGACTATGTTGATACATATTGGACATATATTTTAACATATATTTTTAAATGTTTAACATATACTGAATTGCTTGTTATCTAGGGGCGGGGGTGGGAGAAGGAGGAGAAAATCTGAAACACAAGGTTATGCAAGGATCAATGTTGTCAAATTATCCATGCACATGTTTTGAAAATAAAAAGCTTTATTTAAAATAAAAGAGAGAATTACATCAAAAATCTAAAAGAGGAATCCCTAAGACTCCAGGGAATTCATGTGCCTGTCTTCCCAAAACCTTTCCTGCACTGACTGTTTCTACCTTTTGTCACATCTTCTAATTTGTTAGGTGCAAGTAAAATCTGCTTTAATGTGCATTTTCATCATCTTGAGCAAATATTTATCCTTCATAGATTTGTAATATTCCTTTTGAACTGTTTGTTCATAAAACAGTAACCTTTATTAGGATATTGTTTTTGAATTTTATATTTGTATCAATTCCTTAAATGTCTTGGATGTTAGACGTTTAACAGAGATAGCTGATACAAAGACTTTTCCCAATTTAAAATTTCCCTCATCTTAGGTACATTGATTTTGTTCAGAATGTGTTTCAATTTTATGGAGCTGAAATTGTTTTATTTTTTTCTAAACTCTCTATATATATTTGGATAAGACATTTCCCCTAGCCATAGAAATGGAAAGTGTTTTATCCTACTACCCTCTATTTTTATTGTGACTTTTTATATTTATATGCCATTTCTATTTGTCATGAATATTTTCTTCAAGATGAGAAAGTATTAGATAACACAAAGTAATATCACTAAAAATAAGTTGATTCTATTTTAACAGATAGGAAATGACTAGTTATCAAGGTGTAAGTAATTTATACATTAGATGTTCATAGTTGTACTAGAGATCTATTAAGAAAAAGATGAAGTTAAATATCAGAATAGAATAAAGATGAGGAAAAGAAAATGCAAAGAGATAAATTACTATCCCTTTTTAGACATGCTTTTGATATCAAGAAATGGAAAATGAACCCAAAAAAGATATAAACATAAACTAGAACTTTTTTGCAATGAAGTTTAACAAATATAAGTCAATACATGACAAAAAAAAAAGGACCTCAGAAATCACTTCCCACATTAAATTCATGATCTCTTTCAAGCAAAAAAGTAAGGAAACCAAAGTCAACCTTGGTTTAGAACAAAATATCAAATTCTTGGCCCATAAAACTCTTGCATTATTAACACCAAAATATAATTGGAAAATATTTAACAAAATAAATAAAAATACGATACAACAAAAGTAATATAAATTTGCAGTTTTCTAAATCAATATGCAGCATATATGTGTATGAATCTGTGTATATGTGTATGTATATACTTTGTGATATCTCCAACATTTGACATGAAAATAATCTGCAAGTACATTGAGGCTATCTTTGAAGGAAGTATGAGAAGGTAACAAATAGCATAACATTCATAAATTACAATCTATAGCAGACCATTTATATAGTAATTCCACTGATGGCAAAGGATAAGGAAAATGAGATTTCATTGTTATTCTTTGTTAACTATGAGAAACCATTTGATTCTCCAAAGTAAAACTTATTTTTAATGACTTTCCTCCAAGAGATTTTCTGAGTTGTATATTAAAATCATTTAAGATTCTATGAAAGATAAAATAGATATTTGTTAAATAACCTGGTTCTCAATATCAATCAAGATAAAAAATGAAACGTTAGTTTTTAAAAGGTTTTTTTCAGTTACATGTCAATAAAATTTTTAGCATTTATCTCTTACAAAATTTTGCATTTCAAATTTTTCTCCCTCCCCTCCCCTCCTCTGAAGATGGTAGGCAATTTCATATAGTTTATATTTGTGCTAACACATAAAACCTATTTTCATATTAGTCATATTTGTGGAAGAAGAAATAGAACAGAGGAAAAAGCAACATGAAAAATAATAAAGTGAAAAACAGCTTTGTTCTGTATTCAGAGATCATCAGTCCTTTATCTGAATATGGATAGAATTTTCCTTTGTGAGTTCTTTGTACTTGTCTAAGATCATTGTGTTGCTGAGAAAAATTGAGTCATTCAGAGCTGATCATCACATAATATTAATGATATTGTATGCAATGTTTTTTTGTTTCTGTCATTTCAATTTGTGTCAGTTCATACAAATCTTCCCCTAGTTTTTCTGAAATCTGCTTGTTCATCATTTTTTGTTACAAAATAGTATTTAATTATATTAATATATCACAGATTGTTCAGCTTTTTCCTCAATTAATGGATATCCTCTCAATTTCTAATATTTTGCTACCACAAAAAGGGCTGCTATAAATATTTTTCCACATATAGGGCCTTTTCCCTTTTTATGCTCTCCTTGGGAGACAGACCTAGTAGTCTGCTGGGTGACAGGATATGAATAGTTTGTTTTATCTTTGGGCATAGTTACAAATTGTTTTCTACAATGCTTGGATTAGTTGACAATTCCAGCAATAGTGAATTAGTGTCCCAATTTTTTTCATATTTTCTCCAACATTTATCACTTTCCTTTTTATTATCATATTAGCTATTCCAATAGAGGTGAGGTGGTATCTCAGCATTTTAAATTTGCATTTCTCTAATCAAAAGTGATTTAGATCACTATTTATCAGAGAAATGAAATTTAAGAAAACTCTGAGATACCACTACACACCTATCAGATTGGCTAAGATGACAGGAAAAGATAATGACAAATATTGAAAGGGATGTGGGAAAACTGGGGCACTGATGCATTGTTGGTGGAGTTGTGAACGGATCCAACCATTCCAGAGAACAATTTGGAACTATGCTCAAAAAGCTGTTAAACTGTGCATAACCTTTGATCCAGAAGTGTTACTACTTATATCCCAAAGAGATATTACAGAAGGGAAAGGGACCCTGTATGTACAAAAATGTTTGTGACAGCCCTTTTTGTAGTGGCTAGAAATTGGAAATTGAATGGATATCCATCAATTGGAGAATGATTGGGTAAATTGTAGTATATGAATGTTATAGAATATTATTGTTCTGTAAGAAATGACCAGCAGGTGAATACAGAGAAGCTTGGAGAGACTTACATGAACTGATGCTAAGTGAAATGAGAAAAACCAGGAGATCATTATACACTTCAACAACAATACTATGTGAAGATATATTCTGATGGAAGTGGATATCTTCAACAATGAGAAGATCCAATTCAGTTCCAATTGATCAGTAATGGACAGAATCAGCTACACCCAGAGAAAGAACACAGGGAAATGAATGTGGACTACTTGCAGTTTTGTTTTCCTTCCCGGGTTATTTTTACTTTTCTGAATCTGATTTTTCTTGTGCAACAAGAAAATTGTATGGATGTGTACACATATATTGTATTTAAGATATACTTTAACATGTTTAACATGTATGAGACTGACTGCCCTCGGGGGAGAGGAGGGAGGGAGGGAAGGGAAAAGTTGGAACAGAAGTGATTTCAAGGGACAATGTAGAAAAATTACCCATGTTTATGTTCTGTCAATAAAAAGCTATAATAAAAATGTTATTTAGAGCCTTTCTTCATATCCCTATAGATGGCTTTGATTTCTTTATCTGAAAACTGTCTGTTCATATCATTTGACTACTGATCAATTGAGTAATGACATGTATTTTTATAAATTTGATGAAGTTCTCTATATATTTGAGAAATGAAGCTTTACCAGAAACACTTGCTATAAAATTTTTTCCCCAGCTTTCCATTTTCTTTCTAATCTTGGTTACATTGATTTTGTTTGTACAAAGGCTATTTAATTTAATATAATCAAAATTATCAATTTTGCATTTTATAATGCTCTCTATATCTTGTTTTGCAATTAATTTTTCCCCTCTCCATAGATTTGACAAATAGACTTTACCTTACTTTTATAATTTGTTTGTGATGTCACTCTTTATATCTACACTACACACCCAATTTGACCATTTTTTGGTACACAGTATGAGATGTTGATTTATCCCTAGTTTGTGTCCTATTGTTTTCTAGTTTCCCCAGCATTTTTGTCAAATAGTGATTTCTTATCCCCAAAGCTATTCTATCAAACACTAAGTTACTATGATCATTGACTATTATGTCTTGTGTACTAAATTGATTCCATTGACCCAGTTAACAGATAATTTTAATGATTACTGCTTTATAATATAGTATGAGATTTGGTATAGCTAGGCCTCTTTCCTTTGTATTTTTTTCCATTAATTTCTTTGATTTTCTTGATTTTTTTTTCTTCCAAATGAATTATGTTGTTATTTTTCCTAGCTTTATGAGATAATTTTTGGTAGTTTTATTGATATAGCACTGAATAAATAAAGTAGAATTGTCATTTTTTGAGCAACTGATATTTTTATCATATCATATCATATCTAACTTTATTTGTGTGAAGAGTGTTTTATATTATATTCATATACTTTTGGCATTTGTTTTTGGGATTTTTTCTTAGTAAACTCATTAATGACTTGTTCAATTTCTTTTTCTAAGATGAAGTTATTTAGGCTTTATATTTCATAAGCTCTAAATTTGGTTATTTATGTTTTTGTAAATATTCATAAATTTCACTCAGATTGTCAGATTTATTGGCATATAATTGAAATAATTTTTTCTAATAATTGTTTTAATTTATTTTTCATAGTTAATGCTTTCATTCTTTTTCATTTTTTAATACTGAATATTTGGTATTCTCCTTTATTTTTAATCAAGTTAATCAATGGCTTATCTATATGATCAGTTTTTTCCCTTCTAGATTTATTTATTAGGTCAATAGTAATTTTCTTTAGTTTTTTTTTACTTTCAATCTTATTAATTTCACTTTAATTTTCAGTATTTCCAATTTGGTGCTCAATTGGGAATTTTTGATTTGTTCTTTTTCAAGTTTTTTTTTTGTTTGTTTGTTTCATGCCCAATTCTCTTCTTTTTCCATTTTGTTGATATAAGAATTTAGAAAACAAGTTTTCTCTATTTGTTAGAACTTCTTTGGCTACATAGCATAAATTTTGGTATGTTGTCTCATTGTCATTCTCATTAATGAAATTATTATTTCTATGGTTTGTTCTTTGACACGCTTATTATTTAAGATTAGATTTAGTTTTCAATTAAAATTTAGATTATCTTTCCACTATGCTTAGTTGAATGTACTTTTTATTGCATTATGATTTGAAAGAACACATTTAGTATTTCTGCCTGTTTACATTTGATTTTGAGAATTTTATGTTCTATTACATGTTCTACTTTTGTGTAGGTGACATGTGCAACTGAGATAACGTACATCCTTTTCTGTTTCCATTTATATATAACTTCTCTAAAATTCTATTTACCTTCTAAATTTCTTTTTTGTTTATTTTTTGGTTGGATTTATTGAGTTCTGAGAAGGGACAGTAGAGATCTTCCACATTAGTTTAATTTTGCTACTTTTTTCCACAATTCACTTAACTTTTAAGAATCTGAATGCTATACTCTTTGATGCATATATGTCTAATATTGATATTGCTGCATTGAATGAAGTTTCCTTCCTTATCTCTGTTAATTAGATCTATTTTTGATGCCCTTGATTTGTTGTTGTTGTTGTTTACTTCAGCTGAAACAAAAATCTATTCTACCCTCTTACTCTTTTTTTTTTTTTGGTTTCCCTTCCCTTGGTGCTTCAAGAATGCTTCTTGTAAACAACATATTGTAGTATTCTAGGTTTTGATCCATTTTGCTATCCACTTCTGTGTTATGGGAAAATTCATCCAGTTCATATTAAGTGCTTTACCTAAAATCATAAAGCTATTAAATATTAGAGACTGGATTTCATTTCATGTCTTCCTGACTTCAAGATCAGTTCAGTAAGCATTAGACAAACGAACTTGCCTAAAAAGGAAGCAATTATATAAACATCTGTTAAGTACCTGCTATGTGCCAAGCACTGTGCTAAATGCTTTAGAAATATCTCATATCCTCACCACAACCTTGGAAAGTGGTTACTACTATTTTCAACCCTATTCACAGTTGAGTAAACTGAGGCAGGCAGAAACAAACTATATACCACCAAAAAGTTTCTAAGACTCAACTTAAGTTCAGATCTTTCTGACATTTGGCCCAGCATTCTATTGACTGTGCCACTTAACTGCTTTCAGTAATTTATAAAAAATGGGCTAGATTATCTTTGGAACCCATTTCCCTCAAACAAAGGCTCACTTTAAAAATAGTATTCCTCAAGAAATATCACATGGTTTTAAGACATATAATGACACAACTTCCTAATAAGAAAAGTTAAGGACCATCCAAAAGGAAAAATGAAGTATAAGATACAACAAATTACCAACATGAATTGCCCAAATGAAAAACTATAAAAGATATTAGAGATGTATACAAGTTGAAGATAATATGAGGCACTATAGTCAGAAAATGAAAGTTAAGAATAATTGATGTATTACCTAAATAATAAACTTTAGCTATGCACAAAATTTATAGAAAATTAGAGGGTGTCCTTGAAGCATTAAGTGAATATCTGTGGGGGAATATAAGGGAGAATATTGAAAGAGATATCTATTATAAAATATTTCTTGAGTATTCATAATAAAAGTTGAATTTATGGGTTGCAATTTGCATCATGCTAACAGGGTGATATTAAAAAGCTCTCTCTGACCTTATGGAGCTTTACATAGGTAACAATGAGATAAAACATTATTTACTATAACACTAATAATAGCAATAGACAATATATAAGTACATAAAAAAAGAACAAAGTGCTATATGAATACCAAGGGGCAAATTATTATTGCTTAGAGGCATCAAAGAAGGCTTCATGGAAAAGGTAGCCTTGAATTTGGGCTTTAAATGATAGTAATTCAATAAGTCAGGAGTGGAAAATGGGTACTGGGAAAAATAATCTAGTCATAGATAATAATTTGAGCAAAGATACAGAAGTGAGACTTCTGTATTGTTGTTTTGTTTGTATAAATTGGTTTTGTTTGTATAAAAACTTTTTAAGTTAATATAATTTAAATTACATGTGCAGTTTTACTGTTTGGACAATACATATAGTATCTAGGGATTGTTATGAAGTAAGGTTTAGATGAAGCTAGAAAAGTAGGATGAAGTCATATTATTGAGGAATATGAAATTTATTCATTAGACAATAAAAAGTCCTCAAAGCTTTAGAACACACAAAAGACATGGTCACATCTCCATATAATTATTAGAATTCAAATGCCTTTACTATTTTTTCTCACTAATTCACAATATTTAGTTTGGCTGGAAGAAAAGGAAGCATTTTTCAAGAAGAGACAACAATTGCATTTTATTTTTCCTCCTTGGCCAACTCAGTCACAGCCATGGCTTCAATTAGTAATCCCCTTCACAAATGACTGCTAACTCAATTTATATAGCCCCAATTTCTTCCTTGAAAGTTTCTGTATTCTAAATTGTTTTATGTACATCCTACCTTGAATATCCCCAGAAATGTCAAAAGTAGCATGTGGGAAGTTGAAGTCATTATCTTTCCCTAAACCTGTGTTTTCTCCCAGTTTCCCTATTTCCCTTTATAGAAATCACCAATCACTCAGGTCTGAAATATTGGAGTCACCTTAGACTTTTCCTCCTTCTTTGCCTTCTGCTTTCAACTAGCCTAGTAATTTCATCTCCAAAATATTTCTCAAATCTATCCTATCCCATCCCTTCAAATAGGGATCACCCTAACTCAGACTTTATCTTTTCTCAGTTAAATAATTGCATTAGCCCCTTAAGTGGTCATTCTAATTCCAATCTCTTCCCTGAAAGAATCCATCCTTTATCCAGTGGGTAAAATAATCTCCCTAATGCATGTCTCACTCCATCACTCTTTTCTTCAAAAACCTGTAATGAAAGTTTCAGAGAAACCTATGAAGACATATTAATTGATGCAGAGTACAATCACAGTAGAAATATATAATAACCACATTATAATTCAAACAACTCTGAGAAACATCAGTACAATGATCAATCATCATTCTACCCATCTCTTAAAACAAATGTGATAGATTCAAGATGCAGAAACCCATTTTGAGAAATAGACAATGTGGATATTTGCTTTGCTTAATTATTCATACGTTTACAAGATTTTAAAAAATTTTCTTCCCAATGGAAGAGGAAGAGGTGATAAAAAGAAAAAAATGCTTGTTAATTTTTTTAAAATATCTTTTAAGGACTTGCAGGGGCAGAGCCAAGATGGCAGAGAGGATACACATTTCTTTCTGATCTCCTCCTACAATCCTCACAATAATTACAAGACCCAGTCTCTGAATTAGCTCTGGACCAGCACAACCCACAAATATTGAGAGTGCAACAAATTACCAGCAGAAGATAATTTCAAATCTCACCAGAAAAGTTTTGTTTCAATTGGAAATGGGAGAGAGGCAGAGAAGCACAAGCAGCTGAGCACAAATGTCAGCGCAGACAGCTTGGAGTCCTGGGGTGGTTCGAACTCCTCAAGGTGGTGTGGACTCCACATGGTGGAGAAACTATGGGGAGGAATCTATAGGAATCTATAGCAGTGTTGACTACTGTGCCCTGGTTGCAAGCTAGTAGATCAGCAGAGAAGTTATAAAACATCCAACACAAACACAAAAGGTAAATAGTGAATCCCAAAAAGCCAAAATCTCATGGCACCTGACTATGCCCACCCCGCACCAGGAGTGAGTCTGCACTGTCCCAACATATCTGTGGCCACTTATAGAGGAAGTTGCTGCTTAAAGAGGAAACTTGGAAAACCTCCCCTGCCCTAAAAGCAGACCTTAACTTTTTAAAAAAAATATTAGTAAAAAAGTAAAGAGAACTCTGATCATATACAGCTTTCATGGTGAAAGAGAAGAACAGATTTCAAACCCTGAGGATACTTAAGGCAGATTATCTCCAGATAAAGCCCCAAAAGGTGATATAACCTGGTCCCCATCACATAAGGCTCTCCTAGAAGAAATTAAAAAGGATCTTAAAAGAGAATTAGAAGAAAAATGGGGAAAGGAAATGAAAACTTTGCAAGGGGGCTTGGAAAAGGCATATAACTCATTAAAAGATAGAGTTGACAAAATGAAAAAAGGAAGCAACTCCCAGAAAAACAGAATTTGTGAAACAGAAAAAGAAAACTCCTTAAAAAATAGAATTTGCGGAACAGAAAAAGAAAATAACTCCTTAAAAAACAGAATTTGTGAAATGGAAGAAAATTCCATAGAACAAAACAACTCATTTAAAAATTCAATTGGACAAATACAAAAAGAAGTAAAAAAAAAGTAAATGAAGAAAATAATTCACTAAATTTAATATTTGAACAAATGAAAATGAATGACTCAATGAGACAACAAGAATCAGTCAAGCAAAACCAAAAAATGAAAAAACAGAAAGAAATGTAAAATACTTAATTGGGAAAACAACCGTTCTGGAAAATAGATCTAGGAGAGACAATCTAAGGATTATTGGACTCCCTGAAATACATGATTAAAAAAAAGAGCCTAGACACGATTTTTCAGGAAATCATCAAAGAGAACTGCTTGGATATCATAGAATCAGAAGGTAAAATTACCATTTAAGGAATTCACTGAAGACCTCCTGAAAGAGAATCCCAAATTAAAACCCCAAGGAATATTGTGGCTAAATTTCAGAACTATCAGACCAAGTTAAAAAATATTACAAGCATCCAGAAAGAAACAATTCAAATAATGAGGAGCCACAATAAAGATTATCCAGGACCTAGCAGCTTCCACTATAAAGGATCAAAGGGCCTGGAATCTGATATTCCAAAAGTTGAAGGAACTTATAATGCAGCCAAGAATAAATTACCCTGCTAAATTGAGCATTTTCTTTCAGGAAAGAAGGACATTCAAAGAAACTGGTGAATTCCATTTATTTTTGATGAAAAGACCAGAGCTAAACAAAAAATTTGACCTCCGAATATAGAACTCAAGAGAAGCATAAAAATGTAGAAAGAAAAAAAAAAACTCTTGAGAATTGTATTTCTGTTGGGGTATACATAGAGAATACATGCATAATCTGATTTTATTGTTATAATATAAAAAAGAAACTAGAGGTGGAAAGGGGGATTGTAACAGAAAAAAGGGTAAGTGGAGATAAAATAAGGAAAATTACATTTCAGGAAGAGGCAAAGAAAATCTATTTGAGGGGAAAAGGGGAGGATGATGATTGTCATCAGATTTGGCTAAAAGAAAGATATTTGATTTCACTGAAAAACTTCTCTCACTCTATAGAAAAGTGGGAGGAGAAAAGTGAAAAGGGAAGGAGTAGGCTAAATAGAACGGAAAACAAATAGTAGGGGAAAGGTATAAGAAAAGGGGAGGCTCTCTAAAGAGGGAGGACTGCTTGAGGCAAGTAGTTTCATAAGTAAAATACTGAGGAGGAGGGAAAGGGGAAAAGGAAAGAGAAAAGTATAAGTTGGGGTTAATAAGATGGTAGGAAATACAGAATTAGTATTTTTAACCATACATATGAATGGGGTGAACTCTCCCATAAAGCATAAGCGGATAACAGACTGGACAAAAAAACCCCAGAATTCTACAATATCATATTTACAAGAAACACATTTTGTTTGTATTGCAGAGCAATACGTACAGAGTAAAGGTAAAAGGCTAAAACAGAATCTATTATGCTTCAGGTGAAGTCAAAAAAGCAGGGGTAGCCATCCTTATCTCAGATCAAGCAAAAGCAAAAATTAATCTAACTAAAAGATATAAGGAAGGAAATTATATCTTGCTAAAGGGTAGCATAGACAATGAAGCAATAGCAACACTAAATATATAT
Source organism: Sarcophilus harrisii (assembly GCF_902635505.1). NCBI lineage: Eukaryota > Metazoa > Chordata > Mammalia > Dasyuromorphia > Dasyuridae > Sarcophilus > Sarcophilus harrisii. The sequence goes on from NC_045428.1 coordinate 523,142,719, forward strand.
GCACCAAGTGGTATAGCATCTAAATTCCTAAAGAAGAAGTTAAGAGAATTGGAAGAAGAAATAGACAGCAAAACTATAATAGTGGGAGATCTCAACCTTGTACTCTCAGAATTAGATAAATCAAACCACAAAACAAATAAGAAAGAAATTAAAGAGGTAAATAGAAAATTAGAAAAATTAGGTATGATAGATCTTTGGAGAAAACTGAATGGAGACAGACAGGAGTATACTTTCTTCTCAGCAGTTCATAGAACCTATACAAAAATTGCCATATATTAGGACCCAAAGAGCTCATAATTAAAAACAGAAAGGCAGAAATAGTAAATGCATTCTTTTCAGATCACAGTGCAATAAAAGCTAGGGGTAAATAGACCAAAAATAATTGGAAATTAAATAATCCTAAAAAATGAATGGGTAAAACAGCAAATCATAGACACAAACAATAATTTCATCCAAAAGAATGACAATAATGAGACAACATACCAAAAATTGTGGGATGTAGCCACAGCAGTAATAAGGGGAAATAGTATATATCTAGATGCTACTTACATAAAATAGAGAAAGAGAAAATCAATGAATTGGGCTTGCAACTGAAAAAACTAAAAAAATAACAAATTAAAAAGCCCCAATCAAACACTAAGCTTGAAATTCTAAAAATAAAAGGAGAAATCAATAAAATTGAAGCTAAAAAAACTATTGAATTAATAAATAAAACTAAGCGTTGGTTTTATGAAAAAAACAACAAAATAGATAAACCTTTAGTTAATTTTATTAGAAAAAGGAAAGAGAAAAATCAAATGTTAGTCTCAAAAATGAAAAAGGACAACTATCCACCAATGAAGAGGAAATTAGAACAATAATTAGGAGTTACTTTACCCAACTTTATGCCAATAAATTTGACAACCTGAAGTGAAATGATGGAATACCTACAAAAATATAAATTGCCCAGATTAATAGAAGAACAAATAAATTACTTAAATAGTCTCATTTTAGAAAAAGAAATAGAACAAGATATTAATCAAATCCCTAAGAAAAAATCCCCAGGATCAGATGGATTTACATGTAAATTCTACCAAACATTTAAAGAACAATTAACTCCAATACTATATAAACTATTTGAAAAAATAGGAAATGAAGGATTCCTATCAAATTCATTTTATGACACAGACATTGTATTGATACCTAAACCAGATAGGACGAAAACAGAGAAAGAAAATTATAGACCAATTTCACTAATGAGTATTGATGCAAAAATCTCAAATAAAATATTAGCAAAGAAATTGCAAAAAAAATCTCTTTTTACCAAGAATGCAGGGCTGGTTTAATATAAGAAAACTATTAGCATAATTGACTATATCAATAACCAAATTAACAAAAACCAGATTATCATCTCAATAGATGCAGAAAAATAATTTGATAAAATCAAACGTCCATTCCTATTAAAAACACTAGAGAGTAGAGGAATAAATGAACTTTTCCTTTAAACAATCAATAGCATCTATTTAAAATCATCAGCAAGACCAATTCTGATGGACCTGGCCATCCTCAGCAATGAGATGAACTAAATCAGTTTCAATGGAGCAGTAATGAACTGAACCAGCTACACCCAGGGAAAGAACTCTGGGAGATGACTAAAAACCATTATATTGAATTCCCAATCCCTATATTTTTGCTCACCTGCATTTTTTGATTTCCTTCACAGGCTAATTGTACAATATTTCAGAGTCCGATTCTTTTTGTACAGCAAAATAATGGTTTGGTCATGTATACTTATTGTGTATCTAATTTATATTTTAATATATTTAACATCTACTGGTCATCCTGTCATCTGGGGGAGGGGGTGGGGGGAAGGAGGGGAAAAATTGGAACAAGAGGTTTTGCAATTGTCAATGCTGTAAAGTTACCCATATATATAACCTGTAAATAAAAGGCTATTAAAATTAAAATAAAATAAAACCATCAGCAAACATCATATGTAATGGGGATAAACTGGAACCATTCCTAATATGGTTGGGTGAAACATGGTTACCCATTATAATCATTACTATTCAATATCATATTAGAAATGCTAGCTTTGGCAATAAGAGAGGAAAACGAGGTTAAAGGAATTGGAGTAGGTAATGAGGAAACCAAATCATCACTCTTTGCAGATGATATGATGGTATACTTAGAGAACCCTAGAGAATCAACTAAAAAACTATTAGAAACAATCCACAACTTTACCAAAGTTGCAGGATACAAAATAAATCCACATAAATCATCAGCATTCTAATATATCACTAACAAAATCCATCAGCAAGAGATACAAAGAGAAATTCCATTTAAAATAATTGTCAATAGTATAAAATATTTGGGAATCTATCTGCCAAGAGAAAGTTAGGAACCATATGAGCAAAATTACAAAACATTTTCCACACAAATAGTCAGATCTAATCAATTGGAAAAATATCAAGTTCTTTGGATAGGTCAAGCAAATATAATAAAAATGACAATACTACCAAAACTAATTTACTTACTTAATGCTATACTAATCAATCTCCCAAGAAACTATTTTACTAACCTAGAAAAAATAACAACAAAATTCATTAGGAAGAACAAAAGGTCAAGAATTTCAAAGGAATTAATGAACAGAAAAGCAAATGAAGGTGCCTACCTGTACCAGATCTAAAACTATATCATAAAGCAGCAGTCATCAAAACCATTTGGTACTGGCTAAGAAATAGAGAAGTTGATCAGTGTAATAGGTTAAGTTCACAGGACAAAATAGTCAATAACTATAGTAATCTAGTGTTTGACAAACCCAAAGACCCCAGCTTTGGGGATAAGAATTCACTGTTTCACAAAAATTGCTGAGAAAATTGGAAACTAGTATAGCAGAAAGTAGGCATTGACCCATACCTAACACCATATGCCAAATGGGTTCATGATCTGGATATAAAGAATGATATTATAAACAAATTAGAAGAACATAGGAGAGCTTACCTTTCAGATTTGTGGAGGAGGAACAAATTTTTGACCGAAGAAGAATAAAAGATCATCATTGATCACAAAAAAGATCATCTCGATTATATTAAGTTAAAAAAGATTTTGTACAAACAATTTTTTTTGCTTTTCTTTTTTTTTAATTGCTTTTTATTTACAAGTTATATGGATGGGTAACTTTACAGCACTGACAATTGCCAAACTTTTTGCTCCAATTCTTCCCCTCCTCACCTCCACCCCTTCCCCTAGATGGCAGGATGACCAGTAGATATTAAATATATTAGAGTATAAATTGGATACACAATAAGTATACATGGCCAAACAGTTATTTTGCTGTATAAAAAGAATCAGACTCTGAAATATTGTACAATTAGCCTGTGAAGTAAATCAAAAATGCAGGTGGGCAAAAGTATAGGGATTGGGAATTGAATGTAATGGTTCTCAGCCATCTCCCAGAGTTCTTTCACTGGGTGTAGCTGGCTCAGTTCATTACTGCTCCATTGGAACTGATTTGGTTCATCTCATTGCTGAAGATGGTCAGGTCCATCAGAATTGATCATCATATAGTATTGTTGTTGAAGTATATAATGATTGCCTGGCTCTGCTCATTTCACTCAGCGTCAGTTCATGTAAGTCTCTCCAGGCCTTTCTGAAATCATCTTGTTGGTCATTTATTACTGAACAATAATGTTCCATAATATTCATATACCATAATTTATTCAGCTATTCTCCAATTGCTGGCCATCTACTCAGTTTCCAGTTTCTGGCCACTACAAAGAGGGCTGCCACAAACATTCTTACACATACAGGTCCTTTTCCCTTCTTTATAATCTCTTTGGGATATAAGCCCACAGTTTGATACCTTTTTGAGCATAGTTCCAAATTGTTCTCCAGAATGGTTGGATGTATTCACAATTCCACCAACAATGTATTAGTGTCCCTGTTTTCCCACATCCCCTCCAACATTCCGCATTATCTTTCCCTGTCATTCTAGCTAGTCTGACAGGTGTGTAGTGGTATCTCAAAGTTGTCTTAATTTGCATTTTTCTGATTAATAATGACTTGGAGCATCTTTTCAAATGGCTAGAAATAGTTTCAATTTCTTCATCTGAGAATTGTCTGTTCATATACTTTGATCATTTATCAACTGGAGAATGGCTTGATTTCTTATAAATTTGAGTCAATTCTCTATATTTTTTGGAAATGAGGCCTTTATTAGAACCTTTGATTGTAAAAATGTTTTCCCAGTTTATTGCTTCCCTTCTAATCTTGTCTACATTAGTTTTGTTTGTGTACAAACAGATTGGCTAAGATGACAGAAAACAATAATGATGAATGTTAGAAGGGATGTTGGAAAACTGGGACACTGATGTTGGTGGACCTGTGAACAGATCCAGCCATTCTGGAGAGCAGTTTGGAATTATGCTCAAAAAGTTGTCAAAATATGCAAACCCTTTGATCCAGCAGTCTTTCTACTGGGATTATATCCCAAAGAGATCTTAAAGGAGAGAAAGGGACCCACATGTGCAAAAATGTTTGTGGCAGCCCTCTTTGTAGTGGCAAGAAATTGGAAACTGAGTGGACACCCATCAATTGGAGAATGGCTGAATAAATTATGGTATATGAATGTTATGGAATACTATTGTTCTGTATGAAATGATCAGCAGGATGATTGCAGAAAGGCCTCAAGAGACCTTCATGAACTGATGCTTATTGAAATGAACAGAACTAGTAGATCATTATACACGACAACAAGACTATAAGACTATCAATTCTGATGGACATGGTTCTCTTCAACAATGAGGCAATTCAAACCAGTTCTACTTGTTCAGTGATGAAAAGAGTCATCTACACCCAGAGAAAGAACTGTGGGAACAGAGGGTGTGGACCGCAACAGAGCATTCTCACTCTCTCTGTTGTTATTTGCTTGCATTTTTCTTGTGTAGCAAGATAATTGTATAAATATGTACACATATATTGGATTCAAAATATATTTTAACATATTTAACTTGTATTGGAATACCTGCCAGCTAGGGGAGGGGGTGTGGGAAAGGAGGGGAAAATTTGGAACAAAAGGTTTGTAAGAGTGAATGTTGGAAAAATTACCCATGCATATGTTTTGTAAATAAAAAAACTTTAATAAAAATAGCTTTTAAAGAGTAGCTAGATGATACAGTGAATAGAACACTGGCCCTGTAATCAGTAGAACTTTAGATCAAATATGGCCTCTCACACTTAATATTTCCTAACTGTATGACACTGAGCAAGTCATTTAATCCCAATTGCCTCACACACACACAAAAAAAAAAAGAGAGAGAAAGAAAATTTCTTTATATCAAGATGATATTGAAATGGGTTCATGATCTAGACATAAGGAGTGATACTATCAGCAAGTTAGAAGAAAAAAGGATAGTCTACCTTTCAGGCCTATGAAGAAGGAAGAAATTTGTGGCCAAAGAAGAACTAGAGTTCATTGTAGAATATAACATGAATAATTTTTATTATATTAAGTTGAAAAGTTTTTGTACAAATAAAACCAATGCAAATAAGATTAGAAGGGAAGCAATAAACTGGGGGAAAATTACATTCAAGGGTTTTGATAAAGCCTTCATTTCTAAAATATATGGAAAATTGACTCAAATTTATATACAGTTTATAAATAGAGAAATGCAAATTAAGATAACTGAGGTATCACTACACATCTCTCAGATTAGTTAAGATGATAAGAAAAGATAATGATTAATGTTGGTGGGAATGTGGGAAAACTGGGACACATAAATTGTTGGTGGAGTTGTGAACTGATCCAACCATTCTGAGAACAATATGGAGCTATGCCCAAAGGGGCAATCAAACTATGCATACCTTTTAGTCCAGTAGTGGTTCTACTGGGCCTGTATTCCAAAGAAATCTTTCCTTTTACGTTTTTTTTTCCAGTTACACTTTAAAAAACCCATATTTTTGGTTATACATGTACATTCATTTTTAAAAACATTTAACATTAAACATAAACATTAACATAAACAATTTAAACATTAAACATAAACACATAAGAATGTGATTACATTCTTAAGGAGAGAAAAAGGAGAGAACAAAAAGGAAAAACCATAAGAGAAAAAGAAAAACAAAAGTAAATATAGCATGTGTTGATTTACATTCAATCTCCATAGTTCCCTCTCTGAATGTAGATGATATTAGTTTATTGAGATTGCCTTGGATCATTAAAGTGCTGAGAAAAACAAAGTGTGTAATAATTGATCATTGCACAATCTTGGTGTTACTGCATATAATGTATTCCTGATTTTCCTTGTTTCTCTCAACAATGGATGTCTCCTTTATTCTTATCAATAACTAGATAGTAAACTCTTTATGGGCAGGGACTGTATCATATTGCTCTATCATTTTATCCCCTAGGACCCAGAACAGGGATTTTCCCACAAGTAGCTTGTAATGAATTCTGGAGGAACAGAAACAAAATGAATTGAATTGCACTAATGTGCATTAACAATTCAAGTAGCACTGTTCAGGGCCTCTGTTTTTCACCTCACTCTTGAATTTTATTTTTACTGAATTAGTGCATCTAAAATATAAATCTCCCTTGTAAAACTCTTTTCCCATGGAAATACTAGAAGATGAGTTTTCATTGTGTTTGAATTAGCAACCCAGCAATTTCTCTGTTGTTTTAGTGGTGCTGTTTCTGGAAATGTTAAGAGGTTGCAAATTATGACTATAGACCATTTCATACGAACTGTCAGATATTGCTAATGTGTCAGCCAGTCTGGTGAACTATTTTTTTTAATTTGCTACAAGGAATATCTTGCTAAATGAAGGAGGGGACATATTTAGAATATGATACAATTCAATAAACATTTATTAAATGTCTGTGTGCCAGATACTGTTCCAAACACTAAGGATATAAATAAGAAAGACAATCCCTGGCCTTGAAAAGCTTACAATCTAATTGGGAAAGTTAGTACAGAAAGGAACCTGAGAAAGGTGGAAAGAAAGAAGTGCCAGAGAGTACCCCTCAAAGGGATATGACATTAGATTTGAAATCAAGCAAAGCAGCAGGTAGGGATAAAGAGTCGTCTAGAAATTCTGAGCTTCTGGAACGTCTCCAGGTGCTTTGTTCTTGTTAAAGAAAAAAAGAAAGTTTTTTTTTTTTTTTGAGCATGAGCAATCTTGCACAGAGCACATAGTAAGTGCCTAATAAAGCATTCTCAAAGGAAAGGAATGAGTGGGGGAAAATATTCCTGCCCTCTTCCACAGGTTGGGTTTCAATTCCCATGAATGTCTTTTTGGTTTATATGAAAAAATAGCTACTGTGCATATTCCTCCTTGGGTGCCTGGATACTGGCCCTAAATAAATTCTGTTTCCTTTCTTCAGTGACTCATTTAGAGGATGCATGAGGGACATGACTAACTTAGAGTTATAAATCATACAAACTTCCTATTTTCAAAATTATTTCAATTCTTTTCCAGACTGAGGAGCCTAGAAAACTTTTGTATCAAATCTATCAATTGAAAAATGGAGATTAAACAAAAGAAAGAATTCTTAAAAACAGCTATAGAAACAATCTTCCTTCAACAACCCTCCATTGATTGCTCATCCCTCAATAGGTTCCTCTCTTCAATTTTTATTTTGATAAGACCACTTAGTTCTCATAGCTGCTGTTGTAACAAACAAAATATAATAAATATTCTGGGGACATGTCAGAGAATATGTAAAGATTTTCAACCCTGCTAAAAGATTTTGGAAAGATCTGTAAATTCTGTATGTGGGAGACATCTCACACACATGTATTGACAAGGCAGAAGGAAAGCAGCAGCAGCTGCAGGGGGGTGGAATGGAAGTCACATTTCATATATGGCTTAAACTTCTCAATCTACACAAAGCCAAGATCCCTTGTTGGTGAAATTGACAGATGCCAAGCTGAGCTGGTTCTTACCTTTATTTAGATCACAAGATCATCATCATTCCAGTTCTAGATTTAGGAGATTTAAACGTCATCTAATCTAATCCCATAATTATACAGATGAAGAAATTTAGGTTTAGAAAGGTAAGCATTTTTTTCCACAATGTTATACAGTTGTAGTTAAAATCCGAACTTATCAGAGCTACCAATGCTAATTAGAGTTTTCTCAAGAATTAAGGCTCACTTGTTGGTGGAGTTGAAGAAAAACAAGAAGATTATGAAAAAAAGTTAACCAACTAGAAAAGGAGATATGGAATCTCAAAGATGAAAATAATCTTTTGAAAATTAGAATTGGCCAAGACGAAGCTAGTGAAAGTATGAGAGAGAACAAGAAATAACAAGACAGATTACAAAGAATGAGAAATATAACAGAATGTGAAACATTTTATAAGAAAAATGACAGATCTGGAGAACAGATCAAGAAGAGAAAATATAAGAAAAATTGGACTGTCAGAAATTTGTGATGAAAAAAAAGAATCTTGACACAATAATGCAAGAAATAATCCAAGAAAATTGTCCTGGAGTTATAGAACATGAAGGGAAAGTAGAAATAGAAAAAAATCCATGAATCACCATCTCAAACAGATCTTTTATGGAAAATACAGCAATATTATTGCCAAATTTCCAAATATTTTTGCAAGAAACAGGAAAAAAACAATTCAAATACAGTGGAGCTACAATTAGAATCAAACAAGATTTATCAGAAGCTGCAATAAAAGACAACAGGTCCTGGAATATATATATATATATATATATATATATATATATATATATTTGGGTGGGGAGGTTATATATTTGGGTGGGGTGAGGTTTGTGGGTATGTGGGTGGGTGTGGGTGTATGGGTATTTAGTTTCTTGATCTGATAATTTTGTTGTTTTATATTTTGAATTCTCCCTGATGTTCTGCTGGGCACATGATAATGTTCTCTTTTTTGTTTTGTATTTCTTTTCTGTTTTTTTTTCTTACTCCATTTTTTTCAAATAAAATATTTTTTTTAAAAAATAAATGTTACAAATTAGTGCTACTTGTAATTGGAGAAAATAAAATATCATTAAAATAAATAATAATGATGATGAAATAGATTTTATACAAGTTGCTTTTATGTATTAGGTAGTCTAGGAGCTTTTATGATTAGGTAGTCAAGTCATAATATCAATTTCTGGATTAGGGTTCTAAGATCTTGAAACAAAGACAAACCATGCATGTTCTACTTTGTGTTCCAAGCTCAAAATGCTGAGGTCTATTCATGGCATGGTGACTGAGAAATATTCCTTCCCCTTTTTTCTTGCTGAACTGGTGGTTATAGCCTTGGTTGTCATCCTGTCAGTTACATCATTTGCCATAGAGCTCTGACTCTAGATGGAATTGTTTGGGTCATGGGATAGAAGTACATTTCTTTCCAGAAACTCCTCAGATGGTACAGAGGGCCAATTTCTTGCCTGCTGCAAATCCTCCAAAGAATCATTGAGAGTGAAAAGTGCTGTACACTAATGTAAAGCATTGCTAATGGAGCACACTGGAAGTTTTGGATAGGATGCATAGCTTTTTAATGGGAGACATTCATCAGACTAAGCTGACCAGTTCATTCTTCCTTCCTGAAAAGCAGTCATCCAGGACTGGGAAACAAAGGTTCCTCCCTTTCTCTCCCATCTCAATGAGTTAGAGAAGACCATCTGGGCTACATGAGGGAAATAGAAATGCATGCACAATTTTCTGCCATAAATTTAACACTAGAAATTGTAGAGATTAATCAGTGTTCTTAATATTTTTCCATTAAATGTTTTGAAAGGTGTCAAACAAATGATGAACCCAGAGCTTTTCTCTTTATTGATTATTGTCCTTATTTCTTAAATAACTAGAAAGCTAAAAACCAATAGATTCCTTGAAAAGATCTATTTTTCAAAGGACTTTTAATTTGTAACTGGTCTTATAATGAAGTGGCAGTCTAAGGTTAAAGCCATTGAAATTACATAGCAGATGAAGAAGGACACTGGAAGGCACATCATGTTACAGATGTTTGAGAAATCATTAAATGTTTAGCTTGGAACAGAGAAAATTAAGGGACAACTAGGTGGAACAGGCTTGAAATCAGGAAGATTCTGAATTCCAACCCAACCTCAGACACTAGTTCTGTGACCCTAAGCAAAAATCGCTTCACCCTGTTTTCCTCAGTTTCCTTCTCTGTAAAATGAGCTGGAAAAAATAAAATGACAAAAAAAAACCCTCTAGTATCTAGTATCTTTATTCACGAAAATTCAAAATGAAGTTAGGAGACACAACTCAAACAAGTGAACAACAAAAAGATTAAGCAAGTCACAATAAATGTCTTCCACTCTTTGGAGGGTCATCGGGTCTAGGAGAGAAGAGATTCCTATGTTGACTTCAGAAGATAGCACTAGAATCAGTGGAAAGCAATTACAGGGGCCAAACATTAGGCTAAACATTCAGGGATTGGTTTTTACTTCAAAAGGCAGTAAAATGACAGTGGAGAAGACCTCATATTTGGGTGTGTTTTATATTCAGATAATATGGTAGGTTTATATAACAATGCAATGGACTACCTTTATAAAGTACTGGGTTCCTTGTCATTAGAAATATTAAAGTATAAACTGAATGGCCAATGGTTAGAACTGTACAAGGAATTCCTGCTTTAAATGAGAGGTTGGATTAAATAGACTTTAAGGTCCCTTTCAACTGTAAGTGTCTACAATTCTCTGATCTCCCTCACTCAAATTCTGTAATATCTGAAACCTCCCTCCTTGAGGCTCATTGTTTTGGATTCTTTTCTCTTTCTCTGAAGACATTTTTTCATTCAAATATTCTTGGGAGAAATAATACATTCCATAATTCATATTAAGGAGTTAGTGATTTACCACCTTACCCCATTTGACCCAAGAATGAGTACACTAAAAAAGGATATAAAGGGATCAAATATTAATTCATCTACTTTATAGTTTTAATCCAAATTTAGCACTTATTGAAGTGAACTACAAAGTCCTGAAATTAAGGAGTCACCTATATCTTCTAATTTTTCACATCATTTATATTGTTACTTCAGTAGAATGAAAAGTACACTTTGAGTTAGGAATCTAAGTGGGAACTTAGTCCCACATCTGTCACTAACTAGATGACATCATCTTGGAAAAATCACTTCATTCCTTTGGCTCTCATTTTTGCCATCTGTAAAATGGGGCTGAGGTGAAGGGGTGTAGACTAGATGGTCTCTAAGGTCCATATCAACTCAAATTTTATGATCCTACAATTCTAGGTGACTTCTTAAAGTCTATTCCAAGTTCAGATACTATGATCCCACAACTTGGCAATTTCTAAGGTCCCCTCCATTCTGATTCTTAAATCTCATGATTCTCACTTTGCTAGGTCATTGTAAACTGAGCATTTTTTTCCTACGCTAAAGCAACCACCTGTTTCCAAGAACACAAGATGAAAAGGTGTGATCTCTGCTTTCCTGACATGTAATTATTCTTCCAGCATCTGATGGAGAGAAAGAAGTACTTGTTGAGCCAAGTAGGCTATTCTTGAAACTGTTTCTGAGCCAGTCCCTCAAATGATCAGTCTGGGTTTTACCTAAGACATATTAAATATAATGAACTTTACCTTTCAGCCATCTCTTCAGTTAAGAAGGATTTTTGCCTGACTTCTGCTTTTTTTTGGAGTTTGGATCTGCTAGCTTTCAATCGAAACTATATGTTTTATTTCGGTATATCATTCAGTCTCCAAAAAACAATTTTATCTGATCTCTTAACTGCCAAACTCTCAAAAGTCATGCATCGTTTTATGGTAACATACATCATCTGCAGAGGTGTGCTGTTAACCACTCAAATCTGCTGCTGAGATGCAATTGTTTTATTCAGCATGAACATTTAGACCTTGAATACCTGCAAAAGCAAAAAATCAGGCTGGATTGATTATTCTGTTGACTGTCTAGACTTAAGGAAGTGATAGAGGAAATGTTAATAATTCAGAATAAACTTTACAGGTTGTTAAACATTTACCAGCAAAACCCTGGCTTTCATTTCTCTTCATGGCTTCTGATCATCCGTGTTTCTTCTGTCTGAATCTTGAGTCAGAAGATCTGAATTCAAGTCCAGAAAGTATTATTTTATTGGTTGCCACATAATATATCTCGGCATTTCTTTTCCTTATCTCTAAAATAAAGCTAATAAATATTTGTCCTAACTTCCTCATAGGGTTGTGGTGAGTAAAGCTGTTTGTAAACCACAAAGTGTAATACAAATATGAGTTGTTGTCATCATTATTATTGTTGTTCAGATTTTTCATGACCCTATTTGTTTGATTGTTTGTTTGTTTTTTGGCAAAGTTCCTTACCCAGCTCATTTTATAGATAAGGAAACTGAGGTAAACATCAGGAAGATGAGTCTTCCTGGTTCCAAGCCCAGCAGTCTTTCCACTGTGCTACCTAGCTACCCTAAAAACCAAGAGTTCAAATCTCTACATTAGTTACTAGGCACTAGGCAAGCCATTTAATCCAAATCCATTGGTTTCCATTCATACAATGAGGAAAATGTTTTGGGGATCAAATTTGAGGATCATTTGAGGATCAAATGAAATAATATATGGAAAGAACTTTTGAAACCCTAAAGTGTTCTGTAAATGCTAGTTATTATGATTAGATATCATTGTGGTCTCTTGCACTATAATTACTTACACTGTTGTTCAGTTGATTCTTCAGGAACCCATTTGGGGTTTTCTGTGATTGCCATTTCCTTCTCCAGTTCTTTTTACAGACAAAGAAACTGAAGCAAACAGGGTTAAGTGACTGGCCCAGAATACACAGTTATATGTGTCAGAGGCTGGATTTGAACTCAATTCTTGCAGACTCTATATCTGCTGCTCTATTCACTGTGCCATTTAATATCATCATCCCTCAAATGTTTACCTTGAATTCATTTCCTTTCAGCCTCTTATTTCAACAGCATTCTCATCCAGGGATTCTTGTCCTAGTACCTTTAGCAATTTTGGGTACATCATGACACTTCTAAGGGTCTTTCTCTGACCTTTTGTAAAAATCTAGAAGAGGTGATTCTTTCTAGCTCTAACATTCTGTGATCTATATGAACCTCAGTTTCCTTATCTGTCAAATGAGGAACTAGAAGGGAGCTAGCTTTGTAGATTCCTTGGACCTCTAGGATTGTGATCCTACAAATATAAGATTTTTTGTGAGGCATTTGGGGTTTAGTGACAGCTAGAAAGTGTTAAATATCTGAGGCTAGATTTGAACTCAGGTTTTCCTGACTTCCTCTACCCACTGAACCATCTACTTGCCGCCTAAGATTTTTCTAAGATAAATTTAAGAAAAATCTAAGATCTAAATCATTTTGCTTCTTGTTCAATTATTTATTTGGGAGGATCTCAGTCAAATATTCTTTGTTATTTAATATTTTATTTTTCCCAATTACATGTAAAAATAATTATAACATTCTTTTTCTTTAATTTTTGAGTTTCAAATTCTTTCCCAACCTCTCTCCCTACCCTCCATTGAAAAGGCAAGCAAATTGTCAGTCAAATATTCTTAGGAGAATTACAGTTGACTAATTCACACTAAGGTATTTGTGATTTACCAGATATTTTCTGCCTGACCCAGTAAAATGAAGTCAAGGGAAATTGTAAGATGATACAAGGAACAAGAAAAAATATTCACCTATTCTATGCTTTGTCCAGGGTTGGCTACATTTATAGCATCCAATTGTAACTCATATAAGAGTTAAGCATAGCCTGTTTCAACCAAAATTGCTTTGAGCCTGTGTGTAAAAATATGATGGACAAAAATTGTTGGAGTGAAGGGGAAATCCAAAGAGATTGGGGGAGCAACGTGGGTGGGAGAGATAGGAACACTGAAGATGTTACTAATTATTTATACACCTCCTCTAAGTCTCAATGCTCTCACTTGTGGTGAGAGCTAAGCTCATCACCTTTGTCTCCCTCCCCAGTTGCCTCCTTTTGAGTCTCCCCTGGCAATAAAACCCCCTCCTTTTGCCTAAGCATTTTCTCCAGTCCCTAAGTGAGAGCCAGACTACAGTGAAACCCTCAGAGCACCTTGAGAAGGACAGGCTCTGGAGACAGAGCTCTCATCACAACCACATGTGGTATTGTTTACCCATGTCAGTTTGAATGATTAATGTGGAAAAATTGCTCTGTGGCTAATAAGACGGAGCTGTCTGTAGGACGGTTTCTTTCTATGTGATTTAAAACAATGCTCACACTGTACATGGCTAATCTCAATAACATTGTGGCTGGCACCGTGGGCTCTTCCCTTCACTTACTGCCCACTCCTATCCCCCAAGACTCCATTTCCAACCAGGGAAGGGAGGGTGAGAGCTCTTTAAACTTTGTCAGTAAGTGATCTATGAACTGTGGGTGGCAAAGGGCTGGGTGAGAATGCTGGGGAGCAGCAATAGCATTGATGTCATTGGTGACTGGCTGCACAAGCTGAAGGGCAAAAAAGATGGCCCCAAGCCAAAGCAAGTTTTTTGTTTGAATTTTTTTCCTTTTTCTTTGGAATAGGAGTTAATGTTAAATTTCAAATTACTTTTAAAAATTCTTCACTTTAAAATGACTGTAATGGGAAAGTTGAGGACTTTACATGTACTAGAATGTAACTAGGAGAAAAAAACAGCATGGCATAATGAAAAGGAGACTGGCTTTGGAGTCAGAAGAATACCCTCCTAATACTGGCACTGTGTGATCTTAGGTAAATAGCAACCTCTCTGGATCTCAGTTTCCTTAAAGGGAGTTGGTTTAGAAAGTCCCTTGGAGTTCTAAATCTGGTATTCCATGAAGAAGATGATCACAGCTATGAAACCTTCAAGGGCTATAAATAATTCCTGTCACGTTTTGCCAACATTATCATTGCCCCCCACTATTCCTCCATTCCTCCCTACCCTCCATTCATTTCTTTGAGGAAAAAAGCAATCTGAATGCTTAGATGATGGAAGAAGCCATTTATTAAACTGTCTCTTAATTTCATTTGATTTCTTTGGTTTTTCTATCCAGGGAAACAATTTATTGATTGATTGATTAATAATTATTTAATGAGAGAGGAAGGTTCTTAGTTTTAGACTTGGTAGATACTGGAGAAATCATTGAGCCCAATTCTTTTATTTTATAAATAAAGAAACTGAGACCCAGAGAATTTGAATGACTTGCTCAAGATCATTCAGGTGGTAAGTGGCAACTGGGATTTGAGCTCATGTCCTCCTAATGCAGTATAGTTTTCACAATGAGTGGGAAACTGGTGGAAGGAAGAGCCCAAGGTCTTTCAACATGTTGGATACCTGGCAGAGTATGTTTTTTTAGATGATCAATCCAGTAGCCTTTGCAGACTTCTGAAGGTTTGTTCAACAGAACTCCCATTTTTATAGCATGGTAAAGTATTTTCCTAATACCAGTCTCAAAGATAGGTAGTACAAACATTTTTAACCTAATTCTACAATCCTGAGGGATTGAGAAGTGAATAACTTGTCAAAGATTACACAATTTATAAACATCCCAAAGCAGGATTTTTCAGCACAGATTTCCAGTCTCCAAATCCAATGCTCTTCCCATCACATCATGTAGCCAACAATCAAAGTGAACAATGAAAAAATAAAAAAGTAATATTTTAATATGTAAACATGGGCTGCAATGTTAGTGGTTCTGCTCATGGTGTAATCTGCTTTGACTGGAGCAAAGGCTCCCCAGAACTCGAGGTATCTGTATTAATTTAATAAAATGTAAGAATTTACAAAGACCTGAACTCTGCTAGAAACTTCTCAGATTGATCCATTACCAAAAAGTGTCCTAATGCTTTGTGGGAGTTCCCATGAAAAGGGGAAACATTACATTTGACATTTGACATGGCTTCACTCTTTTGGACCCATGATGTTCTAAGTCAGAGTATTTGTTGTTGGCTGTGAGTCATCCTGACAAGATAATCCTTTGGAATGACGCGCAAGGAGATGGGGAGAGAGTATTTAAGGAGTGATGACACTGTCAATTCCCCCATGCATTTTTTGTGTGCCAGCTAGGCAGACTGGGACTTAAATGAGAGTCAGTGGCTTTTTATTTTTTCTGTCTTAAATAAAAGCTGTATTTTCAGTTATAGGAGACAGCCAGAGGCAAAAAGCATAACACTGGCTGAGAAGTTCATGAAGCCTGGAATACAAAATGGAAATGCAAATCTAAATATTCAATCTCTTTATGACTTGGAATACTAATGAATAGGTCCTTAAGTCTGCTCTATGTGAGGTTTGGTTTAGTTCTTTTCCTACACCAATTTTTGATTCAGCATTTTTGATATGGAATTATCTTGGACAAATTTTCACAAATGCCTCTATATCTTCTAAATTAGTAAACGTAAATTTAGGGAATAATGCCCCCCCCCAACAAAATAAAAATTCTAATTCAGCAAGTGTTGATTAAGTATCTATTACATTCTTGGCATTGTGGTGGGTGCCATATGGTACAAAGACAAAACAGAACAAGAAGAAAGGGCTCCCTGTCCTCAAGAAGTTTCCATTCTACTAGGATTTACAACATCTAATGATTAAAATATACACGTTAACTTGAAAAAGGAACAAAGTCTAATCAGTGACATTCTATCATAATCCTAGGTTTCAGTATTAGTAGTTCTAGCCATGGTATGATCCACTTTGTATTGCTTGAGCTAAAACCTGAGACCACAGCTCCCAGAACTCAAGATACCTGAATTAATTTGATAAAATGTGGGAACTTACAATTTAATAAGTAGGAGAAGGGTGAGGTTATGAAAGACTTGCTATAGAAAATAGCACATGATCTTACCTTTGAATGAAGGCAGAGACTCTAAGAGATGATAAGGTAGAACTATAACCATGGGGTAGGCAACTTGGGCAAAAGAACATAAGCAGGAAATAGAATTACTATTTCAGATTTATCTGAAAGGATTTTAGAATTTGTCAAGGAAAATAATGGGAAATCAGCCTAGAAAAGTACAGTGAGGAAATATGGTGAGACATCCTAACCTCTAAATTCCCAATAGCATCTATTTTATCACTCCATCTACTTTATATTTTATACATATATATGTATGTAAATATATATATACACATATACATATATATACATATATAATGAGAAAGAGAGTTTTATATGGGTTGTTTTCTCCTTTAGAATATAACCTCCTTGAGAGCAGTAATTGTTTTTTACTTTTTCTCTTTGCCTCATTGATCCTTACCAGCCTGGTAAGGCCTGATCAGCCAGATCAAAGTACTTAATAAATGCTTAGTGATTGACTGATGGATTCTAGAGCTAACAAAATATTTGATTTTTTTTCAAGTATCTAAGGGTACTTGATTTTGTTCACTTTTTAAAATTCTAAACTTTGCAAACACCAAATAAAATGCATTTCCATATGTACACTGAATTTCTCTATTAGTTATAATTTGCTTTTAACTATGTAACTTTCACGTAACTATATAATTTTTAACATGCAACTTTCAAATATCTACTTTTTGTTGATTGTAAACTTCTATGTTTTTCTGTATTTTTTTAAAAAATCTGTTATATTCTTTTTTTTTTTTTTTTACTTTCTTTCCTTTCTCCCTTCCTTTTTAGTGGGTTTTAGTTTGGTTGGTCTTAGTTTGGTGCTTCATATTTGTTACAAGGCTTTCATTTTTTTTTCAGTTGGGGAAGAGAAACATAATCCCCACATTTCTGTTCTCCACAGAAATTCCTCCTCAGACTTTACATTTTGCATAGAACTTTGTTTGGAAATATCTAATATATTTATCAAGAAACAGTGAGATTATGATAAAGAGAAGGCCAGTTCAGCGATTATGCAAACTTGTACATTCTTGAGTTCAAGTTTCTTAGGGCCTTGGGTTCTAAAAATATAATATGAAAATAAGTTGCCTATCTATTCTGATGGGTATTTTTCAAACTGGTATTTTCCTAGAACAGTGATACACAGGTTCAAATTTTAAAAAAAGATCTTACACTGATTACAAATGTTGAGTCATATGCTTGCTACACTATAAACTACATAAATGAGGTCAGACACTGTCTTATCTAAATTTGATATCTTTTTTAGAAATTAGCACAATGCTCTTGACATAGAACATATTTAATAAATGTTTTCTGTATATCATTGAATCATTCCTCAATGATTAACATACTCCCACCCAGTCATATGATCCCCATTCCAGAGATTCTGAACCCTTTGCTGTTATTGTACAAAACCATTCTCTATCTGCAACTGCCCACTGCCTGTTTCTCATTCCTCTCAGTCCAGACCCTTCGACGACCTACCTAAGAGCTACCCATTCACTCCACTGGATTTCATCAGTCCCCATATATTGAATCCAATTATCATTTCTATAATGATTCTCATTTACTCCTCCGACCCTCATGAAACTGAACTCCATCCTTTTCTAACTGTTTATTAGACATCTTACATGGATATCCCTCATACATCTGTAACATAGACCACTCTGGTTTTCACTGCCTGGAGGCTAAGGAGCTAGATTTTTCACCTCTCCTAGGGTTCTCTGGAGTCTTTAAGAAGAGTGGTGAATAACTAGGTGTTTTGGAAATGACTCCAACCCCACAGATGTTTTTCTCTCAGTTATAATCGATGGAGTCCCGGGTACCAAAATTCCATTTAGCTACTAACATTTAGATTTGCTTTTTCACAGAAATATGTGCTTCAAAAGGTATAATCAAGTACTTAACCTTATCCAACAAGTGGAGGGCAGAATCCCCCTCTCACTTCAGTCTATGAGTAGGGAAAGGGAATTAGGTCTATAGCTTAACTCAGTCCCACAGAACAATCCTAGTTTGATGTCCCCAGACCCCTTGGCTCCCTAGGACTTCTACAGCAGTCTGAATGACTGTGGACAAGATGATGCACTCATCCCACCAAAATCCGGGCTCTAAGGTCCTCATGGGTCAGACTTCTGATCCACAAGTATGGGTCAGACTCCTGATCTATGAGGATCATCTCTAGTACCTAAAATTAAGGAACACAACAGAAATAATAACTCCCCATGTCCCTATCTTGGAGCCAGGGTAAAAGAGTCTGAGCAGGGCAAAGAAGATTGTTCCTTTCTTTCTGATTCAGTTCATGGCATCCTGGCTTTGGATGGACTAGCACCTTCTCCCTCTGGATGCAACAGATAAGAGGTGCTGAAAGTGCAACAAAAAGTGAACTTCAGAGTCTCATCAGTTTTAAAGACATGGGCAGCTAATTAAGAGAAGCTCAAAGACCCTAGAGCCCTTCAGAAAGATAGAAAACGAAATGAGATTCTAGAGAGATTGGCAATAGCTGGTGGAGTAGGGGTAGGAGCACAAGGAGTAAGGAAGACCCAAGTGAGTGAAAGCCAGCTTGCTGGCATTATTCAGTTAGGAAATGCTGGTTGAAAGTAAAATAGGTGGAAAGCTAAGACATGTAGGTATACAGCCTTTGCCAGGTCTGCTGAAGAAAAAAACCTATCTGTGTTTTATATAGAGAAATCAAGCACATTTCAGCTGTGTGAAAATATGACTTCCAGAGTACCACCAAAATCACAAAGACCTGGATAATTACCAAGAGAAGTGTTGGTCATGCAGCTGACACCTGCCTGAAACACCTTTAAACTTGGGCAAGTGTAAAGAAAGTCATTTGTACCAGGACATACTAGGGATGGAGGATGGTCTTCTTCATTAATTAATTAATGAAATAATGATTCAAAGATTGATTAATTAAATTTTATCATTCCCTAGAGAAGAGTTGATAAATTCCCTACTGTGCTACTGTTGAAGAGGGAAATCCTGGATCTTGATTTTGCAAGACAGAATGCCCTATCTCTTTGGTTCTAATTATGCAGCAATTCATCAAACATGTGGAAAGGCCAGGAGCTCAGGAAGTTTCACCCACCATCCAAAAAAGCAGCATTCACACTTTGGATGTCCAGAAAAATGGGTCATTCCTTCCCATGCAATGTCCTGCTGGAGCCTCCATGCCCTAGGGCTAGAATGTAATGGTTTTCCATCCTCATTTGCAAGAGGCCACTTTAGAAACAAAGAGAAAAATCGTAATCTCCTACTACATTACTTGGTTCTTATCTGTTCCTAAATCCACTTTGCCTTCCAAAGGCACAATTAACCTGAAGCAAGCTGACTCAGGGATTCAACATGATTTTTTCTCAACTAGTATGACCCCTTCCCCTAACTTGAGCTGCCCATTTAGCGCCCTTAATAAATACAGGGATAATTTAAACCATGTGCTAGCAAATTGAAAACATGGGCTTTTGAACTATGTATTTTCTTTCTCACGTTGGAACTCTTCCCTTGAGAAAGATTTAGGCCTCACAATTATGGAAAAGGCAAATCTGTGTATATCTTTTGATGAAGTGTTTTGTGATATATATATATGTATGTATGTATATATATATATATAATGTATACACACATGTGTGTATATACATAGATATTTAATATATATAATATGTGTATATATATATACAAATATTTAATATGCATATAGTATATATGGATAATACACATGCATACGTTGTTTGTCTTTCATTCTCATTTCATTTCATTCCATTACATTAAGGAGGTGATGCTATGACAGACAAGTGAATTGGATTGAAGTGAGGGAGAGCTGGGCAAGGTCACCAGCCCCTGCTGAGCCATCTGGGTCTGGGGGTCAGGATGCCTGGAAATGGCCCTGAATAGAATGAGAGACCCTTGACCTTTCAAAGCTAAGGTCTTCAACAGGTCTCAGTTATGTATATGTGTGTGTGTGTGTGGGGGGGGTTTATATATGTGTGTGTATATGTATATGTGTGTATATGAATAGACATATATACATATAAAATGCCTATACATATATAGATGTACACTTATAAATAATTAATATACATACATATATGTATGTGAGCTTTGTATATAAAGGTTTACATTCATTTTAGTGTTTAGGTATATACTTATAAGTTTGCGTAGATTCACCTGAAATTCAAGTTCTTACTTGGGCTTGCAGACTTCTGCATTTTGATGAAGTATAGGGAGAGAGACTTCTTCCCCTTGGAGGAGGTTTCTGTAACTGGTTCTGTAACTTTGTTCCTAGAGACTATTTGTGTTTACCTGAGGCAGAGTCTTCCAAGCTTGTATTAGTCTGATCAGACACAGTTGGACACACTAACTTGATTCTAACACAGTGATATTGTTTTGTTCCTTTTCAAGAAAGAAAGACAACAACTAATACACATATAAATAGTAAACACACACACATATACACAATATAGTTAATAACACATATAGCTAATATTAATACATATTATGTATAATACACACATATACACATATATAGTATCTGTATTTTCTTTTTTTTTACTTTTTAGTAGGGGCTGAGAAAGAGGGGGAGGAAAATGAAGGTACATTGATTGGAATGTGCCATGTGCTTTGGAGAAAGGCATTCTATCAACCCATATTTGGACCTGCAGAGGCTTTTTGATCAACCTATCAATGAAACAAGATTAGAAAAAGATTATGTCTCTAAGGAGTCCAATAAGTTTTAAAGTTGCTGAACTGTTATGTAAGCTAAAGACTATTTTCTACTTGAACAATAGAATGAATAAACACATATATTTGGGAACTTTGTATAAGAAATACATATTCAAATACACCACTTCAGAGCTCACATTGGTTGTGATTTGAAATAAAGACTTTATGTTGTCACTCAAGTCTTCAGAAGCCCATCATCATCTATTACTTCAAATTATAACTTTCAACAAAAATAAAGGAAGCAGTAATTCACTCTTTAATTAACATCAAGAATCTTGATTTGGCTCTAAAATGTCCCTGACGTATTAAAGATAAAAAAATGTCTCTGTATGATGTTTCTTTTTCTCTGCATTAAGAAGAAACATCAAAGAGCTTCCCAGATATTAGATGCTTTACTACAGTTTTGCCTCAGGCTCCTTTCATGTGGAGCCAAGGAAGGTTCACAACTAGCTTTCTCCAGGCAGTGGCCCACGAGACACATCTGGCCCCATCATTTTGACCACAGACAAAAGACTTTTCCTGTACACTTTTACCACAAATTCTCTGGGGTGCTTTCTCTTGGGAGATTAAGGCTTACATCTTTCCTTTCTTTTCTCATCCCAGTCTGGGACAACTTCCCCCAGCCACCTCAACAATAGCAAGGGAAAAAAAATTTTTTTCCTCACAATCGTGAGATGGGTTAGTCCTTACTGATTCAGTACTCAGAAAACTCATTCTAAGCACCAACTGGCCTTCTCTTTCTGAAAAAAGTAATAAATAGTGTGATCTCCTATCGATGAAGGATTCTTGGCTTCTGGAAAAAAACAAAAACAAAAATCCAGATGTCATTTCAAATAAACTGAATCACCCCCCAGAAGAAGGAAGAGAAAATTCCTATTAGGCTTTATGAGACTAAAGTTCATTAGGTGTTATTCCCTGAAAGATGAGTATTAGATAGACAGATCTTGAGACTCATAATAATTTCTTCCATCTGGACAACTGGACAAGAGTACCTGTTTGACAAATTTGCAAAATGCAAGGAAATTTGCTTTCTGAGGCTATTAAGATTCAGGATGCAAGGGGGTAGGTCCATCTCTTTGAATTTTCTATGTGGCAGCTGCCTAAATTCTGTCCAACAGACTATCTGATGTGGGGAATCAGTAGGATCATTTAAAGGAGATAATCTTTTGAATATAGCATGAGAGTTTCTTAGCAAGATTTTCAGCTTGTTTCAGATGAGAATACAAATTCTGCACACAGTGCTCAGTTCAGAATACTTTTCCTTTTTTGATAATTTGCTGAACTAAATTGGATAATGCTACGACACAGTTCACTGGGTGCTAAATAAAGTTGGGATGTCTCCATTAACTTCTGTGATAAATATACAGTTGCAGAAAGCAGCTTCTTCTGATCTGTTTTCCTAATATTACAAGAAGTCAGTAACCTTTCAAAAACAAGTATAATTAGAAAAGGGCCAAAAGATTGACATTTATAAATGACTTAGAGGTTATGATTGGGAATCAGGAACCATAAAGTTGCAGGAAGTGCCTCTGACGCATCACTCAGGCAGTTACTGTACAAAGTCGGTTAATAAACACTGGTTGAGCCTGAATATTTTTATCCAGTATCTTTTACTGTCTCACCTGGAAAGTTATAGAAAGTGTGCTACTTTTGATAATAAGGTGGTCTCGCAACTTCTGCTGACTTTTACATCCATTGATGCTATTATCACTGTTTATATAGTCACCAATACAAAAAGATACTTCTCTTTTCATTTCCTCAGATTATTTTGCTCTTATTTCTAAAATGCACAAAATGATGGGTTTCTAAAATATATATAAACTATTAGTGGTGTTCATACAACCAAGGCAATTAAAACCTTGTAGGGTAGCTGCTCCTGAATTTAAAATTATCTGGACTAGCAAAATGCTCCTGATTTTCTGTAGGCTAGTTTCTACCCTTTACTTTTCTGTCCAGCCCCTGACTTTATTCAATTAGTCACAATTTGGCCAGCCAGCAATTGGCTATATGACTTCAAGAAATCCATTTAACTTCTCTGAGTCTCAGTTTCCTTTGTGTAAAATAATAAAGTTTAACTAGGTGATCTATAAAATCCTCTTAGCTCTAATTTTCAGATGAAGAATTGAAACTGTCTAGTCAAAGGTGCTCCAAATCACTATTGATCAGAGAAATACAAATTAAGGCAACTCTGAAATACCACTACACACCTGTCAGATTGGCTAAGATGACAGGAAAAAATAATGATGAATGTTGGAGGGGATGCGGGAAAACTGGGACACTGATACATTGTTGGTGGAATTGTGAACAAATCCAACCATTCTGGAGAGCAATCTGGAACAATGCTCAAAAAGTTATGAAACTGTGCATACCCTTTGATCCAGCAGTATTTCTACTGGGCTTATATTCCAAAGAGATCTTAAAGAAAGGAAAGGGACCCACATGTGCAAAAATGTTTGTGGCAGCCCTCCTTGTAGTGTCAAGAAACAGGAAACTGAGTGGATGCCCATCAGTTGGAGAATGGCTGAATAAATTGTGATATATGAATGTCATGTAATATTATTGTTCTGTAAGAAATGACCAACAGGAAGATTTCAGGGAGACTTGGAGAGACTTACATGAACTGATGCTGAGTGAAATGAGCAGAACCAGGACATTATACACAACAACAACAATACTATAGGATGATCACTTCTGATGGACGTGGCTCTCTTCAACAATGAGATGATTCAAACCAGTTCCACTTGTTCGGTGATGTAGAAAGTCAGTTGCGCATAGAGAGAGAACTATGGGAACTGAGTGTGGAAAACAACATAGCATCTTCATTCTTTCTGTTACTGTTTGCTTGCATTTTTGTTTTCATTCTCAGGTTTTTTTCTTTCTTTCTAGATCTGTTTTTCTTGTGCAGCAAGATAACTGTATAAATATGTATACATATATTGGATTTAACATATATTTTAACATATTTAACATGTATTAGACTGCCTGACATCAAGGGGAGGGGATGGGGGGAAGGAGGGAAAAATTTAGAACAGAAGGTTTTCCAAGGGTCAGTGTTGAAAAATTACCTACGCATGTGTTTTATAAATAAAAAGCTATAATAATAACAAATAAAATAAAATAAAAAATAGAGGCAGAAAAAAATTCACAATCTTATCACAGTAATCATAATAATAGCACTTATGCAATGCTTTAAGGGGAAACACCATGTGTGAAATCAGGAAGATTCATCTTCCCAAGTTCAAACTTTCCAAGCTCAAGCACTTCCTAGCTATGTAAAAACTCTATTTGCCTCAGTTTCCTCATCTATAAAATGAACTGAAGAAGTAAATGGCAAATTTTCCAGTATCTTTACCAAGAAAACCCCCAATGAGGTCTCAAAGAGGTGGATACAACTGAAAAACAACTGAACAATAATGCTTTTAAGACCTGCAAAGTGCTTTACATATATTAGTTCATTTAATTCTCATAATACTCCTCCTGGAGGATGATTTTTTCATTATCTCTATTTTACAGATGAGGAAACTGTGATTATGAAGAATTAAGTGAATTATCTGACAGCAAATGTGTGAAGGAAACTTTAGAACCAAATCTTCCTGGATCCTACTTTACCATTCTTTTCCAATACCTGACTGCCTCTATTATGTACATCTTAATAAAGTATTTCTTGACAATTTGGGACACATTTTTATTGAGTTTTTTTTCAATCAACAATTCTGACTGAATGATCAAATGGTGTGATTAATTTTGCCACTGCCTTAGCACTTCATAAACTGAACTACACTTTGCTCAGATACTGTCCCAACTTCTCACATTGCTCAACTGAGAGAAGTGGAAGATACACTTACTCTCCATTATAATGGAGAAAGTTGAGCCAAGAGGGGAAGCATCTAGTCATTTTGTCTGCTGCTCTTCTAACCTTCTCTTTCTCATTCTCTAATATTTTTAGCCTTATCTTATACTCCTTTCAAAACAGACATTTTGCATTGTCAGCTGGAGAGCTATTTCTCCAGCCTTTGTTCCATGTAGAGAAAATGAGATGAAGAGGGAAATAAAAATGATAATGATGTTGGTGATGGTGGTAGCCTAATGCAACGCTTCTTAAACTGTGAATTGTAACCCCACATGGAATCATATAACTGAATGTGGGAAGTCACAAAAAATTTAGCAACAGTAAAAGGTATCAAATATTCCATCAAGATTTCATATTTTATGTAAAAATAAACACACATCCATCTCAGTATTCAAATTTGTTTTCATCTTTAATAAATGGTAAAATTATATGTATACCAAATAGTTGTTTTGAATAAATTTCTTTATGACTTATTGTCAGTAAATAAGTAAAAACTTATTTTTTGCATTTATATCCTTGGGATCACACAGATATTTCTTGGGTAAAAAGGGGTCATGAGTGAAAAAAGTTTAAGAAGCCCAGCCTAATGAATGATGAAATAAGCTTTGATCCACTAATGCCCTCTGTCCCTTAAGATTTTTCCCCTTGGCCTTGTGGTTTAATGAATATGTTAAAAAATTAAAAAAAAAAAAAACAGAACTGGCTGCCCAGTGAGTGATGTTTTCTGCCTTTAGCTGCAGTCCTGAAATTCCCATGGGTATGGAGAAGACTCTGTTTCATCTCTTGGACATAAAACTATCAGCTTTCTTTTTCAATAAAATAACCTCCCATTACAAAGTGAATGTGCAGACAATGACTAACCGGAGGCAGCAACCACTTCACTAGGACCTGAGACATCTCTAACCCCCAAAGGAAACGTATCGGGTTTCAGGAGAGTGTTCTGGCTCCAAAAGGTTGGAGGCTCAGATCAATCTGGTTAGCACACAAATTCCAAAAAAGAAATAAAAATTCCAGCAACTACACTAATAAAGTCCAAATGTCCTTTCTCCAAACAGTAGCCCTGAATCTAGTGGAGGGTCTTATATGACTGATTGTGGATAGTGTAGTGATTGGATTAAGAGCTAAATTAAAGTTGGACTTTTCTGAGAGTCATATATGCCATCACTGCTATTATCCTCCAACACGCCCACCACCACCACCACCACACACACACACACACACACACACACACACACACACACACACTTCTTACTTCCCCAAATCTTTGAAAACTCTTTGGTTTCATTGAAGCAGTACCTGTGATGGTGGCCATCTGAGTGACTAACCCAATAAAAATCATTCTGACCTGGAGATGCATTTAGAGTAAGATGGCTAACTATGGCAAATCCTATTGATTGGCTCTAATTTGTTAGACAACCGTAATTCTTCTGAGAACATTTTCATTCACAGATAGTTGATTTATTTTTTACATATTTTTCATCACATGGTAGCATTGAAGGGACAGCTGAGATTTGATTATGTATCTATGGTTTAAATATCAGCATCTATTATAGTCTTTCATCATAATCTAATTGTTAGCCACGGGATAATTTGTAACAATATCTCCTGTGCTTAGGACATTCCCTTGCATGTAGCAGGTGCTTAATAAATGTTTCTCGACTGAGTTGTTGAGATAGTTTCTAATGTGTTAGAGGAAACAAGACTGAATTTGGTGTATTTTGAGATCTTTTGGACTACTTATGGATAGAATCAATCAATCAATGAGCCTTTATTAAGTTCTTGCTTCAATTTTTTTTAAATTCATCATAAAATTTTACAAGTAATTGCAAAAAAATTAGTCTAAATAAAAAATGATAAAAATAATAACTTCTTGTCTTCTCAATGAATGAGACAGAGAGGAAGAAAAGAAGGGAGAGAATTTTAAACTCAATATTTAAAAAAAACATGCTAAAAATTTGTATGTGTAATTGGAAAAAAATAATTTAAAAAATAAAAATACTAATTTTTTACTTTCTCAGTGAACAGGGTTTGGATAGGAAGGAGAGAGAGAATGTGGAACTCAAAACTTAAAAAAAAGGAATGCTACAAATTGTACATGTAATTATAAAAAATTAAATAGTTTAATAAAAAAATAAAATTTGGTTCCTATTGTCTCAGGTACTGACATATATATTAGAGCTACAAAGACAAAAATAAAAAAAGTCCTTGTCTTCAAGAAGCTTACATTTTACAGGGGGATATAACATACTACTACTACTACTACTATTAGTAATAATAACAATAACAATAATATCTAACATCTATATGAGGCTTACCATGTGGCAGACATTGTGCCAAGCACTTTAAATTTATACATATTTGTAGGTGTATTCAAAATACATAAAAAGCAATTTGGGGATGCTAATAGCTGGGATGATAAAAGACTCTTAATAGAAGTTGAAACAAATTGAATTTTAAAGAAAATTAGAGGTCATAAGAAGCAGAATTGAGGAGAGAATGGGCTCAATGCAAAAGCATGAAGAGAAGGAAATGGAATATTATATTAATAAACAGCACAAACTATAGTATGATACTTGGAGGAGAATAATATACAAGAAGATAGGAAAAGTACTTTGGGGTACATTGTAAAAGATTTTAACTACCAAACCCACTTTGTTTGAGGAATTTATATTTCATCCTAGAGGTAATTGGGAGCTACAGGAGTTTATTTAGTAGAATGACATAGATCTAGTCTTGAAGAAAATGACTCAACAGCCACATAAAGGAAATATTGGTAAAAGAAGAGAATTGTAATAGAAAAACAAAGTGAGATGCAGTTACAATAATAATCCAGTAAATAAGTGAAAAGGGATGGAGGATGGGAGTCATTTGGGAAAAACATAGAGGAGGTGACAGATAAGGGAAAGATAATATTTAGCCACCGATTGGACATGCAAAGTAAAATACCATGAGGAAAGACATATGATTCCATTGTTGAGAATCTGGGTAATTGGAAGGATAGTATTGCCTCACCAAAATAAACACATTTGGAAGAAAAGTGGATGGAGGGGAAGGAGGAAAAGAGATAATGAAGTCCAATTTAGACGTGTAGAGTTTTAAATACCTACAGAATTTCCAGAACAAAATGTTCCATAAGTCTTTAGTTGGTCATGAGAAACTAGAGATAAGGAGAGGGACTGGAATGGATATAGTTGATAAGGTAAAAAAATTAGATCCAGGACAAAGTGGGCATAATTCTCAGTGAGATGATAAAATATGATCTACATACATGAGAGATCAGCATTTTAGTTTAAAAGGTAATACAAAAAAGAATATACATATGCTGCAGAAAGATCAAGCAAGTTAAAGATTGAAAAAAGGGCCATTGGATTTGTCATTTAAGAGGTTATCATTAACTTTGAAGAAAATGGTTCCAACTGATTGATGAACTAAGTGGTTCTGATATGGACTAAAGAAGAAACTGCTTGATTTAATAGGAACAAAGATTTTCTTCCCTCTGCTTCTATCCACAATTTCTAATTACTTTTAGAAATTTTCACCCTAGAGGGTCAAGAGTCTGGTTCTTAAAAAAAACAGTACCCTCAACACAAACTGCAAAAGATTTATAGCTGTACTCACAAGGTAAAACTTGACAGAATATAATTCAGTTTGAATTGAGCTTATTAGGTCATGGCTTTCTGACAAAGTCTCCTTGATTTAACTCACGGATCTCCATTAAGATTTTTCCCTTAGGATATATTATGGTATATGAAATAAGTAGAAATGCCATACATTGCCAACTTTTGAATATCTTTTCTATTTAAAAAGAATGTTCTAGTGCCTCCTAAATGATCTTTACAAATACTCAAAAGTTTAATCTAACTAGACCCACAGGAAAAACAAAATAGATAAAGGATTGCCTGTATCTTCACAACGGCATCCATTTGCATGGACAGGTCATTGAAATGGGCCAACAGATTGTGTATATTTGACAAACCAAGTAGATGAACAAAGAATTGGAGAAAGAAGACAATGAACAAGAGAGACAGACAGACAGGCAGAGAAACAGAGAGACAGAGACAGAGACAGACAGATAGAAAGAGACTCGTCATTGTCTCCAGTAATTCATCATTCAGCAAAATCAAAGGAAACGTACCCTTCCCTTTCTTACTATGATTGTAGAGAGTCTAAAGGGACACATTAGAAAAATGCTCCTAGAACCTCTACTTAAGGAAAGCCCAATAACTTCAGCCACCACATTATCTCCCACCCCCTTCCAGAACTTTATTATGCCCCTATTCTGCTTCCCTTTTTCAGCTTCTTTTTCTGTTCTATCTTCCCTTTAGATTGTGATCTTGAGGCAAGGACCTGCTTCACCTTTCTTTGAATTCCCTGTGCTTAGCACAATGTCAGACACATAGTAGGCCCTTAATCATTGTTTATTGAGTAATATATATGTATGTGTGTGCATTTATATGCATGAATATAATAATCATTAGCATTTATTTGGTCCTAATCTAAACCTGACCATTGGACCCCGATGGCTCTAGAGGGCAAAGTGAGGCAGGTGACCTTATACAGCCCTCCCTCATCTCATCCAATTCACTTGCATGCCATAGTATCATCTCTCTCTTCAAGAAAGATCAAACAACAATCACAATGTTTACTATAAGCCATATAAGGAACTTTGCTAAATGTTTTTACTTACTATGAGCCATATAAGGCTCTATGTTGAGTGTTTTTTATGATTATTATCTAATTTGAACATCATAACAATCTTGGAAGGTCAGTAGCATTATTTTCCCCATTTTACAGTTGAGAAAACTCAGGTAAACAGAAGTTGTAATTTGTCTGGTCACATAGCTAATGAATATCTGAGGACAGATTTGAACTCAAATCTTCTTGCTTCAGGTTTAGCATTCTTATTTGCTACGCTACCTAGTTATATATATATATATATATATATATATATATATATATATACACACACACACACACACATACACACACACACACACACACACACAAATATTTAGAAAAATATTTTTTGTGGTAGAAAAAAAACCTGTCAACAAAGTGGGTATCCATAAAGACGAATGGTCCTTGTAGTATTAGAATGTAATGTCCATTATGCTGTTTCCTAACACTTGAAAAATAACACTCAAGACACAGACCACAAAAGTCTTAAGGCTAAATTCACAAGGACTATCTTGACAGAAGGTAATGAATTCTGAATAAACTAAGTAAAGTATTAGGTGATAGGCAATTTCTTTCCTGAATTTTCTGCATACCTATAGTACCTAATATATTGGTTTGAACACCATTTTATAGATATTAAATATCTGGGGAACTCAATTGAAATTTAAGGTATTCTTTTTTAAAAAATTATTTATTTTAAATTCACATTGTTTTTGAATCATGTTGGGACAGAAAAATCAGAGCAAAAGGGAAAAACCATGGGAGAAATTTAAAAATACTGAAAAAAGAAGTGAACATAGCATGTGTTGATTTATGTTCAATCTCAAAACAACTCTGAGGTACCGCTTCATATTTCTTAGATTAGCTAAGATGACACAAAAAGATAATGATAAATGTGGGAGAGGATATGGGAAAACTGAGACATTAGTGCATTATTGGTAGTTGTGAAATGATCCAACTATTCTGGAAAGCAATATGGAACTGTGCCCAAAAGGCTATCAAACTGTGTATACCCTTTGACCCAGCAGTGCAATTACTGATTTCCAAAGAAATCATTAAGGAGGAAAAAGGACCCATATGTGCAAAAATGTTTACAAACAGCTCTTTTTGTGGTAGCAAAAAATTGGAAAAGAAGTGGATGCCCATCAATTGGTGAATGGCTGAATAAGTTGTGGTATATGAAAAAATGGAATGTTACTGTTTTATTAAAAAGATGAAAAGGCTGATTATAGAAAGGTTTCAAAAGATTTACATGAACCGATGCTAAGCAAAAAAAGCAGAACCAGGAATACATTGCACACAATAATAGCAACAATGTATGATGATCAACTATGGTTCTTCTCATTGTCTCAGTGATCCAAAGCAATCCCAACAGACTTTGAACAGAAAATGCCTTCTGTGTGCAGAAAAAGCACTAAGGAACCTAAATGTAAATCAACATATGCTATGTTCACTTCTTTTTTCTATAATTTTATCTCCCCCATGGTTTTCTCCTTTTGCTCTGATTTTTTTCTCTCCCAACATGATTCATAAAGCAGTGTGTATTAAAAATAAATAAACTTATCACAATAAAAAAAGATTTACCCTCAGTCTCCTTAGTGCTGATTTTAGAAAGGCCTGGAAAAAAATTACATGAACTGATGCTGAGTGAAACAAGCAGAACCAGGAATATACTATACACTATAACAGCAAGAGTGTGCAATAATCAACCAAGGAAGATCTGGTTCTTCTCAATGATTTAGTGAGCCAAAGCAATCCCAATAGAATCTGCATTCAGAAAAAGAACTATGGAGGCAGAGTGTAAATCAGCACACATACACATACACATACACATACACATACACATACACATACACACACATATATTGTCTCTTTCTTTGGCTAATTCCAAATTGCTTTCCAAAGCAGTTGGATATTCACAGTTCACCAATAATCAATTAGAATGCTTCTTTTTCTATATTCTCACTATTATTGGTTTAGGGCACAGTGAGATTATTAAGATTTTATTTATAATTCTTTTATGAACTGTTCATATCTTTTGACAACTTATCTACTAGGGCGAATTTAGGGTTAGATCTAGTGGTCCTTCACTTTTTTAAGAATGGCATGCAGGGAATTCTCACTTTCCATCTAGCTGCTTTCCTGGACTTTATCATTCTCCAAGAACTCATCTCTCTCCAAGATGAAATCAGCTTGGAAAACCATGCCTCTTTGGATCATGTACCACCCGACCTGTGTAACTAACTGTATCATATCCCTTAAGAAGACCTCTGACTTTGCATCTTTTTTTACGTGCAATCTTCCCCATTAAATTTTGAACTTTCTGAGGACAAATATTCTTGTTTTTGGTTTGTTTATTTGTTTGTTTGCTGAGGCAATTGGGGTTAACATAGATAGGTCCAGGGTCACACAGCTAGGAAGTGTTAAGTGTGTGAGACCAAATTTGAACTCAGGTCCTCCTGACTTAAGGGCTGGTACTCTATCCCCTGCGCCATCTAGCTACTGTTGAGGACAAATATTGTTTTATACTATATACATATATATATATATATATATATGTATATATAAATATATATTCACACATATATGTAATGATATATACACATATTTAATTATATATATACACACACATATATAATATACACATATATTTGTATGTATGTATAGCACTTTAGCATATTTTATATCCCTGACATTTATCTCAGTGTCCAGGATTTAATTTTTTTTTAAATGCTTAGGATTGACTGCTTATCCATTGGGGAATAGTTTTTTTGATCTTACATATCTCTGTAAGTTTTCTATGCATCTTCGATATCAAAGTTTTATCAGATATATTTTACATGTTTTTTAATTCTCTCCAACTATCTTAGATTTATTAATTTTTTTGTAATTTTCTTCATAATTTAAATTGATGATTAAAGTACTTCATCTTCCTTCAAAGTATTGCGTAGGTACCACTTCTTCCATGAAATCTACCTTGATTCCCAAAGCCATCCCATCCTTCAGTTATTAGCACTTTTAAAAAATTCTTCATGAAATAAATCTTGCATTTCTTTCCCATCTCTTTCCCTGGAACTCAGATGCAAATACATGCTCGTGCAAATATGTGCATGTGCACAAGTTGCACACTACATAGGTTAATGCTATTGGGAAGCATGACACTTTGTGGCACATGGCAACCAATCCTTCCCTCATTCAGTCTGGGGTCCTGTCAACATGCTATAATGCAAACAGTCCCTCGTCCAACACTTACTGAATATCCAGAGCTCTGCCATACAGAAAATGTGGCCTTTAAAGTAATTCTAGCAAAGGAGCTTTAATAACTGATTTAATAAACTCTTGGCCATTTAAAACACTCTAATGTTTTTCATTTTTCTCAAGGTTCCTCCTTATCTCTTCTCCAACTGTAGTGGGTCAGCAGAATGACCTTTCACTCTCAAGAGGCTGGGATTCTGACTCTATTTGGGTCAGAAATGACACTGAATTCAATTGCCTCAATCTGGTCCCTCTTGGTCACCTGTCAGCCCCATTGTTGGAGGGATTGACAGTTTGGGCTCTGCAGAGGCCCCCAGTGCCGAGAGGAGGAGAGCTGCAGGTCACGCCTGAGTTATTACCCTCTTGGCGAACTTTCCCAGACTTGGCCTGGTGGGTGCATTAATTTTTCTCCACCCTTTCACACATTCCTCAAGTGCTTAATATGTTTTTGAAGATGAAAATGAAAGAAAAGTCTTGTAAAAAACTTCCTGAGCAAATTAAACTAGGTACCTATTATGACTTAAAAACTTGTCTGCCATGGAGCTGGACCATTCCAGATATTTTCATGATTAAGCTTTCCACAAGAAAGCAAAAGGGAGCCCAGGGTTTTTTTTTTCATTTTGTTTTTGTTATTATTCATTTCTTCTTAAAGAAAAAAAAAGTTTAGTGGAGAGTAAGATGTCAGCAAGTCTTAATGGTAGCTAGTCCCAAGACCACAAAAAGACTTACTTGTAAGTGATCCCATTTTTAAAAAACATTTTGAAACTTCACAGGAAAGCAATATAACATTAAAAAAATACTCAGGAGATATGTTTTGTGTCTCCAGAAAGCCAAAAACTACCTTTTTCATTCATTAGTTCACTTTTTTCCCCCAAGTCCTGCCCAGAGAAGACCTTAATGTGTGCTCAAAAGCTGTACACTCTGTGTGTTCTCAGAATTACAAATGGATTTTTCAAAAACAGAGAGAGGACTAGAACTGTGATTTCATTCATATATGGCATTCCTGGGTAAAAAAAAAATCCCATTTCCAAATATTGGTGGACCAAATCATCAATAAATATGTATTAAGTACATACTAAGCACCAGGGAGATAAAAGGAGGCAAAACACAATCCCTGCCCTAAGGAATTTATCATTTAATGATCAGGATTCTTCTGCAATTTGCAATCTTGAAGAACTGAGGAGGACTAAGAATTCAGGGGGTTTGTCCAAAGCTCATAGTCAGGATGTGTCAACAATGAGACCAGAACACCCATCTTCTTGGCTTCAAAGTCAGCTGTATAGCAACTAAAGGGTGGTGTCTCTCTAGAATTTTGGTTTCTCTTCAGATCATGCAACTCTGGCCTTTTTTTAAAAAAACAGTGCTCAGAATAAAAACTGAAAAGAAAATCTTTCCAAATGTGCATGGGTAAGAATTATTTTAAGGTGGGAGGTGAGAAATATCTTGGGAAACTAGTCTTGTTAAAGAGTGGGCATTTCTATAATGACTGTTGAGGGAAGTACAAGCTTTTTTCTAGAAAGAAAGAGAGAGAGAGAGAGAGAAGGAGGAGGAGGAGGAGGAGGAAAGAGAAAGAGAAAGAAAGAAAGAGCGAGAGAGAAAGAAAGAAAGAAAGAAAGAAAAAATAAAAAGAAGGAAAAAGGGAGAGAGGGAGAGAGAAAGGAAGGAAGGAAGGAAGGAAGGAAGGAAGGAAGGAAGGAAGGAAAACAAAGAAGGAAGGAAGAGAGAGAGAGAGAGAGAGAGAGAGAGAGAGAGAGAGAGAGAAAGGGAAGAAAGGGAGAAAGAAAGGGAAGAAAGAAAAATTGTTCTGAGACCTCTAAAGTTTGTGTAAATTAAGTCTCTCTCTCTCTTTCTCTCTCTCTCTCTTCTCTCTCTCATGCACCCACACATACACACACTCAAATGAACTGGTAATCTCATTGATTTGAATACTTCAATATAGATCACAATCCATTCATACCATTGCTCATGTCCTCCCATAACTTTGTCCAAGGGAGTCCACACAACACGCTGAAGGTCTTCATTTTCTCATGATATAAACCTAGATAATAATGGAGAAAGTTGGCTATATAAATGTTATTCCCCACCTTGGTCACATGAATAATCCCATTTTTCTTTTTATCAGACATTTCCCTAATGATATTTTCTACTTTTTTGACTTCTGCTTCTACTGTTTATCTTTAAAGAGACTATCCTATTGGAAAAGCAGAAATGGTCTTGAGTGATTTTTCATTATCAAACAAAAGACATACACAAAGACTTCCTTGGATTTTTGTCACCTCTCCCAAGACTAGGCTCAGAGAATGTTGACTTATTAACAGTATGGAATCTGTAGTCCTCCTGACCCCTGGGAATTGTTAAAATGAAATGGTACCCATTACTTCACATTTTCAGAATTCTGATGAAAAACAATCTAGTATTGTGTAGGTTTGCAATGATATTTCACAATAGCAACTTCAAAAAAAGCAACTTGGGACTTAAAAGAGGTTCTTTTTATAGATACTTCCCGTAACATGCAAACAAATACCTTTGGGGCAATTTGGGGGTTTTATGATATAGCAGAGCTATACATCTGAAAGCCCATTAGAGGACAATTGCTAGAAACTATCTGTAAACAAGCTATACTAATATGTTCCCAAGGGGTATTTTGTCTTCAAAAGAGAAAGAAAAAAGATGAATTGTTTTGAGTACCAAGATTTATATTTTAATTTTTTTCAGGCATCCAAATGATATATAATACAGGGTGACAAATCACTAGCTATACATTGCAATAGATTTCCTCCCAGGGATCCTAGACTTCAAAGGGATTCATGGATAGATTGGATGGGGAAAATAAATCTTTATTTTCACTAACTTTTAATTTCCTTAGTAATCCTATGTTTCTTATTTTATGCATTTAAAAACATTATGTGAATATAGAATTAAATAGTCTGTACCTGGAAAAAAAATCTTTTTGGCCCCAGAAAAGATATTTTCATTTCCTAGCGAGCTATATCTTTGAAATATAACCAAGAATAATGTCATTTTTCCCCATCCATTATAAAAATGACTTCTGAAATGACTGCTGTCTGTCTTTTCCCATTGACCAGAAACTCTACATAAACCAAGCTCACTTGAGCTCTCCTAATCTTTAATCGCCAAAGTACAGGAAAAACATGAAAACAGGAAATAAGGGAATATTTTATGGGAATAATATATTTATACATTTGTCTATGAGTATATATTATACACACATGCATATGTGTAGTCTTTATGTATGCATTACATGTGTTCATATATGTATACATTATATATGCAAATAATGTGTATATAAGTGCATGTTAAGCATGTATGCATATGTGTGTTTACTAGGAATAACAGCAGTTGATGCCCTTCTGACGTTTGTCTCCCAGAATCAGAGGATGGGCCTAGCCGCCCCTGTTTCTCAGGTTCTGACACAGTGTGTTTAAAACACACTGGAATCTGAATCAAGCTAAATTGCCCTGTCATTACAGGGCTGCTGATCTCAGCATACCCCCGCTGATCAGAAATGTGTCAGATGTTGAACTCCTGAAAACCAAAAATGCTAGTGTTCTAAAATGCCCTTTCATGTGGTCCAAATGTTCCTGCTTGTCTCAGGGCCCACGGTACCAGGGAAGGGGCAGCAGTAGTCGCCACCTTTGCCAGCTGTCCCTTTGAGAAAATTCTGCACACAGCAGGAATGGGGGAATTCACTTTATCTGTGGCCAAGTGAGTGGCTTGCTCTTTGTAAACATGTCTTAAGGCCCCTGCCTCTTATCTTTACACCGTGTTATTCCTCTCTAGGGAATGACCTTAAGAATTAATTCACCAATTTTTATAGGAATTTTGACAAGAAATTATTCATTAATCATTTTTTAGTCTTTTCTTTGACTGTAGTTGATACATGTGATGCTGCTTGAATGCTTATTCAACTACCAATAAAATGTATTTGATTCCCCAAAAAGAATTACCCAGAATGGAGAAATGGCACATATTTTGATAATTCATTTAAGAAATGAAGATCATGTATCTTGTCAGTATCTCTTTGTATTTTTTTTTCTAGTACAATTATTTTTCACTATTTTATTTTTTTCTCCTTTTTTCTTTTTCTTTTTCTTTTTTTTTTTTTTGCTATTTGGTATTGAGAGGTAAAATAACATCAAATGCACAGTCAAATTAAATGTGATATCAAAGAAAAACTACTGACTATCTAGGCCGGGGTGGAGGTCATACTCTAATGGCTGTTTGGGAAAATGTCATGTCTCTCACCAATCCAGTTATTTTGCCTCCTGGGGATTTCAAATGGACTCCCTCACCAACAGCTAAAGCTCATAAATCTCAAAAACTAAAGAGATATGTGATGTCATCATTATGATCACTTTCTTATTAGATATTATTAAAAGTATGGGTCCATACATATCTATATTGTCTTTATAAGAAGATATGACTAATAATCCTCTACTTGGTAGCCAAATTTTTAATGGTATTTCTCTAAACATATCTAAGGATTAGGACATCATCATTGAGGAGACTTTTTCCATTCACTTTAAATTTCTAAATCCTTCCCCCAAAAAGCTACCTTCCATTTACTCCACACGTATATTGTATATGTTATTTATATTTATCCTATCTTGCCCATTAGAATTAGAATGTATACATGACTTAAACATTATGGAAACATGGAAGAAATTATCTTTTGCAGATATGGCTAAGGGAATGGTTTATGAATCAAGCAAGGATTACATAAAAATTTTAA
The DNA here is from genome assembly GCF_902635505.1 of Sarcophilus harrisii. Taxonomy (NCBI): domain Eukaryota; kingdom Metazoa; phylum Chordata; class Mammalia; order Dasyuromorphia; family Dasyuridae; genus Sarcophilus; species Sarcophilus harrisii. The sequence continues at coordinate 523,180,752 of NC_045428.1, forward strand.
AGTTTCTGAACAAATGAAACTAATGCAAATAAAATTAGAAGGGAGTGGGGTGATATTAACAGCAAGTTTCTCTGAGTCACATTTCCAAAATATATAAGGAATTAATTTAAAAGTATGAGAATAAGGGCCATTCCCCAATTAAAATGTTGTCAAAGAATATGAACAGGCAGTTCAAAATTACAAGATATTTCTAATCATGTTTTTAAAAGCTACAACTCACTAAAAATTACAAGATACAAATTAAAGTAACATTGATGTTTTGCCTCCTCCCAAGTTTGCTCAACTTGACCTCCCCCTCCATAAAAAAAAGAGAGAAAATGTCAAATGTTAGATGAGGTCACAGGAAAACAGAAACATTAATTTACTACTAAAATGAAGATGTGAATTGGTCCAATCATCATGAAAAGCAATTTGAAACTATACTTCTAAATTGTGCGCACTTTTGGATCCATCATCGCATTATGAAGTTTATACTCTAAAAAGAAATAGAGAAAAAGGAAAGTGACCTATGCTCACAAAAACATTTGTAATAGGCTTTTTTTGTACTGTCAAAGAACTGAAATCTAAGAAAGTAACCATTGCTTGGTGAATAAATGAATTGTGGCATGTGAAAGAAATGATAAAGGGAGTATTTTCATAGAAATCTAAGAAGCCATTTATGAAATGATGCAAAGTAGTGAGAAAGACTAGGAGAATAATTTATATTGTAACAACAACACGATAAATACAAATAACTTTGAAAAAATGAAAAAGCCTGACCATGTAATAATTATCCAGAGGACCAATGATGAAATGTGTTATGTATCTTCTGACAGAATATGATTCAAGGTACAGAATGAGATGTATATTTTTTGAACATGGCCAATATAGGGAATTCATTTTGCTCAATTATTTAATTTATTATGGGGGGTTTGCTTTGCTTTCTCTTTAATGAGGTAAGGGGTGGGAGAATAAAAAAATAGATTTTTGTTCATTGAAAAAAAAATAAAAGAAAATAATTAGAGAAAAATATGTTTCTTGAGGATAAAAAGTGATTTTAGGTGGGATTGAATATCTTTATGGCCTTAGCTAATAGCACAAAATAAACTCTTAATGAATGCCTATTGATTGATCATCTGACAACAGACATAGTCCATCACTAGAAACATATGCAAAGCCTTTCCAGCTTGAAAAGAACTGCCAGAGTTTGTGCTTATGGAGAAAGACCACAAATAAAGAGAAGCTAGAAAGGAGAAAGGAAAAGGTCTATTCCCTTGAGTTATGGGGAATAAAGCTAAATCTCTGGTGAGGAGATGAAGAGTGAGTACTTTTTAACTTAAAGCATTATAAAACATCAATTATTATTATTATTAGGCCCAATAACAGTAGGTCAAAATCCTAAACCACACTGTTTTGCTATTCCCTAGTCATTGGGCATATGGATTATGTCCAGTATTTTGATTTTGTATTTGTTATTATGAATAAAGCTGTTGCAACTATTTCTGCATAACTAGACCAGAAGAACTCTTTGCTAATTTCTTATATGATTTGCAGACATTACTAACGGGAGATTACCCATATGTTGAATTCCAAACATACTCTTCCATTAGGATGCCATATACATTTTACACACACACACACACACACACACACACACACACACAGTATACATTTACATATTTCATTGATATAAGGAACTCCGATGAAAAAGACTCCTTCCACTAATGAAGAGACTTTATGATTTTAGAGATTTACCTATAACATTAAGAGGTTACGTGTTTTGCAGGATCATGATCCAATATATTTCACAAGGAACTTGAACCTAGATCTCTCTATGAGGTTAGCTTTCTATCCACTAGTCCATTCTGCTTCTCACATTGAACTTTAAAGTTTATAAAGAGCTCTTATATCTCTTTGTAAAGATAGTATTATCCCCATTTTATAGATGAGAAAGCTGAAGTTCAGAGCTGTCACCCAGGTGAGCAATGGTAGATAAAATCAGGTTTCTTGATTCTAAATGCAAAGCTATTTTTGTGAAATCCCATTGCCTTCATGAAGATTAAGAGCATAGAATGAAATAGTGATGATAATTAGGACTGAAGGGGTTTGGGAGGAATAGCTGAGCAACTGTGCTATAATTCTACTGATCAAGTGGATATTGTCTAGAAATATGGTGGCCTCTGGTAATTTTTTAAATTGTTCTTTGATTTTTGGTTCTGATCTGGCAGTTAACAAAAATTAAGGTGGAATTTTTTTTTTTCCCATTCATGTTCACACACCCCTGAAATCCTCCCACAGAACCATTAGGATTCTTGTTCCAGTCAGAACATCAGTATTCACTATAACATTTTTTTATTTAGCATCATCATAGGTTGCCTAGAGATAATTAGAGTTGGCCTTTTCTTTCTGAAGTGATATGAGGATGGTATTTACATCCTAAAACATTATCTAGTGCTTTGGCTTATATTAAATCATAATCTTGTGGAATCAGGTAATTACTAACTCAATCTGTCCAATTTCTTACTAAAACCAATTTTGTTTGATAAATAAAGATCCCAGGGAATTTTTAGACTCATAGAAGGGTTGAAAGGTATCATAAATTAGTCATTCAGTCCTCTCAACACCCTAGGAAAAGCCATGAATCCCTCATCTAGTCCTACTGAGGTTTTCATAGGACCATAAATCTCAACCTGGAAGAATCTTAGCGGCTGGGTAGTCCAGCTCTCTAATTTTTCAGATTAGGAAATTAGATCCATAGGGGTTATGATCACATGTCATATAAACATCAAAGGTGGGATCTGAACCCAATTTCTTGGACTCTTTCCATGTACCATTATTCCTCCTTAAGCATGTACCATTATAAGTATCTGCCTTCCTTCTTGAATAGTACAGGGAAAACTGACATAAAAAACAAATTCATTCTAAAAGTAATAGTTAATGAAACTGAGTCTGCCAACTAGTACTTACTAAGCATGAGATACTGTGCTGAATGCTAGGAATTCAAAGAAAAGTAGAACCAGTCCTTACTGTCAAGGAGCTCATAGTCTGTGCTGAGCTGTTCACTGTGGGGGGAAAGAGTGCTTACTAAAAGAGAGAGGGGCAAAAAACAGTTGTTTTCATCTTTGAATGGACTGGGGGCTTAAAAATGATCCAATTGGGAAAAATACCTATTAACCTCAGTTTTATAAGTATAGTTACCCCTATAATATCGCAACTTTCCCATTTTAGGTTTTATATATTGTTAGTAAATAAAAAAAATTAAGGAGGACTTTTGCATCAACTGCAAAAAACATACAAAAGGCAACAGACAGAATAGAAAAAATGATTTCTTATGTATGCATTTATTCAAGAAAAATGAGGTCAAATGAAAGAAAAAATGAAGTTAAAATAAAGTAAAACCTGAATTCTCATTAATTCTCCAAACAAACAAAATGTTTCACAAATCTCAGCTGTCCTCAAAGTCTATCTCTCTCTTTCCATCCACAATTCCCTGGTATATTGCCTCAAAGACAATCCAGAAATTCAGTCATGTGGGGAAAAAAGCCAGGCCTTTGGTTCTGAATAACTTGCCTCCCGCTCAGGAAGATTAAGGGCGTCTCATTTCACAATGACTGAAGTTCACATTTGGAATCAGTATATACAGTATTTCATTGAGCTTTTTCTTTCTTCCTTTATGTTCCTTTTATTTTAAATTAAATTTAGTTCTTTTAGTCTACTTATATCTAGCCAAAAACCCTTCAGCAATAAATGGAATGGACACTGTTCACAACTCTTCAAGTGCTCTTATCAAATCTCCAAGAGCTTCAGCTCTGCCTGGGACAGCTCTCAGGGGAACAATGTTCTGGTCCAAGCCATATTACCTCATAGAATCCTTGCCTCCAGATGATTAAATTCTATTCCCTGCTTTTCAATGATTTTATTCAACAAATATTCATTAAATGCCTACTATGGACAAATGAAATGGATGATGGTTATCTGCTGCCCAGATTGTGACATGCAGTTGGAAGGATAGTCTATAGAACACATCCATAAGTTACAAATACCTTGAACAGAAACTATAAATAGATGACGAGTTGGTCCAAAAGTGAAGAAGTCAATATACACCAGATGACATTTGGAAAAGTATGCATTGCTTTCAATGACCCCCTAGTTTCTTCCTAAATTAAAAATCCATTTTGTTAATGCCAAAATTCTTCTAATAATATTATGGGACTATAGTTGTAAAAGAAAAAAACTCTAAAAAACCAAATTGTGGGTGACCTTTATACTTGAATAAATCCCAGGGCTCTAACCTGGTCTCTCTCTCCATTTTCCTCTATTCTTCTTTAGCTCCTTATTAGTTCCAGTAACATTCCTATGCAAATGAGCTCCCAAACTCCATAGTTAGCCTAGTTTAAAGCTTTGGGGTTCATCCACAGTAAGGGGGAGAGATATAGATGATGAATAAACATATAGATGCACCAAGAAGTAGCAGAAAGTCATTTAAAGTAAAAAAAAAAAAAATGGAGAGAATAATATCAGGAATGACTATGGATTTGATTTAACATTGTTTCGATACCTTCCAACTCTTAAATTCTGTGATTCAGTGGTTCTATAAGAATCTATAGATAAGAGTAACTAGGAGGAGATGGTCAATAGCATCACATGTTATGGAGAGGTCAAGAAGGATGTCCACTTAAAAAAGAGAACATATTTTTTCTATTTTTTCAATTAAGTGATTATCTAGAGAGAACTGAATAATCGGAATGGGTTTAATGCAAGGTGGCACTTGGAAAGAGTTTTAATTAGTTTATTTATTTATTTGGGGGGGGAAGCGTTTTGAAGGAAATGACCAAGGGAAGATAGTGAGGCAAGTTAGAAAATTCCAAGCTCTCCAGATTCCTCCTCTCCCCAAAAAACACACAAATGCAAAATTATGTCTCATAACAAGCACAGACCAGTGAAAAAACAAATAAGACTTGGGACAGAACAAGGGTCCTCCTGGGATAACCTGAGAAGACCAGAAGAAAGACCCCATGACTGGGGTTTAACCAGTTTAAAGTGTAAACACCTCCAGGCTAGCTTTACAGAAAGAGCAAACTGGATACCCTGGAAAAAGCTGGGTTTGGAGGTAGTCTCTGTATGAACCATAGGCATTCTTACCACTCAGACAGCAAGGAAATAACCAAGAAACAGAAGTCTAGCATTCTAAGCACAGAGCTGCCTACCTGCTTTAAAATGCAACTGAAGAAAGATGGTGAACTGGGGGAAATCACTCCACTAATTTTCTTAACATTCCCTTAAAAAATTTTTAAAATAATTCTTCAAATCAAATTTTGGAGAGGCAGAGTCAACAAAAGGTCAGAGCAATACATATCTGTAGCCTAAGACAATTTACAGTTGACAGGAGATGTGAGAGTTGGCCCATAACATGATAGCAGCACCAGTCTTAAGCTTTGGTGGCAACAACAATAGCAATGGCAGAAGCTTTGGGAGCTCCCAACCAAAAGACAGTGAGGGGGTTAAACTACTCATCAGGAGTACCTTTGGTGGACCTAGATGCTGCTAGTGCTGATTGACAATTCTATCATCCATATGCAATTCTGGTCATGGTTCCAGGAGAGAAAGGAGTGATGATGATAAAGCACAAAGTATCAGGGATCCTGGTCCCAGTTTCAAAGCAAAAAAGAACACTCATACTTGATACTGCAGCAGTGTAGAGGACTTGGTCACTGTTCCAGGGCCAAGAGGTGTGCTAAACCTCTGGCTAAAGAAAAATACAAGAAAAATACTTTGAAGCACCAAAAATTGCAGATCTCCAGAACTAGCTGTGAATAAAACAGCAGCATGAAAATGCCTGAAGCTTGGGCCAAAGTGTCCCCACCCCCAGATAAGCAGAATCCAACTTCAACTAATGTTCAAAACCCAAAAGTAGGCTGGGAAAATGAGCAAACAACTAAAAAGTAACTTGATCTTTAAAAAGCTACTATGTGGCTAGAAACTGGAAAATGAATGGATGCCCATCAATTGGAGAATGGTTGGGTAAATTGTGGTGTATGAATGTTATGGAATATTATTGTTCTGTAAGAAATGACCAGCAGGTTGAATACAGAGAGGCTTGGAGAGAATTACATGAACTGATGCTAAGTGAAATGAGCAGAACCAAGAGATCATTATATATGTCAACAATGATACTGTATGGAGATGTAATCTGATGGAAGTGGATTTCTTTGACAAAGAGACCTAATTCAGTTTCAGTGGACAGAAGCAGCTACACCCAAAATTAAAAAAAACACTGGGAAATGAATGTAAACTGTTTTCATTTTTGTTTTTCTTCCCAGGTTATTTTTATCTTCTGAATCCAATTCTCCCTGTGCAACAAGAAAACTGTTTGGATCTGCATACATACATTGTATCTAGGATATACTACGACATATTCAACATATATAGGACTGCTTGCCATCTAGGGGAGGGGATGGAGGGTGGAAGGGAAAAAACGGAACAGAAGTGAGTGCAAGGGATAATGTTGTAAAAAAATTACCCTGGCATGGGTTCTGTCAATAAAAAGTTACTATAATAAAAGAAAATAAAAATAAAAAGCTACTATGATGGCAGGTAAGACCAAGACAAACTTAGAAGAAGACAACAATGTGAAAATTGCTTCAACAGAGTCTCAAAGAAAAATACCAATTGTACATAAACCCAACAAGAATTTCTGAAAGTTAAAGAAAGAAATAGGAATGATAGAGAAAAAAGTGAGAAAAGTAGAGAGTGATGCTAGAAAATTATGAAAAGAGAATTAATAGCTTATAAAAGATACTAAAGAAAATATCACCTTAAAAAGGAAAAGAGGCACAAAATTCACTCAAGCAGAACAAATCAAATGAAAAACAAAATACAAAAATTTACTGAAGGAAAGAACACCTTAAAAGAAAAAAGCAAATTTCTCCAAAATTAGAATTGGGCAAATAAAAGCTAATAATTCCATAAGACATCAAGAAATAATAAAACAAAATAATAAGAATGAAAAATGAAAGAAAATGTGAAATTTATCATAGGAAAAACAACTAATTTGAAAAACAGATCAAGAGAGAATTTAAGAATTATTGGACTATCTAAAAGTCATAACATATTTCAAGAAATAATAAAGGATAATTACCTTGATATCTTAGATCCATAGAGTAAAATAGTAATTTTAAAAATCCCCTAAACATCTCCTGAAAGAGATCCTAAAATGAAAACTCTTAGGAATATTGCAGCCAAATTTCAGAGTTCTAAGTCAAGAAGAAAATACTGTAAGCAGAAGGAAACAATTCCAATGGTGTGGAATCACAGTCAGGATCATACAAGATTTTGCTGCTTTCATGCTATAGGAGCAGAGGTCTTGGAATATGATATTCCAAAAGGCAAAGAAAGTAGGATTACAATCAAGAATAATTTAACCAGCAAAACTGAATATAAATTTTCAGGAGGAAATGGGTGTTTAATGGAATAGAGGACTTCCAAGTACAACTGATGGAAAGACCAGAGCTAAATAAAAAAAGGTTAAAATTCAAACAGAAAAGCATTAAAAACATAAACATGAAAGAGTAATAAGGGCCTCAGTAGAGTTAAACAGTTTACATTCCTAAATAGGAAGATAATACATATAACTCCTAAGGACTTTATCATTATTAGGGCAGTTAGGAGTCCATATAAAGATCATGGGTGTGATCAATTATATTGGGATGATCTCAGAATAACAACTGATGATGATGATGATAAGGGAAAGGTAAAATGTGGAAAATTTTCTTACATAAATGGACATGCAAGGAAGAGCTCTTATAGTAAGTAGAGGGGGAAATTGGAAAGGGGGCATTGTAGACAATTATTGAACCTCACTCTCACTGGAATTGGTTCAAAGAGGTAAAAATATATACACACATTCAGTCGGATATAAAACTCTATCTTACCTAATAAAGAAATAGGAAAAGAAGAGGATAAAAGATATAGGTCAAGCAGGGGGAATAATTAAATAATAAAAGAGAAGGAAAGAGGAGGGAGGGAAGGGGAGGAGGGATGGAGGGAGGAAGGGAGAGAGAGAGAGAGAAGGAAGGAGGAAGGGACAGAAACAATAAACATAAGAAAATACAAACAGGATGGAGAGAAATAGTCAATAATCATAGCTGAAAGTGAATAGGATGATATCACTCATACAATGGAAATGGAGAGAATGGATGAGAAACCAGAATCCAGCAATATGTTGACACATTTGAAAGAGAAAGACACACACAGAGTTAAAATAAAGGGCTACAGCAGAATCTATTATGCTTGGTTGAAGTAAAAAAGGTAGAGATGTCAGTCATGATTTCAGACAAAACAAAAAACAAAAATAGAGCAAATTAAAATAGAAAATCATAAAGGTAGCACAGACAGAAAAGTAATATCAAAAAATTTAAGTGAAAATTTCTCTGTTAAAAGCTTCATTTCTCAAAAATATATAGGAAATTGAGTCAATTTTATAAAAATAAGAATGATTCCCCAAATGAAAAATAGTCAAAAGATATGAACAGGAAGTTTCAGGGGGAAAAAAGTTATCTATAGTCATTAAAAATGCTCTAATTGAGGGGCAGTTAGATGATGCAGGTAGGTGACACAGTGGATAGAACACCAGCCGTGAAGTCAGGAGGACCTGAGTTCAAAACTGATCTCAGACACTTAACATTTCCTAGCTATGTGACCCTGGGAAAGTCACTTAACCCCAGTTGACTCAGAAAAATAATTGAGTATTGATTAGAGAAGTACAAATCAAAATAAATCTGAGGTACCACCTCAGACTTATCAGAAATGAAAAATGTTAGAGAGTTTGAGGAAAAATAGGTAGATTAATAAATTGTTGGTGGAGTTGTTACAGTTACAGAAATGTTATAATAATATTATCAACTATGAAAGACTTGGCTATTCTGATCAATATAGTGATACAAGACAATTCCAAAGAAATCAGGAGGAAAAAATCCTATCCACCTCCAGAGAGAGAAGAGAGTGCAAATTGGAGTATAATTTTCTTGCTTTGTTTTACTTGCTTTTTGTGATATGGCTAATATGGGAAAATGTTTTACATGATTTCACATGTATAATTAATATAATTTTACAAACATTTCACATGTATAGTTAATATTATTAGTGGGTGAGGGAGAAAGAGAACTTGGAACTCAAACTGCAATAACAAAAGAATGTTAAAATAATATTTTAAAGACAAAAAAGATCATTAAGCAGTTTCAGTTGAGTGATGTCAGAAGTCAGATTGTAAAAGGTTGAAAAGTGACTGAGAGGAGTGAAAAGGGAAGCAAGGATTATAGTTTTGTTTGTTTTTCCTGTGAACTGGGCTGAGAAGAGCAGTAAGGTGATTATTTGATGTAGTAAGGAACTGTGAAAGTATTTAAGGTTAGGAGATACTTGGGCATTTTCAAAGTCAACAAAGAAGGAATCAGTAGATAAAGAGATTGCAACTTGGAAAAGTGGGGTATAGTTGGAGAAAGTGGAAGAGGTTCAGATCAAGGGCACATATGGAGGAGTTTTCCTTGGCAAGAAGGCCACTTCATTATAAGATACTAGAGGAAAAGAGAAGTGAATGAGTCATGATGTCAAGAGATTTTAAGATAAAGAGAGAGGAAGTTTCAGAAAGAATGACCTTAACTTTCTCAGTAAAATATGAAATGTGGCCCCCAGATGAGAGAATGATGATAGAATAAGGCATAGTGGGCTAAAGGAGAGAAGAGAAGGCTTAGAGCCTTTGTGAGAATTGAGATAGTGATTCAATTAGGGAGAAGTGAAAAACCTGACTTGCTGTAATGAAGACTCTCTTGAGTTTAATAACAAATTTTTGTGCACTCACTTGGTTCAACTTCCGGGCTTCCTCCAACTTTGTATAACAGTACCTGAACAGACCCAGAATTGAGGTTCAGAAAAGAGTTTTGGCAACAGGACAAGGGTGAGAAAAATTCAAGAGTACATGGAAATATAAAGATGAAATGGTAATCTATATGGTCAAGAATGAGAAGGAAAGAAAGTAAAATCAGAGCAGGAATAATGGCCTGAGAAATTAATAAGAAATGTAGAGACTGAAGATTGTTATTAAATTATTATTGTTATTAAATTATAATTAATATTATTGTTATGAAGAATAATATTGTTATGAAGAATAAGTTTAGGAGGGACAAGGTATAAGAATGTAATAATGTTACAAGATTATGGTCAGCTAGGGGAATGTCAGAGTATTTGATCAAGGAAATGCAACCCCAATATTTAATGGTAACAATATCATGACCATTTTTCCTCAACTACTTTATATTTAATTATCTTATATTTATCTTACATTTATTTGGTATATATTTATAAATATATGTACATATTGCATATTTGGATAGATATATAGATAAGTAAATACATACTATTTTATACATGCATATGTGTGTATGTATGCTTCCTTGGTTAAATGTGAGCTCCTTAAGAGTGAGTTCCACTTTTTTCTTTATGCCTAAAAAATATATGGCACACAACAGGCACTTAATAAATGCTTATTGACTGGTTAATGTGTTGTCTCCTCTAATTAGAAAATAAACTCCTTCAGAGAAAGAATTTCTTCTGCGTTTATATTGGTATCTCCAATATTTGACATATAGTAATCACTCAATAAAAGCTTTTTCATTCAGTCCTCTCCAAAAAGATACCTGAATGTCTCACAGACATCACCAAATCAATCTATCTTCCACGTAACTTGGATGGAAATTTTCCTCTTAAATTTAAATCTACTCCACATCTAAATTTTCCTCTTTATTTCAGACACCACAATCTTATCAGTCATCCAGAATTAAAACCTAGGAGTCATTCTTATTTCTTTACTTTCACTTACCCATCCTATATTTAATTAGTTGCCAACTCTTATTGATTCCACTTCCACAGCCACCTTTACATCCTCTTACTTGGACTATTGCAATAGCATCCAAGTTGGTCTAGATTGCACCGCTTTCCTAAGGAGACTGAATATAAATCAACACATGCTATGTTCACTTCTTTTTTATTTTGGTTTTTTTAATCTCTCCCATTCTCTCCCAACATGATTAATAAAATAATGTGTGCTAAAAATAAATAAATAAAAGAGAAAAAAATTCCACCATTTTCTCCCTTCTCCACCAATCCTCCACAAAACTGCCAAAGCATATTCCTAAAGCATAGTTCTGACTTTGCTTCAAAAAACTTCAATGTTTTCCTGTTTTCTCTAGGATACAATAAATAAACCTTGATTTTGGCATTTAAAACCCTTTGCAATCTGGCTCCAATCTCTCTTTCCAGATTGAATACACCTTATCGAATTTCATGCACTTAAAGTTCAAGCCAAATCAATCTATTTGTTTCCTGAATGAAATGTTCCATCTTTGGAATCATTGTCTTTGCTTAGGCATCTTTGCCTTTGCATTAGTTGTTCCAATGCTTGAAATGTGCTCCCTCTTCATCTCTGTTCCCTAGAATTGCCAGTATCCTGCAAGTTGATCAAGCATTGCACCTGACATCCAGAGCCCTTTTCTGATCCCCCCTAGTTGTTAGTAAGTAAAAACAAACAAAAAACCACCCTCAAAATAACTTTGTACATAGTTAGCTTTTATTGATCTGTGACCACATCATTTCCTACAAATAAAAGGTAAGGTCCTTGAGGGCAGGAAATATTTGGTTTCTGTCTTTGTAACCCCAGAACTCATCAGAATTCTTGACACATAGTAGATATAATAAATGCTCACTGAATTGAATTGAATTGAATTGAATTTACTAAAAAAAAAAATAGAACAGGCATTTGAAAGGGAACACTGTACTAAGAGAGCAAAGGTAGAGATAAGACTGTGGAGGGAGGGTTATGAGGTAGATAGGGATGGAGTTATGTGAGACATAGGAGGGAGGAAATGCTTGGTGACTCAAAGAAGAAACAGTGGTTGAGAAAGAATAGGCAGACTGTGCATCAATGTAAAGAGTACTCAGAAAAAGTGAGATTACTGATCCATCAAAGTATGGAAATCACCTAATCTGGAAGGAGTTAGAGGTGGATAAAATAAATAAAGACAGGACCAAGATCAATTTTAAAAAGCCATTCGTATATCTGTCTTCTTGCATTGCTCCCTCAGATGGAATCACACAATATCTAAAATTGTTACAGACATATCTATTGATAGAGCCTCACAATTCATCTGTTACGGATTAATGACAAATCACCACACCCTTTTTTTTTTTAATCGATTTTGCTCACTCATGCACAGAATTTAGATTCCCTAATCTCCTAAAATGGTCACTAGTGTATATTCTTTCTGGCCTACATTCCTTCCTAAGAAGTCTAATCAAACCCCACAGACAGGTGGGGTTGTATTCTCTCTGCTATACATGTAACACATGTGAGCCTTCACTTGTAATCAGTCTCAGCCCTTCTGATCTTTTTTCAGGTATGTAGGCACCCGAGTCAAAATCTTTATTTTGCTATTATTTTATTCCAGATATGTATACAGACTGCTAAATCAGTTGGTGTACTGAGCCTTTTTATCCCTATCAACATCAAAAACATCTTATCAATAACTGTATTCAGCTCTTCTTCCTCTGATTCAACCAGTACTGTGAACATGCCATTTCTATCAGCATTTGGGCTACAGATAGTTTTTCACTTCTGTCCAACAGGCCCACTGGAATTGGCCATTACATTGGAACCTTCATGTTTGCTGGCAGCCAGGAGAATAAAATTTATAGCAGTAAATGGAAGCTGAATTCTTCCATTGGCTTTGTGCTAAACAGCTCTGTGTTGGCCCTTTCTTAATTGTGAAAACAATATGTATAAGAATTCTGCATTCATCAGCACTTTCTTATAATCATTTCCACCTGGCCAAAAAGACATGTGGGATGCCTATTTCCATGACTGTATTGTCCCCTAAATAAAAATGTAATGTGCAGAAGATGACCTAGGATGACATGAAAAATCTGTACTGAATGAGAGATAGATAGATGATAGATGGATGGGCAAATGGATGAATGGAAGGACAGAGGAAAAGAGGAAGAGGAGATGGAGATGGAGAGAGAGACAGACAGACAGACAGACAGAGACAGAGACACAGAGAGAGAGACAGAGAGGAAGAGAGAGAGACACAGAGAGGGAGGGAGAGGAAAAAAAGGGGGGGGAGATTGATTGATAGTCAGACATAAAGACAGATGAATAGATGGAGAGAGAGATAAAGATGGAGGAATGGAAAGATGGATGGATGGATGGATAGATAGATGAATAGATAGAGGGATGGATGGAGGGATGAATGGATGGATATATATATAGAGAGAGGCAGATAGATAGACAGATGGACAGATAGATACAAAGGAAAGATATATTAGACTCATTCAAGGGCTAATTTTGAAAAGTGGGCCAATATAGGTAATGAGAAAATCCTCAGCTGTTGGCTTTTGTGTCTTATGCCCCTTGTGCCTATTAAGTTCAGTCAATAATTAACATATGCTTGTTGAATTGAACTGACTAGAGCAGAGCATCTAGTGAAAATAGTATTCCAGGAAATAATATAGATCATGGTGAGACAAGACTAGCAAAAGTGAATATCTCTGTTAAGGCAGAGATTCTGCCCTGTATTTTTCTTAACACTTAGTATACCTCTCAATACCTCTATAACTCTGTGGTGAATTGAATGATCTTCCCTCATTTCTAATTAAGAATAAGAACTGGTGGGGACAGCTAGGTGGTGCAGTGGACAGAACACTGGCCTTGGAGTAAGGAGGATCTGAGTTCAAATTTAGCCTCAGACACTTAACATTTCCTAGCAAGTCACTTAATCCCAATTGCCTCAGGAAAGGAAAAAAAAAGAATAAAAAGTGGACCTAAGATTTGTGGTATAAGTGGTATAAGGAACTCTTGGATGAAAACAATCACAACACTAATGTAGGTCATCACCATGTCCATAATTTATACATTCTTAAAGGGTAGCCAGCCTGGACCATTGAAAAGTTCATTAATTGATTTAGTCATCAACAAGCATTTATTAATCATCTACTATGTACTAAAGACAAAAAAAAAAAAGAAAAGAAAAGAAAAAAGAAGAGGAGAAAAAAAGGAAGGAAAGGAAAAGAAACAATCTCTGCCCTCAAGGAGCTTACATTCTATCATTAACTATATAAAGTTTACCAGCATTGAACAGTGTCAAGTTATTTGAAATTGCTCAGAACCTTCATTCAAGCAGAACTCTGCTTCAAGTACATTTCTTGCTAACAATATATTGTAATATTCTGTTTTGGGGAGAGTTTATCCTATTTACATTTCAGTGATTAGTAATAACTCTGTACATAAGATGCATACCTGTAATTCAAGGTACCAGAAAGACTAAAGTTTATAAATCTCTGGAGTTTAGGACTCCTGAGCCACAGTGGTTTAAGCTCATCAGGTGTTCACAGTAGTTTAGCTTTAATAGGGGGAAGCCAAAAGAGCTGGTGGGAGAGGATATACCAGATTTCTAAGAAGGGACAAAACAATCCAAGTCAGAAACGGAGTAAGACAAAGCTCCCTTGCCAATCAGTAGAGAGATTGGACCATTAAGTAGCCCAATATTTCCAGGCAGGGTGAGATAGGGAACCCAATCTTTTGTTAATTAATTTAATTTTAAAATAATTAACTCAGAAAATATGAATTACTAGAATATCCTATGGTTATTTAGGCTTGAATAATAGCAAAATAACAGAAACAAATTCACTTAGTAAAGAAAGTGCATGGTGTCTCTCATTTTGGACATTAATAGTAGGCAATCAAGTTGATGGATTGAAATAAAGATTTAACTAAGCGAAGTATACTGGATTGTAAAGTTATGAAGTTTCTATTAAAAATCTTTTTGCCAATATTCTGTAGAAGAATATATTCACAAGTATTTAACATTTTAATGAATGTTCCTTGGTTAACTAATTGACTGATCCACTTGGGTACCCAGACTCTGTTCTTAGAACTTTGTAGAAGCTGCTAGATTTTTTTAAAAAAATGAATTATTTAATTTATGTAACCATCCAGAGTATAGAATTACTGAACAAAAAGGAAAATACATGGCCTGAAGCAATAGACTGGGTGTCAGGAGGGATGAAGGAATAAATCCTCTGAAACACAAGGCTGAGGGAACCTTATAGTTCTGTAAAGTAATATATGTTTTGAGTCTTCAGGTAGTTGATATTTATGTATTTAGGGTATCCCAAAAGTTTTATACTCTTAATGCTTATATGTGTACAAATATATATGAGCTTTATGGTAAGCACATATGTGTATCCACATCTAGATATAAATCATACAAATCAAGAAGTAAATTGTGTATGTATATGTATATATAATATATATTATATAAGTGTATTGCATCTGTATATATACACATATGTATGTATGCACATATATGTATACATACATGCATGTGTGTATATATGTATGTATATGTGCATTTTTTCTTATATTTCTTGATTTTTCCTTCATGTAATGTCAATTTTATGAATGCTGAGTTTCTTCTACTCCTATCCCAAATTTTATCTAGAATCATATCATGTTTTAGTTTGATTACACTGTTATCTACCAAATATGGAGGATGCAGTGTTTTGTTTAAGCAAATATTCGGGGTGGGGGTTACAGATAAAGTAGGGAGAAGGAAGCATAGGATCTCCAGGACTCAAACAGTAGATATATTCTGGCAATAAGGTCAAAGATATTTGAAGTGTGGAGTGGGAGGAGACCTCAAAGCAAAAACTCAGACACTAGGGTCAGTAGCAGAGAAATTGTTGGTCTGTAGTGAGTTTCTACCAGAGAAGAAAGCCGGTGGGGTGAGACCGAGAGAAGCTCTCTTAGGCAGGCACCACTAATTGCTTTTCATATCAGAGCCCTGATTCAGTCTGCATTTCAGTATGGGTCACATAGGTAACTTACATTACCACTCACCCTGGGCACCTCCTGAAAAGTGAAATATGAATTCCTGGGAAACTGAACTGTTGGGAGTGCAGAAGCTATTCTGTCACATTGGGGAAGGGGATGCTCGTGCCTTGAGAAGTCTAGTCTGTGTCCTTGCTAAAAAATCAAACACCTCCATTTCTTAGAGAAAATGTAAATGAAAGAAAGAGCAGGCAGGAGAACAGGAGTAGAAAAAAATAGACCATAGGGAAGCAGTATGAAAATCACAGGTTCCTCGCATTGTTGGCCCCCCTAGATAAAGGGACAGGAACATTTGCATTGTAGTTATCAGCTATGAATTGAAGGCCAACATTCAAAACCTGATTTCGCAACTGATGTAACAGTAAGTGAATTAAAAATATTCTTATCTATAAAATCGGGATAAAAATACTTGTCCTGTCTGCCTTAATGTGATTATAAGAATTAGATAGCTAGGTAGAGCATTTGTTAAACGCTTTCTATGTGCAAGGTACTGGATTAAACAAGGAAAAATAAGTATAAATACTTTGAAAACTACAAATTGCTTTATAAATGTAAGATAAAAACAACCATAAAGATTGTCCATATTTCCCAAAATGAATGATCAGTTTTTGAAGAATTAGAACAGAATAAAAAATATTACTTAATACTAAAAACATCCTAAATATAATCTGATAAGGAGTTTCCCTTGAGTAGCATCCAATGTTTGAGTAGCAACTAAGGGGAAATTAAAAAAAAAAAAAAAAAAAAAAAAGATGCAGCATGAGGGAACTAGAGAAGTTACATTATAACAATTCCAGCATAGACAAAATGAACAATAGCCAGATACATGTTTTGGGTATGGGATGAGATGATGACATCATAGCATCGCTGGATGATAAGCTCTGGTCCCAGTGACTCAATTCTGAGAAGCTGCTCCTAACACCAATCCCTCCCATTGGATTTTGGTTTTCACTGTCACTTAGCTACCCCTCAGTGGAAACCAAGACAAACTGACAAAAAAGGAGGCTTCTTATTGGGACAGCTGTCTGCCTCTCTCAGTTTAAAGCTTCCCAGGTCTGTCTAGTCCATAAAGGACCAGAAGCCATATGAAAGGCAGAGCACAAAGAGAAACAAATTTTCCTGTCCTTGAGTGTTGATTCCTTCTTAGGAAACTTTATCAAAGAGAGGCACTATAGCATAGGGCAGGGGTCCTCAAACTTGGGCCAGTTCACTGTCCCTCAGACTGTTGGAGGGCCGGACTATAGAAAAAACAAAAGCTTTGTTTTGTGGGCCTTTAAATAAAGAAATTTCATAGCCCTGGGTGAGGGGGATAAACGTCCTCAGCTGCCACATCTGGTCCACAGGCCATAGTTTGAAGACCCCTGGCATAGGGGATAGAGTGCTGGTCTTAGAATTATGAAGACCTGGGTTATACTCCTCCTTCACATTAGTTGAACAGTAAATAGAGTATTGGAAATCAGGAATTCAGGAAGACTCATCTTCATGAGCTCAAATCCTTCCTTAGACATTTACCAGCTGGGTGACACTGGGCAAGTTTGATTCAGTTTCCTCATCGGTAAACTGAACTGGAGAAGAAAACAGCTAACCACCTCATAAACTCTGCCAAAGAAAACTCCAAATGGGGTCATAAAGAATTATGGAAAATGACTGAACAACAACAACTCTGACTAATTAGGTGACCCTGGCAAGTCATTTAAAATCTCTGAGCTTCAATTTCCACATTTATAAAAGGAGAGGGTTGCAATTTATGGTACCAAAGGTCCCTTCTATCCCTACATATTTTTTAATCATATGCACCTGTGAAATGGATAATAATATATGACCTAGGTTTCTCTGGGTATTCAGGGGCTTCTTGGGCAAGCCCGGTGTGCCTATCGTGGAATCTGCTCTATTCCCTACCGTGTCCAGGTGGGGCAGCCGCCTTTGGTTGACTCCCTGAATTTTAAATGCCTTAAAAGCAATTGGTCACTTCTTTCCACCATTCTCTCTTCCACAGCTACTCTTATCTTATCTTGATTTTCTAACATCTCTGAGGCTATACTTTCCTTAGATTTCTGTAATCAATCAGTTTTCACATGTTACAGTGATGGGATTAATGCCACTTTTGTCAACATTAATGTGTTCATATGATGTTATAGCAGCAAGCCAGAACTCTTTCACATTAATCATGATTTTACTGCAGACAATTTTAGAGACAAGAATGGAAAGATTCAAATATGGTGTTTTAAATTAAAATAATGTTTTGTGTTTCCAGTGTTCCAGTAGGACTGATGACTAATATGTAGAAATAGGCTAGAGCAAGCAAACACCCCAAAATTAAATTCTTTTGGTTTATACTTACTGAAGTAAGAGTAATTTAAAATTTTCACTTTCTCCTTTATTGCCTTACTATTCTTTAGAGAGAGAGAGTGAATGAGTGAGACAGAGATAGCCAGAGAGCCAGAGACAGAGACAAAGGGAGAGGAGAAGGGAGGGGGGAAGAAAGAGAGACAGACAGACAGATAGATGGATAGAGACATAAAAATAGAGGCAGAAAGACAGACAGAAACAGAAGCAGAGAGAAATATTTTCAAATTAATAGTTTTAGAATATCCACTATTTTTGGTAAAATATAAAAAATATTTGTAGAATAAAACCTAAATAGATGCTTCCAATTATGAAGTGTTTTGAATACATTTTATTCATAAAATTTATTCTCTCTCTATAACCCATTAGGGGGTAGCTAGGTGGCAAAGTAGATAGAATCTTAGGATCAGAAAGGGCTACGTTCAAATCTAGTCTCAGATACTTATTAGCTGTATGACCCTGGGCAAGTCACTCATAATTCTGTTTACCTTAGTTCCCTTACCTGTAAAATGAATTGGATAAAGAAATGGAAAACTATTCCAGTATATTTTCCAAGAAAATTTCAAATGAAGTAATGAAGAGTTGGATATGACTGAAAACAACTGAAATGACGAAAAAAGAACAAATTACCTTTGAATATTATGGATTAATCAGTTATTGATTAACTAATCTTCCTGCTTTCCAGAGAATCATAATTTCTTTAAGCTTTTCTGACCTAAGTCTAATATTCAATGTTTGAATATTTTTATTGCTTTCTTCTCAATTTACTTCTATAAGTCGTTAGTATTTGTTATGTAAGTGCTAAGTGGAACAATGGATAAAGTGCTGGTCCTGGAGTCAGAAAGTCCTAGTTTTAGATCTGGCCTCAGATGCTTACTAGCTATGTGACTCTAATAAGTCACTCAACCCTTTTGCTTCATCTATTAAATGAGATGGAAAATGAAGTGGCAAACCCTTCGAGTATTTTAGCCAAAAAAAAAAAAAAAAACGAAAACAAATGAATATGATTAAACTACAATAACAAATGTACAAAATACGGACATATATTGTCATAAAGAATTTAAGAAAAGAAAAAGAAGAGAAGTAGAAATAATGGGTTACATTTAGGACATTTTAATTTTGAGATGAAATATGATATATCTCTTAAGATGAAGACATTCACAAGGAATAGAGGATTGGAGAGAAGGGAAGCTCTTGACATCTATATTACTTTTGTATTTTTATCTCCAGGATCCAATTATAGCCTAGCACATAGTAGGGGCTTAATAAATGCATGGTGCTTAATTATTGGACAAATTCATAACACTTAATTGTAGTGTGCTTTCTAGAGCCCGCATGCTGGGGTACCCAAAAAACTGTGCAGACTAGCTCTCTGGAGGATCTCGGGACCTGCCTGAGTCCTTGGTCTTAATGGAAGAGTGAAGAAGGCAAGAAACCCATGAGGCTGTCCAAGATGTTGTTTATTTCAAGTCCTTTCAGCCCCTAAATACTTTAATATGATTACATCACTATACCACACTGAGCATGTGCCAACTATAGAACCATTACATCACTACATCACCACAGCACACTGCACAAGTGTTAACTATAAGCATCCTGCTATTGATATATAAATGCGTCTTTATTGTAAGTATCCCTTGCTTCAAGTAGAACACAGATGATCAAGCCCTCCTTGACTTCTCAGAAAAGGTAAGAGGAACCAAAAGGAGATGGGGAGCTGAATCAGACACTGTCAACAAGTTCCCTCTGGGTTAAAGGGTCTTATACCTTACCCAGAATTCCCCCATTATCTGTAGCCCTCTTAATCAATGCATGGTGCTTAACTGGTGGATAGGAAAAAAATAGCATTTTTATTCTCCTATTCTATCTTCATACCTCCTCCTCCCTGCAACCAATCTAGAATACTTAATTAATGATTGCAGAGCTTAATAACTGTTTTTCCACTCATTTTTCTTATTTCAGGGAACCAAAATGACTTAAAAGTCAAAATTTTCAGGGGTTTGGACTTTTGAACCAGTGTCTGTTTAAAAGATTGACAAGGTTTAGGAGGACTAATAAGCCAAAGTCAAGTGTTGGCCTGGATCATCTCTGAGAAGGATCTTAGTATTTTCAAAACTAAGGATCTGCCTGAATTTCTTGGGCCTGTGGCTAGTCCTTTAGACATTCTGCTCTCTCTCCATTCTGCCAAAGTGAATAGAAACAAGAGATCTATAATGCAGAATTCCATCTCTGCTGCCAACTAGTTGTTGGTCATATATTTCACTTTCCTTATCTTGGTCTTTCTTTACCTATACAAAAAGAAGGCTCTAGGTTGAATAATCTTCCAAGTGCCTTCCAGAAATAAAATTCTAACTAAGTTAATAAATAATAGGGGAATGGCCTTATACAGTGGAAAGAACATTGGTTTCTAGTTCTCAAGCTTTGGCCCTATGACTCTATGAATCATGGATGTCCATGAGTGCTGCATATTTGCAAAATATTTTATGAGACTGTACTATTCATCATCTCAGACATGACCAGGCTACATTGCTGCTTGCCTGCCTGCCTTTTACTCTCCACCCCAGTCTTATCACAAGTGACAGTATTACTTCTCCCCATGTTTTCAAGACACAAGAGAATTATCCAACCATGAGATTGCCACTAAAATGCATTGTTTGTGGCAAAAGTTGGAGCTCTTGTTAGCATCTGAAAAGAACAGGGAGAGAAGAAAGAAAAAACATGTTAAGGTCAGAAGGGGGTAAAATTAAAAAGCCAGGGTAAGTCTCAGACTCCTTCTACATGGGACTGCCGGTTTGGCTGTTCTAATTTTATTTGACCAGTCAATTCAGTCAAACAGTTTCAGTATTTTTTTTCCTTCACTGAACTGTTGTTTGATGAACTAACTGAATCAATTTACTTTTGGACTTGGAATTAAGAAACTGTCTCAGTCAGAAAGATCAGAGTTCAAATCTTGCCTTTGACATTCAGTGGCTAGAAATCTAGAACCAGAGATAGCTGATGACTCAATAGAGAAAGCACTGAGTTCAGAATCAGACGTAAGTTCAATAGCAGTGTGATTTTAGGCAAGTCAATTAATATCTGCTTCCTCTACTGTTAAAATGGAGATCCTAATTATACCTACCTTGCCCAGTTGTAAGGAACAAATGAAATAATATTTATCTTTTTAAAAGGCACTTAGTATAATATCTGGTACACAGTAGGAGCTTAATAAATGCTCATTTCCTTCTATAGACTATTTATTTACTCTTCTGAGTTTCAAGCTTGCCATCTGTTAGAGAAAGATAATAATGGATAAAAGTAGCTATAAGTATCTATCTCACAGGTTTCTCTTGGAATATACAAATGAGATAATTAAAATGATTGGAATTTAAATAGAGCATTTAAGTTTGCAAAAGGTTTCACATTCTCTAATTTGAGACATGACAATCTATTCAGATTGAAAATGGATTTTTATCCCTTTTTTACACCCAGGTTGATAATTATGAATGAAGATCAGATTTTTTTATAAGTATTAATAGTGAGCAAATATGTCATACAATTAAGACAATTGATTTCAATTATTTAAATAAGAAATTGAAATTTTAAATATTGGAAATGGAATGAAAAAACAATTAAAATTGAAAAATTTTAAATGGGAAATCATTGATTTTGTTGTCAATTAAAAACTAACACAAATATGAACTATAATAATTTTATTCAGAAATTTAACAAAAGTAGATATATTGCCACAAGACCAAAAGAGTCTACAAATTGTCTTACTCCACAAATATCTGACAACTAACTAGAGAACCAAAGGCAACACTAGCTTAGAATATAAACTTTTCAGTAAAATCTTCAATGATGATAGATAATCATGAGCAATATCATCTCATAAATCAGAAACAAACAGTGAAAGAAAAGGCCAGCTTAAAAAAAATGTGTCAAGACCCAACTAAGCAAAATTGCTACAGAGCATTGAAGGATAAAAATGGAAAAAGGACTACACATAGAAAATAAATGGAGAGATTTATTTTCAAACCATTTTAACAACTTATTTGCTCCATCAAAAATGACATAACTACCATACTATACCACAAAATCACAATTCCAAAGAGTTTAATTGTAGAGGGCCAGAACTCTGGAGACTTGAAACAAAGTGTTAACCAGTGGAATTGATGAGATAATGGTTCTCTAGCTCACATATATACTTAGTACTTAGCATGGTGATGTAATGGTTCTCTAAGTTCACACATAATCAGTATGCTGTAATGATGTAATTACAATAAGGAATATAAGGGCCAACAAGGGCTGGAAGATAAACATTTCATCTTTGACCAGCCTCATGGTGGTTGTCCTGCCTCCTGCATCAACATCAAGACTGGGCCAGAATAAAGACTCTAGACTCTATTCTTGACCATTCTCATAGTGTCTATCCTGCCGAGACCAAGACCCATTCGAAGGACTTCCAGAAAGCTAGCCCAAACATTACATTTAATGAGCATGGTCTACTAAAGATGGGAATAGCAATTAAAGAGTTTTGTGATGGCACAATTTTTAAAATTGTGAGGACACTAAGCAATCAATATACAAGGCAGCTGAAGGTGGATAAAATATTAAAAGCATAGGGTAAATAATGTCAGACCTTGTTAATACTAAAAAAAAATGACTAAATATACCAATAACTACTGGTATATAAATATGTATTACACACACAAATGTGTATGTGAATTACATATATATAGAGAGAGATACATATATATTTATCTATATATAGATATAACAGAGATACACTATATATATGCCTATTCTTTCATCTGTACGAAATCCTTAAGAAAGTTACCTATACACAAATTGAGGGTATTCCTAAAGAGGACATTAATCCCTATTAATTAATTGAACAACCTGGTTTTTGCAACAATCAGTAATAAACTACTTTTAAAAAAAACATTTTATAAGTAACTGAAAAAAAATTGAGAATCTAAAATGCCATTGTAACTATTTATTAATTACAAAAAAGGCACTTGATTCTTTGGAACAGAAAGTCATCTTACAAATTCACCTACAGCATTGTCTTTCATCCATATCAATATCAAATAGTATTTCTTGAAAGACATATAAACAAAAATAATATTGTTCAATGACCAAATGATATTTTTATGATTATAAACATTATTATATTATAATATTATATATAATATATATTATAAACATTATATGATGTTTATACATCAGACAAGGCAAAAATAGGAAGGAGTAAAACATGCTTGTCAAAAGCCCATGTAATAGAGGAATCCAGGTCAAGGACGGAGTCCCTAGGAATGGTGATATCCTCTAACTGCTCCTATTATTTTAAATAGTATTTTACTTTTTCACCAATTACATGTTAAAACAATTTTTAACTTTTTTAAGTTTTGAGTTACAAATTCTATTCCTTCCTCACTCTTTCCTCTCCTTTCTTCCTGAGACTGTAAGTAACATGATATAGGTTCTACAAGTGTAATCATGTAAAACATTTCCATATTAGTCATTTTGTCCAAGAAGACTCAAAAAGTAGCATGCTTCAGTCTGAATTAAGACAATATCAGTTATTAAGAGCTGCTCCTATTTTTCAATGATATTTCGATTTTCTTCTACAATCACTAAAAAAAATTTACTTGCCCCTTCACAGCGCAATGACTAAGTGGATGAAAAATGCCTATTATACATATTAGGTATAAATTTGGATCTTTTTTCCAACAATATCTGTGTTTAGAATAGACAGTACAGATGGACAATGATCTCAGCCTAGAGCTGAAAAGGAGGAGAAGAGCTTAATGAATTTCTGTCAGAAAAAGTTTTATTGACCTCAGGTTTCCTATGAAAGCAAAAATCCATCTTTTCAATGTTAACATTTATTGGTGTCAATGAGATATCTAACAGTATTGCTTGATCTCAGCAAAACTAAATCTGAATATCACACAGAGGTCAATGGAGAAGTGGATGGTGGATGTAAGTAGGATGAGGTATGTCAAAGGAGAACAGGAATCAATAATATCATCAAAGAATTAATTGGATCTTTCATTAATTTGTCATAAAAAGAAAATAAGGATTTATATGTAATATGAGACATGGACAGACAGAGTGAAGGAGGTAGGAAAGGGAAGAAAGAAGGGGAAGGGGAGGCGAGGAGAGGAGAGGACAGATCAGAATAGGACATGACAGGAAAGGACAGGACAGGTCAGGAGAGAAAAGGAGAGCAAGGACAGGACAGGAGAGTTGACAGGTGGGCAGTCAGAAGGTTTCATTTATCAGCCTCCTCAAGAAATCAAGGAAGACCTCTAGCATGTTTGATGGACACTCTGTGATGAAGTTTTGGAAAAACATAGATAAGGATTTCATGGAATATTTGAGAAACAATCTGCATTGCTGGAGAGAATTCTTGAATTGATAAGATCACAAATGGTTCATTTCAGTATTTTGCTGATGAAAAAAGATGAAATAATATATATGACAGAATTATATAAATGTCAGTTATTCCTTCTATTCAGTAAGAATGAATTAAGTACCTACTAGGTGCCAAGCACAATAGCAATTTACAAAATATACAAGATGAAAACAAGATAGTCCCTTGCCCTTAAGGAAGCGATAAGGCTTTTATAGAAGCAGCTTAACCACGCTGAAAAATCAATTTAGTAGATAAAGCTACCTAAAACTACCTAACTTTTCTGTCATTGGTAAAATGGCCTACTTGTGCTATTTTTATCTTCCTTTACAACCAACCCCCTGCCTCTGGCAAGTCCCTGTTGCTTCAGTTATCACCTAGGAAAATTCCCAAAGTGCACATTACAATCCAAGTTATTGACATCTCCCCTAATCTGAACATCCATTATAGTTAATTTCAATTAATTCCAGCCACACCCCAATCTCTTTAATGGCTGTCAGGTTCTAGTCATTTTTAGGGGGGGGGGGAACTGCACAAAGATTACATGATTTTTCCCTTTCAGTATTTGTGGGTAGTACAGGCTTCCACTTACTTAAAAAGACATGTCTTTTTTACTTAAAATTCCCTTTGAAAATACACAAGGGTTTAAATTAAAGGGGAAGGGGTGGTAATTTTTTTTTCTTCAAAACACGAAAAGCTTTACCAAAATCCAAAATGTTTGAAAAATAGGTCAAGGAGTTTTGCAAAAGCACTGGGTTTTCCCAAATGCAGTTAGAACTGTTGATCCCATGGAAAGGTTTTCCATACAGATTTCTTCATTTCACGTCCCTCATTGCTATGTGTTTGATCACTAAGGAAGAATGCTATTTAGCTGGGCTAGGATCAAGTACTTGTGAGAACTAGGCAAGAGATCCCAAGTCTGTAACCTTGGACAGATCCCCTCTTCTCCAAGACCTCAATAAATTAGAACAGAACTAACAACCTATATCAGAGCTGGGAGGGAGGGAAGCTTAATATATGTCTCAAAGGCTGATCTTTATCCTATTAAAGGATTTTTTAAAAATGCAAATGCAAAATAATATTTCTCCAATTCTTAATGGCAAATCCAGGCACTCAATTTTCAAATATGTTATTCTCAGCACCGTGCATGATGCTCAATACTTGGCACTATGTACAGTTTTGAAAAGATGAACTTAATGTTCTGATGGCTAGAACTACTGCAATGCTCACAAGAATCATTATGATTGTTTGCCCATAATGCACATAATATGCTGCTAAAGAAGGTATGGGAAGGGGGAAGCAAGAGGTGAGGAGAGAGGGATAAATGAGACCAAAAATAAGGTAAGTGGATATGCATCATAATCAGAGATCTACAGCTTAAAAATTGTTTACTCTAACCTCAATTTACAGAGGAAGGATTAGAGAATGGCTTGTCTAAGGTAACAAAGCTAGTCTGTGCCTAAGTTAGAATTTGAACTCATATCCAACACTTATCCACTGAGCTGCTCTTTCTCCTATAAATGAAAAAGGCCTTATATTGTTCATAAGGAGTTGTGTGGGACAGGACTTCTTAAAATTTCTACACTCAGGACCCCTTTTTGTCTGAGAAATTTTTACATGAACTGTTCTCAAATCTGAGCCAAGGTGTTTCTGGCAGGTTTGTGCATGCATGTGTAAAATGTGCATGTTATATGTTCAGAAACAAGGCTGCAGAGACATTACATGATACAACACAGGCAAGTTCTGCCAGAAACACCTCGAATTCATTATGATTTTTAATTAATTTTTGATCATTGCATTCAGAAACCTTTTTCTATTACCAAACTTTTTCACAACCCTCACATTCAGTTATACCTCAGGATTGCAACCCATGGTTTAAGAAACTTTGGTGTAAAAGAAGAGGGTTGTTGACTTAAAATTAAACAAAAGCTTTTCCTTAAAAACAAGAGTGACCTCATATATTCAAGAGTAAGTCACTGTCCTTGCTTCCTCTGTGATTTGAAACTAAGTCTATAGCTCCCATCAGGCATTTGTGAGAGATATATCCAATCTGGGGTGAGAGACAAGTAAGAAGGAATTCAAAAATGGACATCCCACATTGCTTGGGAACTTAGAGACCAGGTCATATGCATAGACTTTGTGGTGGAAAAGACCTCAGAAACCATCTTATCCACGCCTTTTATTTTCTAGGCAAGGAAATTGACATGCAAAGAGATTAAGAGATTTTTTTTTTCCCCAAGGTCGCAGTGATAGAAAGAATGAACTGAATTTTTTTAAATGACATTTTGTTTCCCCATATTATATAAAAACAATTTTTAACATTTTGTTTTTAAATTTTGGGCTTTATATTCAGTCCCTCTCTCTTCCCCTCTCCCCTTCCTGAGATAAGAAGCAATCTGATTTAGCTTACACATGTGCAATCATGTAAAACTTTTCTATATTAGCCATTTTGTAGAAGAAAACTCAAATGAAAGGCAGGAAGGAAGGAAGGAAGGAAGGAAGGAAGGAAGGAAGGAAGGAAGGAAGGAAGGAAGGAAGGAATGGAGGGAGGGAGGAAAAGAGAGAGGGAGGGAAGGAGGAAGGGAGGGAAGGAGGGAGAGAGAGAGGAAGGGAGTAAAGTCACTTTACCCAGTTTGCATCAATTTCTCATCTACAAAAAAGACCTACAGAAGGAAATGGCAAACACTACAGTATCTGCTAGGAAAATTCCCAGTGGGATCATGGAGAGTTGAACATGATTGAAACAACTGAGCAAGAAGACAGAGTGATCACTGTGCTAGGCATTGTGCTAAGTGCTTGATTTTCCACCTCTGAATAATCAGGAATACCCTCCATCTTCTTTTCTCCTCACTTAATTCCTGCTTGCTCAGCTTCCAACTACACATTCCCATGAGTTCTCTATCACTGGCTGTCCTGCCCAGACTGCTGTATCCCTCATCCAGACTCGCAGAGTACTCACTATCTTCACCACTCATGGAATTATGGAGTTGAAAGTTGTCTTGGGGATCATCTATCTATTTCTCCTTCATTTTACAAATGAGGAAACTGAGGACCAGAGAAATTGACAATTTTCTCAAGGTCAGCTAGGCAGAAATTATAGAATCTGGAGTCATATTGAGATCCTCTGCAAACCAGGGACTTTTTCCACAGCACCATGATTTTTTTTTTTTGGCCTTTGTTATACAATGCCTCGTACTATTTTTGTGTGCATTTGTACTTGTGGGGCCCCCCTCTCCTCCCACCGACTTATAAACTCTGAGAACAAGAACTGTGTCCCATTCCTCTTTGGCACACCTAATGTGGGGCCTCACATACAGCAAATGCATGCTGATTGATTTAACCAAATACAATATATACTAAAATCATAATCCAGCAAACTGACATGGTTGGACTTTGTCCTCTCAATCCCTTGAGGACATCTCTGCATGCCGGGTATATTGGATCAGGGAATTCATTTTTGCTACTTTCCAATCAATACAAGTATCTATAGGTTTGATCCTTGGGGATTCCTGACAATCAAGATGAATGAAGGGGCTCAACTGCCAATCATTCATTCTATGTTTAAGACCCTGCCAGAGATTCCTTCGCCTCATTATGTCTGGCATTCTCCTGACTGAGTAGTTGGCTCTCGACATTTGAAAACAATAAACCTTCGAACAATAAGTTGGAGTTGGTTTTTTTCTGGGATCCTTTTCCTTTGAAACATCCAAATAGCTTTCCATCATATCAGGGGTCCCAGAGCGGAATCAGAGAACGCTTCAGCAGCATTGGCTAGCCTAGCCAAGCCATGCTCGAGAAAGCACAGGTCAAGCTTTTCATACCTGTCACAGGGGCTGCTAGGTTGCAGGGAATCAATGAGCTAGGCATGTGTGCTGTGCAGGCTGCTGAGTTTTCCAGCTGTGTTGTTCACTGTTATGTGTTTTTGGACACAGTTTCCATTGTCTCAGACTTCTTATTTAAGAATCTCCATTGTTAACTCATTCCTTTCACAGGATTTCTGCCTGTTCATAACAGGAGGTTTACCCCCTCCTCTTGTCACCTTCAGAGATCCAGAAAGATGCTTCTGTCACTTGAAATAATTGACTAAATTAAAAGATGCTTAAACTTGTCAAGCTAAAAAGAGCAGTAAAATAGCATTTATACTTATAACATGGAATAAAGAATAGAAATATTTGCAGAATATTCCTAGAAATACTCAGTGGGAAAATAGTAATGATCACAGTTATTTGCAATTTCACAAACTGGGAATAAATGATCACAGACAAGGTCCATAATCCAAATCCAATCAGAAAATCACACAAAGCCCAATACCTTATCATGCCCATTCAGAAAGTAAATAATAATAGGAAGAAGAAGAAGAAGAAGAAGAAAGAAGAAGAAAAACAAGAAGAAGAACAAGAAGGAGGAGGAGGAGGAGGAGAAGGAGGAGAAGGAGAAGGAGAAGAAGAAGGAGAAGAAGAAGAAGAAGAAGAAGAAGAAGAAGAAGAAGAAGAAGAAGAAGAAGAAGAAGAAGAAGAAGAAGAAGAAGAAGAAGAAGAAGAAGAAGAAGAAGAAGAAGAAGTAGTAGTAGTAGTCAGGTCAGCCAATGAAAAAGAATTTATTAAGCATTTACTATTTTGAACTTCTTCTGTACAGGAACTAAGAAGCAGAGGGAAAGTAGTAGTTCCAGTTCATGGGAATGTGTTTGGACTTTTGTTCTTGTTTTATTTTCTCAGTCAACATTCCCTTATAAATGTTAGTTGATGTTAAATACTAACCAGTGATTTCAAGGAAATACCAACTGGTTAAATTATATTGGGAAAATACTGAAACTCATATATTATAGTACAGAAGTACTCATTTGTGTTTGATACCAGAGAGAATACACTGAGTGGAGGCTCATGCCAGTAGCATTAGAAATAATCCAATAACCCTTTAAGAATACTGCTAAAACTTCAAGGAGGTATCATAATAATAGCTAGGTTATTAGTAATAGTAATAGCAAAACTTGCCAGTGCTAGTGTAAGTAAGATGAGTAAATCAAGGGCTATAAATAAAATCCTAAAAAAAATCGAGGATTGTAAAGTTTGAAAAGGCTTTCCCTGATCCAATCATTCTGAAGAGCAATTTGGAACTATGCCCAAAGGGCTATCAAACTATGATGCAGCAGAGACACTACTGGGTCTGGATGCTAAAGACACCATGAAAGAGGGAAAGAATCACATGTAGCAGCTCTTTCTGTGGTGGCAAGGAATTGGAGATTGAATGGTTGCTCATTGATTGGGGAATGGATGGATAAACTACAGCATATGGATGTAATGGAATATTATTATTCTATAAGAAATGACCAGCAGGCTGATTTCAGAAAAGTCTGGAAAGACTTACATGAACTAATGTTGAGTGAAGTGAACAGAACCAGGAGAACACTGTCCCCAGTAATAGCAAGATTATGTGGTCAGCTAGGATAGACTTAGTTCTACTCAGCAATATGGTGATCCAAAACAATTTTAATAGACTTGGGATGGAAAATTCCATCCACATCCAGAGGGAGAACTATGGAGACTGAATGTGAATCAAAGCATAATATTTTCACCTTTTTTGTTATTTGCTTTTTCTTTCTTGTGATTTTTTCTCCTTTTGTTCTGATTTTTATTGTTGTACATGTATAACATATCAGATTGCCTATTGTCTTGGAGAGGGGAGAGATAAGAGGAGAAAAATTTGTAACACAAAAATAAATGTTGAAAATAATTTTACATGTAATTGAAAAAATAAAATATTGGGGGGGGAACTTTCCTATCTATCATGTCAGAGGATTTTCTCAATACTATTGTGTGAGGTAGGCAAAATAGATATCATTATGTCCACTTTACAGATGAAAAAATATAGGTTAAGTAACAGGTCCATGATTACCTAACTAGTTAATGTCAGTCATATTTTAAAACTTAGTCTTCTTCCCAACTTAAAGGGAAGAAATGTCCAGTAACTGGCATTAGATCATTTCAGAAAACTTGGATCAGAGAGTAGAAGAACCTGGTCTTTCATATTGGTCAACATATTACTCACTCCCATTTCCCTTATGATAGTCATGCTCTGATTTTTAAAAGATTTGCTCAATTTTGCATTGCTAATAATTTATTATACCAATTTGCTAGGGAGGTGAGGGAAATAGATTCTCTGGGACTAGAAGAAACTCAAAGGATTATTGATTAATTACTATAAGGGACCTCAAGGATCCTTTAATCAAATACCCTCTCTGTCTTTTACCAATAAGAAAACAGACCCATTGGAATACAGTGACTCAATGAATCAAAGGGTCAAAGGGTCAAAGAAATAGTAAGAGCCAGAGTCAGGATTCAAACTTAATCTTCTGACTTCAAATCTGGCAAGTTGCCCCCTGCCCCCTGCTCACCTTATCTTTTGAAGAGAAGAAGGAAATAGGTGTTTCCTGATCCCTATAGAAATCAATTGATTTTTGTTGTTTTTGTTCAGAGGCATAGGCAATAAAGGAACATAAGAGCAAAAGGAGTGGAAGAGATCAGACCTGTTAAAATTTCTTCTTTCCCCAAAGATTGCCAAACAGGAAACACATTTCTGGTTTCTCAGAGTTATTTCCTGGTAAATTAGTCCTTTGCAGAATTTTCAGAAATTCTCAAACATCTGGATGTTAATATTTAAGTTTTTTTTTTAACAAATGTCACACATTTATTTCAGGAAACAATGCTGGGGTGCCAAAAAATCCATGTCTGTTCACCCATATAATATATTAAGAATAAAATGTTATTCCTACTTTCCTGGGAAGTTGGAAAGAACACTAATAGGAAAGAAAGAGGAAATTTTGAAAGAGAGATATCTATTATAAACATATATATACAGGTGATATATATAATACTATATACATACACATCTATACACATTTATATCTGTATATATGTATTATACATGCATATGCATATATATGTGTATATATACATATATTCATGCTGTAAAAGAGACTAGAACATACAGAAATTGCATCAGTGTGTTTGGCTGAGGGGGCAGAATAAGCATTTATTAAGTGCCAGATAAGCAATTTATAAATTTTATTTCATTTGATCCTTACAACGACTCTAAGAGGTATATGCTATTATAATCCCCATTTTACAACTGAGGAAATCAAGGCACACAGAAGTTAAGTGACTTACCCAGGATCCCATAGCCACTAAGTCTCTGCAGCTGGATTTGAACTCAGGTTTTCCTTATGCCGGAACCACTACAATACCACCTAATGGCTAAGGAGTCTGCTTCTGGCTCAGTTGTGTTGGCGTATAATGGAAATACTTGGAGAGACATGGGAGCATACTTAGATAATCTGTAGCTGGCTCCAGCCAGCTAACCACATGGGGAGACAAGGCATTCAGAAAGGCATGAATCATCCCTGGTTTAGTTCTTTCAGATGCTCTGTTTGTAGTTAGACTCCTTCACTCTCATCGTCCAGGGAGAGACAGTACTGTAAGGGGAAAGACCTTAGGGCTGCCTTCCCACTGAGACCACATGAAAAATAAACCTAAGACCTTGGCGTCTGCCATCTCCATTGTACACGAAGTGACCCAGTCTCTTTTGTCCAAGAAAGCTTCCCATCATCCCTTTATTCCTGAGTTTGGGTTTTAAGACCAGCACAGAATGCATGCCTGAAAAACAAGGAATGATCTTTGGGAGTGACCCTAGAGACCTAGCCCAGAAATAACTGAGATATCAACTCATCCATCTATAGACGTGGCCAACTCTATGACTATGTCATATTTGTGGGAACATGTTATATAGAAACAGAGCTAAGTTTAAGTCCTTTATCCCCAGAGACCACGATGGGATAAGGGGGAGTGTGTCCCCAAGGTGAATGAAGGAAATACTAATACTTTTGTTCCTTTTACATCCTCAAAGTAAATACATTCCTGTGTAAAAGCTAATACATGTTAAATTAATTGGATCTGGAGCTGACTCAACAGTTGCTAACAATGGATGATAAAGTCAGTAGAGGCTTGAGGTGATGACAATAGAGAAAAGACACCCACAGACTCTAAAAGAACTTTAGAACCTCCAGTTCTAGACCTACTAAGGTGTGTTAGAGTGCAAGAATTAGTTAGAACAAACTCCCTACAAAAGGATGACAAATCTATTTTTTTCACTGTCGATTATCTGGGTTTTGTCTGTGTGTCCCCAATTCCTAACACAATGACTGACGAATAGAAGAATAAAATTAGGACCAAGAAATGAAATGATAAAGAGAATGGGATTTTGTTTTTACTTTTTCTTTTTAAATGTACATGTGCAAAAGTGCAATGAATTATCTTAGAACATAGTGAATTCCTTACGGCATAAGGAACAGTAATAGATGCTTAATAAATACTTGTTGATTGATTAAATCTAAATTTCTTGAGAGCAGAAAGACTATTTCATTGTTTCTATCTGTGTCCCCAATGCCCAGCGCAGTGCCAGTGGTTCTCAAAGTATGGTCTAGAGAATTCTGGGGATCTCTGAAACCCTTTTAGAGGGTCTACAAATTCAAAATAGTTTTTATTTCCGATAGGGTAAATGTCTATAAATATAATCCAGATAAACAAAAACACTTTGGAGAGATCCTCAATAACTTTTTAATAGGATAAAGATACTGAAAACAAAAGTTTGAGAACCACTGGCCACAGGTGCTTACCTGATTAATTGTGTATCACTTCTTGTAAAAACCAGATGCCTTGATTTGGCTGGAGCTGATGTCAATCAACAACTTGGGAAATATCTCTTTTGGAATTAGGGTTTTAGATTGACAAATAGGAGGAAATTCATCTGAATAAATGATTCTCCAGCGGACTAGATGAGAGACCACAAGGCTTTGTTAAGGATTGTCAAGGATCCTTGTTTTAGAGGAGCTGACCCGAGGAGCAGTCACACTACACCCAGCCCAGACCAGGAGCTCAGACAGTAGAGTCACATCACATTTTCACCCACTCAGTACCTGACTCAGGTTATTATTATTCCCATGGTTTTAAGCATTTATCTTTAAGTGGCCAATAGTCTGGCTATTTTGTAATGTCTGGCCAAATAAAAAGAAAGAGACTGTGCAAGGGAGATAAGTATGTGTGCGTGCGTGTGTGTGTGTGTGTGTGTTGTATTGTGTGTTAATTATAAAAGCAATAAAAGGGAGGGAAAGCATGACTATTTTTTTAAGAGAGCATGTTCCCCTGCCCTCACTTCTTATGGAGATCTTATCATACAAGGGCTGGTGTGTCTCTGAGAAGGGGCTTTGTGACTGCTTACTGTGTGTATTTTCATGTATTGTTTTGGTTGCCATGGCTGCTGAACTAAGCATTCTTATAAAAACTGGGCTGGCTCAGCCAGTGCCTCCTCCCCCCAAACCCACACCCCCATGCAGGCTTAACTCACTTTGGAGTTTGTAAAGCAGACTGATTTGATGGAAAGTGTGTTGGATTCAACGTCAATCCATCAATCTATCAAAAAACATTTATTAAGTGCCTACTAAGTGCCAGGCACTGTGCTAAGTCAGAGATACCCAGGTTTGAATCTAGCCTCTTCTACTTATTAGTTATTAGTTCTCATGGTCAAGTTATTGAGTTAATCAACAACGATTTTTTACTCAAATAGGACATGGTTCACTGTGTCTATGTCTCTGTCTTTCTCTCTCTTTTCCTCTCTGTTTTTCTCTGTCTCTCTGTCTGTCTCTCTCCCTCTGTCTCTTTCTCTCTTCTCTCCTCTCTTCCTCTTTCTCTCTCTGTGTCTGTCTGTCTCTTTGTTTCTGGCTCTGTCTCTGTCTCCCTGTCTCCCTCCCTTTCTCTCTCTTTCTCTCTTCCTCTCTTTCTCTTCCTCTTCCTCTCCCTTTTCCTCTCCTCTCTTCTTTTTTCTCTCCTCTCCCTCTCCTTCTCCCCTTTCCCCTCCCGTGTGTGTGTGTGTGTGTGTGTGTGTGTGTGTGTGTGTACCTCAGAAAAATCTCTAGTTTGTTAACTTAGACTTCAGGTCTAGAGGTTTCATAAATAAAAGTAAAATGATCCCATAAAATGAAAGTAAAATGTGACCCATTGGGTTACATGGGTACCCAATGTACAATATAGTTACCAGATATAGGATGGACTTTATTTTATCCCACAGAGGATGTTTAAAATGTAAAAAACTCAAAGGTCTACATGAAAAATACAAAAATCATCAAATATTCAAATATATCTTATACTCATGAACTTTTAAAATACAGCTTGTTTATAATTCAAAGTTATCTTTATGCTGTATTTAAAATATAGGGATTCCTTAATGTTTAAGTCTTTGAGAATCTATCCCCTTGAAAACATTCTCCAGAAATGATTTCCTCACTCTATTTGGCTCAGCAGACTCTTCCCTCAAAGTAATCCTGCATTTTTTATTTATTTTGTTAAATATTTCCCAGTTACATTTTCATCTGGTTGTGCCACACTTGGAAGTGTTGCAGGACAAGCTGCAGGTGTTTTATATTTCTAGTTTAATAGATTAAGTGCCAACCTTTGGAATTAGGAAGATCTGAATTGAAAATGACCTCTCAGTGCCCCACTCAACACTATAACTAGAAGCTGGGAAGGTTTCCTCAACATGGGTTGGAGAGCTCATGAATATTTATCTCCAGTTTGTAGTTGTTGCAACTCAGCAGCACTGCAGTTACAAGTAGGATAATATCTTCTCAAAGAAATATTCTGAAGGGAACTTTATGGAAATAGCCACTAATGCTTGGGTAGCCAATTTCTGTCACCAAGGAGAAAAGGAGGTGCCATTTTAAGAGATCTTCCCATCAAAAAGAACCAAATTAATAGGTATTTCCCAAGACTGTCTGATAAGCAGCTACAAAAAAAACTCAACAATATCAGCTTAAATGTCACTAACCTTATTATAAAGCAAGTAAAGCAGAAGTGAAGCAAGAAATAAACTAGCTGCTACTTGTCATAATGAGGAGGAAAATAGCTTAA
This sequence comes from Sarcophilus harrisii, assembly GCF_902635505.1. Taxonomy (NCBI): domain Eukaryota; kingdom Metazoa; phylum Chordata; class Mammalia; order Dasyuromorphia; family Dasyuridae; genus Sarcophilus; species Sarcophilus harrisii. The sequence goes on from NC_045428.1 coordinate 523,216,366, forward strand.
AAACAATACTCCTAAGAGACCTGTTTGTGTTTGAGGAGGAACAGTCAGTTGTAAAAGAAACACTGACCAAGGAGTCAAAAGACATGAAGTTAAGTTGATTCTGTTACTAACTAGCTGTGTTACCTTGGAAAAGTGGCTTTTAAATGGCTTTAAAATCATAATGCCTCAGTTTTTTTCATCTATAAAATCAAAGGTTTGGGTCAGGTGGATCTCTGAGGTTCCCTCACAGCTTAACCACTATTACTTTATTATGTATCTTAGGGCTGATAAATAGCTATTGTTTGTGTTTTGTTCAAATAGGAAATTATCTGGAAGTTAAAACACTAGTAGGAGGTATTATTTATCCTATTCCCCTGCACACAAGTTTGAACTGTGTACTTGGGTATACAAAATAGTCATGAACTCATTGGGTAGCCCATACTTGTACCTTCCAGGAAAGTGAAGAAGAATCGTACTTTAGCATTTTCATCAACTATAAAATGGGGATAAAAATAGTATCTACCTCATAGAAGCAAATGTTATGAGAAGCAAATGAGCTAAAATCTGTAAAGCACTTACCACAATGCCTGGCATGTAATAGGTGCTTGTTCCATTCTTTATTTTTCCCCTTCTTTGGTTAAAATCCCAAATAAGATTAAAATGATTAATATGGGAGTAATTATGAAAAATTGAATACAATAATATGGTATTAATCGATCTGTGAATTCCTACAAATATTACTTAAAGGAGTTAGGGTTACTGTTAGGCATATAACCCCACAAAATTACTGATAAAAAGATAAAGACTCCACATATACAAAAATATTTAGAACAGCATTTTTTTTATTATACCAAAGAACTGGGATAAAGTTGATGGCCATCAACTGGAGATTGGTTAAACAAATTTGATATATAACAGTAATGGAATATTATTATGCTAGACGAAATAACAAATATAATGAATACAGAGAAGCATGGAAAGACATAGGATGTGATACAAAGGAAAGTAAACAGAGCCAAAAATAATAAAATGTACACAATGATTACAACACCATATATGGAAAAAACAACAAACACAAAAGAATCAAAAATGAATGCCATAAAATTACAAAGAATAAGTTTGGTTCTTCTCTGGCTGCAGGTTCCTGACTAGTACAATAAGACAATTAGATTAACTGGGAATTTAAGTGTTGTTTTGAGGCCCCTCCACCACTCCCTCCCAGTTCTGACATTCCATGTTCTAAGCTCCCTCCCAGCTATAACATTCTATGTTCTAAAGTCTCTCCCAGCTCTGATATTTTTCTACTTTCTTCTAGCACTGACATTTCATGACCTATTTATGGGAAGAGTTAGAGAGTCAGTCTCTCTCTGACTGATTCACTGAATCATAAGCTCTTTTTGTTTCTTTACCAACAAGGGAAGTAGCCAAGGGCTCCATAATCCTCACAAGTCCCAAGGCTGAACTAGTTAGCACAAGATCAGTCAAAATCAGGAAGGGAAACTCTGAACATAATTTGTACAACTCTGTTATAGTCATCATGTATATTGTTTTCCCAGTTCTCCTCTCTTCACTTTTCATTTCTTCATATGTCTCCTCAAGTAAAAACTTATTTTTAAATGAAACTAAAATCCAATAGTCTGCACAAGGTACCATTATTTTTTGCCTTAAAAATAAGACCAAATACTCTAATTGTCACTAAACTCCACAATGTTGTTTAAATATTTTAAAAGTTATTGATATATTGTTTTTATATCATTTACCTTTCAATTTGTATCTTTTCCTCTCTCTCCCAGTCATCCTTTAAAAACAGGACTTTTTAGCTAAAAAGGAAAAGAAACAAAAAATAACTGCAACCAATTCCCTTGAGAAAGCAAAAGAAATCTGATTTTTTATGTAGTGTCATATGGTAGTGGACTCCTGATATCTAAAATGATTCTGAGTTTGGGATTACTTCTTCTGAGTTTCTTCTGTCTAGTCTTGGAGGTCACTTTGTGGGTTTGAGAAGTTTGGCATTCCTGGGTTCTTTGGTCAGAGATGACTGGCAGCAGGAGAAGGATTTGGTTTCCAATAACTATCCTAGATCTCTTGGAAGAGATCATTACCAACAAGAGGAGGAGAATTCCAAGTTTGTCTCAGCTTGCAAGAAGATATATATCATGCAATAAAACCAGTTCAGCAGTCTGAGAAACTTTATGTTCTGAAGAAGTGGAAGCCTCAAACTCTTTGCTGTATATTAATATAGTTGTTGCCGTTTCTTATTTAATTAACTATTTTAACTGTCGATGCACACTTGGGTTTTATGTGTATTATTACTGATCCCAAATCTGATTCTGAGTATATTGGAGGAGATTCTAGATATGAGCTAAAACCAAAGCTTTAGTTAAATCGACCTGCCAGAGTAGGGATGTGATTAGTCAAAGAGTATAAGAAAAGAATCTAATGCCTTTTATGGTGTCAGACATCACCACCCCCAGTTCTGGACCCAATATACATATTTCCAAAGAAGAGAAGTAAGAGAGGGGGTACAAAGTCCAAGCTCCTCAGATCCTGAAATGATTTTAATGTTAAATCCACAGCACTGTAACCACAAAGATTGCTAACAAACTAAAACTGAATAAAACAAACAAAAATTGAATGCGGAATATTATAACAACCAAGCTTATCCTTCAAGAAGAGAAATAATGTCCCTTCTTTGCAGAGATGAAAGTCTATGGGTGTGGAACACAGCAAATGCTGTCAGACCTGGCTGATTTTTTTTGCTAGTGTTGGTAAACTGCTTTTCTCTCACTTTAAAAAGTTCTCTGTTACAAGCAATAACTCATTGAAGATAGGATATGAACATATTTGGAAATATAGTTGATATTAAAACAAAAGGTATCAATAAAACTTTAAAAAATGAATAGCTCTCACAGATACACATTTCTTGTTGTTACAGTTTCTTGGTGCTCAAAGAAATATAGATGTGTCTTTAGTTACATAAAGACTTCTAAGGACTCTAAATAGTAATGAATGGTTTGATCTCAGTGAAAATCCTTAAAGTTATCTTCCTGCACATCCATTGATCTCTTAGTACATTCCATTCTGATGATACAAAAATATGAAAGGCTAGAATTCTACAATGAAGCATAACTCCAAACTCATAATAATGAAATATTTGGCTATTTGCTCCACATCTGGAGCCCTGTAGACAAGCATCCTAATAAAATAAATAAAGGAGTCTCTTTAAATCTACATCTTTTCAGCAAGATTTGCATGAATATTCCCTTAAAGCTTGTTGTTGGGAGTTTTTCTGCAGTCCCTGACCACTGAGTTCACAAGAAACTTGTGAGAGAAAACAAAATGTGAAGGCAAGTAGATGGAGTTCTGTTTTATTGAGGATCCTCCAGGTCTTTCCATGCTCAGCATCCTAGACTTTCAAGATCAGAAGGCACTAGAAATGTCACCTCATTCCACTTATACTCAAACAACAATCCCTTGTATAACATTCTGGGTGTAAACACCCTGCATCTTCCTGAATTTGCTTAAATCTCCTCAGATGAGGGGAAACTGCAATACAATAGTAACAATAATAAGAATAACAATAATTATAGCATTTACATAGCACTCTAAATTTTATAAAGTGCTTTATACACTATCACCTTTGATCTTCAAAAAAAATAAAGCTACAAAGTAGGTGTTATTATTAGCCCTTTTCAATACATGAGGAAGCAGTGACTGAAAGAAATTAAGTCACTTGCCCAGGGTCTTAGAGCTAGTAGGACTCTAAGGAAGATTTCAGACTTTGGTTTTCCTAATTCCATTTACACAGTGTACCATGTCCTTGTCACCTGGATAGCTACTAAGTAGGAGGTTTATTCTCACAACAAACCTAAATCTGCCTTTTCTATTTCCAACTGTTGATCCTAATTCTGTCCTCTATAGCAAAGGAGAACAAATTTAATCCCTCTTTCATATATGAGCCCTTCAAAGATTTGAAAACTCTTATCACTCCTCCCCCCAGAATTCTTTTTCTCCATATTAAATATCCTTATTTTTTCTAATTCTTCAGAGTTCTGTATAGACTTCAGTTACCCAACCAGCATACGGAGCAGAGCCTAGCACATAGCAGGTGCTTAATAAAGGCTAATAGACTGATTTTATTATCCTTGTCATCTGGAATTGTTATTCAGTCAGTTTCAACTTTTTGTGACCCCATGTAGAGTTTTCTTGATAAAGATATTAGATTGGTTTGCCATTTCCTTTTCCAATTCATTTTACAGATGAGAAAACTACAGCAAACAGGATTCAGTGACTTGTCCAGGGTCCCACAACTAGTGAATATCCAAAGTTAGTTTTGAACTCAGAAAGATGAATTTTCCTGACTCTAGAAAGCCTAGCACTTTAACGACTGAATCACCTAGCTGTCCTTGTCTGGATTTATTCTGAAAATATCAATGTCCTGCCTAAACTGTGGCACCGAGAATTGAACATATTTATTCAGAAGTCACCCGATATTTATCCCTGTCTTTTTATAAATCCTCTAGTCTCTAAACTACAACTAAAAGTCAAATAAAAATAGGATTTAACATACAAACATTTACTTTACTTGCATTTCCCAGAATGAATACAATGGTAAGACAAGGTTAATTTACATTTGCTTTCATACTAAAAAGATCAAGTAAGTCAATATAAAGACATTTTATTTCTTCTGTCCAGCCTTCCAAAACTCTCTTTGTAAAAGGGGTATAATGATAATAAAAAATAATAATGATAACGATAGAATGTAACCGTTAGAAGGGTCATGAATTCCAAACCCCCACCCAATGCAGGAATTCCTCATATGACATCTCTGACAGGTGGTCATTTGGCCTCTGCTCAAGATCAGGCAACACCTTCCACATAGATGAGGAATGCTCTGTTCCTGGAATGAGTAATATTGCTTTAAACCTGGCTCAGGAACCTGTGTTCAGAATTCATGGTTTACAATTCTCATTTAGTGCAGTTGCAGCCCTGATCTTCTTTCCTGGGGGCTGCCTGAAGTCTCTGAACCGGAACAGTCAGAACCAAAGAAAGAAACAAAACTGCTGTCCCCGATGAAGTAGAATTTATACTCCACTGAGCTGGAGTCATTGCTAATATGACCATGATATCATTCTTATGAGAAAAGGGAAGAACTGGACTGAGGGTATTTAAGTAAGGACAGGTGTTTTCAGGACATTCTGGAATACATTCACCTTGGTATGAAAGTGAGGCCAAACCTTTTCCCCAAAAGGGGAGATGCTCTACTCTTCTCTACAAATCCCTGACTCCTCTAGTGACAGTCCAAGATGGTCCAGAAAAACTGGTCTCTTGCTGTTCCACATATATGACATTCTATCTTTCTTTTGAATGTCTTTGCATTGTCTCCCTGCTTTCCAAGCACATCCTCTCCTGGAATTCGGCTCAAATGCTGCCTTCCCCACAAAGACTTTGTTCATCCCTTCTTTCCTGCTTGAACCTGCTAATGCAGCCTCTAAAATAGTATTGTTGTACAGTTGGTATTCAGTTGTGACTGACTTTTCTTGGCAAAAATATTGGAGTGATTTGTCATTTCCTTCTCTACTTCACTTTATAGATGAGGAAACTGAGGTAAACAAGGTTAAGTGGCTTGTCTAGGGTCACATAGTTAAGAATTGTCTGAGGGTGAATTGGAACTCAGGATGAGACGTCTTCCTGACTCCAGGCCTGGAGTCTAGCCACTGTGGCACTTAGCTGCCTAAAACAGTACTTAGTATTTCTTTTGACTGCACTATACAAGGATAGCTTAAAAGAACTGGAGATATTTAACTTAGAAAAGGAATTTCTTAGGAGGAAATTACAAGTGTTTGCAGGCATGCCATGTGGATGAGAAAGGGAGAGACAGAAGAAGGAAAGGGAGGGAGAAGGAAGAGAGAAAAGGGGAAAGGAAAAAAGGAAGGAAGGAAGGGAAGGAAGGAAAGTGCCTTTGGGCACACAACTCTGCCATTCCTTCATTTGCCTCTCCAAGGAGACCTTGGGAATGTTCCTTCCATGTAGTTGCAATTTATTTACATCTTCTCATTCCATTTATAATTTAAATGTTAATATGGCTATGGTTCAATAGTATATTAGCTCACTGGTCATTGGTCAAATATTTCATATGTAACTGGGCTTGCCTTTGGAGCATGACCAGCTTATCCAAATGGAAGTTTAGCTGAGCATGGCATGCCTCTATTGAGATACCTCCATATGAGGAAATCTTGAGTATGTCCCAAAGGCAAATCCATATATAAATATACCCATATACATACATGCATATATACATATATATGCATACATATATATTGTATAAACAACTAAATAAGTTTTTGGAAAAGGTCCATGGATGCCCCTTTTAACTCTAAGATTCTCTGAATTGAATTGAATCAAACTGAATGAGCAAGATGACTTTAAGGAAAAAATCATTTAAAATTATGAAATTCTCAGGGCACTTAGGTAGTGCAGTAGATAGAGCACCAGCCTGAAGTCAGGAAGACCTGAGTTCAAATCTGGCCTCAGACACTTAACATGTCCTAGATGTGTGACCCTGGGCAAGTCACTTAACCCCAATTGCCTCAGCAGAAAAAAATAAAAAAAAATAAAATTATGAATTTCTCTTTATCATCTACTCCTTTTCTGCCACTATGTAATCATTTGGAAGTAGAAAAGAGCCTCAGAGCACCAAGGGTCTTCTGATCTTCATAACTTCTTAAACCTCTCCAAAAGACATAAAGCTATTTATTTCTACCATCTCCATGGAACATGTTACCAAAAAGTCTTATGATATAACAACATATGAACTAAGAGCTGAGAAAGCTAACCTGTAATTATTAATATATTCACTCAGCATCCCTTCCCCTACTAGTTACTATGCTCTATCAGGGTTTCACAAGCTAACCTACAGGCTTGCCAAATAATTGAATTCTATCCCATTTTCTTCCCTCGCTGCAGAAAACTAATGGAAGGTTTCTCTGAAACGAACTACAGAGTGGAAAACTAAGGAACAGAAGGAACTGCAACTAGATTATTGCATGTGTGGATATAGGAGGTCCAAAGCATAAAAGCCCAAAGCACCTAGCTGGGGCTAATTCTGTCTCCTGAGAAATTACTTGGGGAAGAGAATGAAGCTGGTAAAAAGAAGTGCTCATCATGGAAACTGAAAGCTATCATCAAAAGGAAAGGATTCATAAAATGAGCAATAGGAGAATAGGAGATGGGAAAATGAAATTTCCAAAGATTACAGGATGAACAAAACTTAGTTAAAGATCATGAACCCAAGCAGTTAAACCAACAGGCAAGATATTGTTAACAAAAAGAAAAATAATAAATAATAAAATTATAAATAATAAAATAATAAAGAAAAATAATAAATAATAAAATAATTCAATTAAATGAGAACAGACATCTATAAATAAACATGGTGAGACAGGAAAATGAATCACCTTATGAGTCATATGATCTTGACATATGGATTATTTTTTAATTAATTGACTGATTTTCAAATTTATTTTCTTTAAAGAAACAGAATAAGAAAAAAGAAAAGCAGAAAAGTAATAGAAACAAAATGAAACAAACTCAAAAGAGAACATTGCCATGTGCCCAGCAGAATATCATCAGGGAGGATTCAAAATCCATAACAAAAAATTACCAAATCAAAAAAGTATGTATATTAACAGAAAAAAATATATTTATGAGTGTCCATCTTTTCTTTACTTCCTTGTAATTGTTCTTTAATTCTCTGCTGCGCACTTTTTTACTTTTACATACATACACATAGCCCCCATATACACACACATATTTTTCCCATCCCTGCTGACCCTTTCCTTTAATTCTGCTCCTTAACTTGCCTTGCCATTACTTAATCTCTCCCCACTCAGGGATACCTCCCTTGTCTTCTTCCCTCACATTTGCTTCCCCATCCACCTGTCCCTCCCCCTTATTTCTTTGTAGATCTTGGAGGGTGCTATATCCTTCATGGTATACATGTAGTGTTGTCTATTAAACCCATTGTTGATGTGAGGAGTTTTCAGAACTAGAAGTCACCTACCCCCCCCCACACACCACCACCACCAATGTCTTTGTGTCTATTATTCCTCTGCACCTTATTTGTATAATCTGATTACTATTTTAGCCATTATTCTGCCAATCTTTCTTTTGAGTTGCTTCATTATTGATGTCCATCTTTTTTTATTTACATTCAGTCTCCTTAGTCCTTTTTTCTGGATGCAGATGGCATTTTCTGTCCAAAGTCTATTGGTATTGCTTGGAATCACTGAACCACTGAGAAGAACCCAATCTTTCATAGTTGGTCAATGAACATTTTTGCTGTGGTTGTGTACAATATGTTCCTGGTTCTGCTTATTTCACTTAGCATAAGTTCATGTAAATCATTCCAGGCCTTTCTAAAATCAGCATGTTCATCATTTTATATTCCATTATATTCCATTACCTTAATATGTCACAATTTGTTCACCATTACCCAAATGATGGACATCTACTCATTTTCCAATTCTTTGATATCACAAAAAGGACATAAATACATAATTTTCATATGATGAAATTAAAGCCATCTATAGTCATATGAAAAAAATGTTCTAAATAACTATTGATTAGAAAAATGCAAATTTAAACAAACTCTGAAGTACCACTTCACACCTCTCAAATTAGCTAAGATGACATGAAATGATAATGATAAATGTTGGAGGAAATGTGGGAAAATTGGGACATATGATGCATTGTTGGTGAAGTTGTGAAATAATCCAAACATTCTAGAAAGCAATATGGAACTATGCCCAATAGGTCATTTGCACCTCCTCATGTCTCCGTAAACTTTACCTTTCCTTTTTTTCCAGTACAATTCTCAAAAGTTAAGATATTGTTTTACCATCCAGGGATGTGAACAGTTTAACCTCCTGTTTATTTTTCTGCACTTCTCTTGTGTCCTGTGTTTATAGATTAAATTTTCTGTTCAGTTCTGGTTTTTTTTTTTTTCAAAAGAAATGATTGAAAGTCTCTTACTTCATTAAAGATCCATTTCCTCCCCTGAGTATTACAGGCCCTCTGATACTTTATTGTCCAGGTCCTCAGTAATTTTTACTGATGCTCCTTGATATTTGAATAGTTTTTGTCTGGCAGCTTGCAATATTTTTTCCTTGAAATTGTAGTTTTGGAATTTTGCAACAATGTTCCTTAGGGTGCTCCTTGTGGGATCTCTTTCCAGAGGTGATTGATGGATTCTTTCAATGAGTATTTCCCCCTCTGTTTCTGGAATATCAGGGCAGTTTTCCTTAACGAACTCTTAATGAATACTATCTAGGTTCTTTTTTTTTGGTCATGGCCTTCAGGTAGCTCAATAATTTTTAAATTGCTATTTCTATATCTATTTTCCAAAGCAGCTGTTTTTCTAATGAAATATTTCACATTTTCTTCCATTTTTCACTCTTTTTAGTTTGTTTGATTGATTCTTGCTGTCTTACAATCATTGTCTCCCATTTGCCCTGTCCTACTTTTTAATGTGTCATTTTCTTCAGTTAGCTTTTGTTTATCTTTTTTCCATTTGGTTTATTCCACTATTTAAAGAGTTGTTTTCTTTAGACAATTTTTTCCTTCCTTTTCCAAACTGTTGATTCTCTCATGCATACCTCTCATTTCTTTTATCATTTTTTCTTCTAGCTCTCTCATTTGCCTTTTGAAGTCTTTTATGAGAATTTCCAAAAAGCCTCTTTGGTCTGTGGACATTCTGTCCTTGTCTTTTATGTTTTGGTCTTTCCTGTCACCATAGTAGCTTTCTATGGTCAAGGTTCTTTTATGTTTCTTCCTCATTTTCTTTCCTTTTATTTTGGTATTTCCTCTTTTTTACTTTTGAGGTGGAGCTCTGCTCCTTAAGTAAAGAGGGTGCTGTCCCAAGTTTCCTGTGCAGCTCTGCACCTTTGCTTTGAGTACAGGGGCCCCTTATGTCTGCAGGGGGTAGCTCTGCCTTCTCTGTTCAGGAAACAATCTGGTTTCCCAGAATATGCCCCTTCAGCTGGGAGGCTGTCCCACTGATTTGCTCTTTTACTGAACCAGGATTAAGGATCTTAGTTGCTGATTTGCTGTGGTGAAGACCCTCTCACAGGCTTTCCCAGAGTTTCTTACCTAGGTGGAACACCTTTTTCACCCCTGTGAAACTGACCTTTCTTGAAGTTTTTTCATTGTATCTTGAGTTGGAGAGTGGTTTCATTCTATCAGAATCTGTTCAGAGACTTAGTTTTATGTTTTTTTCAAGGGAAACTCAGTTCTCATTTTTTCAATGGAAATGACTGAAAGTCCCTTACTTCACTGAACATTCATTCAGGGGACCTGAGAGATGATTCTGAGTCTCCTTGGGTAGTTAATTCTTGGTTGTAATCTTAAGTTTTTTGCCTTCTGGAATATGGTATTCCAGGCCCTCTGATCCTTTGTAGTAGAAGCTGCCAGATTCTGGGGTAATCCTAACTATGGCTCCTCAATATTTGAATTGTTTTTGTCTGTACCTTGCTGTATTTTTTCCTTGAGATTATAGTTTTGGAGTTTTGCTACAATGTTCCTTGGCGTTTTCGTTGTGGGTTTTATTTCCAGAGGTGATTGATGGAGTCTTTCAATTAGTATTTCCCCCCGCCCCGTTTCTAAAATATTGGGACAGTTTTCCTTAATGAACTCTTAAAGAATACTATTCAGTCTCTTTCTTTGGTCATAGCCTTCAGGTAAATTTTTAAACTGTATAATTTTGATTATATTAAATTAAAAAAGATTTTGCACAAACAAAACCAACGCAGTCAAAATTTAAAAGGAAAACAAGAAATTGAGAAAAAAACATTTTCTAGCAAGATTCCTTGGCAAAGGTCTTATTTCTCAAAATATAGGGAACTGAGCCAAATTTTAAAAAGTAAGAGCCATTCCCCAATTGATAAATGATCAAAGAATATGAACAGGCTGTTTTCAGAAGAAGAAATCGATAGTCACATGAGAAAATGCTCTAAATCCCTAATAATTAAGGAAAAATAAAAATTAAAACAACTCTGAGATACCACCTAATACCAATCAGATTGATTAACATATCAGGAAATCAAAATGATAAATGTTGGAGGGGATGTGGGAAACTAGGTACACTAATGCACTGTTAGTTTATTTGTGAACTACCCCAACCATTCTGGAGAATAATTTGGAACTATGTTCACAGGGCTATGTAACTCTGCACACCCTTTGACCCAGAAATATCACAAATATGTTTTGCATCTCAAATAGATCAAAGAAAATGGGAGAAATCCCATGTACAAAAATATTTAAAGTAGCTCTGCCCATGGTGAATTTGAGAACTGGGAAAGGGTTAAACAAGTTACAGTATATACTTTGATAAAATATCACTAAACTGTAAGAAATGGAGAAGTGGATTTTAAGAACTGAAGCAAAGTTAAGTGAGCAGAATAAGGAGGATGTTGTACACAGTTATAGCAACACTGTAACTATGATCAATTGTGAAAAATTAACTACTCTGATCAGTACAATGATTCAAGACAATTTCAAAGGACTCATAGCAAAATACTATCCATCTTCAGAAAGAACTGATGAATTTTGAGTGTAGATTAAAGCACATTTTTATTCACTTTGGTTTTCTCGCTTTTTTATTCTTTCACAGCATGGCTAAGGCAAAAATATGTTTTTTCATAATTCCATGTGTATAATTAGCATAATATTCCTTGCTTTCTCAATGGGTAAAAGAGGAGTAGGAGGAAAGGAGAGAATTCAGAATGAAAATAAGCTTTTAATTTTTTTAAAAATTTAAAGGGGAAAGAGAGACAGTGGAAATAGAGTTTGCCTTAAAGTAACTCACTCTTTAAAAAATTGAAGACATGAAATACTGAATTTAAAGAAAAAGGGGGGAAAATCATAATTTAGAAGAAAAACTAATACAGATATGTGGGGAAAACATAAATCTAAGTCTTATAACTTTAAATATGGATGATTTAAAATTTAAAAAGTGACAGTTTGAATAAAAAAACAAATCTCCAAATCTCATAGGAAATATGAAGACCCAAGACATGCAAAAAAGAATTATGATGGGGCAGCTAGGTGCTACAGTAGATAGAGCACCAGCCCTCAAATCAGGGAACCTGAGTTCAAATCTGGCCTCAGACACTTAACATTTCCTAGTTGTATGGTCCTATGCAAATCACTTAATCCCAGTTGCCTCAGCAAAAAGAAAGAAAGATGAAGAAGTGATACAAAATTTACTATGCATCAGGTGAATACCCTCCCCCCAAAAAATCAGGAGTTGCAATCATGGTATCAGACAAACAAAACCAAGCAATTATAATTTAAAAAATAAACAGGGAAGCCACATTATGCTGAAAATAACCATAGACAACAAACTAACACTTAAATATAAATTCTCCAATTGCATTAGCATCCAAATTCATAAAAGAAAAATAACTTGATTACATAATGACAGTAATCATAGAGGTATAAAAGTAGCAGATTTTAATGACTCTCTCAGTTTTGGACAAATTTAACATAAAAATAAATAAAGGTAGGAAAAGACTATCTAGAAAGGGGAGAAAATGATCAACAGTGTGGAATGCTGTAAGAGATGTCAAAGACGATCCAGATTGAGAAAAGGCTATTCGATTTGACAACTAAGAGATTACTGATATTTTTAGAAATAACAATTTCAGTTGAATGATAAATTTGGAAGTTAAATTATATAGAATCAAATGAAAGGAATAAAGATGGAGTCACTGTTAATTGTTTCGTTAAGTCATTTACCTTCAAAACAGAGGAGAGATATAGGAAAATTATTAACATGGATGGTCAGATCAAGTGAAGGGTCTTTGACAATTGGTAAAGAGAATGGTGTGTTTATAGATAGCAGGGAAGGAACTAGTACATAAGGAAAGACTGAAGAATAGAAAATAATTGGAAAAATAGAAGAAGCAATCTGCTGAAGAAATTGAGGGAACTTTTTGCACAGTTATGAAAGAACTGTTATTTGTACAGCTCTGGGTGGAAGTCAGAGGCAGCACAGGTTTAATTCCCATAACATGTGACCAACACTTGGTAATGAGGATAAGGGTGAGGCTGATACATTACATTTAAATGGTGTTAGTGTTTTATAAAAGACTTAAGCCTACATTTTCTAATCTGTTCCTCACAGAAACTTTGTCAAGTAGTCAAGAGAGAAATCAAAGGAACTGAGAATTGGACCTTGGAGATCATTTTATCTATCTCCTCATCTTACAAATAAAGAAAGTGAGACTGGGCCAGGGATCCAGCCGAAGTCTTCTGTGTATTCAGTGTCATGCAAATAATAGGCATTCAGTAAATGAGTCTTGAGTTAAACTGAATTGAAATGAATTCTGGCTCCAAATTCATTGTTCTCTTCACTAAGAGCCCAGCAAAAAATTATTGTGCAAGCTAAGTTTGTCTTTGGCTCTCTCTTACCTTCCATTATCAGTATTCCCTTCTCATTCCCCATCTCACAAAGTCCCTTGCAGTGAAATTTTACTCAAAGCTGAAGGTTAACTAATTCCTGTGATGGTGTTCCTTGGTAACTAAGTCTTTACATAAAAGGACTAAGTGGAATATTCCAGTTGAATGATGAATTTGGAAGCCAGACCACACAGGTTTTATAAGCAAATGAAAGGAATAAAGGTAGAAAGACTGGATGTCAAGAGTTTTATCAGGTAATTTACCCTTAAAAGGGAGGATAGATGAAGGAAAATTGATAGTAGTCATGGTCAAATAAAGTAAGGGCACTTTTTTCTTAATCATCTTATTTTGATTTCAAATACTTGAAGACAACTGTCATGTCATGCAGAAATATTCTGGCAAATGTTTAACAAATGACTCTCTGAAGGAAAAAAAAATGTATGTATGTGACATTTTAAAGTTTAACCTATATTATTCTTAATCTATATTATGATTGTGCAATCTATTTTATTATCATTTAATTATATGTTCTCTCCACCTCTAAAAAAGAAAAAAAAAGCATGTGTCACACTTTAAAGTTTAACCTACATTATTATTATTATTATAAATCTATATTATGATTATTATTCTACATTATTAATTATGTATCCTTTCCATCTCTGAAAAAGAATGATCCTGGCTGTGCTCTTCTGTGCTCCATCCAGTTCATTAATGAACATGAAGTATCTAGAACCTAACACAATAAGACTACATACACACACACATACACACACACACACACACACACACACACACACAGCCTTCTCCTGGATACAATGCTTCTTTTAACACAGACTTGTTGTTCAGTCTTTTTTTTTGTCATGTCCAATTCTTTGTGACCCCATTTGGGTTTTCTTAGCCAAGATACTAACATAGTTTGTCATTTCATTCTCTAGTTTATTGTACAAATAATAAGTTGTGTGGTAGGCCAGTTAGGCCAGATTTGAAATCAGGCCTTCCTGGTCCAATACTCTCTCCATTGCACCACCTAGATGCCCTAATGCAACAAATATATGTCCTAATGATGATTCATATTGTACAATAGAGTTCTTTTCACCCCTGCCCTCTTTAGGGAAAACCCAAAAAATCAGCTAATGCATAAATTTTAAGTAATATTTCCTTGGATCAGGATGGGAGAACTGAAAAAAAAAGTGGAAAAAGGGAGTTTAAACCTTCTCATTAGAGACCAAACTCCTCCAGGATTAAATTCAGTATATGGGCATCCAGAGCATATAAGCTCTTTAATGGAGAAGGGAGTACATGAAGTATTCCAGCCTTTTTTTTTTTTTTTTTTTGCACAGTAATGGTTCCTTAACATTATTGAATATAGGCAGATACTCTTTCTGTGGTTTCCAGAAGAGTGTGTGTATACCAATTCCAAAAATAATAGAACAAAGGTCAGAAGATACTCAATTCACAAGAGAGGTTGCTACAAAATTCTGGTAAGGAAAGAATTCAGAGGATGAACTTTTGGAATACAACATGTTGGGGGAACTGACAGTAGGAGGAGGAGTTTGAAAGGAAAGAAAAAATTCATCTACTTAAAAAAAGTCCAAGTGTATTTAAATTGCATCATTATTGATAAATGTAGTACTCCAATAATTCCAAAAAACAATTCCATTCACCTGCTGCATATTTGTGCATTTGTCTTTGCAAGGATATCATGCTTGTGTATCCATTATGGTCCATCAACAACTCCTAGCAAGTATAGCTTGACAAATGACCAGAGCTGGAGTGTAATATTGGATTTGCTAAAGCCCAGGTGATAATCTTAAAATCTTAGATCTTTGGATAGCAGAGTTTAAGTTAAGGAGAAACTTAGATATCAATAATCAATGGAAAACAGAGATGATTGTAACCTTGGAGTAGAGACAAGTAAAATTGAGATTCAAAAAATGCAATATAATTAAATGGAAGAACCAAACAAAAGTCATGTGTGTGTATGTTACCAATTATATCGTAAGAGTATTCTCCTGAGAAGAGTCATTGTTAGGGATGAAAAAGATGCTAATCATAAGATTGTAGGAGCAAAGATCTAACATTAACAGAGAAAATATAGATCATGTAGTCAATCCCCTCCTTTTAAAAATGAGGGAACCCAGGCTCTGAAAGCCAAGGGATTTGACCAGGGTCATACAGTAGTAAGTAGCTGAGTTGGATGTTAGGCTAATTTACCAAATTATGCAGCCATGAGGAGCTCTTAACATATTGTCCATCTGTATTTTTTGGCGGGCAATTAGCTCTGTGCTCACAGTGTGCATTGTAAATTTATATCCATCGCATCAAAAAAAAAAAAAAAAAAGTGGGGGGTGGAGGGAGAATCTGTGAATTCATTCAATGTGAAAATCCCTCCAAGGATAGAATTGAGCAACTTCTCTGGGATTTATAGTCTTAAATGGAGTCCTGAAAGATTAAATGAAATTGCCCACCATGGTCATATAGCTAACACAAATCAGAAACACAATTGGAACCCCATATTTTCTTAACTTTAAGGTCAGCTTCCTATTTACTATGTCCCTCAAACATATACATACACATGTATTTATTATGTATATAGATATATACATACATATGTATTTGTATATAGCACATGTGTATTACATATACATATATACCCACATATGTGGGTGTGTACTTATGCATGTTATATGCCTGCAAAGTAGTAAGCAGAAATATATTCTTGTGTGTATCATTTAAATGGAGCAGCATAATAATAGGGATCATTAGAAACATACAAATTTAGAATTTTTCAGCAGCATAAAGTAGTAGAGGGAGAACTGGCTTAACAGTCAGAATGTCTTATTCTCTGAGTTCTGGGTTCAAGTCTTGTCTCTAGTAGTAACCACATAGCGACCACCGGTCCTTCAGTAAAGTACTTAAGTTCTCACTTAAGTAACTTTCTAAAGTAAAATCTTCAGAGCAGGTGCTGTTATGCTTTGATGGAGTTTCTTCAGTACAAGCATCCTCTGCTAACAAATCTAGTCAAAAAGCGATTTTAGAATCCAACCACAGAAAAAGTAGTCCCAGGGTGTGTAGCTAGTGGGTAGCAGGGCTCAAGCAAAATCTTGACTCTTAATCTAGTGCTTCCCCATCACCGCCCCTCCCCCAAGAGAGCCTCCTTTCTAAACCCTTGCATCCCAACAAAGAAAGCCATCAATTGCTCGGGAGTGTCAATGCCCCTATTGATTCCAGGAGTGACCGTACCCGGTTCACGCTCTTCATGTCAATTCCAGCTGGAATGATAGAATGATAGGAGCCCCAAACTTTGACTTATGCAGCTGAATGGGCTATTGTTCCACGGAAGTGTGTGGGCCGGGAGGACAACAAACCGCTAAGTGTCAGCCGGTGGAGCAAACATTCTCCCTTTCCCCCCCAACGTAATTTTTGACGTAAGGAGCCTTGCCCCCAATTTTCCTTGCAGATAGGCACACTGGTGGCCATGGCAACTGTCATGCTCAAAAGCTGCCCTGTCAGGAGCTCTGAAAAGCCTGAAGACATTTGTATTAGATGGCCATAGCCATGCTAGCGGAGGCTTAAATGCCAAAGCAGCCGGCCTTCATCCAAATGAAGAGCATCGACATTTGTGTTCCATTAAACCAAAATTAATAAGACTCCAATAGGAAGAAAGCAAAGGGGACTGGGTTTTTTTGTGTATACAGCTGTGTTATGAAGTAATATGGGGAAGGCTCATATGAATAATGATTACACATGTGTGTTCAATTTATTTCTTTTACTTTCCTATATGGTCGCCTTTAACCCTTTTTCTCTATAGGTTTTTAAGGAATCAATCACAGGTTTCACAGCTGGCCAAGACAGGGGTTTTGACTATTCCTTTCACATTACTGGGCCCCAATACACTTCTATATTTAAAAGCCACTCTGGGTCACTGGTAAATTATACTTTGAAAAATGGTCTCTTCTTTGCTGACTAAGTACAAGGGTCTGGTGGTTTGACTTTACCAGGGGGGGAAATAATTTTTTTTTAAAAATCCATGTCTATAAACAATGAGTCTATGAATTAAAACATAACATGAAACCTGCTTTCAGTCTAGTGAATAAGGTTGGGGGGGATTAGAAAGATGTCCATGAAAACGGCAGATTCTCCTCAATTGATAAGTCTTTATTTCCTCCTTTACTGATCTTCTGACTCAATTTTGTATGATAAAGATTGGATCATGGTTCTGCTGCATATTTTCAGATGAAAAGAAAGAAAGATGAAGAGAGGGGAAGGAAGGAAGGAAGGAAGGAAGGAAGGAAGGAAGGAAGGAAGGAAGGAAGGAAGGAAGGAAGGAAGGAAGGAAGGAAGGAAGGAAGGAAGGAAGGAAGGAAGGAGAAAAAAAGAAGAGAGATAATCAGTGGTCCCCAATCTGGCAGTATATCACATGAAACTGAATGAAGCTGGTTGTATGGGTTTATGTCATTTATATTTGCTCCTGCTTTCTACCAACAAATTTACCTTGTTTGTTTTAAGAGCCAGCAACTTCCATGGAGGCTGGATTCCCATCTTCCTGAGATCTAAGCTATTTTCACCACCTCTAGTCCCCAGCCTTTCCCTTCCAGTGTATCTTTCATTCACTTGTAAAATGCTTAGTACAGTTTCTGCAACATAGTACAGATATAAATGCCCTTTCTCTTCCCCTCCCCTTTCTCTCTCCTATTTTTTTTTTTTTGTATGAAGCTCTTATCTCCATTGTTTCCATTTTTTTGATCTTAGGCTGGGTGAGTGGGTAGAGGGCAGAGAGCAGAAAACATTTATCTTTCTAGATGTAATTATAAAATGGTAGTATGTTATGTTGTCTACACTCACATGTTCAATTGTGGAAGCCTGAAAGTAAGGAAATTAGCTTGGCCATTATGTGGAGGGATATCACACAGGAACAATCAAAATGTAGTTTTATTGACCATACAGGCAAGGAAAAGAAGAGAAACCTGTAGATCCAGATTATGAAATAATACTCAGAAATATATAAACTCAGAAATTCTTAGTTTCCTCTAGAGATTTTGGAAGGAATTTGTTCCACCTTCCAACTCTATAATCAAAGGGGAAAGGCAATGGAAGAGGATAACTGATTTTTATCAAAGTAGAATCAGTCCTGTAAGTCCTGGAAGAGGCATGATGTACAGCATAGAAATCAAGCAGAGGATATGGGAAATTTTAAAGAAATTATCAATAGGATATAGGGCATATATTATTCTATTAAATATGTTATTATATTATATTATTCTTTAAAATATTCCTTAAGTTAGTGTTATCAAAAATATTACATACTGAATAAAATTTTCTTTATAGGAAAAATCTTTTTAAAAATTTCTCCAAGATATATACAAGTCAATATACTATATATAAGATATATATCTATAATATACTCTATATAAAAAATAAACTATAGAAATACTTCTGGGGAGGGAAATTCAAAAGTAATAAAGGAAAACCTAAGAGGGAGAAAGAGTAAAGGGAAGGGAATGATCATAACAGGAGCTTTTCTTGACTTACTCTACAATGGTTTGTAGACATTGAGGCTTCCTGACCTCTTACAATATGAGACTTTGCACTCAATACAATTATATGACTATCCTGAGCAGATCTTATCCCTTCCACAACTGCAGCAGATGATGTGGCTTCAAATTTTTGAAGACTGAGAATTATTTTGGTCTTGTTTTGTCTGTTTAGTCATTTTTCAGTTGTGTCTGACTGACTTTCCCCATTTGAGATTTTTTGGCAAAGATAATGGAGTAGTTTGCCATTTCCTTTTCCCACTCATTTTACAGATGAGGAAACTGAGGTAGACAGGGTAAGTTGCTTAGGGGTACACAGTAAGTAAATGTCTAAGGCCATATTTGAATACACAAAGATGAATTTTCCTGACTCCAGGCCTGGCTCTCAATCCACTGTGCCACCTAGCTGCCCTTAATATTATTTGAATAGATTCTTAAAGAGCGTTGGGAATAATACTAGTGGCTTAGCACCTAGCATGAAGACATGGTCCCTTTTTAAGGATCAGTTATTCTATTATGCACTACTTCCCCGTAGATAAAGCAGAGGCACAAAGCCAAGACTTAGGGTACATACACAACCTTCCACTTTTGTGGGGTTGGAAGCTGATTTATATTCAAAAATAGAAATTTACCATTAATAATTTACTGTCTTTTGCCCTGAAATGCTCTTTCAAGCACTGTAATATTATGTGACTAACCTAGCACAGATTTGAAGGAACAAATTCAAAGGATATGGAAACTCAGATGCTCCTAGTAATTGTTTAAGATTTAAGATTTAAGTTGAAGAAAAGGTGATGAGCTACATGGGACAAGGCAGTTTCCTCATCTGAGTAGTCCCTATATCAATAAAATCAGAGATCTAGGCCTTATCCCTGAAATATTCTATGAGTTAGTCAGAGTTCTAAGACAGGTGTAAAAAGGAAATCACCAAGAATGGAAGAAATTATATTCACCTAAAAAGTTAAAAGCAGAGTTAATAGAAAAAGGGCGATCTGAAGCTAGGAAAGATAAGCAAAGTATATCCTAAAATTCCATGTTTCTGAGTCCTTTTTAAGGAAAAGCAAATTTGTGGAAGGGAAAAGTAAATCTTAGCAAGCATAACTCAACCATATAATTACAGTGCTTTACAACTCTTTTTGTGGTGGCAAAGAATTGAAAGTTGAGAAGATAACCAACAACTGGGGAATGGCTGAACAAATATGTTCAGTATATGAATGTAATGGAATACTATTGTGCTATAAGAAATGATGAGCAGGCAGATTTCAGAGAAGCGTAGAAAAACTTACATGAATTGATGCAAAATGAAGTGAATAGAACAAGATCATTGCACACAAGAGCAGCAACATTGTGCGATGATTAATTATGATTGACTTAGCTCTTCTCAGCAATACAATGATCTAAGACAATCCAAAATACTAATAATGAAAAATGCTATTAACATCTGGAGAAAGAATTGTTGGAGTCTGAATGCAGATAAAGCATTCTTTTTTTGGTTTTTTATTTTCCATGTTTTTTTCTTTGCTTCTGTTTCTTCTTTTATAACATGACTAATATGGAAATATGTTTTCTGTAGTAGCACATATGTAACTTTTGTGAAATTGATTACCATCTTGGGGAGAGAGAAGGAAAAGGAAAATTCAGAACTCAAAATTTTATATAAAAAATTAATGTTAAAAATTTTCTTTATATGTAATTAGAAAAAAATATCTTTTCAAGGAAAAAAATTTTTTTAAATTATAGTGTTTAGTATTGGCCATTGATCCTTCTTTTTAACTCTATAGTCCTGGCTTACAGTTACTATCTCTGGGTACTTTTCTTCCTGTCTCTTATGCCAATTGACTTAACTTTCTCTACAAACTCTGATCCAGAGAATAAAGGCCTATTCTTTAGGTACCCTTCTCTCCTATGAGGAAAAAGAGGAGCTCAGCTGATACAATTTATATAGGCAGGATTAAGAACTGATCACCAAATGCTTTATTCCTTCTATTATACTGATATATGTGGCATTTGGTCAAGCAACTGTTTGCCTCTACACACTTCTCACCTTTATTTCCCACCTCATGACAGTCTATTTAAACCCATGGAGTTAGTTCTATGTGTTATCCATCTCAAAGCTGATATTTTTTTTTTGTATTATTAGAGAAAAAAAGAATAAGAAAGACAAAGAAAGGATAAGGCATAAGAAGAATAATTTGGAACAGAGATCTACAAATTACATCCCTTTAGACAAATCCTGCTGGATGACCTGAAAATGGTTCTTACATTTTCAAATAATCCCATTTAAATAACTGTATTTTAAAATGTAATCACTATCTTACTTCACTTTTAGTACAAAAACAGGTAGAGGGCTCTGTCTCATTTGACATAGCTCACCAACTCTTGATTTCAAAAATACTAGAATGAAATTCAAAGTCTCAAGATTTGAAATTTTATTTTTCCTGAAGTAGGAACTTTCTAAGAGTTCTTGTGTTCTTCTTCCATACATTTAGATTCATTCAATCAAACAAATGTATATCAAGTATTCACTATATATAGGATACATAGCCCCTGCCTTCATGTTACTAGTTACCATCAACAATCAGAATAAACAAAGTTATGTTTTCTCGTTTTATCATCCTATTATGTGCCCAAGAAATTGGCTTTCTAGTAGCCAATAAAATTACAAATGGAGGAAGAGAAAAAGCCATATATAGTTGAATAGTTATTAATTAACTATTGTTGTATTTCTGTAATATTTACGAAAGAAGTTTTAAAGTTGAATAAATGGCACTTTTGTATAGGGTGGCAGTTTAGTGTTATAGAAAAACTGAAATTGGAATCAGAAAACTTGGGTTCAAATCCCCAGTATGCTACTTCCTTAATGTGTTTGGGCTTAGCAAATTATTCACTTTTTCAGGCCTGCTTTCCCTACTTTGCAAAATGAGGCAGTTGAACTAAATGATTTGTAAAGTCCTTTCCAACTATAAGATGATGCAGATGGAATTTAAAATAACTATTTCTTCTGCCAATAAATATTTTCACAATCATTGGGTATGCCTTCTAGAGTCCCAGGTTCATAATTGTAGTCTTTTACTGCATTCCTCACACTGTCATCCCACATAACAAATCAGTACAAAATCTCGCCATTTCCACCAGACACCTTCTCTTTACTCACCTAACCGAACTGTCATCTTTGGCCAAACCTTCATGACCTCTTACCTAGATTTTTATAGTATTTCATTTTTTTAAATACATGCAAATATATTTTTCAATATTCAACTTTTCAATACCTTATGTTCCAAATTTTTCTCCCTCTCTTCCCCCTTTCCTAAGAGAACAAGCAATCTGATATGGGTTAAACATATACAATTATTCTAAACATATCTCCATATTTGTCATGCTGTACAGAAAAAAAAATAGATCAAAAGAAAAAAACAGTAGAAAGAAAAAGCAACCAAACAAACAACAACAAAAAGGTGAAAATACTATGCTTTGATCCACGTTTGAATGATGTTTTCCCTCACAAGTCTATTGGAATTGCCTCAAATCAACCCGTTGTTGAGAAGAGCAAAGTCTATCAACGCTGATTATCACATAATTTTGTTATTACTTTGGACAGTGTTTTCTTGGATCTGTTCATTTCATTCAGCATCACTTCATGTGAATCTTTACAGGCTTTTCTGAAATCAGCCTACTCATCATTTCTTACATAACAATAATATTCTATTATATTTATGTACCATAACTTATTAAGCCATTCCCCAACTGAGGAGCATCTAATCATTTTCCAATTCTTTGTTACCACAAAAAGGGCTATTGCAAACATTTTTACACATGTGGATCCTTTTCCCTTTTTTATGATCTCTTTGGAGTAAGACCTAGTAGAGACATTGCTAGATCAAAATGTATGCACAGTTTTATAGCCCTTTGGATATAATTCCAAATTGCTCTCCAGACTGGTTGGGTCATTTCTCAAATTTAGAATACTAATTTTCTCATATCCCCTCCAACATTTATCATTATCTTTTCCTGTACTCTTAGCCACTCTGAGATGTGTGAAGTGATATTTCAGAGTTGTTTTAATTTGAATTTGTCTAATCAATAGGGACTTAGAACATTTTTTCATATGACTATAGATGGCTTTAATTTCTTCATCTGAAATTGTCCATAACTTTATCAATTTATTGTTTTTCAATTTATAACCATTTGTCAATTGGGGAATAACTTGCATTCTTATGTATTTGACTCAGTACTCCATATGTTTTAGAAATTAGGCCTTTACCAGAACTCTTGGATATAAAAATTTATTCCCAGATTTCTGCATTTCTTTCAATATTGGCTGTATTGATTTTATTTGTACAAAACCTTTGTAATTTAATGTAATTGAAATTATACAATTTGCATTTCATAATGTTCTCTATTTTTTTCTTTAATCATAAATGCCTTTCTTCACAGATCTGAGAAGTATATTATCTCTTATTCTCCTAATTTGCTTAAAATATCACCCTTTATGTCTAAATCATCAACCCATTTTGACTTTATCTTGGTATAGGGTATGAGATGTTGGTCATTGCCTAGTCCCTACCATTCCATTTTCTAGTTTTCCTAGCAATTTTTATCAAATAGTGACTTCTTATTCCAGAAGCTGGAGTCTTTGGGTTTATCAAGCATTAGATTACCACAATCATGGACTATTGTATCTTATGAAATTAACCTATTCCACTTCTCTACTACTATATTTCTTCACTAGTACCAAATGGTTTTGATGACCACTGTTTTGTAATATAGTTAAATGTCTGATACAACTAGGCTAACTTCCTTTGCTTTTTTTTATTAACTTGGAATTCTTGACATTTGTTCTTCCAGATGAATTTTGCTATTTTTTTCTAGTTCTATAAAATAATTTTTTTTGGTATGGCAATAAATAAGTATATAAATTTAAGTAGAATTGTCATTTTTATTAAATTATCTTAGCCTACTCATGAGCACTTGATATTCTTCCAATTGTTTAGATTTATTTTTATATTTGTGAAAACTGTTTTGATATTTTTCCTAATACATTTATTTATTTTTAATACACATTACTTTATGTATCATGTTGAGAGAGAAACATCAGAGCAAAAGGAAAAAACCACGGGAGAGATAAAAAACAGAAAAAAAAGAAGTGAACATAGCATGTGTTGATTTACATTCAGTCTCCTTAGTTCTTTTATCTGAATACAGATGGCATTTTCTGTCCAAAATCTATGGACATTGCTTTGGATCACTGAACAACTGAGAAGAAACCAACAATCACATATTTTTGCAGTTATTGTGTACAGTGTATTCCTGGTTCTACTTCTTTCACTCAGCATCAGTCATGTAAATCATTTCAGGCCTTTCTAAAAATCACCTTGTTCATCATTTTTTACATATCAATAATATTCCATTATTTTCATATAGCACAACATATTCAGTCATTCCCCAATTGATGGGCATCTATTCATTTTCCAATTCTTTGACACCACAAAAAGAACTGCTACAAACATCTTTGCTCATGTGGGTCCTTTCCCTCATCTAAGATTTTCTTGGAATACAGACAGAGTAATGACACTGTTGGGTCAAATGGTATGCATGGTTTTATAGCCCTTTGGGCATAGTTCCAAATTGCCTTCCAGAATGTTTGGATTATTTCACAACTCCACTAACAACTCATTAGTGTCCCAGTTTTCCCACATTCCCTCCAACATTTATCATTATCTTTTCCTGTCACTTTAGCAAATTTGAGAGGTATGGTGGTACCTTAGAGTTGTTTAAATTTGCAATTCTCTAATCAATAGTGATTCAGAGAATGTTTTCATATGACTATAGATGGCTTTAATTTTATCTGAAAAGTGTCTGTTCATATCCTTTGACCATTTATCAATTGGGGAATGACTTGAATTCTTATAAATTTGACACAATTCTTTCTATATTTTAGAAATGAGACCTTCATCAGAAATACTGGCTACAAAGACTTTTTTCCCGCTTGGTTTTAATTTTGTTTCTGTTGGTTTTGTTAGCATAAAAAATTTTAAATTTAATGTAATCAAAGTTATCCATTTTGCCTTTTATGTTTTCTAGTTCTTTTTTTGGTCACAAATTCCTCCCTTCTCCAAAGATCTGATAGGTAAATTATGCCTTGCTCTCTTAATTTGTTTATGTTATAATCTTTTATGCCCAAATCATGTACCCATTTTGACTTTAATTTGGTATGGTGTATGAGATGTAGGTCTATGCCGAGTTTTTGACATATTATTTTCCAGTTTTCCCAGCAATTTTTGTCAAATAGTAAGTTTTTATTCCAGAAACTGAAGTTTGGGGATTTGTCAAATACTAGATTATTATAAATCTTGATTATTATGCCGAGTATATCTAATCTATTCTACTGATCCACTACTCTATTTCTTAGCCAGTACCAAATGATTTTGATGACTGCTGCTTTATAATATAGTTTTAGGTTTTGTACTTTTTTTTTCAATTAATTCCCTTGATAGTCTTGACCTTTTGTTCTTTCAGATGAATTTTAAAAATTATTTTTTCTAATTCTATAAAACAATTTGGCAGTTTAATTGGTATGGCACTAAAAAAAAGTAGACTAATTTGGACAAAATTGTCATTTTTATCATATTAGCTTGACCTACCCATGAGTAAATGATATTTTTTCCCATTGTTTAGATTTGATTTTATTTCTGTGAGAAGTGTTTTTTAATTGTAGTTCTTGGGTTTGTCTTGGAAGGTAGACCCCCAAGTATTTTATTTTATCTACAGTAATTTTAAATGGAATCTCTCTTCCTATTTCTTGCTGATGGATTTTGTCAGTAATATAAAGAAATGCTGATTATTTGTGTGGTTATATAAAATTCTATATACTGTAAATTTGTCAAAGCTGTGAATCAATTCTCCAAAATCTCTGGGTTTTCTAGGATGCTATTAACCTCCCTCATTTCTTTCTTGTTTGTTTTGTGGTTAAATTTGTCTGATTCTGAGAGAGGAAGTTTGAGGTCCCCCACTAGAATAGCTTTGCCGTCTATTTCTTCCTGGCATATTACTTGGTGCATACAAATTTAGTATTGTTACTACTTCATTGTTTATGGTACCCTTTATCAAAATGATACCCTTTACTTTTCTTCATTAAGTCTTTTAATCAGATCTATTTTTACCTTTGCTTTATCCAAGATCAGAATTGATACCTTTGCTTTTTTTATTTCAGCTGAGACATAATAAATGCTGTTCCAGACTTTTACTTTTATCTGTATGTGTCTTTCTGGGCCAAATGTGTTTCTTGTAAACAACATATTGTAGGATTCTGTTTTTTAATCCATTCTGCTATTCATTTTCCTTTCATACTATTTTCTCCCCTGTATATCCTTTGTTCTCTCTTTCCAACCTGTCCTTAGTAGTTTTTTTAAACCACCCCACCCACTATCTTATCTCCTATCACCCCTCCCCTTTCTCTTAGTAGTATTTTTGTAACTTACTCCATCCACTATCTTATCTTCTATTACCCCTTCTCCCCTTCTCTTACCTTTTCCCCTAGTGTTTCTGTCCTCCCTTCTGGCATCTCTTTTCCTTTTATTTTCTCTTTCTCTTCCAACTTCTTTATAGATAAATTAAATAAATCTCCATAACCAACTGAATGATTAAATTATTCCTTCTTAAAACCATAACTGATAAGATCAAGCTTCAAGCAATGCTCATCTCCCTATCTTCTTTCCCTCAATTGTAATAGGTCTTTTGCACCTCTTCATATTAACTAATTGTCCCATTATACCTCCCCTTTCCTTTTTTTTTCCAGTACAGACTTTTCCCCACCCTTTAATGTCTTTTTCTTTGATGTAACCAAATCAGTCCATTCACAACCACACCCTCAGACCCCCCCCTCTGTCTGTCCCAGTGACAAATACTGTTCTCAAGAGTTAAGATATTGTTTTCCCATTTAGAAATGGGAACAGTTTAACCTCTGTTTACCTTTCTATGGTTCTCTTGAGTCCTGTGTTTTTAGATTAAATTTCCTGTTCAATTCTGTTTTTTTCAATAGAAATGATAGAAAGTCTCTTACTTCACTGAAGCCCTGAAAGATGATGCTGCATCTCCCTGGGCAGTTAATTCTTGGTTGTAACCCTGGTTCCTTTGCCTTCTGCAATACAGTATTCTAGGCCTCTGATCCTTTACTGAAGAAGCTGCCAGTTCCTGGGTAATCTTGACTGATGCTCCTTAATATCTGAATTGTTTTTGTCTGGCAGCTTGCAGTATTTTTTCCTTGATATTGTAGTTTTAGAGTTTTGCAACAATGTTCCTTGGAGTTTTCCTTGTGTGATCTCTTTCCAAAGGTGATTGATGGATTCTTTCAATGAGTATTTCCCCTTCTGTTTCTAGAATATTGGGGCAGCTTTCCTTAACGAACTCTTGAGGAATGCTATCAAAGCTTTTATTTTTTTATTTTATTTTTTTTTTTGGTCATGGCCTCCAAGTAGGCCAATAATTTTTAAATTGACTTTCCTGAATCTATTTTCCAGGTTGGCTGTTTTTCCATTGAGGTATTTCCCATTTTTTTCCATTTTTTCATTCTGTTTAGTTTGTTTAACTGATTCTTGATGTCTCACAAAAACATTGTCTTCCATTTGCCCTGTTTGACTTTTCAATGTGTGATTTTCTTCAGTTAGCTTTTGTATCTCTTTTTCCATTTGATTAATTCTACTTTTTAAGGAGTTGTTTTCTTCAGACAATTTTTCACTTCCTTTTCCAAACTGTTGACTCTCATTAATACCTCTATTTTTTTCTCATTTTTTCTTCTACCTCCCTTATTTACCTTTTAAAGTCTTTTATTAACACTTTCAAGAAGTTTCTTTGGGCTTGAGACCAATTAACTCTTTGATATTTCTTTTGTGCACATTTTGTCCTCCTCTGAGTTTGTGTTTTGGTCTGCCCTGTCATCATAGTAGCTTTCTATAGTCAAGGTTTTTGTCTATTTCTTGATTATTTTCTTTTCTTTTAGTTTTTCCTTTTTTTTTTTTTTTTTTTTTTTACCATTATGCTTGATCTCTGCTCTTGGGGTAAAGGGGGCACTATCGCAAGCTTCCTGTGCAGCTCTGAGCCTTGGCTTTGAGCCAAGGGGGCCCCTTGTGTTTGTAGGTGGTAGCTTTGCCTGCTCTGTTCAGAAAACAGTCTGGTTTCTCAGAGTTTGCCTTTTGAGTTGGGACTGTAAAGTCCCCACTGGTTTTCTCCTTTACTGAACCCAGACTGAGGATCTTAGTGGCTGATTTGCTGTGGTTAAGATCCTCTCACCAACTTTCCCAGAGTCTATCTGAACTGGGCTAAACACCCTTTTCATCCCAGTGAGAGTGACCTTTCTTTAAGGTTTTCCAATCTATCTTGAGCTGAAGAGCAGTTTCATTCTGTCAGATTCTGTTCAGAGGAGTGGCTTCATGTGGTTTTTCAAGGGAAACTTGAGAGCTGGACCAGCTTCCTAGCTTTACTCTCCCATCTTGGATCCACCCCAGAAGCTCATGAAAAGTGTTTTGAAATTGTATTCATCTAGTTCCTGTCTTTCTCTTGGCAAGTAGACTCTTAATATGTTATCTACAATTATATTAAATGGGATTTCTCTTTCTACATCTTGCTACTTGGATTTGTTGGTAACATATGGAAATTCCAATGATTTGTGTGGATTTATTTTATATCCTGCAAGTTTATTAACGTTGTTAATTGTTTCTAGTAGTTTTTCAGTTGATTCTCTAGGATTCTTTAAGTATGCCATCATATCATCTGCAAAGAGTGATCATTTTGTTTCCCCTTTGCCTACTCTAATTCCTTCTATTTCTTTTTCTCCTCTTATTGTTAAAGCTAACATTTTCACTACAATATTGAATAGTAATGGTGATAATGAGCAACCCTGTTTCACTCCTGATCTTATTGGGAATGCTTCTAGCTTATTCCCCATTATATCTAATGTTTGCTGATGATTTTAGATAAATGCTACTTATCATTTAAAGGATAATTTCATTTATTCCTATGTTCTCTGGTGTTTTTCATAGGAATGGGTGTTGTATTTTGTCAAATGTCTTTTCTGCATCTATTGAGATAATCAGGGGACCAAGATGGAGAAAACCCAACTTTCTAAGCTCTTTCACCCTCTCTATCAATATTTATCGGTAAAATAGTCTTGACTGCTACAACGAAAAGATAAAAGTAGAACAATCACCAGCCGGAAAATCTGCAGTCTTGCCAAAAAAGGTTGGTTCGGGGCCAGGGGGGAGATCAGCGACTGGGGAGAAATTGTTCCGGAGGAGGCCTCAAACCAAAGTGAAAGCCAGATTCAGCACAAGCCTGGCCCCACCTGCAGTACTGGGCTTTTCCTTGGGGCAGTTGGATCTGCACAGCAGGAGGACACCCAGGTCCCAACGCGCGTGGGGGCTCGGCTTGGGGAAGAGCTTTCCCAGGGTTGATTTGTCGGGCAGAGTCGGCGAGTTTGGTAGTCGGGGTCTGTATCACTCCAAACTACAGTCCCAAAGAGGCTCTGGCGGGGCGTACCCCCTTAGTCTCAGCCTGGGCAATCCTAAAAGGCCCAACTGGGCATTGAGCTTTCGCCGTGCTGAATCCCCTCCTGTTGGGGAAGGAAAACTCTCCCAGAGCACTCCCATCCTGGGCCAAATCGGGTTTTCTCCCCTTGAGAGGAAGCTGGTAACCCCTTGTAGGAGACATCCCAAGGGTTAAAACATGAATAAAAAATGAAAATAACATCCACAGCTTCTATGCAGAAAAAGAGCAGGTCACAAACCTGAAGAGACAAGCAAACAGCAAAATGACCAGACTGTCCTCCTTTACATGATGCTCTCATAGAAGAGACCATTAAAAGTCTCAAGAAATTAGAAATAAATGGGGAAAGGAAAGAGAAGCCTTACAAGAAGCAACAACTTCCTGAAATACGAATTGGAAAAGATAAAAATTTCCCAGGAAGTGCAGAAACAAAATTTGGTTGGAAAAAAAAAAAAATCTCAGAAAAGTAAGAATTGTGAATTGGAAAAAATAAAGAATTCACTAGAAAGTAGGATTTGTGAATTGGAAAAGACAAAGAACTCGCAAGAAAGTAGGATCTGTGAATTGGAAAAGACAAATAACTCACAAGAAAGTAGGATCTGTGAATTGGAAAAAGAAAATAATTCACTAAAAAAAAAAAATTAGTGAAATGGAAAAAAATTCCACAGACCAAAACAATATATTTAAAAACTCAATTGGACATATACAGAAAAGAAGTAAAAAAGCTAATGAAGAAAATAATTCTTTAAAATTAGAACTGAACAAATAGAAACTAATGATTCATTGAGACAGCAAGAATCAGTCAAGCAAAAACAAAAAAAAAAAGACAAACTGGAAAAAACCATGAATTATCTACTTGCAAAAACGACAGATTTGCAAGGAGAGATAATCTGAGGATTATTGGACTTTCTGAAAACTATGATGAAAAAAGAGCCAATACTATTTTACAAGAAATCATAAAGAAAATCAGATGTAATAGAATCAGAAGGTAAAATAGGCATTGGAAAATTCATCGAACACCTTCTGAAAGAAACCCTAAAATAAAACCCCAAGGAATATTGTCCAAATTTCAGAACTATCAGATTAAGGAAAAAATTTTACAAGCAGCCAAAAAAAAAAAAACAATTTTAAATACCACGGTGCCACAATAAGGATCACCCAAGATCTGGCTGCTTCCCACATTAAAGGAGTGAAGGGCCTGGGATCTGATATTCCAAAAGGCACAAGAACTTGGGATGCAGCCAAGAATAAACTACTCAGCTAAGCTGAGCATTTTCTTCCAGGGAAGAAGATGGACATTTAATGAAACAAACGAAGTCCATTTGTTTCTAAGGAAAAAACCAGAACTAAACAAAAAATTTGATCTCCAACCATAGAACTCAAGAGATGCAGAAAAGGTAAAAATAACTCTTGAGAATGGTATTTCTGTTGTGGATATACAAAAAGAATACATGTATAATTTGATTTTACTCATATAACATAAAAAAGGGAAGTAGATATGGAAAAGGGATGATGGCAGAATAAGGTGGGAAGAAGGGATAAAAAGAGGGAAACCACATCCCACGAAGAGACAAAGAAACTTATCATATTTGAGGAATTTAGAGGGAGGAACGATATTAAATCTTACTCTCATCAGAGTTAGCTCAAAGAAAAAATAATTGACATTTTTTTTAGAAAATTCTCTCTGCCTCTTAAAAATGGGGAGAGGAAAAGGGAAAGAAAAGAGTAATAAGGGGGAAGGAAAAGATTCAAAGTGGGAGGAGGTTATAAAGAGGAAGCATTGTGATCAAGTGGGTAATAACTCAAAGGGAAAGAGGTTGGGGAGGCAAGAAAAAGTAAAGCATAATCTGATTAATAGGTTGGCAGGAAACACAGATTTAGTTATTCTAACCGTAAATGTGATAGGATGAACCCCTATAAGAGGGCAGATAGCAGACGGATCAAGTAAGAACCCACAATATGTTTTACAATAAACACATTTAAAGAGGAGATACATATGAGTGTAAAGGTGGAGCAAAATCTATTATGCTTCATGAAAGTCAAAAAAAGCAGGGGTAGATCTATTCTCAGATCAACAAAAGAAAGTTATTAATTAAAAGAGATAAAAAGGTAACTACACTGCAAAGGGACATAAAACAACAAAGCAATATCATTATTAAACATATATGCACCAAGTGGTTTGGCATCCAACTTCCTAAAGGAGAATTAAAGAGTTGCAGAAGAAATGGACAAAAAACTAATAGTGGAGTCTCAACCCACTCTCAAGTTAACAAATCAAAACCACAAAACAAATAAGAAAAGAAATTAAAAGTAAATAGAATATTAGAAAAATTAGGTATTTAGATCTTTGGAAAAATTGAATGGAGATAGAAAAGAATATACTTCTTTCAGCAGTTCATGGACCATTCAAAAACTGACCATATTAGGACAAAAGACCCAAAAATTAAATGCAAGAAAGCAGAAATATAAACTTTCTTTTCAGATCATGATGCAATAAAAACACATTCAACAAAAGTTAGGGAAATAGACCAAAAAGTAATTGGAAACCAAACAATCTCATCTTAAAAATTTGGTGAAGCAAAATTATAGATACAATTAGTAATTTCACCCAAGATAATGACAATGATGAAGATTCATACAAATTGTGGATGCAGCCAAAGCGTAATAAGAGAATTTTATATCCTTAGAGCTTACTAAAAAAACAGAAAAAAGATTGTAATTGGCCCAACTAAAAACTAAAAAAAAGACAAATTAAAAACCCCAATCAAATACTAAATTTGAAATTCTAAAATTAAAAAGGAAAATTAAAAATTTGAAATAAAAATAACTATTGAACTAATTAATAAAACTAAAGTTGGTTCTATGAAAGCCAATAAAAACAGTAACCTTGGTAAAATCTGATTAGAAAAAGGAGGAGGAAAATGAAATTAGTATCTTAAAAATGAAAAGGAGAACTTTCCACCAATAAGAGAAATTAGAAAATAAGGAGTTACTTTGCTCAACTTTATGCCAATAAATTTGAAAACCTAAGTGAAATGGATGACTACTTTAAAATAAGACTTCCCAGACTACAGGAGGAATAATGGCTTGAATAGTCCCATTTCAGAAAGAAAAAGAAAGCAATTAAACAACTCCAAAAAAATCCCCAGGACCAGATGGATTTACATGAATTTACCAAACATTTAAAGAACAATTGCTTAATCTATATAAATATTTGATAAAATAGCAATGAAGGAGTCCTACAAAATTCCTTCTATAACACAGACATGGTACTGATACCAAACAGGTAGGTTGAAAACAGAGAAAGAAATATGACCAATCTCCCTAATAATATGATCAAAATCTTAAATAAGATATTGAAAACTACAAAAATCATCTCAGGATAATACACTATGATCAAGTAGGATTTATACCAGAATGCAGGGCTGGTTCAATATTAGAAAACTATCAATATAATTGGCCATATTAATACCAAATTAACAAAACCATATGATCATCTCCAATAGATGCAGAAAAAGCATTTGACAAAATCCACATCCATTCCTATTAAAACACTTGAGTAAAAAATAATTTCCTTAAATAATCAGCAGCATCTATTTAAAACCATCAGTAAGCATCATATGAAACAAATGATTCCCAAAGTCTGAGAAAATTGCCTACTGACATTTTGGCGCAATGATGAGAAAGAGATTAAAGGAATAAGAAGAGCAATGAAACCAAATTCCCTTTGCGACAACAGGCACATATTTAGAAACCCCCAAGTTCTGCTAAAAGTTATTAGAAATAACCACAACTTTAGCAAAGTTGCTGGTTATAAAATAAACCCACATAAGTCATCAGCATTCTTTATATCACTAACAAATCCCACAGGTTACAAGAGATTCCATTGTAACTACTGATGTATAAAATACAGGAATCTATCTGCCAAGGAAAATCAAAACTTTATGAGCAAATACAGACCACTTTCACAAGTAAGTCTGATCTAACCAATTGAAAAATATTAAATGCTCTTGATGGGCGAGAACTATAATAAAGATGACATATTCTAAACTAATCTATTTATTTAGTCTATACCATCAGACTCCCAAAACTATTTAATGACCTAGAAAAATAACAACAAAGTTCATATGGAAAACAAGGTCCAAAATTTCAAAGGGAATTAATGAAAAATCAAATGAAAGGTGGCAGCTGCCAGATCTAAAATATATTATAGGCACGTTACCAAAACCATTTGGTATTGGCTAAGGAATAGATTAGTTGATCAGTGAATAGGTTGGTTCAAGGGATAAAACAGTCAAGAAATATCAGCCTAGTCTTTGACAAACCAAGACCCCAGCTTTGGGATAAGAACTCACTGTTTGATAAAATGCTGGGAAAATTGGAACTAGCCAGAAACTAGGCAGTCCACACTTAATGCCGCACCAGATTAAGGTCAAAATGGGTTCATGACCTAGGCATAAAAAGAATTTTAAATAAATTAGAGAACACAGGATAGTTTACCCTCAGACCTGTGGAAGGGAAACTTTGACCAAGCAAGAACGAGAGATCATTACTGATCGCAAAATGAAAATTTGAATACCAAACTGAAAAGTTTTGACAAACAAAACTAATCAGCAAGATTAGAAGGAAGCAATAAACTGGGAAAATATTTTTACAGTCAAAGTTCCGATAAGGTCTCATTTCCAAAATATAGAGAATTAACTCTAATTACAAAATCGTCATTCTCCATTTGAAAATGGTCCAAGGATATAAACAGACAACAGATGAAGAAATTGAAACTATTTCTAGTCATATGAAAAGATGCTCCAAGTCATTAATCAGAGAAATGCAAATTAAAGACAACTCTAAATACCACCACCCTGTCAGATTGGCTAAGATGACAAAAAATAATGATTGTTGGAGGATGTGGGAAAAACGGGACATGATGCATTGTTGGTGGAGTTGTGACAATCAACCATTTGGAAGTAGTTGGAACTATCTCAAAAGTTATCAAACTGTGCATACCCTTGATCCAGCAGTGTTATTACTGGCATATCCCAAAATTAAGAAGGAAAAGGGACCTGTATGCACGAATGTTTGTGGCAGCCCTTTTGTAGTTAGAAACTGAAACTGAATGGATTCCATCAGTTGGAGAATGGCTGAATAAATTGTGTATATGATATTATGGAATATTACTGTTCTTGAAAAGACCAACAGGATGATTTCAGAAAGTTGGAGACTTAACGAACTGATGCTGAGTGAAATGAGCAGGACCAGGAGATCATTATATACTTCAACAACAATACTTATATGATGACCAGTTCTGATGGACCTGGCCATCCTCACAATGAGATCAACCAAATCATTTCCAATGGAAGCAGTAATGAACTGAACAGCTATGCCCAGAGAAGAACTCTGGAGATGACTAAAACCATTACATTGAACTCCCTCCTTATTTATCCACCTGCATTTTTGATTTCCTTCACAAGCTAATTGTACAATATTTCAGAGTCTGATTCTTTTTGTACAGCAAAATAACGGTTTGGTCATGTATACTTATTGTGTATATAATTTATATTTTAATGCATTTAACATCTACTGGTCATCCTGCCATCTAGGGGAAGGGTGGGGGGTAAGAGGTGAAAAATTGGAACAAGAGGTTTGGCAATTGTTAATGCTGTAAAGTTACCCATGCATATAACCTGTAAATAAAAGACTATTAAATTTTTCAAAATATTAATAAAGTTACATTCAAAAAAAAGAGATAATCATATGATTTTCTGTTAATTTTGGTTTTTGATATGGTCATTTATACTGATATTTTTCCTAATAAAGAACCAGCCCTAAATT
Source organism: Sarcophilus harrisii (assembly GCF_902635505.1). Taxonomy (NCBI): domain Eukaryota; kingdom Metazoa; phylum Chordata; class Mammalia; order Dasyuromorphia; family Dasyuridae; genus Sarcophilus; species Sarcophilus harrisii. The sequence goes on from NC_045428.1 coordinate 523,251,702, forward strand.
CCTGGTTTAAATCCCACTTGATCATGGTGATAAATTGTTGTAATCTCTTTGCTAATATATTATTTAATATTTCAGTGTCAATATTTATTAGGGAAATTAGTGTATAATTTTCTTTCTCTGTTTTGTTCCTTCCTGGTTTAGTTATCAGCCTCATATGTGTATCATAAAAGGAATTTTGTAGGACTCTTTCTACCCCAATTTTTCCAAACACTTTATTTAGTATTGGAATTTGGTGGTATTCACTTTTAAAATCATCTGGTGCTGAAGATTTTTCCTTAGGAAGTTTATTAATAGCTTGTTCAATTTCTTTTTCTATAATGAGAATATTTAATTTTTTCCTCATCTGTTATTCTAGACAACCTATGTTTTGGTATGCATTCATCCATTTCACTTAGATTATCAGATTTATTGTTAAAAAATTGGGCAAAATAATTCCTAATTATTTGATTTTCAGAATTTCTAATTTGGTATTTACTTGGAACATTTTAATTTGTTCTTTTTCTAGCTTTATTAGTTGTATGCCCAATTCATTGCTCTTCTCTTTCTCTATTTTAGTAATGTAAGCATCTAGAAATATAAAATTTTCCCTAAGATATTCCTTTCTATACTCATTCAATTTTCTCCAAAAGTCTATTACACCTTCTTTTCTAAAATTCTATTCATCTACTTAAGTTCTTTCCCATTTATTTTTTGTTATGTCTATCTAATTCTGATAGAAGGAAGTTGAGATTTCCCACTATTATAGTTTTGCTATTTCTTCTTGCAACTCACTTAACTTCTCATCAAGGAATCTGGATTCTATACCAGTTGGTGCATATATGTTTAGTATTGATATTACTTTATTATCTCTGGTACCCTTTAACAAGATGTAGTTTCCTTCCTTTTCTCTTTTAATTAAATTTATTCTTGGTTTTGCTTGATCTGTAACCAGGATTGCTACTTCTGCTTTTAATACTTCAGCTGAAGCATTATAAGTTCTTCTCCAAACTTTTCCCTTTTATCTGTATACATCTCTCTACTTCAATTGTATTTCTTTCAAACAACATATTTTAGGATTCTGGCTTTTAATCCACTCTGCTATTTGCTTCTGTTTTGCGGGAGAATTTACATCATTCACATTCATAGTCAAGATAACTAACTCTGTATTTTCTGCCATCCTATTTTTCCCAAGTTACACTTTTTCCTCTCCTTTCAGCTTTTCCCTTCTCATCAGTGTTTTACTTCTGACCACTACCTGCCTCAATCTGTTTTTTTTTCTTTCCATTTATCTTTTTATGCATATATTGAGTCTTTTGATCAGAAACAATCAAAAATCCCTTATTTCATTGAATGTCCATCTTTTCCCCTGAAAGATAATGCTGATTTTTCTGCGTAATTGATTGTTAGTTGTAGTCCAAATTCCTTTGCCTGCCATAATATTGTATTCCAGATCCTCTGATCCTTTAATGTGGAAGCTGCTAGGTCTTGGATAATTCTGATTGTGGCTTTTGTCAAATGGATAGGGCACTATAATAAGCAAGCAAATGGATATTCTTTTACACAAGGACTGCGTCATTCAGTAACAAGAAGCAGAATATTATGGTACATATTGTGCTGGGCCTGACCACCTTGTGATGTCACTGATCCTCTTTGAAAATAAAGGATGAGAGGGATAGAGCCAAGATGGAAGACAGAACACATGTCTTTTTCCTGAGCTCTTCCCACAACCCACATAGCAACAGCAAATCCAGACGCTGAATTAGTTTTGGAGTGACAGAACCCACGAATATTGGGAGTGTAAATTGTCAGCAGAAGATAATTTTTAAGATCTCCAGAAAAGGTCTGTTTCAATCAGGCATGGAGGGAGGAGGGCCAAGTGCAAGCAGGTTGAGCACAGATCCTGAGTTCAGGCAGCACACAGTTTTGGTGTGGACTCCATACCAGAGAATCTACCAGGAGGATCTACTGCAGTGTTTACTACTTGCAAGTTAGTAGATCAGCAAACCAATTATAAGAAACCCAACAGAAATACAAAATGCAAATAGTGAACCCACAAATACTAAAATTTCATGGGACTTGGCCACACCCACCTAGTACCAGAAGTCAGGCAGCACTGACCCACTGCAGCCACTGCCACTTGTAGAAAAAACCTGGACAATCTCCTCATGGCCCTAAAAAATCAAGCTCTACTTTTTAAAAAAATGAACAAAAAAAAAGCAAAAAGAACTCTAACTACCGACAGTTTTTATGTTGAAGAGAGAAGAACAAATTGCAAACTCTGAGGTCACTAAAAGCCAATTGTCTCTAGATGAAGCCCCAAAGGATGATATAAATTGGTCCCCATCTCACATGGCTCTCTTGGAAGAAATTAGAAAGGATCTTAAAAGAGAACTAAAAGAAAAATTAAGAAAGGAAGTGAAAAGTTTGAAAGAGGGTTTGGGAAAGGAAACACAGAAATTATATGAAGAAAACTCATTTTAAAAAGATTTAATGAAATGGGAAAAGCATCTAACTCCTTACAAAATAGAATTTACTATTGTAAAATGGAAATGGAAAAAGAAAACAACTTCCTGAAAAACAGAATTTGTGAAATAGAAAAAAAAATCCATACAACATTTAAAATTTTTTTTCTTTTCATTTACCTTTTTATGCTTATATTGAGTCTTGTATTTGGAGAGCAAAACAGGTAAATGAAGAAAATAATTCACTAAAGATCAAAATTGAACAAATGGAAATGAATGAATCAATGAGACATCAAGAATCAGTCAAGCAAAACCAAAAAAAAAGAAAAAATAGAAGAAAATGTGAAATACCTACTTGGGAAAACAACTAACCTGGAAAATAGATCTAGGAGAGACAATCTAAGGATTATTGGACTTTCTGAAAACCATGATTAAAAAAAGAACCTAGACATTATCTTTCAGGAAATCATCAAAGAAAACTGTCCAGATGTCTGAAAATCAGAAGGTAAAACAGCTATTGAAAGAATTAACCAGTCACTTCCTAAAAGAGATCCCAAAATGAAAACTCCAAGCAATATCATGGCTAAATTACAGAACTTTTGAACCAAGGAAAAAATATTACAAGCAGCCAGAAAGAAACAATTTATTTATTTTACATTTTTTTTAATTATAGCTTCTTATTTACAAGTTATATTCATGGGTAATTTTACAGCATTGACAAATGCCAAACCTTTTGTTCCAATTTTTCCCCTCCTTCCCCCCCCCATCCCCTCCCACAGATGGCAGGTTGACCAATACATGTTAAATATGTTAAAGTATACATTAAATACAATATAAGTATATATGTCCAAACAGTTATTTTCTTGTACAAAAAGAATCGGACTTTGAAATTGTGTACTATTAGCCTGTGAAGGAAATCCAAAATGCAGGTGGACAAAAATATAGGGATTGGGAATTCTATGTAATGGTTCATAGTCATCTCCCAGAGTTCTTTTGCTGGGTGCAACTGATTCAATTCATACTGCTCTATTGCAACTGATTTGGTTCATCTCATTGCTAGAAATGCCCATGTCCATCAGAATTGATTATCATATAGTATTGTTGTTGAAGTATATAATGATCTCCTGGTCCTGCTCATTTCACTCATCAGTTCATGTAAGTTTCTCCAGGCCTTTCTGAAATCATCCTGCTGGTCATTTCTTACTGAAAAATAATATTCCATAATATTCATATACCAGAATTTATTCAGCCATTCTCCAATTGATGGGCATCCACTCAGTTTCCAGTTTCTGGCCACTACAAAGAGACCTGCCACAAACATACAGGTCCCTTTCCCTTTGAAAGAAGCAATTTAAATACTAAGGAGCCACAATAAGGATTACCCAGGATTTAGCAACTTCCACCTTAAAGGATCAAGGGCCTTGGAATCTGATATTCTGAAAAGTAAAGGAATTTGGAAAAAAGCTAAGAATAAACTACTCCACATCTTCTTTTAGGGAAGAAGATGGACATTCAATGAAACAGGTGAATTTCTGTTACCAGAGACACCTGCTAGTGGCTGCTGAGTGTGATGACCATGCTAGCACCCCAGATACCTCAGAATCAGCCAGAGTCAGGATAAGCAAAAGTCCTCAGTCTTTATTTTTGGTCCTTAGATGGAGGATTGAATAGGATGGAAGCAGAATCTCTGAGACCACCTTCTCCCTTGTCTACCGCCCAAGTGTGACTCTGGCTAGTCTTACTCCATCCCCTAGTCCCTCCTCCAATCCTCTGTATACACCAATCATTAAGCCAGCTCAGATAGTGGAAAGGACCATTTTCCAAGCATATGCCCATAGAGTATTGTCCAATAGGTAGTCAGCCTCAAGTGCTCAGCAATCCTGACCTCAGTGCATTGACTCAATAGTTTCAGCCCTCTACAGCTGAGGATCTAATTCTGTGCGACAGAATAGCAAGGAGACTGAGAGGCAGTTACATTCTCTGACCTCTCTCCTCTTATCTCTTGTCTCCAATTTATTTCATTCCTAATCTATGAGCAACATCTGCATCAGTAAAGGCTGATTTGCAATTCCTTCAGGGGTGTAATAATTCATAGCTGTGGGAGCTTTTGGAGAAATGAGCTGTCCCTTCACATTTAGGCATGGTTCTTAAAAATTTTCATTTATTTCTGGTGAAAAGACCAGAGCTGAACAAAAAATTAGACTTCCAAATATAGAACCCAAGAGAAGCATAAAAAAGATAAAAAGAAAAGAACTCTTGAGAACTATATTTCTGTTATGGATATACATGGATACTGCAGATATAATTTGATTTTACTATTATAATATATAAAAAAACTAGAAGTAGAAAGGAGATAGTACTGGAAAAAGAGGAAAGTGAAGGTAAAATGATGGAAATTACATCTCATGAAGAGGCAAAGAAAACCTATTATAATTGAGGGGAAGAAGGGAAATAAACATTGGGTGAATCTTACTATCATCAGATTTGGCTTAAAGAGAGAATATTAGACATATAGGGAAGTTAGAGGGGAAAAGGGAAAGGAAAGGGGGAGGCTAATAGAAGGGAAAGAGAAATAGTAGGGGAAAAGTATAAGAAAAGGAGAGAGGCTATAAAGAAGGCAGGCTGTGTGAGGCAAGTGCCGGTCAAAAGCAACATATTAGGGAGAAGGGAAAGAGGTGAATGAAAGAGAAATAATTTGGGGTAAATAAAATAGCAGGAAATACAGAATTAGTTGTTTTAACTGTGAATGTGAATGGAGTGAACTCTTCCATAAAATGGAAGCAGACAGCACACTGGATTAAAAGCCAGATTCCCTCAATATATTGTTTATAAGAAACACATTTAAAGCAGAGTGATTCTATGTAAAGGTAAAAGGCTGGAGCAGAATCTATTATGCTTCAGGTAAAGTAACAAAAGCAGGGGTAGCCATCCTGATCTCAGATCAAGCAAAAGCAAAGATAGATTTAATTAAAAGAGATAAAGAAGGAAACTATATCTTGCTAAAGGATACCATAGATAATGAAGCAATAGCAATACTAAACATCTATGCACCAAGTGGTATAGCATCTAAATTCCTAAAGGAGAAGTTAAGAGAGATGCAAGAAGAAATAGACAGCAAAAGTATAATAGTGAGGGATCTCAAGCTTGCTCTCTCAGAACTAGATAAATGAAACCACAAAGTGAATAAGAAAAAATTAAAGAGATAAATAGAATATTAGAAAAGTTAGGTACAATAGATCTTTAGAGAAAATTGAATGGAGACAGAAAGGAGTACACTTTTTTGTGGCAGTTCATGGAACCTGTACAAAAATTGACTATATATTAGGGCAAAAAGACTTCAAAATCAAATGCAGAAAGATAGAAATAATAAGTGTATTTTTTCAAATCACGATGCAATAAAAATTACATTCAATAAAAGTCCAGGAGAAATTAGACCAAAAATTAATTGGAAATTAAATAATCTAATCCTAAAGAATGAATGGGCAAAACAGCAAATCATAAACACAATCAATAATTTTCTCCAAGAGAATGACAATAATGCAACAACATACTGAAACTGGTGGGATGCAGCCAAATTGATAATAAAGGGAAATTTTATATCTCTAGATGTTTACTTGCATAAAATAGAGAAAGAGAAGATCAATGAATTGGGCATGCAACTAAAAAAGCTATAAAATGAACAAATTAAAAATCCCGAATATTTATACCAAACTTGAAATTCTAAAAATAAAAGGGGAGATTAATAAAATTGAAAGTTAAAAAAAAACTATTGAATTAATAAATAAAACTAAGAGTGGGTTTTATGAAAAAAATCAACAAAACAGATAAACCTTTAGTTAATTTGATTAGAAAAAGGAAAAAAGAAAATCAAATTGTTAGTCTTAAAAATGAAAAGGGAGAACTTTCCACCAATGAAGGGGAAATTAGAGCAATAATTAGGAGCTGTTTTGTCCAACTTTATGCCAATAAATTTGACCTAAGTGAAATGAAAGAATACCTACAAAAATATAGATTTCCCAGATTAACAGAGAGGAAATAAATCATTTAACTAGTCCCATTTTTGAAAAAAGAAATAACACAAGCAATATTAATCAACTTCCTAAGAAAAAAATCTCCAGGGCCAGATGGATTTACATGTGAATTCTACCACACATTTAAAAAACAATTAACTCCAATACTATACAAACTATCTGAAAAAATAGGGAAAGAAGGACTCCTGCCAAATTCCTTTTATGATACAGACATGGTACTGATGTCCTAAGCCAGGTAGGATGAAAACAGAGAAAGAAAATGATAGACCAATTTCCCTAATGAATATTGATGCGAAAATCTTAAACAAAATTAGCAAAGAGATTATAGAAAGTCATTCCCAGGATAATACACAATGACCAGGTAGGATATATACTAGGAATGCAGGACTGGTTCAATATTAGAGAAACTATTAGCATAATTGATTATATCAATGACCAAACTAACAAAACCCATATGATTATCTTAATAGATGCAGAAAAAAACATTTAATAAAATCCAACATCCATTCCTATTTAAAACACTGGAGAGTATAGGAATAAATGGACCTTTTCTCAAAATAATCAGTAGTATCTAATTAAAACCATCAGCAAGCATTATATGTAATGGAGATAAAGTAGAACCATTCCCAATAAGATTGGGGTAAACAAGATTGTGCACTATCACCATTACTATTCAATATTATATTAGAAATGTTAGCTTTGGCAAAAAAGAGAAGAAAAAGAGATTAAAGGAATTAGAGTAGGTAATGAAGCAACCGAATTATCACTCTTTGCAGATGATATAATGGCATTCTTACAGAACCTTAGAGAATAAACTAAAAAATTATTAGAAATAATCCATAACTTTATCAACATTGCAGGATACAAAATAAATCCACATAAATCATCAACATTTTTATATATCACCAACAAGTCTAGCATCAAGAGATAAAAAGAGAAATTTCATTTAAAATAATTGTCAATAGTATAAAATATTTGGGAATCTGTCTGCCAAGGGAAAGTCAGGAACTATATAAACACACTAGAAAAGACTTTCCACACAAATAAAGTGAGATCTAAAAAATTGGAAAAATATCAAGTTCTCTTGGATAGTTGATCAAATATAATAAAAATGACAATACTATCTAAATTGATCTACTTATTTAGTGCTATATCAATCAAACTCCCAAGAAATTATTTTACAGATCTAGAAAAAATAATAATGACATTTATCTGGAAGAATAAAAAGTCAAGAATTTCAAGGGAATTAATGAAAAAAATGCCAATGAAGGTGGCCTAGTTGTACCAAATCTAAAATTATATTATAAAACAGTGGTCGTTAAAAGCATTTGATTTTGGCTAAGAAGTAGAGTAGTCAATCAATGAAATAGATTAAGTTCACAGGACAAAATAGTCAATAACTATAGTTATCTAGTGTTTGACAAACCCAAAGACACCAGCTTTTGGGATAAGAATTTACTATTTGACAAAAACTGCTGGGAAAATTGAAAACTAGTATACCAAGATAAGGTTGGAATGGGTTCATGATCTAGACATAAAGAATGATATTATAAACAAATTAGAAGAACATAGGGTAAGTTACCTCTCAGATCTGTGGAGGCATCAGGAATTTATGAGCAAAGAAGAACTGGAGATCATTATTGATCATAAAATAAATAATTTTGATTATATTAAGTTAAAAGGTTTTTGTACAAACAAAACTAATGCAGACAAGACTAGAAGGGAAGCAATAAACTGGGAAAACATTTTTACATTTAAGTGTTCTGATAAAGGCCTCATTTCTAAAATATATAGAGAATTGACTCAAATTTTTAAGAATTCAAACCATTCTCCAATTGATAAATAGTCAAAGAATATGAACAGACAATTCTCAGATGAAAAAATTGAAATTATTCTAGTCATATAAAAAGATGCTCTAAATCACTATTGATCAGAGGAATGCAAATTAAGACAACTCTGAGATACCGCTACATACCTCTCAGATTGGTTAAAATGACAGGAAAAAATGATGAATGTTGGAGGGGATGCGGGAAAACTGGGACATTAATGTATTGTTGGTAGAATTGTGAATGGATCCAACCATTCTGGAGAGTAATTTGGAACTATGCTCAAAAAGTTATCAAACTCTGCACATCCTTTGAATGTCTTATCTTTTGTTAGTAATTGAGCAGAGATGGGAGAAAAAGAAAAGGAAATAAACGGAAGGACATTTGAAGTTGAGGAAGAGCTAGTGAAAGAGAAAGAGGAGAAATAATGTTAGGAAGATCATAAGGTCACATATTTAAAGCTGGAAGGAACTTCAAGGTCATTAAGATCTATTCCTTTATTTTTACAGATGAGAAAACTAAACCTTAAAAATTAAACAACTTGCCCTGTGTCCTACAATTTATAAATGAGGTAAGACTTGAACTCAGGTCTTCCTGACTCTGGGTTTAATTCTCTAATGAACACGAACAAGAATCAGAAAGGAGAGAAAACACTAACAGGTAAGTAGTTGGGGAAAAGATAGAAAACAGTTGAAATGGAGACAAAGAATAAAAATAAAATATAATGAAAAGGAATACCTCATCATTATGAGTGTTATAAAGAGTCTAAGACATGTTTTATTCAATGACCTCTGGGGGAAAATTAGTTCTCTAGTGTATTTTTCATAGGTGTTGAATCCAATGGACTTTTCAAGGAGTTATCTGGGTTCATTATTTAACATAAGAAGGTCTTGTGTTTATAGTTTTACTGTTAAACAGTTTCCATTCTATTATCAAAATAGGTGTTATTTGGCTCAAATAACACAGCCTAAAAAATAACTGCTAGCTCTGGCTTAAAATATATCCAATTAACCTATACTGATAGAGGCATGTAAAAGTTTCAAAATCAAATTATAGCTGGATAATGTTTAAAGTAGACACATATCAGGCTGATTATATATATATATGAAAATGACTTGAGGACCCCACAAATCAGAAAGTAGGAAAAGGAAGTTCAATAAAGCAGCTACTCCAGACTAGGGCTGTGCCATGTATAATTGGCTATTTTATTTTATTTATTTATTTATTTTTAATAATTATAACTTTTTATTGACAGAACCCATGCCTGGATAATTTTTTACAACATTATCCCTTGCACTCACTTCTGTTCTGACTTTTTCCCTCCCTCCACACCCCTCTCCCAGATGGCAAGCAGTCTTATATATGTTAAATATGTCACAGTATATCCTAGATACAATATATGTGTGCAGAACCGAACAGTTCTCTTGTTGCACAGGAAGAATTGACTTCAGAAGGTAAAAATAACCCCGGAAGAAGAACCAAAATGCAAACAGTTTACATTCATTTCCCAGTGTCCTTTCTTTGGGTGTAGCTGCTTCTGTCCCTCATTGATCAATTGAAACTGAGTTAGATCTTTTCTTTGTCAAAGAAATCCACTTCCATCAGAATACATCCTCATACAGTATCATTGTTGAAGTAAATAATGATCTCTTGGTTCTGCTCATTTCATTTAGCATCAGTTCATGTAAGTCTCTCCAAGTCTCTCTGTATTCATCCTGCTGGTCATTTCTTACAGAACAATAATATTCCATAACATTTACATACCACAATTTACCCTACTATTCTCCAATTGATGGGCATCCATTCACTTTCCAGCTTCTAGCCACCACAAACAGGGCTGCCACAAACATTTTGACACATACAGGTCCCTTTCCCTTCTTTAGCATCTCTTTGGGGTATAATCCCAGTAGAAACACTGCTAGATCAAAGGGTATGCATAGTTTGATAACTTTTTGGACATAATTCCAGATTGCTCTCCAGAATGGTTGGGTTCGTTCACAACTCCACCAACAATGCATCAGTGTCCCAGTTTTCCCGCATCCCCTCCAAAAGTCATCATTATTTTTTTCTGTAATCTTAGCCTAATTAGCTATTTTAAAATAATCCTCTGGCAATATAGATGATGTTGGGGTGTCTAAACTACAATGTAAGATACTGGCTTGAATAAAGACTTTGTATGAGACAAATTATAATTAGCTAACTCCTTGTCCTGCTCCTTAAGTAATATATTCATAATATAGTTTTGACTCCCAGAATCTCAGCGTTGTGAGGGAGATCAAAAGTCTAGTCTAGTCTAATCCATAAGTGAACATAACCTTGACAATTAGTTATCCAACTGCAACTTGAAGATCTCCAGTGATAGGGAACTCCCTTGCACACAACAGGTAAGAGTGAGAGGCTAGATTTGAACTTAGGAAGATGAGTCCTCCTTACTCCCCATAGAGCACTTTATCCAGTGATCTAACTTGCTGACTAAGGACTCGATATTAGGGTTAGTCTGTGCCTGGAGAAGGTCTAGCCTGATCCTGTTGTTGTTTTCTTGTGGTATTTCAGGATCTCAAGATGTGCTGAGGACCTGCAAACTTCCAGTGTTTTGAAAGTGGCCTAGTCCACGTCAAAATATGATTGCTGCCCCTCCCTCTACCATCCAACTCTACAAGTTCCTGATCTGAGCTTGATCTGGAAAAAAAAAAGAGTATATTGCTGAACTCGGGCTCTATTAACTAGCTAGAAAGCACTGTTGAGCTGTGGGCTGGGATTCCTGCCTTAATTATTCCTCTGAAAGCTGAGCTAGGTTTTGGAAGTGAGATCTTTCTCAGCATCTAGGAATTGAGTCCCACCACTCCTGAGACTAGATTCTAAGCTTTGCCTTTCTCTGTACTCCTCAGGGACTCTTTATGCAGGAACAACACAGCCCTGCTCAGGTCCCTTCTTAGTCTGCAGTGAATATGCGACCCAGAACTGAGGGGAGGGTGGGGGTAGTTATTTCAGTCTTTTCATGACCTGATTTGGGATCTTCTTGGCAAAGATACTGGACTGGTTTATCAATTCCTTCTCCAGTTTATTTTGCAGATGAGGAACTAAAGCAAACAGAATTAAGTGACTTGCCAAGTTCAAACAGCTAGTAAGTGTCTAGGATCAAATTTGAACTCAGGAAGATGTCCAGCACTCTATCCACTGTACCACCAGCTGTCCACTATGCCATCTAAATGTCCCAGAACTAGGTAGTGGGTAACAAAACTGTCGATTCATACCTATTCCGTGAATGCCCATCAACTGAGGAAGAAGTGAACAAGCTGTGGTACATGAAGGTAATGGAATATTATTGTTGTATAAAAAAATGATGAACAAGCTGATTTTAGAAAGTCCTAGAAAGATTTACATGAATTGATACTGAGACAAGCAGAACCAGGAATACTTTGTATACAATAACAGCAGGAATATGTGATGATTCATTATGAAAGGCTTGGTCCTTCCAAGTGGTTTATTGATCCAAGGCAATCCCAATAGAATTTGGGCAGAAAATGTATTCAGAAAAAAACTAAGGAGATTGAATGTAAATCAACACATGGTATGTCCACTTCTTTTTTTGTTTTGTTTTGTTTTTTTAATCTCTCCTATGGTTTCCAGCTTTTGCTCTTATTTTTCTCTCCCAACATGATTCATAAAGCAATGTGTATTAAGAATAAATAAACTTACTACAATAAAAAAACAAAGAAAGAAAAAATTCGTATCTATTCCTATCACAGAGTGCCAGAATGGGTCCAGAGGTGCTTTACTCTCTGAGATCTTCTCTTCTTCTAATGCTTAGCCTTTCCTTGGGTGCTAGAGTACCCACAGATGGTGTGCTGCTGATCTGACCCAGTACCCCCAGATCTCCTTGTCCATCTATTCCAAGATGGACTGGTCAGATAACTCCCTGACTTTTTCTGGATGTTACATCAGGATTCAATGTGGTGCATTTTCTAGATCTTCTTCGAAGCATTTGTAGAAGATAGCTCATTGCACTGCTTTCTAGTATTCGTTATCTGTCCCCATATTACAATTGCTAATGAGTTTTTCTCTCTATTGAACTCAATCTGCCTAATTTCTATTACATGGTCCTGTTCTTGCCTGTTGGGCCAGGCAGGAGAAGCCCAGTTCTTCTGCCACAAAACAGCCCTCCCACAGTTAAAGCTAACTATCATGTTTTCCCTAATTATTCTTTTCTCCTGATTTAATGCCATTGCACTTTTGATTTATTGATATACCAGTCTTGGAAATAATATATTCATAGGACTCTCACTAGGTCCATCCTGGGTGTGACAGGATTTTTTTTTCTTGAAAGTGTTACTAATACAGCAGACTTAACATCTAAGGAAGATCTGTATCATTAAACAGTCAACTGTTGTTCCTGGGGAAGGAAACAATGACTTTGCTCCATTCTCAGCTAATATAGGGAGACATCCTCCATGATAGCCTTTATCTTTATTTATCTCTCTTCAATAATGGTTTTCTGTCTTGGAGTTCTTCTAGCACCTTGCTTTGCACTACCAGCATACACTTAGCATGTAATATTATATATGGTAGTGTCCTGTGTTTTATGTCATAATTAAATTACTATTGCCATTACTACTAGAAAGTAGCAATTAATTGCGGTATTGCTCTACTCATAATCCCTGTAATTCCCTCAACTAAAACTCTCTTTCACCACTCCCCTATATGTGTTGTGTCCCTTATCAGAACGGAACCTCTTTGAGAACAAGGATTGTCCCACTTGAACAAGTCCATCCCTAGATCCTAGCACAGTGCTTGGCATGAAGAAGACACTTTAAAATGATTTTTTCTTCCTTCCATTCATTCATTCATTCTCCTACTAGACAATAAACTCCATAAAGACAAGAATTTTATGTAAAATTTGTACCTTCCCCAGCACCTAGCACTATGTTTTACAAACAGCAGTCCCTTGATAATCAAATGAAATAATATTTGTAAAGAGTGGTTGGTATAAAGTGCTTAATATGCGACATTTAACTATGAAAGATTTGGTTCTTCTCAGTGGTTCAATTATCTAAGGCAATCCCAATAAACTTTGGACAGAAAATGCCATTTGCATCTGGAAAAAGAACTATGGAGATTGAGTATAAATCAACACATGCTAGGTTCACTTCTTTTTTCTGTTTTTTTTTCTCTCCCATGGATTTTCCCTTTGTTCTGATTTTTCTCTCCCAAAATGATTCATAAAGCATTGCATATTAAAATTTAATTAATTAAGTAGGTGCCCTTTAATGTTTGTTGAATTTAGGAAAGACTCTCCAATTACCCAAAGATATATCATTCCCCTTATCTGTTAAATGCCCCAAATTTCTATCAATGGGTATCATATCATTCCTTTGAGTTAGGGCAGCAAGACTCATTCTGAAAGCCCTACTGACAACCTAGAGTTAATACTATAGAAATTCAAATTCAGGAAAGATTCCCAAGCCAGTCACCTTCAAGGTTGGAAAAAAAATTGGTAAGCTTAAATGAGGAGCTCAGATGAGGAATAGGCTGAGCACAGTGAGCTCTCAGACAGCTGGCATTTGCCTAGAGCCACTCTGGCTTGGCTTTTTACCCCAAAGAGAAATCTGCATCTTAGAGAATTATTGTTCTGTGCAGATTGGGATCTGAATCCACCAAATGTATTTCATCAAGGACTTTGATTTAAAACCTGGGTTTCAAACCACATTTCTGAAGGGGAAAGGTCATTTTCTCTTTCATGCAATGACTCATTGTACAACACAAAATCGAGTTCACAGATTACTGGGGAGAGCATTTACTAGTAATTTGCAACACATTATCATGTGAGGATCAGATTACCACTAAGGATTCCCTCGTAAAACAAGCCCTAACTTTTATTGCATTTTTTTTTAGCAAAATATTTGTTCTCTTCCTCTGTGTGACTACAGTCACATGCCCTGGGAAGGACACTGGGAAGGGGGGGGCTCAGCGTGGCTCAGAGGGAAGGCACTTAGTGGGGGAGGGATTGGCATTTAAACCACTTTAAGGTTACAAAGATGAGTCAGTCCAGAATGTAGTCCTTGTCCAAGGGGATTAGCATCCCAATTAGTGGCGACAGAGTGTGGGTGTTCATGGAAGCAGCTGTGAGGATGGAGCACTGGAGTATGGGAAGAGCAGGCTGGCTCTAAGAAAGGGACTGGGAGCTCATGGGTCTCACCCCTGCATCTGCAGCAGGGGGATGGTTTTCCTGCCTCTGAGACTTTTGTTGCTATGGAGAATATGCCCAACTGCTAATTCCAGCCTCCAGAAGGCCTCCTCCTGACCACACTAGCTACCTCTGCCCTAAGCAGCCAATGAGGGTTTTGTGCTATTCGCTTGTGTCTGACCCCTCAAGATGCCATTTGGGGTTTTCTTGGCAAAAACATTAGAGGGGTTTGCGATTTCCTTCCTAGATCATTTTAGAGATGAGGAAACTAAGACAAGCAGGGTTAAGTGACTTGCCCAGGTACATCTGTATAATCACTAAATTTTAAGCAGTCCTAAACTTTGATGGAGTGGGCAAAGTGCTAAATCAAAAAAGAGAGGACCTAAATTCAAATTATGTCTCTCACTCTTGTTACCAGTGGGACCTGGGGAAAATCACTTAAGCCTGTGGGCCTCTCTTCTCAACTGTAAAATATGGCTGTTGAACTAGATCAATTCTATATATGTGCAAAAAGAAAAAAAAAAAAAATATATATATATGTGTGTGTGTGTGTACATATATATTCTATATATATCACCTTAAGAATTACACAAAAAGTTGTCCACTCATATCATGTTATATTGTGAAAGAATGAATGACTGGAAAAAAAAAAGAATGGATGAAATAGCACATATTAAATAAATAGTTTATGTAAAATACTATGATAAGACTTGGAGATACAAATATAAGGAAATAGGACAGTGTCAGCCCTCAAGGATTAGAAATATAGATATATGTGTGTGTGCACACATACATACATATATGTGTGTACATATATACACACATATGTATATATACACATAGGTAATATTTAATTTAGTTTTTTACTTAATTGAGACTAGAAATACAAATCTCTGATACCTTTGACTTGCTATTCTTTTGAGTACATCACAGAATCACATAACTTGAGAGTTAGAAGGAATCTGGATGGCCTCTAGTCAATCCAGTTAATAAAAGAACACTTCTAATAAATAAATAATAAAATCAACATGTAACTTTCAAAGATTCCCCTGCTTGTCTTTTTCTTTGATCCTTCCTCCTATTCTTTTCTGTGTACTTTTTACACACTTCAGTGACCTTCTTTTTTTTTTTTTTGATTCCTCCACCCCACCCCACCTAACCTTCTCCAACAAAAAAGAAAACTCTCATATAAATAAATTTCTACCCTAACCATATTTGAAAATATGCCTCATTCTCCACTGAGTCCATTGTTTCTCTGCTCAGAGGTGAATAGTATATTTCCTTATCTGTTCTCTGAAATTGTGGTTGGTCAGTTCATTGAATACAATTCTTATGTCTTTCACTCAAGTGATTTTGATCAACAGTGCTATGGCTAATCATATAAACTTCTTTGGGTTTTAAATAGAGCTTGGATTTTAATCGAGAAATAAGAGACATGTAGATAAGGGGAGTGGTGGCCAGAGAGGAGTATTTTGGGCAGCCAAACCAGAGTGAATCATGACTGGAGTCATAAGGCAAATTATTGGCATGTGCTTTCCAGGAATGGCAGTGGTGATTTGATTAGTGTTCTCAAAGTCTGAATTAGAAAGTAGGAAGGGATGAGAGGAGAGAGGGAAAGTGATACTTCAAAGTATGTAGAGATGGTTTCAAAGCTGCCTGGTGATTTTGAGACTAAGCAGGATAAGGGGAATCCTCATCAATCAGATTCTAAACCACAGAAGTGGGGAACTCTAGTGTTAGTCAGAGGCAAAGGCTCCAAGTACAAAGGATAACATTTAAATCAACTATTAAAGTATGAAAGTTCTTGCTGTTGCTATAGATGAATATTCGGGTGCCTAAATGGAACAAGAAAAGAACTTTGATTTAATGAGATCTATTAAAATATGTGTATGAAGTAATGTAACTTTCAGATGGGGTTTAAGCAGTTTGGAGCAAAGTATGAAGTATAATGAGAGATTCTTGTAAAGATAGTGCCTCATATATAGGTAAACAGCCTTCACAACTGCTTTTCCATCAAGACTTTCACCTCCTCCCTTTCTTACACAAATTCTTCTCACTGAAGTAAGAAGTAGAATTCAGGTCAGTTAGCTCTTTAACTACAGTATGTAACTTCCCTTCCTTCCCCCCAATTACTTTGTATAACTCTGCTTCATTTAATCCAATTCATGTGTAAGTCAAGACATCACCCTCAAGATGTCATTGGTCCTCTTCAAATTAGAAGGAAGAACAACAGCCCATCCAAACACAAGACAAAGTTTCAAAGAAACAAAATGTTTTGGACAATTGTCTTGGGAAATTCAGAGCTGCAAAACACTATGGATGCTCAGTTTATCTGAATATAACTGATTTTAAGACTATAGAGAGAGACAGAGAGAGAAAGAAAGAGAGAGGCAGAGAAAGAGAGAGGAGAGAGGCAGAAAAAGAGGAGAGAGACAGACAGGAAGAGAGAAAAAGAGAGAAAGAGAACAAGAGACAGAGAGAGAGACAAAGAGAAAATCAGAGAGAGAGAAAGAGAGAGAGAAACAGAGGGAGAGAGAGAAGGAGGGAAGGAGAAAGGAAGAGATAGAATTCATACACATATTTGGAGGTTGAAGTATAATTTTTAAAGTTCATCATTTTCATTTGGGTGAGTAGTTATCTTTTTAAGTGAAAGGTGACTCACTGAAAAACAAAAGCCTGATTTAAGTCACTGAAAGATATGGAAGTTATGGGAGGCAGAAGAATACAGGAGTTTGAGGTTGAAGAGGGAAGAACCTAGAAAAGAGATTGAAGACAAAATAAAAGTTTGTTAAAGTTGAAGAACCAACAGCAAAAGCATCTCAAAGGCATCAACGATCTAATTTGTAATTGGATGAATGAAGGCTGCACTTTTAGGTATTACTTCAATACCATCTCAAGCTTATCCAGAATGAAACCTCTGCTCAGTGTATGTTAGTGAGTGGGGGAAAAACTCACAATGAAGAATTTCATAAAGACTTTGGCAGGTAGACCGTAATGCTTGGGGTCAGCTTTCTTACACTATTGAAAATGTCAAGGTCAAGATAAAGGATAAGGAAGGCATTTCCTCTGATTAACCAATAATGATTTTTTTTAATTGTGTCAAGCAGCTATAAGATGGATGGACTTTGTCTGATAATATCATGAGCAAAGTCTCCTTTATCTTGTGCTGAGACTTTGAAGTAGTGCCAGGAAGAGGAAAAGAAATTTTAACACCCTTCCCTCACCCCATCTCACCCAAAAAATAAATATGGACAAGAGGGAAAAATTAAGCTTACTCTACTTACATAGATGTGATGATGAGAATATCAGAATTAACCATGAGTGTATTCTTCTGAAAAATAGCTAGCATTTAAATAGCACTTTAAGATCTGGAAAGCACTTTAGAAATATAACCTCAGCTTTTCCTCACAACCTCAAGAGTTAGGTATGTTTACTAACCCCATTTTATACATGAGGAAACTGGCAAGGCAGATAGAATTTAAATGGCTCCACTTAAGTCATACAGCTAGTAAGTGCCTGAATAAGAATTTTAACTCAGTTCTTCTGGACTGCAAATCCAACATCCATCTATTGCACCACTTAGCTGCTGAGGTCTTTGTGAGCAACCATTCTGACGATTGTGTTAAGGTCTAACCCAGGACTTCTTAAACTTTTTTTCCATTTGTAAACCCTTTTTTGGCAGAGAAATTTTTAAATGACAAAAGAAATCAAACATTTACTGATGATAAATCATAATTTTGCAACCCCCACATTCAGTTACAAGAACCCAAATGGGGTTGCAAGCTATAGTTTTAAAAGCTAGGATCTAACTTATTACTGTAAGACCAGAGATAAATAAATGGGTATATGTTCATTTTTTCACTTAACTGAGAAGAAAAATGTAAGTGGCCTTTTTCTCCTTCCCTCTCAAGTGAGAGGGAAAGCAGAAAAGGGAAAGACAGACACTACAACTGCTTTGCTATAAAAGAGGATATTTTTTCTTTGCCAGGAAAATCCACTTAAGTTGTGTGAAATGTGTTCTGTTCTGATTGGACAAAACAGCATCTATGTGAGTAAATAACCAGATAGGTTGGTCTATAAAGCCTACTGATATACATCCAGATGAACTTTGCCATTCTCTGGCTTAAAAATTGCTATTTATATTAAGAGGTAACATTTTCTAAATGTTCTTTTAAGAGTAGTTATAAATTAAAATAGATTATAAATATTCCATTTCATTCTAGAAGATTTATCCAACTGAGGAAATTCATAGCAGTTAGCAGAGAAATTGAACCAATGCCTTCAAAGTCTGAAGTCCAGGTTTATGAGTTAGTCTTGGTACATGAGTTTTCTCTTTCATGTGTTTCCTCGATAGTTTCCTGTGTGTGCCCACTCTCCCTTACAGATACTGAGTGCATTGGTGAAAAAGTATGGCCCAGGTTTATATGTAGATGGTTATGCAATTTATCACTTGTGTAAATGCTTTAATATATAAGTATCTGAATTCTTTTTTGCCTTATTACTTAATAAATGGCTATGTTTAATAATTTAAAATATTATTATGAATTATTGGATTGTATAAATTAAATGCTTTGTAAGTTGTCTATATGCATTGTAATCTGGCACAGTATATTACATTGTGAGTGGCTGCTTGTATGAATACAGAAACACTGGTAATAGAGTGGTAAATAAGAGATGTGTATTTCCTTTTATTATAGTAACTATTAGGATCCTGAGAAAATTTAACTGTAGCCATGTGGTAGTGAACTCTTTCAGGGAAGGATGAAGTTGGGTAAGAGTAGTTTAAAATGGGTATGGCAACACAGAAAATTAGTAGCCATCTGTATACTTCCCTTGGATAGGTAATGTTGCATTATATTATGGAGGTTTCCTCACCACATATCCATTACATTTGGATAAGCATTGTCCCTGTCCTTATGGAGATTCAATATATTGGGGGCACATGTCCTCAAATAACAGTAACATAAAAATTTTTAAAAGTATATGTGTTAAATATATTAAAATATAAATTAGATACACAATAAGTATACATGACCAAACCGTCGTTATTTTGCTGTACAAAAAAAATCAAACTCTGAAATATTGTACAATTAGCTTGTGAAGGAAATCAAAAATGCAGGTGGGCATAAATATAGGGATTGGGAATTCAATGTAATGGTTTTTAGTCATCTCCCAGAGTTCTTTTTCTGGGCATAGCTGGTTCAGTTCATTACTGCTCCATTGGAAATGATTTGGTTGATCTCGTTGCTGAGGATGGCCTGGTCCATCAGAACTGGTCATCATATAGTATTGTTGTTGAAGTATATAATGATCTCCTGGTCCTGCTCATTTCACTCAGCATCAGTTCGTGTAAGTCTCTCCAGGCCTTTCTGAAATCATCCTGTTGGTCATTTCTTACAGAACAGTAATATTCCATAATATTCATATACCACAATTTATTCAGCCATTCTCCAACTGATGGACATCCATTCAGTTTCCAGTTTTTAGCCACTACAAAAAAGGCTGCCACAAGCTAATTGTACAATATTTCAGAGTCTGATTCTTTTTGTACAGCAAAATAACGTTTTGGTCATGTATACTTATTGTGTATCTAATTTATATTTTAATATATTTAACATCTACCGGTCATCCTGCCATCTAGGGGAGGGGGTGGGGGAGGTAAGAGGTAAAAAATTGGAACAAGAGGTTTGGCAATTGTTAATGCTGTAAAGTTACCCATGCATATATCCTGTAAATAAAAGGCTATTAAATTAAAAAAAATAAATAAATAAAAAAGTATATGTGTAAGCAAAGCACTATGTGAGTCAGAGGGGAATACATAATTATAAAGAATACTTTGGGGCTTGACACATGCTCACAAAATCACAAATGCTGGGGAGAGGGGACATATGGTATAGTTTTTCCTCTTTTCCTTCTACAAAGAAATTTTTAAGCAAAAGAGAAAACTAAGCTTGTTTTCATACAATAAAAATGTTATGTGGAACAAGTATATTTTGATATATACACAATATCATATGTAATGTTTAGGAGAATAAAATATTACTAGCACTGACATTTTTTCATGAAATCTTTATTTACATGATAAATAACTAGTTTGCAAATGCTGGCCTAACATTACGAATTGTGACTTTGGCACCAGGGAGTATCTGGCTCATTCTTATCTAGAGCTTTTAAGACCCTAGAGAAGGCAAGGTATTCCATTATAATTCAGCCATGAAAACTGCCAAGATCATACACTCCAGGCTTAAAGGAAAGCCGGCGATAAGTCTAATGAAAATCAGGCATCATGAAAAGAGTAATATTCTCATCTTTGATCATCACTTTTCCTCCAGCTCCAGCTCTGGTGCCTGATTTCTCTTGGTGTGGTAATGGCACCATAATTATTCTTATCACTGAGATTCAAAACACCAGATATAAGTGATCTCCCGCTCTCTTGCCCCTCACACCCAAAACATTTCCATATTCTGTTTATTCTTTCTCTGAAATTTTCTCATGTCAGTTGCTTCTTTTCTCTTCCCACTGGCACCATCCTGTTTCAGATCCCCTTTACATTTGGACAATAAGATTGACATTGTCAGAACTACACTTTAAGTATATAAATTTGTCAGCTATGCACTAAATGGATTGGAAAGGGGAGTAAATGGAAGATGAGAATCCGGTGTGGAAGCTGTTGCAGTAATTTCAGTGAAAGTTGATGACATCTAACTAGAATCTTAAAGCCAATTTATTCTATAAATTTCTGCCTAATTGATATTTCTCTTACCCCATATGTATAAAGCCAAACTTCTTTTTTTTTCATAATCTAGATCAATCAAAATCACTACTTCTTCTAGCAAAAAGCTCTTTCCTACTACCTTCCCCAAACTCTAGTCTCCATGCATTTGTCCTACACTTCCCCCAGTCCTTCCTCTCCATAGTCTATTTTTCTTCTATAAACTGAGGCCTACTATTCTATTTTAACAATCTCTCCATCCTCAAACTCTTCTTGCAGTCTCTCCATTTCATGGCAGTAAATGGAGTCTGACTTTTTTTTCTGCTGGTCTATTACTTCAGGTCATTGGAAATTTTACC
Source organism: Sarcophilus harrisii (assembly GCF_902635505.1). Taxonomy (NCBI): domain Eukaryota; kingdom Metazoa; phylum Chordata; class Mammalia; order Dasyuromorphia; family Dasyuridae; genus Sarcophilus; species Sarcophilus harrisii. The sequence goes on from NC_045428.1 coordinate 523,273,255, forward strand.
CTTCCTCTGGAAGAAAATTCTTTTTCACTTCAATTCACTTCAAACTTACATTGTCACCCAACACTGCCCCACAAAAACCCAATTATTCTTATTTAATTAACAAATTTTTCATCTCTTTGGCACTTTGACAGTCACATTCAGCTTTCTTTCTCATTTCTTGCCAATTTGTATTCCTTTCTGATAATTTTGACTTTTTTGTCCTCCTTTTGCTTTAGCTAAAATTCATTTTTCCCATTTTGCCTGAGTCTTCTCCCTTAGCTTAAGTGTTTCTCATTCTTCAATTTTTACTTGAATCCTTCCAAATTTCATCTGCCCTTCACTTTCTTATCCTCCTTTCCTTCAAGACTTTCACCTACTCTCTTTTCTTACAAAAACTTGCTCTCACTGAAATAGGAAGTAAAATCTAGGTCAGTTGGCTCACATAGTGTTTAGCTTCCTCACCTACATGTTTCTTCCTTCTTTCCCCAACTACTCTGCCTCATTTAATCCCAATTTACATTCAAGACAGGATATCACCCTCAAGATATCATTGATCCTCTTCAAGTATGAAGAATGACCAATAACAGCCACTCCAATATGAGCCTTAAATGCTTTCCTTTACTTTATTTTACCCATTTCCCTCTTTTTTACTCTCATTTTGGTTTTCACGTTTTAATCTTTCCAGAGAGTTTCTAATTCAGATATTTTGAAATGAACTATTTACAAGTCATTCTTCCTAAGAAGCAAATGTTTTGAGTATTAATGTGCCTGTGAGACTCAATGTCCCACTGGAACTTATGGGTTCACTATTATTATGCGGGAGCCAACCTTCTAAGCAAGACAATGACCCCAATCAGAGAATAAAGACACCAGAGTCCTCACACGGATCCCCCAAGTCTCTGCAAGCATTGACAAGTCTGGAGTGCAGGCTGAAAATACACAGCACACACACCAAAAAAGGGCTGCCGCCCGTCTTCTGAGAGAAGGCGTTATTGCTGGAGTTATTCATCCTTTGTTTTCCAAGAGGAGCAGTGACTTCTTGGGATGATTCCTATGTCCCCAACAGAGATGCTTAGGCAAACAAGACTGGGTCTACCACTTTCTCCTTCTTGGCATTTCCTTGAGTTTTACCACCTTCACAAAATGACAGAATTCCAGAGTTGGTTGTCACCTCAAAGACCAGCTAATCCAACCCAAAACTACTATTTTGACTTGGCCAGCTGGTCATCTAGACACTAAAGAAGTCCTTACTTGCTAAGGCAATATATCCTTCTTTTCAATAGTTCTAACTGCAAGGAAATACTTCAGTATCTGTAGACTTCAGTGACATAGGCTTTCTGACTGTTATTTACTGCATTTCATTTGGTGATTCACATCCTTGGGTTGCTTCTACCTTTACCTGAGCTTATATTATGGTTTCTCAAGTAGAAATTTGATTCCATTAAAAAACAGAGACAGGTAAAGTAGGGGAGGAGAGAAGGAAAAGAAAGGAAGGAGGAAAGAAACTCTGCTTGAAAAAAAAGAATAAAACAGTTTTTTTCTTTCCCTCCTGCCAAAAAAATAAAACATGAAAAATATGGAAAAAGAGAGAAGGAATTAATGAAATAGTAAAGGAGTAGTTAGTTTAGGTTGATGTGCTTATACAGTTCTGGATGAAATAGAAGCAGGGCTGTATAGGAATGAAGCTTCTTTGTTTTTAAGCACTGGACTAAGAATAGGAAAACCCAGGTTCTATCATTTCCTCACTTCGTGGATTTGGGCAAATCAATTTCCTTCTCTGACACTCAGCTTTCTCTTTTAGAAAATGAAGAGGTTTTTGTGTCTGTATCTCAAAGAGATTATAAAAAAGGAAAGGGACCCACATGTGCAAAAATGTTTGTGGCAGCCCTTGTGTGGCAAGGATTGAGGGGATGCCCATTAGTTGAAGAATAGCTGAATGAGTTATGGTATATGAATGTTATGGAATATTATTGTTCTGTAAGAAACAACCAACAGGATGATTTCAGAGAGGCCTGGAGAGACTTACATGAACTGATGCTAAGTGAAATGAAAAGAACCAAGACAGCACTGTACATAGCAACAAGAAGATTATGTGATAATGTCCATATGATGGACATGACTCTTTTCAACAAGGAAGTGGTTCAGACTTATTCCAATAGATTTATAAGATGGAGAGAGTCATCTGCATCCAGAAGGAAGACTATGGAGACTGAACGTGGATCACAACATAGTTTTTTCAATGTTTTTATTGTTATTGGCTTCCATTTTGTTTTTTTTTCTCATTTTTTTTCCTTTTTGATCTGATTTTTCTTGTATATTTCTTGATAAATGTGGAAATATGTATAGAAGAATTGCACATATTTAACATATATTGGATTACATGCTGTTTAGGGGAGGGAGTGAGGGGAATGAGAAAAATTTGGAATGCAACATTTTGCAAGAGTATTGAAAACTATCTTTGCATGTATTTTTGAAAATAAAAGCTATTATTTAAAAAAAGAAAATAAAGAGGTTAGGACTAGATAATGATTCATCAAGCTGTGTGACTCTAAGTAGATATATCACAGTACCACAGAGTGTAAACTACACATATATCCAATACACAGCACACATATCCCATGGCTCCTACCCCACTGAATAGTGAATAGATATTGTTGTTTTTGTCTTTGTTCATCCTTTATTTTTAAAGAGAACCAATGAATCATGGGGTGATCTCTTGGCTCAGGCATGAATTGGATTGGAGGGAGGCAGAGATGCCCAAAGTTATCAGCCTCACTAGTTCTCTTCCAGAGACATTGAAATCCAGTGGCAAGACAAAAGTCAAGATAACTGATGATAGCCTGGGATGTAGTGGATGATTTGGACATCTTGGCTATCTGGCAAAGGTCTAGGACTCCAATGAGCTTGCTTCAGGCTTCATGGAAAAAGGAACAAATTATTCTCATACACCCATTCTGTCAGGAAAGTCTTCTCATGTTTGGGGTAGTCATCCCCTTAATTTAACAATTAGTTTGATATCTATCAGTTACCCTCAACCTGGTTTAGCCCATCTTCTGAGTTGGGTATGGCCAACAGTTTCTTAAAACCATAGGTAAGAATTGAGGGACAGCTAGACATGAACAGCCCTCATACCAAAGTGCTAGTTCATTCCATATAACCTAAGAATAGGTGCACAATAATATGAATAATGCCTCCTATTAATCTGTGTATCCAAAGTCATCTGTGATCCAATTTACCCCTAGCACATTTGAAGAATAAAAATCACCAGCGCAGCACCACCATGTGCACTTTTGAAAATGTATTGACCCTTGTTGTGAAATGTCTTTGTTGGAGAATTAAGTTCTAACTACAGCTATAAGCCATTTCTGAGGTTACCCTGGAACTGGCAGGCTTGACTTGCACAGAAAACATTTCCAAACATGCTCTGGATTCACTGCATGTTATGAGGTGTTAAATAAAACTGTCACTTGAAGTGTTTTGGAATCATCTCTGCCTTTTGGGTTGATGTTATGCTAATGCAGGATGAAGATATATTAGTAGTATAATCATGGATTCATTTTAAGGCATATTTAAAAAAAGTAATTTTCCCAAGATGCTCACTCTATTCAATGTTCCCTAAAGACTAAATATTTTTCATAGACCCTTAGCAGAGCATAATAAATAATGAAAAATGCAGTATGATACTTTCACGTAAAAATCAAATTTACTTGGGATTTTATACATGTGTATATGTATATCATATGTGTGTATGACAACATGAACCAGAAGAATTATATATTAATACACACATATCTATGTATCTTTTAAAAAGAAAATTTATTGCAAGCTTTTGTTTTTATATCACTGATGTTCCCACAAGATGCCTTTCTTAGCCCTTCCCAGAGAGCCATCCCTTATAATAAATACAAAAAGAGTTCAGCATCAGCCAACAGGCCCCCCAAATCTGATATTATATGCAATATATATATATATATATATATATATATATATATAACTATTCACATGCTATGTAGCCATGCATATATATATTAATACATTTGGTTATGAGGTCTATTGAAGTGATCTTTTCCCATCCCTTTCTATGCTGCTATCTCAATGAAGTAACACAACTAAATTTCCAAAGTTTAGCAAAACTAGCCAACATACTAAAAAAAAAGGCTGACATATGCAATATGCATGTATCCATTATACATATATATACATATATTCGCATGCATTTCTATTGATAAAAGTTATTAGATCTTTGCTACTCCATTAATTGCTGTTACTTTCTCAAAGTAAGTGATAACTGACTTTCCAAATAAGATTGTTCTTTAAGAATAATACTCATATTCTTATGCAAATTTCCATAGACCCTTTTTTCAAAGCGTAGTCCTCCAAAGAGATTGGATTTAAATGTTCTTCTGCTCAGGCAAGCATATGAGAACATGAAAAAAAAAAACATCATCAGGCAAAGTCAAAAATATTAAGTACCACCTATGCATCCACTTCACCCAAAGATTATCCAGAGTATCTTGCAGCTCTCCATTTATCTATAGATGGATTTTAGTCAAATTCAGTTCAAATCTGGACTTGGACAGTTAAAGTTACAAGCTCTGTAATTTCGGGAAAGTCACTTAACCCTGTTTGCCTTGGTTTCCCCATATGTAAAATAAACTAAAGAAGGAAATGGCAAAATAGTTGAGTATCTCACCCAAGAAAATCCCAGAGTCACAAAGTGTCAGAGACTTAATTAAAACGAGTGAACAACATAGCCCTGCCTGCACTGGTACTACAGGTGATTTAATCTACAACCTCCTTTCACACTAAGCATAGTGGAGGATAACTTAACTCTTTTTTTGTATGTCACTGGGGAGCCATTTAGTCCATGAATTGAAATTTGCTAAATGGTTATTTATTAAGGGACCTGATCATTGTTAAGAACTCCCAACAGACTAAACTGATGAGCTTACATTTTGGGATTAGCTAATTTACCCATGATACCAAAACATTTGTGGCAGGGAATAACCAGATGAAACAGAGGCTCCTTTGGAACCAGTGGGACATTGGGATGCATCAAAATCTCCATGAACACAGTATGCCTTTGATGCTGGCTTTTAATATCATGCTCAGCTGGAGCCTGTTCTTACACTCCCCAAGCTTCTGCTGTTTCAATCACAACCAGGAACACATGGAAGATTTCAGCTCCAGACAGATGGTATGACAAGTTACTAATAATAGATAGCATCTATTCTAATATCACCATGATCTTTTTATTTAAATTGATGTATTCTTGTGGAAGCATTCTCCTGCCTCAGTCCAAATGTGGCTCTTATTGCCTTAGACAATATATTCCGGTATATGATGTCCATTTCTGGAAATTGAATACTTTGAAAATTAGCAATGGTGCCATGTCTCTGTAAAAAAAATTACCAAAAGGAGTTTGAGTCAGATAGTTGGTGAATAAGAGAGCTCAACAGAGGATGAAAAACTGAAACTCACCATCCTGGTCAATATGATCAAGGAGGAAAGTAAAGGATAAGAAGAGAGAGAAGTTATTCACAATCACTCCTTTTTCCTTAACTTCAGACATATTTCCTCACTCTAATGAGTTGTGAGTTCTCATCTATGAAATGGAAACCAATACCTCAAGAGACAGTCAGTGGTAGTTTTCTGGGATCCCCTCCACTTGTCAGTGCTCTCCCCTGCTCTACCCCCAAATTACTGTTTATATACTCTGCATATCTTCTGTTTTCACTCATTTATTACCTGCTGTGTTGTATACCCCACCCAAGAAGAATATAAGCTCCTTGAACATAGAAACCATTTAATTATTTTTCCTGTATCCCCCCATCACCAAAAATAATACTTGAAATATTATTCAGTTATTGTATCCAACTCTTCATGATCCCATGTACATCAGGTCCTTTATCCTCCACTATCTCTCAGGTGTGTCAAAGTTCAGATCTGTTTCCATGACACTATCTATACATCTTATCTTTGGACATCTCCTTTTCTTTTTGCCTTCAATCTTTCCCCAATATCAGGGTCTTTACCAATGAGTCCCATCTTCTCATCATGTGGTCAAAGTAATTATGTATGGCCTTAATGTATGTTTGTTGAATTTTGGAATTCAATTCAAATGAATTGAATCTTGATTATGTAATGATTGTAGGGAACTCTGTATTCAACACCCTGGGGAGTTTTTTATTTTTGTTTTTAAAAACAGGATTTCTGGTATTTGATTTGGTAAAGTTTCAATTTTTAGGGAATAAAGAGTAAACATAATCAAAAATACATAGGATATAAAAATAACAAAAGCATATGACTATAAGCAACTATAGCAAATCAACACTATCATTGGTTCTGGAGTGGGAAAATCCATTTCCTTTCCAATTATTCTAATCACTATCTTCATGATTCTTATCATTGTCCCTACAAGAATACATCTTCCTCTAGCTATCATTTTCCTATATTTCTTGTTTCTCCCTATTAGAAGGTAGACTACTTGAAGACAGAGTCTATGTCAATTTTCTATTTTTACTCCAACAGCGCTTAATACTTGGTGAGCAGTTAGTAAATGCTTTTCCAGGCATTTAAAGAGATGTAACAAAATAAGATTATTGGAGTAATTAGCATCATGTCTATCACAGAGTCTGAGCTATGGCAAAGAGTATGTGATGGGAAGGTGGATGAATAATTAAATCACCTTCATTTTCTATTTTTACAAATACAGTGCACAGCAGAATAAAGTTTCTGAGTGAACTGTCTCTTAGAATTTCTGAGGCTCCATGTTCAAATTACCAATTTTTTGTCTTCTTTAGCTTTTCCCTCTGTGACTAGCCTAAAGAAAGATGAATTCCTTATAGGAATAAGTTCCCATGATACCTAAAGTGGGCAGTGAGTCAAATTTGTTAATATCTCCTGCCTGGTTTCCCATAAGACTCAATCTTTTGCTCTCTGAGCACATGGACAAAAGAGTATTTTCTAGCCTGGACCATACAATACAAATACAAAGCAGCAATTGCTGATTAATGCAATAATCACCCTTCACTGTGATAGAAAGATAAATTCAGAGAGAAGAGTTAAATAGATATCCAACATCTGTTGACTAAATGGAGAATGGATGAAAACCCCTCTAATTTCTGAGTTTTCCTTTTTCATTTTCCTTAAACAATTCACCCCCTTTGGACTCTCAAAGGAAACAGAACAAGGAAAAAAAAATAATTCAAGGATAACCGTTGGCTTTGTGAAGTTATATATTAATTGAGCAAGATCTCAGAGGCACCATTTTTGAAATAAGGTATTCCAAGTCCTTTGAAGTTTGGAGAAAAGAGATGGAAAATTACAATCTCAACCGAAATAGGAAAGAAGAGAAATTGAAAAGTAAAGGAAGTTAAATATTTATGGTGGGAAAAAGTAGAAAGATTATGCAATGGTGGGGTAAAAAAGATAGAGAAGGAGTGCAGCACCGATCCCAGCATTAGGAAGACCTGAGTCAAAATTCAGCCTAAGATAGTTGCTAGCTGTGTCACTCTGGGCAAGTCACTTAGCCTGTCACCTCTTCATCTGTAAAATAGTGATAATAATAACCTATCTCCAAGGGATGTTGTGAAGATAAAATGAGATCTCATTTGTATAGTACTTTGCAAATCTTGAAGCACCATGTAAATATTCACTATCATCCTCATCATTAATTATTATCATAATCAAATGGGTAGAACCAAAATTTCCTATTTTTAATTCTGTATGCAGCTCAGAGATATCAATAAGAAGGTCTTTCTAGATGTCCTAGGACTTTTTTTTGTACTTCAGTCCTATGTTATTAATTCTTAACTGATTTTAGTTCATCTGTCTACTTAGGAACTAGGGGCAGACAGCTGATGGAAAACAGTCCAATATGAAAAATGTAGTAAAAGCAGAATAATAATAATATTTTATTTAAAAAAACACTTTTCAGGGAAAAAGGACTGATAGTTGAATAGCAAAGTGAGTAATAAGAACAATGGAGCCTTGCCAGTTATTAAATGATACAAAAGAGCAAAGACTTTTTCACAGAGCAGGAAAAAAAGGGGTTCTCTAGTTTTTAGCTGTCAGTAGTTCCAATTCTATCATCAAGACTTGACTGCTGATGCAGATGTGATGAATTGTAGTCCTTCCACACTGAAATTTCAGATTTTCTTTTATTGCCTAGGTTTTTCTTCTTTGGAACAATTCCATGTGACAAAACCCAAATGCAACAGAAAATGATATATTCACTACTAAACCAGATACAAAAAAGATGATCCATTGAGAAGATATTGCTTACTTTATCCATGTTGAAAGTCACCATTAAAATTAGCAAATGTTAGCACTTCAAGTGTTCTGAGTTTTTTTATTTGTTGTTTTTCTTTCAAGAGGCCAGTGTTGAGGTAGAAGATAATAATGTTCATGTAGTTATGGTAGCTATATGTACAATAGCAGTTGGGATAGAGTGGAGAATAAAGGAAGGTGGTATAGACCAGGCCTATTTCAGGATATTCTGGGGCTTCAAGTTTGGAAATGGAACAAAATGAGATGTTCATTAATCATCCACCAAGTAACAAAAGGATGACAGCAAAAGGGTAGCACTGACTCAGCTCTGCCTCCATATTGGTGATACCAGGGCACCAATTAGCCTCAAGCAATACTATTCCATTTACCTAAACTCAATAAAACTGCATGGATGTACCTTTGCAGCAAACATTGACATTGAAGAGATTATGTGATTGTAAGGAAAAGAGACAGATAGGAGGTGAGAGTGACGAAGGCAATGTGTGGAGTAGACTGCTGGACTGATCATAGGCTTATCCTCTCCAAGCTAAATGTTTGCATTCAACAACAGTGTCCCCAAAGCAAAAAAGATTACCAGAAGAATTAATGTCAAAAGATCAGAGCACTTCTCTGAGAGGGAACTTGGAAGGTAACTTGAGCCACCATATAGTTGGCAATAAGCAGAAAAAGAATGGGCAGTTTTCAATGATTTGGGGTACAGCTCTGCATTTGCTAAATAGGATGAGGAAGTCGCCAGAAAATGGAGGAAAACTTGGAGGAAAGCATGATCAAAGAAGTCACCCCCTTCACCCTATAATTATTCCCCAGGGAGTAATTTCTAAAAGGGATGGAGTAGATTAAGGAGTGGACAGTATTAAGTAACATCCAGCCATAGTGATAACCCACTGGTATTAGATTAATCTACCACAAAAAAGAAGGAGAAAATTTTGGCTGTGATGGGGACACCATCTACTAAGACAACTTTTTCCATTTTTTAAAAACTCTAATCATCAGTATTCTAGGGCTAAGCAGAAAAACTCTAATTTCTCTTCTTATATGATAACATTTCAAAGTCTTTTTTTTGAAAACTTTTTATTTTCAAAACAAATGCATGGATAATTCTTCAACTTTGACCCTTGCATAGCCTTTTGTTCCAAATTTTTTCACTCCTTCCTCCCCAGATGGCAAGCAATCCAATATATGTTACACATGTTAAAATATATGTTGAATCCAATATATGTAAACGTATTATACAATTATCTTGCTGCATAAGAAAAATCACATCGAAAAGGAAAGAAAATGACTAAAAAAACAAAATGCAAGTGAACAACAACAAAAAGAGTAAGAATGTTATGTTGTAATCCACTCTCAGTTCCCACAGTCCTCCTTGTGGGTATAGATGGCTCTCTTCATCACTGAACAAGCTGCACTAGTTTGAATGATCTCGTTGTTGAAGAGAGCCACATCTGTCAGAATTGATCATTGTATAATCTTGCTGTTGCCATGTACAATGATCTCCTGGTCCTGCTCATTTTACTTAGCATCAATTCATGTAAGTCTCTCCAAGCCTCTCTGAAATCATCCTGCTAGTTGTTTCTTAAAAAACAATACTATTCCATAGCATTCATATACCATAATTTATTCAGTCATTCGCCAATTGATGGTCATCTACTCAGTTTCCAGTTTCTTGCCACTACAAAAAGGGCTGCCACAAACATTTTTGCACATGTGAGTTCCCTTCTCTCCTCTAAGATCTCTTTGGGATATAAGTCCAATAGAAACGGTGGATCAAAGAGTATGCACAGTTTGATAACTTTTTGAGCTTTGTTCCAAATTGCTCTCCAAAATGGTTGGATCCATTTGGGAGTTTTAAAGCTCCACCCTCTGACAGTTACTGGGACAATTGATTGGAATAAAACTGGGTTAAGACTATTTTATCCTATATGTGCTAAAGGTTGAGTTTTAACTGCTTATGTTATGTTATACTTTTTCCTCCTGTAACTGATCTCTATGATCAGAGCAATGGTCAATAGAAACTGTTAATTATGTCATACCTTGCTATTTTCAGTCTGGTTATATGTAATCATTGTATCCTAAATGCTTGGGCAACTAAGTATTTTGCCTGGTCATCTCTGTTACTGGATATTTGTGTTTTGTTTCTTTTAAGATTTCTACATGTCTATAAGACAGCAGCCGTTTGCCTGGCAAACTCATCTCTTCACATAGGAAACAATTTATTTTGGCCTCCTCATATTTTGCAGCAGTCTGGTGAACTGAGTCTTTCCATCTGAGACTGATCTAAATCGGTCAAATTACATATATTGGCTTGCTTTTGGAACCTTGATCAGCTTTGATTGTCAGCATGGCATACCCAGTCTGCATGGAATGAGAGCCTCCTATCACTTCACAGCCTGAAGCAGTAGTTTTTAAAATGAGACCATGGACTGGACCCTGCATCTACTGTACTTTGGACTGATATGAGGGACTTTGGGAATGTTTGATGACTGACTGTTGAATCTTGCCTGGATCATCTATCACTCTGTGTTTAAGATTTGGGATGGGATTTGTTAAAACTGTGTAATTATTGCTGTTATGTTTGAGGGATTTTTAGGAAATGCCACTGTACTAGTCTGTTATGTATAGGGATTTTAATTCACTCTTGGGATTTATATGGGGAATAGTCATTTGATAATTCCTTTCCATGAGGAAAAAGGAAGGGATAGAATATTTGGAAAATTGGTAGATTTTTTTCAAAATACCTGAAATAGTGGGAACCCCTATTCAATTTGCCTTAGTTCAGATTGAATTTGAATGCTTTAGCTTTAGAATCCCTTATTTTGTTAAAATTGCCCTGGCAGACTCAGTTTTGGGGATTATTTTTTAAGCTTTAGAATTCATTAATTAGTACTTCAGAACCTCAAAGGGCCTTTAATTGGCCTTCTTTTGCTTTTTTCCCCAAGTAGATAGTGCCCTGGCCAAACTCATTCATGTACACTATCACCGCCTTGAGACTGGTGATGATCCCCTTGATGCTCATATGAGCAATAGAAATTTTCGACCTGGTTAGTCAATGACAGGTAAGATTCCTCAAGGACTAGCCGACCTAAGCCAGGAAGAGACGTTTCTGCACATCCTTCCTATGACGGGTAAGGCTTTTCCCCATAGGAACAACCTAAGCCAGGCACAGGTCGAGAAATGAAAAATTCTACATTTGATTCTTTTAATATAAATGAAAAAAGGGGGACCTGTGGGGAGCCGGCACTAATCTACAGCCACATAAGGCCAACCTTGAATAGGTTGGAATCTCCTAATCGCATCATACCAAAGACTTCCTGAATAGGAATCTCCTAATCACATTCTAACTTTGAATAGGCAGGTATCTAGGCATCCCCTAATCACATCATAAAGCTTTCTGCCACCAGAAACATCTGAGCAGCTCATCCTTGGGCGGGATACCAACCCTTTGTCATGGACCCCCACCCTGTACTGTGTTTGTACAACCCTGCCTTCTTTTCTACTGCTATATATATCTGTACTATTGCACCCATTACACAATTCCACCAACAGTGTGTCCCAGTTTTCTCACCATCTCTCCAACATTCATCATTATCTTTTCCTATCATCTTAACCAATCTAAGAGGTATGTAGTAGTATCTCAAAGTTCTCTTAATTTGCATTTATCTAATTAATAGTGATTTAGAGCACCTTTTCATATGATTAGAAATAGTTTTAATTTCTTCATCTGAAAGTTGTCTGTTCATAACCTTTGACCATTTATCAATTGGAGAACAACTAGAATTCTTATAAATTTGAGTCAATTCTTTATATATTTTAGAAATGAGGCCTTTATCAGAACCTTTGACTGTAAAAATGTTTTCCCAGTTTATTGCTTCCCTTCTAATCCTTTCTGTATTAGTTTTATTAGTACAAAAACTTTTTAGCTTAATATAATCAAAATTTTCATTTGATGTTCAATTTTGAGTTACAGTTCTTCTTTGGTCACAAATTCCTTCCTTCTCCACAGATCTGAGAAGTAAACTATTTTATGTTCTTCTAATTTGCTTATAATATCACTCTTTATATCTAAATCATGAACCCATCTCAAACCTTGTCTTGGTATATGATGTTAGGTATGAATCAATATCTATTTTCTGCCATACTAGTTTCCAATTTTCCTAGCAGTTTTTGTCAAATAGTGAGTTCTTATCCCCAAAGTTGGGATCTTTGGGTTTGTCAAATACTAGATTACTCTAGTTATTGACTATTTTAATCTGTGAGCCAAACCTATTTCACTGATCAACTACTGTATTTCTTATCCAGTGCCAAATGGTTTTGATGACCATTGCAATATAATATATATATATATATATATATATGTAAATGTATTATATACATTTAGATTCAGCACAATAGTCCACCTTCATTGGCATTTTTTTTTACTAATTTCCTTGAAATTCTTGTTTTGTTCTTCCAGATGAACTTTGTTATTATTTTTTCTACATCTGTAAAATAATTTCTTGGAAGTTTGATTGGTATGGCACTAAATAAATAGATTAATTTAGGACATATTGTCATTTTTATTGTATTTGCTCAGTCTGCTCATAAGAACTTGATATTTGTCCAACTTTTTAGATCTGATTTTATTTGTGTGGAAAGTGTTTTGTAATTGTGTTAATATATTTCTTGACTTTCCATTGGCAGATAAATTTCCAAATATTTAATATTATCAACAAGTATTTTGAATGGAATTTCTCTTTGTATCTCTTGCTAAGGGACTCTGTAATGCATAAAAATGCTATAATTTCTATGGATTTATTTGGTATCCTGCAACTTTGCTAAAGTTGTGAATTGGTTCTAGGAGTTTTTTAGTTGATTCTCTAGGGTTCTCTAAGAATATCATCATATCATTTGCAAAGAATGGTAATTTGGTTTCCTCATTACCTACTCTAATTCCTTTCATCACTTTTCTTCTCTTATTGCCAAAGCTAACATTTCTAATACAATATTGAATAGTAATGGTGATAGTGAGCAACCTTGTTTCATCCCTGATCTTATTGGGAATGGTTCCAGTTTAACCCCATTATATATGATACTTGCTGATGGTTTTAAACAGATGCTATTGATCATTTTAAGGAAAAGTCCATTTATACCTATACTCTCTTCAGTGTTTTTAATATGAATGGGCGTTGGATTTTATCAAATGATTTTTCTGCATCTATTGAAATAATCATATGGTTTTTGTTAGTTTGGTTATTAATATAGTCAGTTATGCTTGTAGTTATCCTAATATTGAACCAGCCTTGCATTCCTGGTATAAATCCTATTTGGTCATAGTATATTATCCTAGGGATGACTTTCGATAATCTCTTTGCTAATATTTTATGTAGAGGGCTGGAATTTTAGATAAGTATACTTGAAACAAGGTGTTAACTCAGTGGAATTGATGAGATAATAGTTCTCTAGTTCACATATATCTAGTTTGATATAATGATATAATCACTCTAGTTTGATATAATTATATAATCACTCTAGATTAGCTCCTACTCAGTATACTGTAATGATGTAATTGTAATAGGGTATTTAAACTGGGGACAAAGTCAGACTGGGATGGGGACTGGTGGAGACTGGCAGACTAACAGACTGGCATACTGCTGAAGGAGACTGGGTCAGACTGAGATTGGGTCAAATTTTGACAGACACAGACTATGAAGGAGGCAATAAAGACTTTGGATTCTATTCTTGTTCATCCTTGTGGTGATTATCCTGCTGAGACAAGGCCCTTCCAGAGGACCTCCAGAAAGCTAGCCCAAACATTACAATTTTATTTAAGATTTTTGCATCAATATTAATTAGGAAAATTCAGCCATCATTTCCTTTCTCTTGTTTTCATCCTACCTGGTTTAGGTATCAGTACCATGTCTGTGCCATGAAAAGAATATGGTAAGAATCCTTCTTTCCATGTTTTTTTTTCCAAATAGTTTGTATAATATTGGAGATAATTGTTCATTAAATGTTTGGTAGAATTCACATGTAAATCCATCTGGCCTTGGAGATTTTTTTCTTAGGGAATTGATTAATAGCTTGTTCTATTTCTTTTTCTAAAATAGGACTATTTAAATAATTTATTTCCTCTTCTGTTAATCTGGGCAGTCTATATTTTTGTAGATGTTTCTCCATTTCACTTAGATTATCAAATTATTAACATATCGTTGGGCAAAATAACTCCTAATTATTGCTCTAATTTCCTCTTCATTGGTGTGAAGTTCTCCCTTTTCATTTTTGAGAATAACAATTTGATTTTCTTCTTTTCTTTTTCTAATCAAATTAACTAAAGGTTTATCTATTTTGTTTTTTTTTCATAAAATCAACTCTTAGTTTTATTTATTAATTCAATAGTTTTCTTTTTTCAATTTTATTAATCTTCTCTTTTATTTTCAGAATTTCAAATTTGGCACTTAATTGGAGGGTTTAATTTGTTATTTTTCTAGCTTTTTTAAGTGCAAGACCAAGTCAATGATCTTCTCTTTCTATGTTTTATGCAAGTAAGCAGATATATATATATATATATATATATATATATATATATATATATATAAACTTTCCCCCAATAACCACTTTGGCCATAGCCCCAAATTTTGGTATATTATCTCATTATTGTCATTCGCTTGAATGGAATTATTGATTGTGTCTATAATTTGTTGTTTTATCCATTTATTCTTTAGGATTAAATTATTTAATTTCCAATTATTTTTTGGTTTATTTTCCCCTGGCCTTTTGTTGCATGTGATTTTTATTGTATCATGATCTGAAATAATGCATTTACTATTTCTGCTTTTCTGCATATGATTTTGAGGGTTTTATACCCTAATACATGGTCAATTTTTATATAGGTTCCATGAACCACTGAGCAAAAAGTAAACTCCTTTTTGCCTCCATTCAATTTCTTCCAAAGATCTATTAACTTCTTTCTTATTTATTTTGTGGTTCAATTTATCTAATTCTGAGAGAGCAAAGTTGAAATTCCCCACTAGTATAGTTTTACTGTCTATTTCTTCTTGCAGCTCTCTTAACTTCTCCTTTAGGGATTTAGATATTATACCACTTGGTGTATATATGTTTAATATAAATATTGCTTCATTATCTATGGCACCCTTTAGAAAGATATAGTTTTCTTCCTTATCTCTTTTAATGAGATCTATCTTTGCTTTTACTTGATCTGAAATTAGGATTGGTATCCCTGCTTTTTATACTTCAGCTGAAGCATAATAAATTCTGCTCCAGCCCTTTACCTTCATTCTGTATGCATCACTTTGCTTTAAATGTGTCTCTTATAAACAACTTATTGTAGGATTCTGACTTTTAATCCAATGTGCTATCCACTTCCATTTTATGGGAGAGTTCAACCAATTCACATTCACAATTAAAATAATTAATTCTGTATTTCCTGCCATTTTATTTACCCCAAATTATGCTTCTCTTTTCTTTTCCCCCTTTCCTCCTTCCCAGTATTTTGCTTCTGATCCTCAAATAGCCCTTCCCCTTTTGACCCCCTCCCCCTTTCTTCCACCTTTATCCTACTACTTCTGTTTTCCCTTCTATAAGCCTTCCCCTTTCTTTTTTCCCTTCTCCCTCTTTCCTGTAAAGTGAGACAAGTTTCTTTGTGAAACCAAATATGTCTGATATTCTCTCTTTGAACCAAATCTGATGAGAACAAGATTCACACAATGCTCATTTCCCACCCTTCTTTCCCTCAGTTATAACAGGTCTTCTTTGCCTCTTCAAAAGATGTAATTTTTTTTATTCTACCTTCTTTCTTCTCTTTTCCCAGTATAATTCTCTTTCAACCTTTAGTTTCTTTTTCATATTATCATAATAAAATCAAATTATACCAACACTCTCTAAGTATATCCATAATAGAAATATAATTCTCAAGAGCACTTGCCTTTTTACCTTTTTATGCTTCTCTTAAAAAGGTTCTATGTTTGAAAAATCAAGTTTTTTTCCTTCAGCTCTGCTCTTTTCATCAGAAATAGATGAAATTCACCTGTATCA
Organism: Sarcophilus harrisii; assembly: GCF_902635505.1. Lineage (NCBI taxonomy): Eukaryota > Metazoa > Chordata > Mammalia > Dasyuromorphia > Dasyuridae > Sarcophilus > Sarcophilus harrisii. The sequence goes on from NC_045428.1 coordinate 523,289,557, forward strand.
TTGAATGTCCATCTTCTTCCCTGAAAGATAATGCTCATTTTAGCTGGATAGCTTATTCTTGGCTGTAATCCAAATTCCTTTGCCTTTTAGAATATCAGATTCCAGGCCTTTCAGTCCTTTAAGATGGAAGCTGCTAGGTCCTGGGTAATCCTGATTGTTTCTTTCTGGCTGCTTACAATATTTTTTCCTTAGTTCAATAGTTCTGAAATTTAGCCACAATATCCCTTGTAGTTTTCATTTTGGGATCTCTTTCAGGAGGTGATTGGTAAATTCCTTCAATGGCTATTTTACCTCCTTATTCTAGGACAGCAGGGCAGTTTTCCTTTATGATTTCCTGTAGGATAATGTCAAGGATTTTTTTTTCATCATGGCTTTCAGGAAGTCCAATAATCCTTAGATTGTCTCTCCTAGAGCTTTTTTCCAGATCAGTTTTTTTCCCTAGGAGGTATTTCATATTTTCTTCTATTTTTTTCATTTTTTTTTGTTTTGTTTGACTGATACTTGAAGTCTTATTAAGTCATTCACTTCTATTTGTTCAATTCTAATTTTTAGTGTATTATTTTCTTCTTTTCCTTTAATATTTGGCCAATTGAATTGTTTTGTTCATTGCATTTTTTTCCATTTCACAAATTCTCTTTTTCAACAAATTGGTATCTTTTTCATATCTATTTTGTATGGAGTTATGTGCTTTTTTCCATTTCACTAAATCTATTTTGTAAGGAGTTTTCTTCAGATAATTTCTGTTTTTCCTTTTCCATACTCTCTTACAAAGATCATATTTCCTTTCTCCATTTTTCTTCTCTCTTTTAAGATCCTTTTTGAAATCTTCCAAGAAAGTCTTGTGAAATGGGGACCACTTCATAATTCCATTTGGAACTTTATCTGGAGTTTATTGTCTTTTAGGAACTTCAGGGTCTGAGGTCTATTCTCTCTATATATATAAAAGTTCTCTATGGTCAGAGTTCTTTTTGTTTTTGTGTTCATTTTTTAAAATGAATTTTGCTCTTAAGGCAAAGGAGTGACATCTGCTTTAGTTTGCCCTGGACCTGGTGTTGGTGACTGACTTCTGGTGCTGGATGATAGTGGCCAGATGCAGAGTTCTACAGGGGCTCAGTGACTTACAATTTGCCTTTTGTATTTGCTTTGGGGGATTTACAGAAAATTTGCTAATACCTACTTGCAACCAGGACAGGCTCACAGAAGATTCCCGGTGGAAGCTGCAATGCCCTGGCTCCCCACACCAGCTCCTTGCCCAGGGCTCCCTGTGCTGGGGTCTGGGCTCGGCAGACTGTCCCCCTGCCCAATTGAAACAGACTATTTTAAGTTCTTCCATGGTATTTTCTTCTGGAAATGTGTTGTACTCCAAATACTTGTGGGTTCTGTGACTCTAAAACTAGTAGTTAATCTACTGTTGGTTTGAGAGGTTGGAGGTCACAGAAAGTCATGTCTATTCCCTGCATCCCTTTCAAAGTTTTAAAGACAGCTAACATGTTTCTTCTATATTTTCTTTTTACTCAGCTTATTCATCCCCTGATTTTTAGAAGATCTACATATGGCAGATTCTCCATTTTTCTTCCATCCTGTCACCTTCTTTTGGATATGCTCCAGATTACTAACATCTTTGCTAAAATGATGTGTCCATAATAATAGTTAGTTATCATTTACATAGCACTTTGAGGTTTGCAAAGCACTTTCCAAATATCTCATTTTATCCTCACAATAACCCTGCGAGGCACATGCCATTATTATCCACAATTTACAGATGAGGAAACTGAGGAAAACTAGAGGTTATATAACATAGTTAGTAAATTTCTAATCCCGGATTTGAATTCAGGTCTTTTTGAATCCAAGTTCAATGCTTTAATAACTGCATTACTTGGCTCTAAATAAACCTCTGAAATATATTGTATAAATATTAACATCATACTAACAACTTTATGCCTTTTGTAACCATTACTCTAAACTTCATTTAAACCTCTAATAAAGCTGTATTTTAATCCTAAAAATATTAAGATCATAAAGTGTGGTTCCCAGAGTTAAGTACAATGATCCAGATGTGACCTAATCAGAGTGTTGTACTACTACAACAACTTTTTTGGATATTCCCTCACTCTGAATATTATGCAGTATAAAAGAGAATTAACTTTTTTGATTGCCATTTTATACTATTCACTCATATTGAAGTAGCAGAGTCTCCCATTATTATCATATAAAATTTGTATAGCAATGTCTCTCATATATACATGGAGTTGACATTTTGGAACGAAATATTGAATTTGATAGTTGCCTCTGTTAAATTCAATTTGACCCTTAATTCATTGCTGTCAAGATATTTTGGAGTCCTGGGCTCTATTTTCCAACATATTAGCTCTCCCTCTAAAATCTGCATCATTTGATCATCTGACAAATACTCTATCTTTGTCTTCATCTAAGTCATTAATAGAAAATATTTAATTCCATAGGGCTAAATGCAAAACCCTGAGACATTTGAAAAGATATTTTCTTCCAAGTTGACATAAAATTATTAAAGGCTATTTGTTAGGCCTAATCATTCAAACAATTCCAAATCTAATTGTACTATCAGATAGAAAGCTTCTTCACCTTGTCCTTAAGTATGGTAAAAGATTTAATTACACACTTTGCTGAAACCTCCATGAGGTTCATTGATTTCTCCTTGAGAGAAATTAAAATTATATAAATACCTAATGATTAATTTGAGATCTATCATTTAAAGTTTTCCAGGTATGGAAATCAGTTAAGTCTCAGAAGGGCATGACAGAATGATTAGATCACTCCTAGGCTCATAGTCTTTAACTAATTTGGGGAGGAATTGCCAATTTGAAAACATGAGTTGTGTTCAGAGGATAAAGAGAACCTAGTCTGGGAAAATTCTTTGCCTGGAGAAAGGAACTATTGTCCTTGGTCCTCTCCAACAGAGTTTAGGATGACCCTGCTTCTAAAGGAGAAAACTAACCAGAAAAGTAGAGGCAGAAATGGCTTCCCCTATGCAAATGCCATGAGGCTGCTGAGTCTCACATTCTCAAGCCACATTCTCAAAACGAGGAACTGAAGATTTTTAGTGTATCTCCTCATTAAATGTCCACCAATGACAGTGGATAGACTGCTTGTCCTCTAGTCAGGAGGAATTCAAATCCAGCCTTAGCATTTGATATGTACTAGTTGAGTGACCCCTGGTCAAGTAACTTAATCCCAATTACCTCACCAAAAAAAAAAAAAAAAAAGTCCACCATTCAGTCTTGAGTTTCACTTGTCAGAAGAGTTCCATTTCAAAAGATACACAGTCTTAGGTTACTGAGAGAAACTACTGACAATCAACTTATTAATTAGTCTAATTAACAAATTGACTATTAATTACCTGGAAACTCTGTCTTTTGGGGATTTTGTTCACTACCACCCAATCTTCCAAACTAATTTCTCTATAAAAAGAGAAATGTGATCATTCTAGCATGACATGTAGTTGATATTGCTGTGTTGGCTCTCAATAATCACTACCTTTCTTCTAAAAGGTTCAAAAACCAGTTACCTAATAATTTGTCATAGAATTTTTACCAGGAGCAAAAGTCAATCTCACTTGTCTAAAGTGATTGAACTTTCCCCTCTCCCCATTACCATTTTTTTAAAATTGTGACCCAAACTATTGTCTGATTCCATGCATGACATGGCACTTCTCCTATTCTCTAAGACCTTTCTGAGATCAAAGACATCATCCCAAAATTCATGTCTAGTAATGCCTTCAGTATTCAGAAATACAAAAGTTAGAAAGCAGAACATTAGTGTTTTTAGGCAGCTCCCATTTGTTATCCCCATCTATTCTTTTTTGAATAAAATTTACCTTCTTGGGGCAGCTAGGTGGAGCAGTGGATAGACCCAAATTCAAGTCTGACCTCAGATACTTAACACTTCCTAGCTATGTGACTCTGGGCAAGTCACTTAACCCCAAATGTCTCAGCAAATAATAATAATAATAATGATAATAAAATTTTAAAATTAACTTCTTGGAATCAAATTCCAGTCATGATTCATATCTCAATAAATATGACCTATAAGTGCTTCCTTGCACAGGGAATTCTGTTTTATGATGCTTGTCATCCATATTTTGTGTATTAGTATAGAAACATTCAAGCTCTTTTCTCAGTTATAGTTGTTCATGAATTATTAGTCTTGTCTAATCTTAGCTGTTCAAAATACATTGGCAGAGGAAAGCCTGAGTATTTCACTGTAATATAGAAGTACCCTATACTCTGCTCTATCTGCATATTGTCACATAATTTTGCAAAGGACTTTTTTTACAATGATCTTTTTAAAAAATAAAGCTGATTATTGTTGAAACCATTTTAAAAAACATATGAAGTTCCTTACTTATATGTCTCAATACAAATGATTATATGTTAATCACATATGTTTAAAATTGCATGACAGGGTCACATTTTTAATCAGAACTTGCAGACTGCATTTCATCCTCAAATCAATTGAACCCTATTAGACAACACAATTTCACAAAACAATTCTCCCATGTTGCATAACATTTGTTATAAAATGCATGAATTATTAAATATTGGCATTTTCTCTCAATATGGCGTTGCCATCAATAGTCTATAAAGTACCAAATCTTCCTGAAAATTTGTTTCAACAAAATATTGTATAGATATAGTATAAATCTGTACATAAACACATAAGCACCTTAATTGTATCAGTTGCTTCAACCACTTGTGATGCAAAAAGGAAGATTTTAATTTCTTAAATAACTGATAACAAATACATACATGTGGATATGTCTTCTCACCATACTATCTGAAAGTAGAACCATTTGAATCTATTTTTGTGAATTATTTTCTAAGTATAATTTTTATCATACCTACAGGTATTTATAACTGTAGGAACAAATATTTTAACTGTCAAATGAGAACCTTTTTATATTTGGAGATTCTGTTAACAGGCTTATACAATATAAGCAATCCATATATGATAGATATGCTTTTTATAAGTTTGTTATTATTAAAAACATTTAATTTTCTCTAGAAAAAAATTATACTATTTTGCCAACATATTCTGCAATATACTTTCAAAATAATTCTTTAATTTATTTGTCTAAGGTACATTTAGTTAAAAAACATTGATATAAAGCAAAAAGAGACAATGGTCATTCCTCTTCATCAATAATGGCACTTGTAAATCTTAATAATAAATACAATGAATTGTTTGAAAAATTAGATTTAGGATTTTTATTTTCTGTTTTCCATATTCCTGCTTAAGCTGTTTCTATCATTTTTTGCTTGCAGTGGTTTTATGTGTTCTAATTTTTTCCTTAAAGTCCTACAATTAATTATGTATTTATCTGTCAAGAGTGATAATATTATTAAGAGTATTAGCCAACTTTTAAAAAGAGACCATAATAAATCTGAGAAGATTAAATTTAATTTTATTGTTGAAAAGGCCTAGCAGTTATCTATAATTGTTCTTGAATTTTTTTTAAGTTAGAGACTTCCCCATGTTCATCCAGCTAGTAAGTGTCTGAGATTAGTTTTGAATTCAAATCTTCCAAATTTATTGCTCTATTCTCTGCCCTGCATGGTGACTTCTATACAAAAGATATTTTATCTTTCACACAAAGTTTACTTCAAAAGTAACTCTTCTACATAGCAAACAACTTCATGACAGAACTCATCCATGTCACAAGTTCATGTCAAATGACAGTAATGGGGGCAAAAAACTCATAAGCACTGGCTCAAATGTGATCACATTTTCATATATTACACTGAATAATTTCTGAGGTATATTTGCTCCATTTGGAAACTGCATTGGGCACAATTTTCTGGATTTTGATGAGGTTTGCACTGAAAAAAGTGAATTTGTTGCCAATTGTTTTGTTTTGCGGGGAGTACCCTTTTATCCTTATCTCCCCATCCCTTAACATCTGCCCTGTGATGTGGGAGGCAACAAGCCCACAGTATTGGAAAACTCTTGCTTGGAGCAAGAAAAACTGCTTCTTCCTCTGGGAGCCAGCTCTACCTGTTATTGGGAAAACACGCACACATATACCTACATACACAGACACAGACACAGACACACACATATATATATATACACACACAGACCTATACACATATACATGCACATGTACACTATACATATACATACAGACAAACCTATATAAATATATATATATACACAAACATATATATATATACATACATATACATACATACATACATATATATATATATATACACACATTTCCCTTCCCCTTCCCTTAGACAGCAAGTAATCCAATATATGTTAAACATGTACAATACTTTTAAACATATTTCCTCAATTATCATACTGCTCAAGAAAAATCAGATCCAAAAAGAATAAAATGAGAAAGAAAACAACAAGCAAGCAAACAAAAAATTGAACCCATCAGTTTCCACTGTCCTCTCTCTGGGTGTAGCTGGCTCTCTCCATCACAATACCATTTGAATTGGCCTGAATTCTCTCATTGTTGACAAGAGCCAAGTCCATCAGAATTGATTGTTGTATATTCTTCTTGTTGCCGTGTACAATGATCTCCTAATTCTGCTCATTTCATTAGGCATCAGTTCATGTAAGTCTCTCCAGGCCTTTCTGAAATCATCCTGCTGGTCATTTCTTACAGAACAATAATATTCCATAATATTCATATACCACAATTTGTTCAGCCATTCTCCAATTACTGGCCATCTATTCAGTTTTCAGTTTCTGGCCACTACAAAGAGGGCTGCTATAAACATTCTTGCACATACAGGTCCCTTTCACTCCTTTATTATTTCTTTGGGATATAAGCCCAGTAGAAACACTGCTGGATCAAAGAGTTTGCACAGTTTGATAGCTTTTTGAGCATAGTTCCAAACTGCTCTCCAGAATGGCTGGATGTGTTCACACTTCCACCAATAAGGTATCAGTGTCCCAGTTTTCCCACATCCCCTCCAACATTCATTATTATGTTTTTCGGTCATCTTAGCCAATCTGAGAGGTGTGTAGTGGTATTTCAGAGTTGTCTTAATTTGGCATGTCTGGTATTGAGTACAGAACCAGAGAAAAGCAGCACATAAGTCTTGGAGTGACAAAAAGTAGTGAGGAAACTCTATTGCTTTTCAAACCGTTAAGAAAGGGTAAAAGTGTTATATAAAGAAAGATTCCTAAAAGAAAAATGGCTCTGAGAACCTTAAGCTAGTTCGTTCAGATTTTCATAGGAGATACAAGAAAATACTTCTAATTGGAATGGTAAGTATCTTTGGGTAAGAACTCTAATTCTTAATTTCAATGTACATCAGTGAGAGCTTTTCCCAGATTAATTTGTTGGGTTGAGACAGAGCAACATTAAAATAGTGAAGAGGAGCAAGCTGTCCTGGCTGCTTTCCATATTCACACACCTCGAGGATGTTAAGTTTGCCACAAACTCAAACAATTCTCAGCTACAAACATTGGTGGGTCTGGGTTCTATAAAAGAATCTAGCAGCTACTGCGTAGTCTGAGGCGGATTGAGGTTTATTTTTCCTTCATATGTCTGTAAATAAATGGTTTTGATTTTGGAAAACATACATCTGGAGTGTAGTTGTATTGCCAAACAGACAGAGCCTCATCATGATGTGTCAACAGCATCCAGAAGGTTGTCTGTCTTCCATGAAATTTTGCATGAGAGAAGTTGGTGTCTTGAAGCTTCTTGCCAAGGTTGTCCATGTCAACAGGTGACTTCAGCATATGGGTAAACCTTCATTCTTTCAGAAGAAGGGAAAGAAGCATGAGCTTGGAGTGAGGGGCACTTAAATTGCTGGGAGGGGTTGTGGTCTTGCTGCCATATGAGCTAAACTTAGGGATCCTATTTAACCTGTCCCCAAAATAAAGAGCCACTCTCATGCAGATGGAGCAGCCCAGTGCCAGCCACCCAGCACAGCTGTGCCTCATTTTAAGCAAACCTAACATATGAAAAATCTCAACTTACACAAAAGATGAATCAGACAGTAATCATATATTTTGCAAAAGTATTCACCACATGATTCGTTTGCAAAGCCAGTTTCCCTCATGAACATATTATTGTACAGAAGCATAAATTTGAAGTTGGAATTAACTCTAGAGGTCATCTAGTTAAACATCCCCTCCCACCCTACTCATTTTAATCTGAGGCTCAGAAAGGTTAAATGATTTGGCCAACATCAAATAGATCTAATAAGTAGCGATCAGAATTCCAGCATATCCTTAGCTCCAGATCCTGAGCTTTATCACCATACTGCCTCGTTCCTGTATTTGTTTAATTGTTTCAGTCGTGTCTGATTCTTTGTGATCTCATTTGATGTTTTCCTGACAAAGATACTAGACTGGCTTGCCATTTTCTTCTGCAGCTCGTTTTTCATATAAGAAAACTGAGGCAAACAAGGTTAAATGATTTGCCCAGGGTCACACAGCCAGCATTCCTCCTCATTCAATAAAAATTTAATTTAGCACGTTTATTCAGGAATACATTCAGGAGTACATCAGGAATACAATTATATCCATTCAGAGTACTCAACCTATTTAGTGATGACTGTTAAAAGTTCTATTTACTGCCTATAACATTGATATATATATATAGATATATATATGTGTGTGTGTGTGTGTGTGTGTGTGTGTGTGTGTGTGTGTGAGTGTGTGTGTGTGTGTGTATAACTATATATGTATATATAAAACTATGTATATTTTATATATATAATTGATTGCTAAGCCAGGACAGTTAGTTAACTAATCTAATTAACTAAACTAGCTAATTCAATAGATCATTCTTGTTTGAATCCCAGAATGCCCAATTTGGAAAGAACTAGAAAAGCCAACTAGTCTAAACCCTTGGTTGCTCAATGAATAGATCTCTTCTACAATATTCCCAGAACTCTGAGGGCCAGTGAGAGTAATGGAGACACATTTCCCAGATGAAGCTCCTGCTGCTGTTTCCTTGTCCCTGGGAAGGCTACTTGGCTGGGAAAAGGTCTGTAGGGATAACAGTGCTCAATTTGAATCTGGTTCTCCTAACTATGGGACCACAGACAGCTCACATTTCCCAGTTGTGTAAAGGGAGGAGACTCTGGCTAGATGCTCTCCAAGGTGACTTCCTGTTCTAGTTCCTTTAGGAATTCTAGCTTCTTAAGGTCTCCGTGTTGGAGAGCTAGGAAGGGCAAGCAATTGAGTACTGAAATTCCTTTTCAAAGCAGTCTGGACACCAGTTATAGAGAACAAAGAGGAAAAATTCATGCAAGGTGAGCTTCTATTCTGTTACTTCTGAAACACTTTTATTTCATTACAGCTATGGTAATTTCCCAACATTTTGCTTTTCTGCAAATGAAAACTGAGAATAAACTCAGCAGATTTGAATTCATTTAATCAGGACTAGACAGGGTAATAAGTCATTACAGCATCATAAGTTCTTATTCTATCAAATAGAGATGTAATCTATCAAGTCCAGCTTTTTCATTTTTTAGGTGAATCAACTAAGGCACAGAGAAATTAATTAAATATCTTACCCAATGTCAAGTAAAATAAGTATGAGACTAGGCAGATGCTCAGTCACCCACCCTTGCAGGGGTCCTCAAACTACATCCCGTGGGCCAGATGCAGCAGCTGAGGACGATCATCCCCCTCACCCAGGGCTATGAAGTTTCTTTACTTAAAAGCCCACAAAACAAAGTTTTTGTTTTTACTATAGTCTGGTCCTCCAACAGTCTGAGGGACAGTGAACTGGCCCCCTATTTAAAAAGTTTGAGGACCCCTGCAAGGGATTCAAGTGGATGAGCACTTGTTGAATAGGTTAAAATTGCTACTAAGAACCTGATAGTAGGTTGGATTATGGGTTGACCTATATGGTCACTGAGGTCCCTTCAGTTCTCACCTTCTGTGATCCCAGCACTAAGAATGAGCAGCATGAGGCATGACTCCGATTAATACCAACAGCAGGTCGACAACTCCTGGGGTAGATATGCAAGGCTAAGGAGCAATGCTGAACTTTCCATGAGGTAGCTATAAGCAACACAGTGAACAGAATCCCCAGCATGGATTTAGTAAGGCCTGAGTCCACCTCAGACTGTACTAGCTATGTGAATCTGGACAATCACTTAATTTTTTCTTTAGTTTCTTCCAGGTAAAACAGGACCAGTAATGATATTTATCTCACAAAGCACTGTATAAATATTAGGTATTATTATTATTATTATTCCCAGCCTTCCCCAATTCCCTTCCACAAGTAGCTCTCTTATTCTGTACAAGATGATTTTATGACCAGCCCATTTTTCACCTGCATGACTCTGCCTTATTTTCAAGCATTGTAGTATCAGTCAAAGACAGTTTCATTCACCACCACTATTACTCACTGCATGTCAACCATCTCTCTCTACCTGGCATTTCTTAGCATCCCTGTGTGACTGCCATCAATCCACTGATATCTTGGCTGCTCTAGCAGTGAGAAGAAAGCCATAGAGAGAACTCTCCCCTACACACACACACACACACACACACACACACACACACAAACACACATGTAACAACAGTAGGTACCTGGATCTGCCCCTTCCAGCTCCTAGCATCCCTGAAAAAATAGTGCACTTCACCATTCCAAATTCAGTGGTAGCAAAACTTTAGATTGAATTACTTGGTTTTTAAATGGCCACAGCCAGGTACTAGTTGATGATATGGCAGTTCACAAATTAATTCATCCATTTTGTAATTTATTTATTACTTGGAGAGATTTGATCTCAGAAAAGGAATCTATATCCTAAAGGACTTCAAAGAATTTTGATATTCAAACAACACATTGAGCTGAAATTCTCTGCTACCATAGACATAGTGCCTGAAGGTTGTCATAAAAAGAAATAAAAATCTCACTCTGCTCATATCTACAGCCACTCCATCAGTCACCCTGCTCATCTTAAAGATGCTAATGAAGTGAGAAAAAATGATTCCCCTCACTTCTTTCTTCCCTTCCTTGATTTCCTTTTGGTCCCAAATCTACTTGTTAAGCATATGGTCATCAGTTACATATAACAGGCAAATAAATGGTCATTCTACATGTAGAAATTCCCTACTTTCATATGACTTTGAATATTTTTGCTTTCATTTCAAAGTCATAACCTTTCCCTCAGTCTCACATTCTTTGAACTCGTCTTAGAGATCTCTTCAATGTAGTTTGATAATCATTTATTATGCACTGACTGCGTATCAGTCACTGTGCCAAGTTCCAGAGTTAGAAAAAAGAGGCAAAACACAGTCTCTGTCCTCAAGGAGCTTACAATCTAATAGAGAAGAAAACAAGCAAAATAAATATACACAAAGCAAGCTATATATAGATAAAAAGAAATAATTAACAAAAGACACTTAAATTAAGAAAAATTGGAAAAGGCTTCATGTTGGGAGGTGGGATTTTAATTGGGACTTAAAGAAAGCCAGAGAGGTCAGTAGTCAAAGTGTTAAAAAAAAAAAAAAAAAAGAGCAGTCTAGATAGGAGGTATTGCCAGAGAGAACACTAGGAGCCAAGAGATGGAAGATTTTGGTGGTGGGACATCTAGGAGGTCAGTGTCACTGGATTGAAGAATTTGTGGTCAGTTGTTTCTCCTTTATTCTCAGGGAGGACCAATGACATCAGAAAGGTGATGTCTTGACTTGAAAGTGAACTGAATTTAAGTGAATTTAATGTGCAGCATTATCAGACTCATTCTCTCTTCCAGTCCAATGGCAAGATATGGGTCAAGACAACTGGTGATGGCCCAGATGCAATGAGAGATCTAAGCATGTAGTAAGTGGGAGTAAGGTGTAAGAAGACTGAAAGGTGGAACAGGATTAGTTTATAAAGGGTTTTGAATGTCATATAGAGCATTTTATATTATTTCCTGAAGGTTATAGGGAACCACTGGAATTTAGCTCCTTGAAATTCTTTCTGGGAAACTACAGTTTTGGTCCCCCTATTAGCTTTCTGACTTCCCCTTCTTAGTCTCATTTGATGATTCCTTTTCCTTCCTTCTCCTACCCTCTAATAGTAGTTATCATCAAAGGCCTTATTCTTGGGTTTCTGTATTTCTAATTGTAACTCTCTACCTTAACTAGATCCTTTGACATCCCTTACCTGAATGCCAAAAACTTGTATATATCCTGTTTGAACCACTGCAGCCTACCACCACCTTTGGTCCATGAATTATTGACAGCTACCTTCTACAAACCTGTAGAATCTTGACTCTGTTCTTCACTAGTGTCTCAGAAACAGAGTTCTATCCACTTCAAGATTCAGAACCCTTCTTTCAGGTCATGAGAGGGAGGATGGCAAAGCTGGAAGAGAGATGGCCTCAAAGCAAAGAAGAACTAGTTCAAGTTCTCCCTGTGACACCTATTGGCTATGAGATCATTTTTAAAATTTTTAATAATAACATTTTATTTTCAAAATACATGCAAAGATAGTTTTCAACATTTACCCTTATAAAACCTTGTGTTCCAAATTTTTTCTTGTTATCTTCCCCCACCCCGTTCCCTTAAATAACAAGTAATCCAAGATTAAACATGCACAATTTTTCTAAATATATTTCCATATTTATCATGCCATACAAAAAAAATTAAATCAAAAAGGAAAAAAATTGAGAAAGAAAAAAAAAGCAAGTAAACAACAACAAAAAAAAGGTGAAAATTCTATGTTCTTATTCACATTCAGTCCCCTCAGTCTTCTTTCTGAATGCAGATGGCTCTCTCTATCACGTCAATTGGAATTGTTGGCTATAAGATCTTAAGAAAATTAGTTATCTCAGTTCTTTAAGTAATTCTATGCGATTTTTAAATCTCAGATAAGGGATAATTAATAGAGGAACTTTTTTTGCCCCAGAGTTCCCTATACCCGTAAAATCACAGGTCTAGTCCCTATGCTCCCAGGTCAGAATCTCGGGATATAGTTCTCATCAGTCTTTCTGATGCCTGAAACTGAATTCAGCTGACCTTGGTGAAGCTTAAAGTTAATCTCAGTTATTATCCTCAAGCCAAGTGAGTCTTGGCCAGCTCCTCCCCAGAAACATAACAAGCTTGGTGGTGGGACATTGCCCCTAGTCTGGATAACCTGAAGGAGGGCAAGACCTCACAACTGAAGCCAAACTCTGCATTCATTAACTGTCAAGAACTTTTACCCACTAACTGTGGGATTTCAAAGTCCTACTACTATACCTCTATTCTTTAGCTTCAGAAACATGCTAATTTATTAAGTCCTACATGTTACTATTCTTATACTTCAGGCTTAGATATGGCTGGATGTCCTAAAACAAACTTTATTGTGCTCTAAATGATTATTTTTGTTCCCTAAGCTGTCCTCAGATCCAGTTATGGATTCTGATCCTAACACACTGTTCAACAAAATTAAATAACTACAGGGGGTTTGTTAGATGAATGAATAAATGAAATTCCACACAGTCCTTTTTGTAGTGGCTAGAAACTGGAAACTGAGTGGATGCCCATCAGTTGGAGAATGGATGAATAAATTGTGGTATATGAATATTATGGAATATTATTGTTCTGTAAGAAATGACCAACAGGATGATTTCAGAAAGGCCTGGAGAGACTTACACGAACTGATGCTGAGTGAAATGAGCAGGGCCAAGAGATCATTATATACTTCAACAACAATACTATATGAGGATCAGTTCTGATGGACCTGGCCATCCTCAGCAAGGAGATCAACCAAATCATTTCCAATGGAGCAGTAATGAACTGAACCAGCTACGCCCAGAGAAAGAACTCTGGGAGATGACTAAAAACCATTACATTGAATTCCCAATCCCTATATTTATGCCCACCTGCATTTTTTATTTCCTTCACAAGCTAATTGTACAATATTTCAGTCTGATTCTTTTTGTACAGCAAAATAACGGTTTGGTCATGTATACTTATTGTGTATCTAATTTATATTTTAATATATTTAACATCTACTGGTCATCCTGCCATCTAGGGGAGGGGTGGGGGGGGGTAAGAGGTGAAAAATTGGAACAAGAGGTTTGGCAATTGTTAATGCTGTAAAGTTACCCATGCATATAACCTGTAAATAAAAGGCAATTAAATAAAATAAATAAATAAAATTCCACAACTTTTAAATCTAAACAGGAACCTTTAATATCAACTTTAGAGAACAACCCACTATCATTACTGGACTAGAACCATCATTTCCGATCCAATAAACATTTATTAAGCACATACTATGTGATAAGCACTGTACTAAATCTGATATTATTATTATTATTATTATTAATTCTAAGGAGGACCATACACTTAAGACAAGTTATTAATTGGGGTCCATGAATTTGGGGTTTGTTAATCTATATTTTGGTAACTATATTTAGTTGTAGGAATAGTTATGTAGAGTATTAGATAGAGTACCAGGTCTGGAGTCAGGAAGACTCTTCTTCCTGAGTTCAAATCCAGCCTCAGACACTTACAAGTTAGGTAACCTTGGGACAATCAATCCTCTTTGCCTCAGTTTTCTCAGCTGTAAAATGAGTTGGAAAAGAAAATGGAAAATCATTCCAGTATCTTTGCCAAGAAAACCTCAAATGGGGTCACAAAGAGTCAGACGTGACTGAAAAACAACTGAACAAAAACATATTTAAATGTAATTGGTTTTATTTGTAATCCTATGCATTTTCTTTTCTGCATTTAAAAACATAATTCTGAGAAGGGATACATAGGCTTTACCAGATTGCCAAAGGGATCCATGAACAAAAATGATTTAAAAACAACAGATGGTAGGAGAAAAGGACCCAGTTGAGGAATCTCAAAGACTTTGCCATGATATTCTTTTTTAACTATTTTATTTCCCCCCAATTACATGTAAAAATAGTTTGAACATCTTTAAAGTTTTAAGTTCTAAATTCTACCCTTCCCTCTTTGTTCCTCCCTGAAATACTAAGCAATCTGATATAGGTTATATGTGTGTAATCATATAAATTATTTCCATATTAGTCATTTCATGCAAGAAGACAGGAGAGAAGGAAGGAAGGAAGGAAGGAAGGAAGGAAGGAAGGAAGGAAGGAAGGAAGGAAGGAAGGAAGGAAGGAAGGAAGGAAGGAAGGAAGGAAGGAAGGAAGGAAGGAGAAAGAGAGAGAGAAAAAAGAAAGAGAGAGGAGAGAGGGAGGAAGGATGAGAAGGAGTTCTTTTTCTGGATAGCATTTTTCAACAGGAATCTTTTGAGATTATCTTGGATCACTGTATTGCTAAGAATAGCCACGTCATTCATACAATATTGCTGTTAATGTATACAATGTTCTCCTGGTTCTGTTCACTTTATTTTGTATCAGTTCATATAAATCTTTCCATTTTTTTCTTAAATTATCCTACTTGTCATTTCTTATGGCATAATAATATCCATATAATCATATACCACAACTTGTTCAGCCATTTGCTTCCCAGCTCTGATAAATCCTTTGCTAACGCCTTATTTAAGCACTGAGGAGTGTCCATCAAGGCTAGTCACCTCAGCACACCTTGTCAGGAGCCAGGTAGGATGATCCACAATCCTCCTGCAGTGTGCTGATCCTTGTCAGGGCCCTCTCCAGCCAGACCAGGGACAATTCAGAAGAAGTCATTTAAGGATAGCTTTGGATGCTGCTATCCGTCGAGTTGTCAAACATGAGCTTATTTAGAAGGGCCCTTGAGGTTCAAAGTCCTCTTTCACCCTCTTCTTCTGGTCAATCCTGAAGTTGTCTTTCTTCAAAGTCAGGCCCTGTAAAGAGGGCTCAAAATACAAAGAGCTTGTATAACACTTGAATGATTTCACAGTTGCTGAGTAAGACTTGGAGAAGTGGTTTTGTTTGGCAGGCTGTTTCACTAAAGAGAATTACAAAGGTTTTTTGAAGCAGAAAAAATGGTCAGGGGATAGAAAGCAGAGAAGTGTTTTGGTTTTGTTATTTGTTGTTGTTAAGATTAGAATTACCAAATTCTGCTGGTTCTTTTCTTAGTCTTAATAGCAGCGATCTAGCCCCGGAGGTGACAATAGACCTGCTAGAGTCCTGAGACAGAATGCAGGTCTGTCCTGCTAGTTTTGTCATCTCTAGAGTTAAGAAAAGTGACTGGCAATTTAAAGTTATTTGTGCATTATTTTTGCTTCTTTGAGAATCATGAATAGTTCTTTTTTCCTTTCCTTCTTCTTTCCTTCCTTCCCTAAGTATTATTGTGTCTCAAACCAATTTGATAACTACTGAGGACAACAGAAAAAAAAAAAAAAAAGTAAAATAAAATCTCTTCCTGCATCTATATGCACAAACACTCCACACAGATAAAGAATCTGTCCTGGAATCCAGAAGACCTGAGTTCAAATGTGCACTCAGGTACTTATTAATTGCTACTTTTAACTTCTGTTTGCCTTAGTTTCCTCATCTGTTAAATGGGGGCGATAATAATATCTAACTTGCAGGACTGTTGTGAGTATCAAGCAATATAGTAATTGTAAAGCCATGATCACAAGTTAGTGCTGTATTAGCTATATTATATCAATTAGCTATATTATTATTATTATTATTATCTTAGCTCAGTATGGTATAGGAGAGAAACTAAAATTGGGATTTTTTTTTAATGCCAAAGAAAATGTCCACCAATCCATGGCAAAGAACACCAATTTCAACTACTCCCACTCCTTCCATTTTTAGTTCCATTTGCTTATTGGGGCTTTGCATGGAGATCACACCCTGAAAAGGAAAACAGCAACACTCCACTAAGCATAATTTTATGTTACTAATTGCTACCTTCACCCCAGGCATTAAATGAATATAAATAGCTTCTGTGTCCTCTCTCTAGCTGCCCTGGGATATAAGTGCTTAAGTACCTAAAGATATAACCACTATAAACAAATCAACTTGAAAGATGGTTAAAAGCAAATTAAGCAGTAGCTTTCCTTACCTACTGAAGTTTCCAAGTGCCCCTAAAGCCTCTCTCTGTGCCCCCCAGCCAAAACCTCTTTAATAAATTATACTGAAATAATAGCCATGATCCGGCCTCAAAGAGCACAGGTATTTGGTTTGGATAAGTGCTCCATTTGGTCTGCATTTACACCTAAACCCTCATTCCAAAAACAAACCCCCAAATTATGGAGGCCAATTGAGGTGAGTGCCTGGGCTACAGAGCAGAGGGAGATGGATAAAAGCCAAAGTGGGGCAAGGGGTTTGCTTTCTCACTCTTAAGTCTGTTCTGGTTAGGAAAAAAAAAGAACCACAATTGGCTGCCTGAGATTAATTGTTCTCATTTCTTCATGACTTCTCAGGACAGGCAAAAGTTGGACTCTGATTTTGGCTCTGAAAGCTTAGAGTGATTTCTGTTTTCCTTGAAAAGATATTATATTTGAAAGCACTATATAAAATATACCTCCCAAAGACCCTTACTGTTTGTGAAGGCAAAAACCCGGTTTAAAAAAAAAAAACCCTCTGATGTTGTTGTTTGCTTGCATTTTATTTTCTTTCTCATTTTTTCCTTTTTGATCTGATTCTTCTTGTGCAGCAAGATAATTATATAAATATATATGCCTATATTGGACTTACATATATATTTTACCATGTTTAACATATATTGGATTACTTGCCATCTAGCAGAGTGGGTGGGGGAAGAAGGAGAAATTGGAACACAGGATTTTGCAAGGGTCAATGGTGGAAAATTATCCTTGCATATGTTCTGAAAATAAAAAGCTTCGAAGTCAGGAGGACCTGAGTTCAAATCCAACCTCAGGCACTTAATACTTGCTAGCTGTGTCACCCTGGGCAAGTCACTTAACCCCAATTGCCTCAACAACAACAACCAAAAAGAAAAAAGCTTAAGAAAAAGCTTAAGTAAATTAATTAATTAAATCCCTCCTGACATCATCTGTGTATCCTCAGACTTCTGTTTCCTCATGACTAAAAGAAGGTTGGATGGACCACATGGCCTTCCCTCCAACTCTAGACCTATGAGATAACCATTCCCCAAACCTAGTGATAGATAACTTTAAATACACTTTGTTGATTTTTTTTAAAAAATCCTCCCACAGAAGAATGAATTTTTATATATCCAGTTGCATCCTAGAGTCTCTTAGATGAAAAGAAAATGATGATAGGGATTCAGTTTGAAAAGAAGGCTCCAACTGTCATTAAAAATTGAACTGCTTCCCGTCCTTGTCCCCCCAATCAACTTCTTCAGTTGACAAAGATCACTTCAGGACGATCAAAATGCTGTTAGCTCTTCGCTGACCATTTCTGACAGTGGGTCGTCACTGTTTATGCTTTCAGGTACGTCATAACCCTAGACATTTTTCATCTTTAAACCTTTTCTTCCCTTTTATGAGTAAAAACTCGCCTACTGTGTTACGTTCAGGAGCCACACTTAAACCAACAGATCAATAACTCAACACTGACACCCACTGGTCGGCCTTGAAATGCACAGAACCCATTTCTTTTCCCCCCTCCAGGCAACAGCAAGGCTGCAGGTGGGTAAGATGCACCTAAACACCATCAATAATAGTGGAGAGAGAGCAGGCCTTGGAGTCAAGGTGACTTGGATTCGAGTCTTGATTCTATATATTACTGCCAAATAAACTGGGCAAGTTACTTAATGTCTTCGTGGCTCAGGCACTAAGACTAATGGCTACTTCCATCATTGGAAAGGTTTTCCATTCCAAGGGGGCTCCTCACATCCAATAAATCTCAGATTTCCCCATCCCCTAAAAGAAAAAAATGACAATGGGAAATTATTATAAACCCCAGTTCACCAGGGACTATCTGAAGACTATCCCTATACCAGTATACTGGTATGACTCACTCACAGATGAAGGCTTTGGAGTGTCACATCAGAGAGAGTCAGAGGTAGGGACAACTCAGAGGCTATCTAGCCCAACACATCCTCGAACAAGGTCCTATAGACTCAAAGAGTCTCAAAATTGGAAGGAAGCTCAGTGGCCAACGAGACCAATCCATTCCTGAACAAGAATTTCCCCTACAATATTTTCAATAAGAGGTCTTCCATCATCCATCCTTTACTTACTGGCCTCCAGGGAGAAGAATCCTCACTTGTAAAATGAAGAAGTTGGACTAGATGTTATCTGAAGTCCCTTCTACATTTGACCTTCCGATTCAATGGCCTCCAGGGAAAACTCATTTCACTATGGGATAATTCTAAATTTTAGGAAGGGTTTTTTTTTCCCTTTATATCAAATTAAATTTGTTTCTTGGCAATTTCCATCATTGTTCATTTTTCTGCCTTTTAGGAACAAAGAAAAAAAGAAACCCAATCCGGGGATAGCCCCAATTTATATGCCCTGTGAGTTCAACAGATGCTCAAAGCCCTTTCCTTTTCTGATTGTACAACTATAAATATTCTTCAGCTTATCAATGGCATTCCTAAATTTAGGGACCCAGAACTCAATTCTGGCCAGGGGAAAAAATAAGCAATATTAATCATCTTTCTAGTTCCAGATAATTTGCATCTCTTATTGCAACCTTCGATCACATTAGCTTGTTTTCAGTTGCCATATCAACCAACACTTATCTCATCCTGAGCTTTTAGTTCACTAAAATTCCCAAACTATTTACATACAAATTGCAATGTAGCCATGCCTCACCATCTGGTACTTATGAATATTCTTTTTTAAACCAAAGAATAAAACAAAACTGATTAAATTTATTTCCCCCCCAAAAAATAGGGATAAGAATTCTACAAATTGGATACCAATACCTTCTATACCTTTATCTAGGCTGTTGGCAAAAAAGTGATAGAGAATATAGAATGAAGTACAAATTTTTGTTGCAGTCTAATAGAGACCAGACCTAAAAATGACATCAGATTATTACAGAGTATATTGCTGGTAGCAGCCATTCAACTAGTTCTAAATCTATCTTACTGTACTGTTGTTTAGTCTGTATCTCTCTTTTCCACAAGAGCTCAATAAGATTTTGTCAAATGACTAGCTGTAATCTAGATAAATACACACATTTCTTTCATATGCCAATCTCTGGACTTTGTCAACAAAGGAAATAAAATTTGTCTGGCAAGACCTCTTCTTGAGGAGACCATGATGGCTATATGTGATTTCTGTTTCCTTTTGTAAATGTTCAAAACATCACTTTAATAATGTTATAGAAATCTATCAAAAATTAAAATAAAATTTACTAGTCTATATTCATTTCCCTTTTTATGAAAACAAGATTATAGATTTAGATATAGAAGGGATCTTACAGATCATTTAAAGTAACACATTTCATTTATTTTTTCTTTTTTCTTTTTTTATAATTTTTCCCCATCTACATGTAAAAACTTTTTCTATATGTACATTATTTTTTACATATTTCCATATAAATCATATTGACAAAGAAAAATTAGAGCAAAAGGTTTCCCTTTTGAGAAAAAAAACTGAAGGGAAAAAAGGTGGAAAAGTATGTATTAATCTACATTCAATCTCCATAGTTCTCTGTCTAGATGCTGGTGGCATTTTCCATCCAAAGTTTATTGGGATTGCCTTGGATCACGGAACTGCTGAGAAGAACCAAGTCTTTCATAGCTGATCATCTTATGATCCTGCTGTCACTATATACAACATTCTCCTGGTTCTGCTTGTTTCACTCATCATCAGTTCATATAATACTTTCCAGGCCTTTCTAAAATCAACCTGTTCATTATTTTTTATACAACAATAATATTCCATTACTTTCATATACCACTCATCTTATAAGTAAGATATATGTGCTCATAGAAGCTATGTCACACAGGTTGTCTAAATGCACAAAGACACAGATCACAAGCAGCTTCTTATTTCTCCTTATTTCTCAGCCAATTTCTAATTTTAAAGCTTAGGATTCTACTTATACTTTTTCTTAGTACTATGAGATCTGTTCTCTCAAAATATAAGGCATCTAGTATACTAGACTGTCCTATCCTCTATCACAAATTTTAAGGTTGAATGCTCCTTTTCCCAGAAAATTCCAGTGATTTAGACTTCAGAAATCAGTTGATTCTGTGGCTGAAAATCAGAGTCTGTTAACAAGTATCCATTTTACCATATTTTAGAAGATTAAATAAGGATTAAGGCAAACTAAGAGATTATTGTATGAATTGTTGTATTGGAGGTCCAATAATATAGTGGATAATTGTATTTTTTTCTCCTGTGCCAGGTTTATGATTGGTTTCCCAAACTTCATATTTATTTACTTTTTTTCTCTTCTCAAGAACTATACTCTAATGATAAAATTCAACCCAAATGTTCACTTCTATATAAAGACGTTTCTGAATCTCCCTTGCTTCCTGTCCAACCAAACTGTCAGTATTTAATTATCTTTAAAATAGATTTTTTCTATTTTAAAAATAGATTTGAAATAAATATATTTTGTTCTATCACCTAGATTTCTTGATGCCTTTTCTCTTTCCTCATTATTTCCCAGAAAGCCAACTCTTTTTAACAAAGATTTTTAAGTACAAAAAAAGGAAAAATCACCTAATTGATGAATATATAGGAAAAAAAACCCGATATGCGTAATGTTCCACACTCACAAATCACATCCCGTTCTCCACATCTCTGCAAAGGAAATAAGAAATATTTCCACTATACTAGTGGAAATAATAGGTGAAAACTTTAAACTCAGAAAAGCTGAGCAGTTAGCCAGGCTCTTTCTCATAATGTCTATGGATTTAATTTGGTGCAGGCTCTCCCCTTAGCATGTTGGATGCTGGAGTGTAGTTTAAGCAAGAGCAGAAGCACTTAAGTTTACCATAGATGCCACAAAATTGCAGGAAGGAGGTCTCAATTCATATTTGCTGCAATCTTTGTTTAATTGTTTATTTATGGGTCTGTGGCTTTGGGCTGTTCTAAAATACTCACAGAATCAAAGACTCTTTTGAGTCAGAAGCCATCTCAGGGACAAATTGGTCCACCTTATATCTTCTTTGAAACTCTTAACAGTGGTCATTCAGTCTCTCATTTGCAGAGGAAAGTCCACAGTTTCTGAAAGCAGATTGTTTCATCCTGGGATATCTCTAATTGTAAGGAAATTTTTCTTTACATCAAACCAAAATTTACCTCCTTTGAAATTTCCACCCATTATTCGTACTTGTGTTCTTATGAATGCTAGACTTATAGTCAGGAAGACTTGAGTTCAAATCCAGATTCAGACATTAGCTGTGTGACCTTGGGCAAGTCACTTAATCCAATTTACCTCAGTTCCTCATCTGTAAAATGAATTGTAGAGGGAAATGGCAATTCGTGCTTTGCCAAGAAAACTCCTAATGGAGTTGCAGAGAATTAAACACAACTAAGGTCAAACTGAGCAAATCCAGACCCTCTTTTATACTAAGTAGTAGTATAAATATAGAAAGCATAAATGTGCTTTTTGAGACTTGAATGCTGAAGATGAAAAATATTCCCAGTTTCATCACTTGATCATCATATGGTAAAGGTTGATTATTGAATTATCATATTCCTATTCCTCCCTCACTATTTCACTCACTTTCCTTTATAAACTCTAGCATGGAAATGTTCTTCCTAAAATGTGGCACCTGTATTGAACCCAATTTTACAGATGTGGTCTGCCTGAGACAAAATACAGCAAGGATACTACATCCCTTGTTCCAGATACCGTGTTTTTCTTCACACTGCCTAAGATTTTTTTAATCCATGTAATAATGTTAATTCATGTTGAACTTGCAATGCATTAAAACCACCAGACCTTGTTCCGAAAAGTTATTGTTCAACCATAAATCCACCATGTTGTACTTTTGAAACTGAATGCTTGAAAACAAATGTAAAAAAAGTAGAATTAACCATATTATACTCTATTTTATTTGATTCAGTCTGATAAGCATGTTACTTATATCTTTATACTAGTCAATGATTAAAATGTTTTATAGCAAAGGGTCAAGGAGAGATCTCTGAAGCACTCCACCAGAGACTTTACTCCATTTTAATATTAACTCAATAAAAATCACTCTTTGGCTTCAGTAATTCAACTCTTTCCCAATTTAACTAAATCTGTAATACTTTAACACACACTTCTTTATAACAAGGAAAACGTGAAAAATTTTATCAAATGCTTCATAGAAATCTAAATTAATTTACAATATTGTATTTTTAACATTCTCCTAATTTACTAGTCAGCAACAATTTTTAAAAAGGAATGGAGCTAGTTTTGTATTGCCTGTTCTTTCTGAAGACATGCTATCTGTGAATGATAAACACTTCTTTTTCTAAATGCCTAAAATATGTCCTTTAAATAACTTTTAAAAAAATTTTCAACAAAGTCAAAATCAGAAGCCAATAATCTGAAGATTCCACCACTTTTTTTAAATGGGTATACTTATCCATCTTCAGTTCTGTGGTGTCTCTCTGATTATCCATGAATTTTTCCACAATCACCACTTGTGCTGAGTCACTTGGTTAAATTATGAACAACTGCTTTAAAAAATGGGTTTTCTGAGAATAGGATTTGGAATATAAATATAGAAATGTTATGTTCCTGCCCAAGGATGAAGTGTACTTAACACAGGCCAGTAAAATATTTGTCTGGAACATTGAAAATATAATCTTAAGGAATTTAAACCTTAAGGGAAAGATTGAGACAAAGCTAACTATGTATATCCATTAAGCAATATACTATAAAGACTAAGAATGATATTGGAGGGTAATAAGTGATACACAGAATTTTGGAGAAGATAGTCTAAGAAAACCTATTAAAAACTCCATGGCCCCAAATGAATATTGCATAAAGTATAGTCAATAAAACAAGATGTACACAAGAAGTCCTAAACCAAGGAGGCAAATTTGACCATACAGGGATCACTGAGACTTGAGGAGATGAGACTTATGACTGGAATTTTACTCTGAATGTGTTTAAGAAAAACAAATCAAATAAATAAAAAGAAACCAGGATAGCATTGTACATCAAAAAGGTATACACTTAAGAAGAAATGCAAGAATCAGAGCAGTCAAGTATGGAGGGGGCAATATTTGGGAAGAGATCAGTGGAGTTAGAAAATTAACAACTATGTCATCAAAGTATTCTATTGACCATGTACAAGAAGGAAATAGAAAAACAATTCAAAATCTGGACACAGAGGCATGATATTCAATAGCAATGATAAGTCTTTAATTACATGTATATGTTCTAGAGCTCTCTTTCTGCCAAAAAAATTTAATGATCATAATATCTTTCAAGAGTTGGAAAAACAAAAGGAATGTTTCTTTTCCACATATGATTTTTAAATGTGAGGGAAAAAATATGAGGAAAAACTCATTGCTGAAGTAGAGATAAAGGATAGTATGATAAGTCCTTCTTTTTAGAGCTTCAGATAGCAAAGGTTAAAAAAGTCAGGAAGAGTCTGGCATGTACTTTAAATTTTAGAAAAGCACATTTCAAAGATTCAAAGAATGGATAGGTAAGATCACATGAGCTAAAATTCTATAAATCAAGCCAAGCTTGGACGGATGAGAAATTCCCAAGACTAGAACATTGTGCTAAAACTAACAAGATAAAATTTATTAAGGATGAAGGCAAAGTTTTAAATTTAAACAATTAAAACAATTAATTTCATAAGTCAAGATAAGAGAAACATGATTAGACAGCAATTGGAAAAAGAGCTAGGAATTTAAGAGAACTAGAAAAGTTCACTAAAAATATAATTTTTTTAGTTGCTAAAACTAAAAAATACTGTTTTAACTTTAAACTGCATTAAGAGAAGTATATCTCTCAGGAATAAGCAGGGTGTTGTTTTTCTGTTCTCTGAGCCTTTGTCAGATCACATTGAGCATATCACATTCAATTCTGGAACCACATTTTTGGAAGGGCATTGAGAACATCCAGTAAAATCAAAATGAAGGGGAATAGATTGGTTGATAGAACTGGGGGTGTTTCTCCTAGAGATGTCTCAGAAGAGACATGAAAGGTATCTTCAAGGATATGAAAGTCTATAACTTTGTGCAGCTAAGGGCCAGGTCTGATGTTGAGAAGACTTAACTGGACTCAGATATTTAGCAGTTGTGAGATGCTGGGCAAATGACTTAATTCTGTTTTCCTCAGTTTCCTAATCTATAAAGTGAGCTGAAAAACCCTAAATGGGGTCATGAAGAGTCAGACATAATTGAAATGACTGCACAATAACAACTTGGAAGAATTAATTCTCAGTCTGGTACCAGAGGACAGGACTAAAAGCAATGAGTGGAAATTTCAAAGAGGCAAATTTGGTTTTGTGATATATGAAAAGTCTTAGAGACGTAATTTCTGAGTAATTAGCAATTGTTTTATTAATTATGGTTAGCAAATAATTACTAAAAAGAGGTCAGTGGTATTCTCAGGGACCAAGTACAAATCATGGGGGAACACCCAATCAGAAAAGTGAGTGTTCCCAACAGACAAAAATCAGCTCTAATTAACAATTAATGAAAGAATGAGTATTATAATGAGAGGTGGGATTATTCTAATGAGGTGCTGGGTAAGTGACTGAATCATGTCATAAATGGACAAAGACAGACTCATCTCAAGCCAGACTACCCCCCCCACCAGGTAATCTATACAAAAGGATCTATTCTCCACCAACAATGAATAATGGTGGGGTAAGATGGTCTGGGTATAATGAATTCTTTGGGCAGGATCAAAAGTGCCTTTGAGAGACTGGATTCTGAGTGAAGAAACAGAAAGGAAAAAAAAAACAAACCTGGATTTCTAGTCCCCTCCCCCATACTAATTAGTTTTTAATATAAGAGAAATAAACATTTTAGTTTTATATTAAGAAAAATTTCAATACAAGTAAAGTTCTCCAAATTGAGAATAAATAACTCATTGAATGAACTACTTCAAGAGGCACTGGAGGTCATGATGAAGATATCTACAAAATAAAGATGCTACAGTTGTGACTCTATCTTGGATATGGGTTAGAACAAAATTTCTTAAACTGCAAGTCTTGACCCCATAATTGAATGTGGGAGTCACTAAAACTTGGCAACAGTCAAAGGGATCAAATATTCTGCCAAGATTTAATTCTTTTTGTAAAAATAAACAAGCACATCCATCTCATAAATATGCAGATTTGCTTTTGTCTTTAATAAATGGTAAAATTATATGCATACCAAAGAATTGTTTTAAAATAAATTTATTTCTGATGTATTATAAGTAAATGTTTGATTTGAATTCCTGTGTTATATATCTATATAAATGGCAAAGAAATTTCTCAGGATAAAAGGGGTCATGAATGGAAAAAGTTTAAGAAGCCCTGAGTGAGAAGGTTGCTGAATATTTCTCTGAAATATTATGATTTTAGAGCCTTTGATGAGCTAACTGAAGCTAGATAGGGGCTCTCCAACTATTCCTGAATTTTCTTGCATACTGATTCCCTATTCAGCATTTTTATTCCTCTCCTTGTCTAAAGATAATTCTTCTATACAGGAAAAAAATGCTTTGCTTTCATTCCTTCAGCCTCTGCTATCATATCCATTCCAACCAGCTGTTTCTGTTCAGTTCACTCTTTGATATAGTAAAAGCCTGTTCTTCCCCCTCATTGACAACCTCTCTTCATTATGATCATTAGTCCTCCTGATGAGACTTTTTATCCATCCTCATATTTCTGCTCTCTTAATGCTAATATCTTCCTTATGAGATTATCACCAATTTATCCTGTAGTTTTGGGGGGGGGTTACTTGTACTCCTCCATAAAATTGTAGCTCCAATTGCAGGAAAGGATTTTGCCAATTTTTGACTCCTCACCTCTTAGGATAGTTCCTTAGCATATAATTAGCAACTTTAAAATATTTCATTTTGTTGTTTTTGTGAATTGGTGCATACATTTGACTTCTGTGTCTTGGTTCAGAGGAATATTTCTTGAGTAAAAGAACCAGAAGCCAGTTTTTGAAGGCTGTGTCCAGGGTTCAAGCAGGGAATCAGTTTTCCACTTTATATTAAGAAGACTGTAAACTATGGAAGGATAGGAATGGCTTCTTTGATTTTTACATCCACTACCACAGTGCTCTTCACAAAACAGAACCTTAATAAATGTTGTTCACTGCCTGTTCTCATGACATTTTATTAATAATGATGAGGACTAATGGATTACAACTCAGGCTTCCTCAGGCAAAGTTAATGAGAATCCATTAAAATTCTGGACAGCTGGATGCTAGCTTCTTCTCTGGGGTAATTAGTGACTTCTCAGAGTGTACTGTTAGAAAAAATTCATAGATTCATGAGAATGTATTCTTTTATATGTTTATGAAGGTCGAATGAGGAAAAAATTGGGAAAATTTTTTTTCCTCCATTAGCTGACATGGTGGGAAAAGAGAACCAGTGCCTCAAAAAAAATTGATTATTTTTTATTTTTAACTAGCATCTTTGAAAAACATTTTAATGCCTTTTTAAGACAAGGAGCAATTAATAAGGAAACAGGAGAGAAAAGAGGAAAAAAGACAAAGAAAAGGAGAGAATAGTGTAGAAAAGGAAAGGAGATTCTTCCCCAGTGGAAGAAAAGTTACTATGAAATTTGCTTTTAAATTTCAGAAACTCTCAGTAGTTTCTGAATCCTTGACCACGATGATAATCTTTTTAAAATATTAGATATTCTTTCTCTTCACAGGAGCCTTCATTTGGAACTCTAGGATGGTTGATTTATGACTGATTTTTCAACAACAAATAAT
This sequence comes from Sarcophilus harrisii, assembly GCF_902635505.1. NCBI lineage: Eukaryota > Metazoa > Chordata > Mammalia > Dasyuromorphia > Dasyuridae > Sarcophilus > Sarcophilus harrisii. The sequence continues at coordinate 523,317,188 of NC_045428.1, forward strand.
AATTAAAAAACAACTCTCATAATAGACTTCATTTACAAGTATGAAGATGAAGAGTAATTTTCTATAATATGGTAATAGGAAAAAAAAATCCGGTGACAGTTGCTTTGAGAAGCCTGAAAATAGTTCACTTTAGGATCTGTTTATTCAAAACAGCCAGTAAATGACTAACAAGTACTAGATTCACCTCACTGATTGGTCAATTGATTGTTATCCTTTGTTCTTGAAGAAAACCAAAATGACCTAAGTTAGGGTCAAGTTAGAGTATGTTCAACTGTGGCTGGTCAGACCAATATGAGCTTGAAATGCTCTGTCACTGGTCAGACACAGATAGGCCCTGTGAACATTTGTAGTGACTTCTCTAACTTTGAACATCTTTCCTTTGGGCTAATTTACTTCATAGAGCACAGAACTTTCCCCAATGAAGGCACGCCATGCTGGGCAGTCCTGGGCCAGTGTTTCCCATGGCATGCAATCAATGCTAAAGTTAATTAAGAGAAACCTTGAGAGTGTTCTTATATCCCCTTTTCTGATCACTTTATGAGTGTTTGCCCTGTGTGAGTTCTCCATAACATAATTATATTGCTAAGCGTACATTTGGCATTTTAAGAACATAAGTGCTGCTTTGATGTCTCTTTTGGACTAGTTATTAGAAACACTCTCATGTTCAAAATTCATAGGACTCTGCACTTCTTGGAGTTCCAATAAAGAAGAGTCTTTTGGTTTGTTTTAAAAGGAAGACCTCTTAGCAAAGTTTTATTTGGGAATTAGAATATAAAGTCTCTTTAGACACAAAATAAGACTTTTGCCCAGAAAACTACAGAAAGCTTTGCAAACAGAACTTTTGAGAAAAAATTGTTTGAACTTTTTTCTTTGTTTTGGAAAATAAAAGGAAAAAAACACAAAAGAATAGAGGTGGGTATGAAAATGGCACCATAGTGAAAAGGGCTTTGGTGGTGTTTTTAAGTATTTGAAGAAATTTAGTTTAAAGATATGTTTAAGATAGAAGAAACCTTGGAGAGTCTGAAGATCCTTTTCTGCTGAATATCTGCTGAGTTCTATAACCTGGTTCAATCTCCTTATTTTGAAAATAAGGAAACTGAAACTTAAAGTCTGTCTCTTGGTAACACTAAAAGAATCACACAAAGTACACCCAATTCAGAGCTGTTATTTTATTTTTTTTTAATTTAAGAGCCTTTTATTTACAGGTTATATGCATGGGTAACTTTACAGCATTAACAATTGCCAAACCTCTTGTTCCAATTTTTCACCTCTTACCCCCCACCCCCTCCCCCAGATGGCAGGATGACCAGTAGATGTTAAATACATTAAAATATAAATTAGATACACAATAAGTATACATGACCAAAACGTTATTTTGCTGTACAAAAAGAATCAGACTCTGAAATATTGTACAATTAGCTTGTGAAGGAAATCAAAAATGCAGGTGGGCAAAAATATAAGGATTGGGAATTCAATGTAATGGTTTTTAGTCATCTCCCAGAGTTCTTTTGCTGGGCAGAGCTGGTTCAGTTCATTACTGCTCCATTGGAAATGATTTGGTTGATCTCATTGCTGAGGATTGCCAGGTCCATCAGAACTAGTCATCATGTAGTATTGTTGTTGAAGTATATAATGATCTCCTGGTCCTGCTCATTTCACTCAGCATCAGTTCTTGTAAGTCTCTCCAGGCCTTTCTGAAATCATCCAGTTGGTCATTTCTTACAGAACAGTAATATTCCATAATATTCATATACCACAATTTATTCAGCCATTTTCCAACTGATGGACAACCATTCAGTTTCCAGAGCTGTGATTTTTTCAAACAACTGCACAAAGGGCTCCCCAAATACCTGAATGTACATAGACATCAAAGGATAACCTTGTCTATAAAATAATGAAGTCAATGGTCTCTAAGGAAAGGGAAGCCTTAAGAACACAGATGATTTGGCCTGCATTGATCAGATTGATAGTGTACATTTGAGGCAAGATTCAAACACAAGAATCCTGACTCATGATATAAATCTTGACTCATGTTTTCTCTCGGTCATGTTGTGTCAGTTTGTGTCTTTAATTTGAATGGAGAATGTTTAAGATGTAAAATCAAAGAAATATGTTATTGTCTATTTAATTCCAAAAGGAAGGCTTCTTCCTTGGAAATTCATCTTGGTAAGAATATTTATTTCATTCATTCATCGAATAGTAAACATTGGGTCTTGGACTAAAGGGAGTCATGCAGGGAGTAGTAAATAATATCACAAATGGAGCTGTGGTCTAAGTCATTATATAATTTTCACTCCAGAAAGTACTTTCCACTTGACTTAGTTATTCTGTTGGTCTGGCAAGTTAAATACAGTAAGGTAATTTTTCACTGTGTCTCATTAGGGTAGAACCTCAACTGTACAAAGGACTGAAATCTCCCACAAATTCACTCTATTTCTTCATTAAACCAATGAATATGTAATCTTATATTCAAGGAGGTCATGGAAGGGCTTTTCAGACAAGAAACGGGGCTCTTTAAGAGAAGTGCATGTAACTCAAGATGGAAACATTTAACCAAGAAAAACAAATTGATTTTGTGGATCTCATGAAAATGATTATACTTAATTGGGTGATCTTATTTTAAAAATCCACATTAAAAGAATGGGGGAAGGGGGAGAAGAATACCTATGTCTAAGTGTCTTTGAAACAAAAATTTAGCTGAGCAGAATGTCAGGATTCATTTAAGAAATCACAGCTGCATAAACAATGTTTATTCACTACATGAAGAGAATTTATAGCATTTGTCATGAAAAAGTAAATACTTTAGAGGCTCTGTTTGTGACATGGTGTCATTCTTCATAATATTTTGAGCCAACAGGCACAACAATAGATCAATGGAAGAAGATTTCTCACGATATTTGGGGGTAGCAAGTACTTTTGAAGTTCAAACATTTCCCATTTCTCATTGTGAAAGGGGTCCTGACATTTAGACAACACCCACACTACTCAGGGGAATAGTCATGTTGGGGGGGTGGAGACACCCCCAGAAAGATGATGTTCTGTGGGGCCATGCTCACCACAAACTCTCTGACCTATTTTCTGAAAGAGGATAATCTCCTGTTGTACCATTAAGATAAAAGAAATGGCTGGATTTTCCAAAGAATATCAGTAGCATAGATGATCATTCTAAGAATTGTTTTCTCTCAGGTCAGAGTGTTTTGAGATCTGTTCCCTCCAAGTAAAGGAAAAATTTCTTCATTATCCACATTATCCAGTCCTATTTTCAAAGGGATAAGGAGGGGGGAAAAGGGAGAAGAAAGAGAATTCAAATGCTCTGAAGTTTATAATTTATTTGAATGTTTTGGCAAAATTTGCATTAAGTATCCCAAGAGATTTTTAAATTACTAAATCCTAGTAGAATTTCAAAGCGATTAATAATGTTTCCTTTTTAATAACCTTGTCCCTAGAATTTCATTATAAAAAAAGAGCTTTAGAAAAGGAAAGATTCTGGACATTTTCAGTAAAAAGTAATGGTGCCAATAAAAAGACACTGTCAAGTTTTGTTTTTTTTTTGGGTGGGGAGAGTGGGGGGGAACAGGGGAGGCCATCAGGATCCAATGACTAGTCCAGGGACCTGAAGCTAAATTTGAATTCAGGTCCTCCTAGTTCTATACTATGTAACCATCTACTCCAAGTTTTATTTCAGATATCTGCACTTAGCCCCATTCACATTGCCTCCTTTTTTTCCCTCACCCCTAGCAATTTCACTGGGAGCATGATGACAAACTAGACATCTAGGGGCTGTAAAGGCTTGATTCCATTCCACATCAGTTAACAAATGGACATCAAGGAACTACTCTGTGCTCAGCCAGGTAGGGGAGCCGGAGGGCGAAGATCTTTGTTTCCCCTTTTCTTCCTTTCTTTGTTCTTCCCTCTCCAGGAAATACAGCCTTCTGTGTCCTCGGAATCCTGCTCCGTCTGTTACCTGTCTTAATCCCATTGAGCATAAGCTTCTTGAGGGAAAGGACAGGTGTGATGTTTGTCTTTATATCCATGACATCTCACCAAGCTTTCAGCACGTGGTCCAGATGTGAGTTCTTTGGTGTCCAGAACCGGAAAGGAAAGTCCCCCATCAATGTCAATCAGCAAGCATCCAGCAATTTAGAATCTTAGCATTGATGAGGTCATTGAATTTGGTTTGTTTTGGGGTTGTTTTTTTTTTGGGGGGGAGATAAGAAGGGAGGGACTATCAAGGTTAAGTGACTTGCCCAGAACCACACAGTAATTGTCTGAGGCTGGATTTGAACTCAGGTCTTCCTGATTCTAGACCTGGTGCTGGCACTGAGATTTTATTATTTTTGTTGTTATTGTTATTTTTTAATTACCTGAGTTAGCGCAGCCAGTTTATGCTAAAGGCTGCACTTAAATCAGTCATCTCAATTTACAGCCTATACCCGACTGCCTCTTCATGGTATTTATGAAGCACATAAATTGAACTAAAATTAAATTAACCAGAGAGTTGTGTTATTTAAGATTTTAATCTGAATGACAACTTAGAATATTTAAGCTGTTGGCTTAAGTCAAATTCTAGCATTAGAAGCAGCCTGACTTTGTTCTTTAGTCATTTTTTAATCGTGTCTGACTTTTTATGACTCCATTTGGGGTTTTCTTGGCAAAGATACCGGAGGGATTTGTCATTTCCTTCTCCAGCTTTATAGATGAGGAAACTGAGGCAAATAGGGCTAAGTGACTTGCCCGGGGTCAGACTTCTAGCAAATTCTGAAGCCAAATTTGAACTCAGGAAGATGAACCTACCTGAGTTCTATCCCCTGTGCTATGTAGTTGTGATAGACAGACAGACAGACAGATAAACAGACAGACAGATAGATAGACAGACAGACAGACAGATAGATAGATAAACAGACAGACAGATAAATAGACAGACAGACAAATAGATAGGCAGACAGATAGATAGATAGATGGATGGATGGATGGATGGATAAATAGCTAAATAGATAGATGGATGGATAGCTGATAGATGGATGGATAGGTAGATAGATGTGTATTCCATAATATGTGATAGCATATGTGTTATGTGTATATATATATATATGCATATATATATATATATATATATATGTATACAATGTTTTTTGGAGATGTTACTGCTATTATTCCCATTACTTGGAAAGCGAGAAGTAAAAAATAGAAGTAAAAAGGAAACTGAAAAGGTCAGTCTAGGGACTAAAACTCTTTCCATACTGAACATGTGAAAAATTACTTATTAAGATCCTCTTTACACATCATCCTCCTAGACAATCTAGACAGAACTGTGCAAAGATTCATTTTTTTTTATTTAATAGCCTTTTATTTACAGGATATATACATGGGTAACTTTACAGCATTAACAATTGCCAAACCTCTTGTTCCAATTTTTCACCTCTTACCCCCCCCACCCCCTCCCCTACATGGCAGGATGACCAGTAGATGTTAAATATATTAAAATATAAATTAGATACACAATAAGTATACCTGACCAAAACGTTATTTTGTGCAAAGATTCATTACTGACTCTTCTACAGTGGGTTTTCTTGCATGTGGTTCCTTTTAGGATATCAGAAAGGCTAAACTGTTAAGATGGAATAAAGATGGAACCATCCAAACATTTTTAATGTGACAAATAAAAAACAATGCTTTGAAAATAATTCAAAAGCAAATTATGAAACTTAACTTATTCCTAACTACAGTCTCCTCTTGATATCTTGGAAGGACCAGAAAAGATTTGAATTATCTCAAATGCTTCACATGTGTATAAATAGTACATTCAAATGAAATTCTTCTTAAAATGAAAATGGACATTTAAAGGTCCAGTTGAAATATTAGTGCAGAAACTAAATGGTTTTGCAAGTTATTTAAAACATTTTCTAGTGAAAATATTATAGACAATTTATCTTATATAAAGCATTACTTATTTTATTTTTTAATTTAAATTTTATTAATCTCACCTTTGAGTTTCAGAATTTTTAATTTGGTATTTAATTGGAGGGTTTTAATTTGTTCTTTTCTAGCTTTTTTTTGTGGCATGCCCAGTTCACTGATCTCCTCTTTTTCTATTTTATTCAGGTAGCTGTTTAGAGATAAATAATTTCCCCTAAGAAGTGCTTTGGTTGCATCCCCTAGGTTTTGTTATGTTGTCTTGTTATTGTCATTCTCTTGGATGAAATTATAAATTGTTTCTGTGATTTGTTGTTTGACATTCATTTTTTAGAATTACATTATTTAATTTCCAATTGGTTTTTAGTATATCATTCCCTGCCTCTTTATTGAATATAATTTTTATTGCAATGTGGTTTGAAAAGAAAGCATTTACTATTTTTGCCTTTCTGCATGTGATTGTGAGGGTTTTATGCCTTAATATATGGTTAATTTTTGTGCTGAGAAAAAGGTGTATTCCTTTCTGTCCCTATTCAATTTTCTTCAGAGGTATTTATTTTTATTCTTATTATTTTTATTCCATAAATATCAAAATTCCAAAATATTAAAAATACATGACAGATGTACTTAGAATCCATACACAACATGAGTTCTCGTTTCATCCCTTTATACTTTTCTTGTCCCAAATTCCCATCCCGTTAGTGGAGAAGCTGAGAATAAAAGCTGGAAACCACTAGCGAAGAGGTCATTGGGGAAAGAAGATATCTAATCCATCCTTGAATAATGAGGAATTAAATTCCCTATAAATGAATTTCATTTTCCCCCCATATGAAAAGTATAGCTACAATGTAGCAGGTTAACTAGAAAAAGGATTTTTAAAGTAGCTCTTAACTGGGTATTCTACAACAACGGGGAACAATAAATAATTTAGGGCCATTTAAGGCTAAGGCTCAGAGTGTTCTATAAGCTCACTTGGTTTTAAGAAGTAGGTGTGAAGAGATTTTCTTTGTTTTCAGTACAGTCTATGAAAACTATACTCTGTCTGGATACTGTTCACCTCCCATAATATACTTATCCCATGTTAATTTCACAATCTGCTTTTCCTGGTTTGGTTTGAAATAGGAGTTCCAGTAAATATTTCTCCATACAAAACAGGAATCTTCATCATGTCTTTTTATATGAAACTCCATAAAAATATACTTTAAGCCATCCAAAAACCAATAATCCACATTAAAGGGAACCAGCTTCCAATTTTTTTTCAAAAAGGAGAAAAAAATAACTTTTTGAAAGCACATATATTCTCTAAATTGGGACAAAACCTCTGTATGTGAATTTTCTTCATATTAGAACACACCTGGGTAGAGAAACTTATAAGGAATGTTTCAGACACTCAGAATGTTTTATAGTCCAGTTGCGAGCACTAGGAATATGCTTTATAAGTGAAAAGGCTGATGCTGCCTTTATCCTAGCTAGGTCAGTGTCACCACTATAATATTTTAAGGAGTCTCATGTGAACATGAAATATGGGAAATCACTTAAAAGGACAAAGTCACATTTGGAAATATTGAGATCATGATGTGTGTGATATTACTTGGGAAAGAGAAATTCACATGTGGAAATGTACTCTATTAGATCAAGATTAATAAAGAACTATCATTTGTGTTTTCATTCATCCATTTTCAAAAATAGGATTTTCCAGAAATCATTTTTGTGTCATGGATGATTAAATAGTGAGGTTTTTTCAACTACCTCTACCCTTTCATTTTACAGATGAGCAAACTGAGACCCAGAAAGGAACAATAATATGTTCAAAGTCACCAGACAGCAAGCAAGTAGAAGAACTGGGTCCCTTCACAAAGCTTTCTAATCTCCAATCTGGGTCTGTTTTCTACTCTGGAACATTCATGTTACATATTGATCCTTCTCTTAGTTATCCACTTCTACAAAAGGCACATTCAAAGGGCTAACTAGCTGAAATTCTACCTGAGGTAAATTCAGTTCAGGTCTGAGGGTGGCAGTAATCCAGCATTGCCTAAAGTGGCAGACAGAGGTAGTTAATATCCCCTACAGTCACAGGACTGGAAGATGAAGCATGGAGGAGGAAACATACCTGCCCATTCTTTCATCCTAATTCCTTAAGTCTATACTGGCTGGGGATAAAGCCCAATATTGTTCTCATTAGTTAACAGGAATTCTAACTTGGTTTTTTTCTTTGTTTTTATTAAAGCTTTTTATTTTCAAAACATATGCATGGATAATTTTTAAACACTGATCCTTGCATAGCCTTGTGTTCCAAATTTCCCCCTCCTTAACCCTACCCCTTCCCCTAGATGGCAGGCAATCCAATAAATGTTATACATATTAAAATATATGTTAAATCCAATATGTGTGAATATATTATGTGTGAATATATCTATACAACTGTCTTGTTGCACAAGAAAAATCAAATAAAAAAAAGAATCATGGAAAAGAAAACTAAATGCAAGTAAACAACAACAAAAAAGAGGGAGAATGTTCTGTTCCACACTCAGTTCCCACAATCCTCTCTCTGGGTGTAGGTGGCTCTCTTCATCATAAGATCATTGGAACTGGTTTGAATCATCTCACTGTTGAAGAGGGCCACATCCGTCAGAATTGATCATTGTATAATATTGATGTTGCCTGTGTATAATGATCTCCTGGTCCTGCTCATTTCACTCAGCATCAGTTCTAAGTCTCTCCAGGCCTTTCTGAAATCATCCTGTTGGGTCATTTCTTCAGAACAATAATATTCCATAATATTCATATACCACAATTTATTCAGTCATTCTACAATTTAGGGGCATCCACTCAGTTTCCAGTTTCTGGCCACTACAAAGAGGGCTGCCACAAACATTCGTTCACATGTGGGTCCCATTCCATCCTTTAAAATCTCTGTGGGATACAGACCCAATAGAAACACTGCTGGGTCAAAGGATATGCACAGTTTGATAGCCCTTTGAACAGAATTCCAAACTGCTCTCCAGAATGGTTGAATCAGTTCACAACTCCAACACTGTATTAGTGTCCCTGTTTTCCCACATCCCCTCCAACATCTGTCATTTATCTTTTCTTGTCATATTAGCCAATCTAAGAGGTGTGTAGTGGTATCTCAGAGTTGTCTTAATTTGCATTTCTCTGATCAATATTGATTTAAAGTACCCTTTTATAAGGACTAGAAATGGTATCAATTTCTTCATCTGAGAATTGTCTGTTCATATCCTTTGACCATTTATCAATTGGAAAGTGGCTTGAATTCTTATAAATTTCTTTATATATTTTTATATATTTTATATATTCTTTATATATTTTCTTTATATTTTATATATTTTAAAAATGAGACTTTATCAGAATCCTTAAATGTGAAAATATTTTTAAAGAAAGGAGACAGGAAAAAAATTTCAAACTCAAAATTTTAGAAAATAAATGTTAAGATTTGTTTTTCATGTAATTGAAAATAATTTTTCTTTAAAAAGAAAAAGAACAAAAAAGGTGATGAGGGGACATAAGCAGAGCTGGTTTATGACTGCTATGATAAATATATGAAGAAGTTCATAGTTTCAAATACAATCCCATTTTTGTTCTTTTTTATATAATGAAATGTTCATATTTTTTCACAGATGCTAAATTCACAATTAAAAGAAAATTTAAATGAAAAGAGGGAAAAGTCTTAGCAAATTGAATTGGAACCTATTCCAACAAATCTCTTCAATGCAACTCAAGTCCTCTCTTTCCCAATCTGTTTCCCACAGAAGCCAGAAGTCATAACTGGTCATAGTTGGTCTGAAAAAGCCCTGAGAATTTGGGTGAATTGCAATCTCAATAGAAGTCATCAGTGTGATATAGCACCCAAAAAATGGAATCTTGGGCTGCATGAAGAGAGACACTGATTCCAGGAAAAAGAAGGTGATTTTTATTTCTGTAGCCTTTTGTAGTGTTTGTTAAAATATCTTTCCCAAAGGTGACAACAGTGATATCACTTTCTCAGAAAAAGAGGGAGAGTGGGGAGAACTGAATAGCAGGAGGGCAAAAAAATGGCTGAAATGACCCTGAGTCCTCAAAATACCAGGCAAGTCAAAACCTAGTAGCTTAGCTCCTTCCAGGTACCATTGCTGTTGGTCTGATTTCGGAGGTTGGCCAACAGTAGCAGCAAGACCAACAAGAAGCCTACTGGGGACAGGGACTATTTTCACATTTTCTTTGTATCACTAAAGCTGGGCAGTGTTTCCGGCATATTGTAAGAATTTATGTTCTCTGATTAATTTATTCCAGTTGATCATGAATGAGATTTATTCTAAGATGACATCTCTGAATATTTACATTTGTGAGTCAACTGCTTAGCAAAAGTGGTGCTTTATCTATTTGGCAAGCTTTATTCTTTACAATAAACCCATTCCAGAAGTATATAGAAGACAAGTGAACTGTTTGGGAAAATGAACAATACATCCAATGATCTCATGTTGCTTATTCTCACAAAAATTCATTCTTTTTAATAAGTGTTCCCATGGCAATGGTATATGCTTTTGAAGCATGGATAATTCTATGATAATTGATCAACTGTTCATCATGAACTGTACCAGTTGATCAACATGAACAATCCCAGGGAATCATCATCTCCAGAATTCCTTCTGTTCCACTCAGGGAATCATACTAATATTCTTTGCTAGGATACCCCCAAAATCACCTCCAGAAATCCTTCTGTTCCATTCAGCAGTACGTGATGCTTATAGCAATTCAATAGATAGCCTGATGGAAATATGACAGAGAAGGGGAGAGTAGAAATATGGTGATGATATATTCCAGATTTTCTAGGGAAAGAAGATTTCAAGACCAAAAAAGTATATTTTCTTTATGAAAGGAATATCCTTTCTTAAATACGTGCCTTGGTTTGGATTTGGAAAACATGGTCACCATAAATTTAAAGGAGATAACAAAACATATCTTAGGAACCACCCATTAATAGTAATCCTCTGATTAAAATCAGGAATCTCTGTACCTCTGAAGCAACTGGATTTTGTTGATTCTTCCTCAGTTGCCTTAATTTATTTAAAATTCCATTTTCATCAGTTAAAAAAAATGATAGGATTCAGTTAACAAGATAACTGGAAGTAATAGATCAGTTACAAAATTTTCCAGCCAGTCTTTTTTTTTTGTTATATGGTCAGTGAATGGCTGGAGTTGGCAGATGTGGCCTTGAGGTCACAGGTGCACAGCTTCTCTGACTCAGCCTATGGGCATGCATCTCCCTAAATGATCAGGCTTGCTAGGAGTAACTTAGGACTGTGAATATTCTTGGCCTGAGATGCTGTTACATTTTGTAGCAAAATTCAGGGTGGTAAGGAAGATAATGAACATAATCAACATCTCCATTTGTTTTAAAGGCCGCAATACTGCTAAATAACGAGATTGCCTGAAGCTTTTTATGGAAAATTCAGCTACTAAGCTAAGGGAGAACTAGTGAACTATGTGCTTGATTAGGGGACCTAGAAATGTTCCTGGGGCTACTGCAAGAATTATGAAATCCCATGATAAAGTGTCATTGAAGCACTACAGAGACAATTTAAATTTAATTTAAGTTGAAGAACAATTTCAACTACATCAAAAATATTGTCATCATCTTCTAGGGATTACCAGCTAGAAAGCTGAATGAGAAAGTAATATAAATCTGTGAGTATCTACAAGGAAGACTATATTTAGTTGAACTAGATTAAAAGAATATAATTCTTAAAAAAAAAAAGAATTAGATCATCTCACACTGTATTAACAGAGAACAAAAAGTCTAAAATACTGAAGGACGAATTAAAAGCGTTTAAGATTTGGAAAAGTTAAAAAAAAAAAAAAAAGGTATACCATAATGAAACTAATGATCATTAATGTAGTCACAATACAAAAAAGGGAGGAAGGAGGGACCAAGAGAAGAAGGGGAGAGGAAAGGGAAGGAAAAAGGTATTTCTTTCAACATTTTTATCTAGGGCTAGTTCATCTCCCTTCCCCCCAAAGAATGATTTGGAAGCAGTTCATAGACTCATCAAATTCTTAGAGATCATCTATTGCACTTTAAGACATGCAAGACCCATTACGTTATCTCAGTTATCACAACTATTTTGTGAAATAAATATTATTACATACATTTTACAGAAAATAAAACTGAGTCTTAAAAAAGTTACACAATATGCCCAGGATCATACAACTAGTAAGTATCTAAGGCAAAGTAAAAAAACAAACAAACAAACAGTGTTTATTAAATGCTTACTGTGCTATGCTAAACTATGCGGATACAAATACAAAAAACAAGATAATTCTTGTCAAGAGGCTTCCAATCTAATGGAAAAAAACAATAAATAAAAAGAAGCTCAGAGCAAAGAGGAAGGCATTTATATAATGGAATGGTGTTGAAATCCAGAGTCAGAAAAAGAGCAAAATGGAGCTCTTGGCAAGAACTCACCAATGGAAAAAAGGGACTTGGGGGGAAGGGCTCATTCTGATATATTGATCAGGTGCTGAGTGAGTTCTAGGATGGGATAGCAGTTGGGGCAGGGTGAGAAAGTCTGCAAAGGCAAATCTAAGCCTCACTCTTATGTCTAACACTTTTTTTTTATTTAATAGCCTTTTATTTACAGGATATATGCATGGGTAACTTTACAGCATTAACAATTGCCAAACCTCTTGTTCCAATTTTTCACCTCTTACCCCACCACCCCCTCCCCTAGATGGCAGGATGACCAGTAGATGTTAAATATATTAAAATATAAACTAGATACACAATAAGTATACCTGACCAAAACGTTATTTTGCTGTACAAAAAGAATCAGACTCTGAAATATTGTACAGTTAGCTTGTGAAGGAAATCAAAAATGCAGGTGGGCATAAATATAGGGATTGGGAATTCAATGTAATGGTTTTTAGTCATCTCCCAGAGTTCTTTCTCTGGGCATAGCTGGTTCAGTTCATTACTGCTCCATTGGAAATGATTTGGTTGATCTCGTTGCTGAGGATGGCCTGGTCCATCAGAACTGGTCATCATATAGTATTGTTGTTGAAGTATATAATGATCTCCTGGTCCTGCTCATTTCACTCAGCATCAGTTCGTGTAAGTCTCTCCAGGCCTTTCTGAAATCATCCTGTTGGTCATTTCTTACAGAACAGTAATATTCCATATATTCATATACCACAATTTATTCAGCCATTCTCCAACTGATGGACATCCATTCAGTTTCCAGTTTTTAGCCACTACAAAAAGGGCTGCCACAAACATTGGTGCACATACAGGTCCCTTTCCCTTCTTTATAATCTCTTTGGGATATAAGCCCAGTAGTAACACTGCTGGATCAAAGGGTATGCACAGTTTGATAACTTTTTGAGCATAGTTCCAAACTACTCTCCAAAATGGTTGGATTCATTCACAACTCCACCAACAATGCATCAATGTCCCAGTTTTCCCACATCCCCTCCAACAATCATCATTATTTTTTCCTGTCATCTTTAGCCAATCTGACAGGTGTGTAGTGGTATCTCAGAGTTGTCTTAATTTGCATTTCTCTGATTAATAATGTATGTCTAACACTCTTGAGGAAATAAAACAAGAATATTTTAGGAGAGTTTGTGATCTGCTCAATCACAGTTGTCAAGAGTCAGAGCCAGGATTTGAAGTTGGGCCTTTGCCCTCAGAGCTGGTATTCTTTACATTGCATTGCTCTGCCGTCATTACTACTAGTAGCTTCCAGCAATAGTCTCCAGCAAGAGAGACTGAGACTTGGGAGTTACTTGATGTGAGCCCCATAGCTGGCACCTGAAACAAAATTTAAACTCAGTGGATAAACTATCAGTGGATAGAGCACCAGCTCTGAAGTCAGAAGGACCTGAATTCAAATCAGGTGTGACAGTTAACCCTTCCTGGTTGTGTGACCCTGGGCAAGTCATTTAATCCCAATTGCCTCTGCAAAAAAAAAAAAAAAAAAAAAAGTAAACTCAGGTTTACCTGATATCAAATCCAGAATGTCATGTAAGAAGTGGGAAGCATGGGAAGTCTCCAATGTGACGATGCAGAGGGAAGTAAGCAACATCAAGAAGATACTATATTAATGACTATAGCAGCATAAATGAAAAAAGCAGAAACAAAAGCCAGAACTGAATTTATGGCCCCAAAGGAGAAAGGCAAGTGTGTACTGCTCTCCATTCTTGGCAGAAGTGGAGGATAATGTAGGTGGAACAATGAATATACTATTTTGATTGATTAATGTGGTGTTTGATTTTGTCAAACTGCTTCTCCCCCTCCCTTTTTTTTATTCTTTCTCATAAGATATGGTTTAGGGGGGACAGGAAGGGTTAGGAATCTATATGTAAATGAATTTGAATAAAATATAGAAATAATTTTAAATTATTGCAATAAAAGTAAAATTTAATTAATAAAAAATTAGGAGAAAATAAAAAATTTTAGGGACAGAAAGGGGCCTTTTATTGTAGAAATCTATAGTTTAATTCCTTTCTATTATAGAAAAGGAAAGAAATCCACAAAAAGATCACACACATAAGTCGTGGTAGAGAGTGAATAAATTCAGGTCTTTTCACTTCAAAAATGTTTTCTCACTACCCCATACATTAAGGCAGATGACATAAAGCATCAGTCTGCTAAAACACTGTATCTTTCTCTACTCTGTATATATGTAGCTATCTGCACATCACCCCCTCCATTCAAATGTAAACTACTTGACAAGGACAGAGACTTGAGTTCACCTTTCGCTGTATTTTCAACATTTAATAATGATTTCCTAATTTCTTGGTATTTATATCCCCAGCCTTTAGCACACAACCTGGTTTGTAGTCGGCACTTAATAGATGTTTATGCAATGAATTATTTTATTGTATTGGGAAAATGAATTATTTTATTGTGGTGGGAAAAAAGTTTGAAGAGCTAGTCAATAACCATGTCATTCCAAGTCTAACAGGAAAAGTCCATTTCAATGTAAATTAACTTGATAAAAGACTAATAAACAAGTTAATTTGAAAGCTCCCAAAGTTTTCAACAAAGTAAAACAGGACATCTCCCTAATTCAAGGATTCAGGGGATTTTTTTTTTCCAGTGGAAAACTTAAAGGAAAGAAGCATTTGTTAAGTGCCTACAATGTAGCAGGCTCTGTATTAAGCAGCTTATTAAATTACTCATTTGATCCTCTCAACCTTGGGAGGTAGGTGATTATTATTATCCCCATTTTACAGATGTGGAAACTGTTGTGATTTTTCCGGAGAGACACAGCTAGGATAAGTATCTGAAACTGGATTTGAACTCAGACCTTCCTAATTTCAGGCCCCATGCTAGAAGAGGAAAAGAGACAGGAAGGGGAGAGAAAGAAAAGGAAAAGCCAGAGGAAAAACCCAATACTATCCTATGGAGAAAAAGACATCCCAGGGACTTGACCTATTTATCTATATCTTCATTTTTCATTTTTATATTCTTAAAAAATGTTTTTAAAAAGTCTGATCTCTGATAGGACTCATTGTTCAGAATTGAAGAAAGTGATTTTCCCAAAGTACAGGTAACCCTGTCACCCCCCTCCTCAAGAGACAACAATGATTCCCTATTATCTCTATGATCAACTAGAAATTCCTCTATTTGGCCTGGTGCAGCATTACTAAATATTACCTTAAATATTACTATTATGCATGCACTTTGTGGTTCAGCTAAAATGACCTTTTTTTTTCTTTTCCTCTCAGCCCAGCACTCCATCTCCCACCTCTTTGCATTTGCACTGGCAGTTCCCCATACCTGGACCACACCTTCCATCACCCTTAGAATGCTCAGTTATTGTTTTTTCCAAGAACCCCTTTAGGTACTATCTTCGTCCATGAAAGAATTTTTGATCTTCCCAGCATAGCAAGTACCTAAATGCTTATGATTGAACCCCACTGTGACTTTGTAAAAACTATTGAACTCTCATGAGCCTCAGTTTCCCCATATGAAAATTGAGAAAGTGAATGTGGATACCTGAGTCCTAGCTCTCTAAGTCTATGATTCTCACTGACTGTGAATGTTGAATCAAAGACATTCCCTCTGCCTTCATTATTCTCTAAATTCTAAAAGAAGTCACCAGCATTGCCGTGGCTAAAGTCCTCTTTGAATATAGACAAGGACAGCCAACAACTACAAAACTTTGACATTTGACTTCCTTTAAAGTTATTTTGTTTGTTTTTCCATTTAAAACTTCTTGATGTGGTCTGCTGGACTGGGGAGAAGGGAATGAAGGCAGGAAGCCTCATAAGATGACCAGAAAGAATCTCAGAGCACACAAACTGCAATCCTTTCATTTTAGAGTTGGGAAAACTGAGGCTCAAAGACATGGGTTTTCTGGTTCCAAATCTAAAGGTTTGTACACTGGGCCATATTGCCTTTGGAACAATGAGGATAAGGGAACAGAGGGAGAAAGGAGGCAAACTGGCCATATTGAGGAAAGTCCAGTTTTAGCTCACTTGAAAATAGATTGTTAATAGAGATCCCTTGAAGTATGAGCAGTACACATCCAGCACACTGTCCCTTAAGCCATCATTCAATCTCATCACCCCAAAAATGTGGAGACTGAAGGTTTACTTTGCATCTCATTTTCACTTAAAATAATTCCTTGAATAATTCAAGAGTGAAAGCATCTATACATTTCCAGCAGACATCTGACTTTGTCAAAAATATTTTAATACCCCCTTCTGTTTTGTGACCATTCATTTTAACATATGTTTGTGTAACTGGATTTTTAAATGAAGGAGGTAAAGCTTCAGAATTGAGAACATAATCATTTTTCCACTCAATTGGATATACTTTTCTGAAAAATCAAAATACTAAATAAATTGAAAAATGCATGTAAGGGGAAAAAAAATGCACCAGACCCCAACTACCTATGAAACACAAGCTATTTTCTCCAAGAATGTTACTTCCCATTTACACTAGATGTAGCTTGTATATACTCATTTTTATATTCTCTCCTCCATTAAAATGTAAGCTCCAAGAGGGAAGGGACTCCTTTTGCTTTTCTTTGTATTCTCAATTTTTAGCATAAGGGTGTTCTTAACAAATGTGGATCAACTGATCTAGTCTCTGAGTATTAGAGGTGGGGGGGGGGGGAATATATCTCAAGAAGTTATCAAGAAATTCCTTCCCTTTGGTCTTTTCTTTCTGCTCCATTTCTATATTTTGTTTTGTCTCTATCTTTCTCTTAGAATTTAGTTTAACATAAATATTCTTTAAGGCAGATGTGTGATTATCTGTAAGGAGAAAAAAGTGTAGACCAGGATTGCCTATCTAAGATCATTGTGAGGAGAGAGGAATCCTGAAAACATTTCTGAGTGGTAGATAGACCTGCTGTAGTTTAAATGACCTGTCTATGCTCCCAGAACCAAAAATCAATATAAAATCTAAGATCCTGATTGTTTCTTATTAATGAGAATGTGCAGCATTTTCCCCACTCCCAACCCTCCAAATACAATTTCCCAATTTTTTAGGAAATGTTACACTCATAAATTTTATTCCTGTCTCATAAATCTTATACTGTTTCTATTAAGTGGTATAGGAATGTCAGAAGTTTAACTGACCTCTGTTCTAGGCACAGTCTGCATGAAAATGCTGGAAACCTAGGGAAAAACTAGCTATGTGCCTATGTGAGCTACTAAAAATCCAAAAGACACTTTTCCTCTCTTGTCAGTTGGAAATGTTTGCGGGAGGCTGGCCTCTACATCCACTTCTCCCTCTTTTATCACAAAATTTCCTACTTTTAACTGGGATGTATAAAAACAATTTTAAAAGAAAGCTGGAAATTTTCATCTCAGGCCATAATGACACAATACTTATATTTTATTTAGCATCTTTTATTCCAAGTACCTTAAATGGGATTATTATCATTTCCAATTTCCAACCAAGGTACTTAAAGCAAAAAAACTTGTAAGCTATTTAGTAATTGTCAAACAGTAAAGACGCTAAACCAGGAACAAGAATCAGAAGTATTAACACAAAGTCTTCAAATTTCTAAAGATTATTCCTTTACTAGGAAATGAAATAAATTGACACTCTCTCTTTTATACACAGCAACAGAAAACATATATTGATTATAAATATCACATTTATGGCTCAGATTTTTATTAATAATAAAACTTTAGACACAAAATAGCCCTAATTAAACAAGAAGACCTCTAATGGAAAAAATATGTAACAGGTCAAAAAGAATATCTGATGTAGAACTTAATGCACTTATCCAATCATATATCCAAAGTAGACTATATTCCTATTCATAACAAGCCAGAAAAATGGCAAAATCCCCGAAAATCCTAACTACCTGCTACTGATTGTTGTAAATGGGGATAGAATTATGAGAGATCTGGATGACAGCCCTCAATTCTCCCAGATGTAAGGATGCTCCGGGTTCAGTTTGTTATCAAGACTTACATACAATATCTACTTGGTTAAAGCTTAAGGCTGGACAGTCAGGGAGGGTTATGGCTTGCGATCCAGAAGATTGCGGAGAATCTGCCTCAGAGCAATGTTGGCCATGGCACTGGGGTCCGGGGGGAGGCTCAGTAATGAATGGATCAGCTTCTTGATGATGGTCTTCAGGCATTGGAAGGCTGCGTTCAAATCTTGGTCAAAGCTGTGTCCCTCTGGCTGTAGGGCCATGTGACTGCAAATGTTTCTAAACTCAACACTATCCTTTAAAAAGAATGAAATAAAGCAAAACCAAAGAGAAGAAGTTAATACAAGGTAATGAAGTAAAAATGGATTCTACTAAATTCACATAATGATCAGGAGGGCTCTCAACTTTGGGCGGGGAGGAAGGGATGTGTGAACTTGTATTTTTTTTAAATAACTATTTCAATATAATTGTTTCCTTTGTAGTCCTATGTATTTTATTTTGTATACTTAAAAACATTTTTCTTAAAAGGGTACATAAACCTCATCAAATTGCCAAGGGTTAAGAGAGGGAAGCATATTAATTTTTTTGGATTCAAATTTTCTACTATAATGATTTATATGGATGTTTTATATGACTGCATATATATATATATATATAAACAAGACAAATTGCTTACTGTCTCAGGGAAGGGGGAGGGGAAAGAAGAAAGAACAAAATTGGAAACTCAAAACTTTTTTTAAGTGTTAAAAATCGTTTTTACATGTAATGGGAGAAAAATAAAATTATTTTTAAAAATGCATTATAAATATTTCAAATCTTTATCAATACATAAAGAACAGAAAAGGGAATGGATAAAAACCATGGAGTTCTAGTATGTAGTTAGTTTTTAAATATGTATTAATTTTAACAAGACAATAGCAAAACAGCTGCTGGTAATATTCCCTTTTCAGCTGCCTGATGCTCACTTCTAAATGTTTTTAAATGTTTCATTGACATTTTTCTTCTTCTTTTTGGTATCACTATTACTAACTCACAACACCTTCCTAATCTCCCACCCCCTAAACCAGGGGTCCTCAAACTACCCAGATGCGGCAGCTGAGGACGATTATTCACCCTTACCCAGGGCTATGAAGTTTCTTTATTTAAAGGTCCACAAAACAAAAACAAAAAAGTTTTTGTTTTTACTATAGTCCGGCCCTCCAACAGTCTGAGGGACAGTGAACTGGCCCCCTATTTAAAAAGTTTGAGGACCCTTGCAAACCCTACCTTTTCCAACAAATAGGTATAATTAAGAAACATGTCAACACTTTTAGTGACTGTCTGAAAATTTGTCTCATTCTGCACCTACAGTCTATCACTTCTTTGCCAATAGGCAGGAAGCATGTTTTATCATAGGTTAACTATCATTTTAGTGCTTAGGAAAAAAGGGGAGGTGTTTGTGTTTTTGTTTTTTTTTTGTTTTTGTTTTTGTTTTTTTGGTGCAACATGGCTATAGCTTCCTACGCAATTCAAGAGCACAGAAATTTGTCTCCATCCATATTAAATGCAAAATAAGCACTTATTAAATGACTTGACTGAACTTGACAATCTCCTAAATCTGCATTTGAGAAGCAGACCAAACTTTTGTACAAAAGGAAAAAAAGAATTCAAAAGCAACAAGCAAATGGACTTTCTGAATGGAGTCACACAATACCACGTGTGGGTAACGTGCCTAACAGGCAGTCTCTGATAGCATCCATCACCCAAATAAGAGGAAGATGCCTTTAAAAATAGTTATGTGGGCTTTACTGAGCTCCTAACACAATTGCAGCTTTTCTTTAGAGAACCTCAGAGAAAGCATCTTTGGGGAAGTCACATACATACATATATACACACACCCCATAAAATTCAGCTGCTGAACTGTATTGCCCCCTTATTCCCTGAGGAAACTTTGAGTCTCTGTTGAGTTCTGCAAGACTATTTTACTATTTTGGTATTTCCTTCCAATTCTCTCTAAAATATATTAAAGGTCAACGAAAACAAATTAACAGGGGAAGCCTTTCCGTGGGACTATTAGGACCCAAGACAGAAAAAGAAAAACAGGTGATTGTCTCTCTTCCTGTCCATAATCGAGAAAATCCAAGGTGGGGGCCCCCGGTTACAAATGACCTCAAGCTGAAACCCCTACTGTTTTCATTTCAGAACAATGGAAGTCCACTGAGAAATCATTTAAGGAACCAGAGTATTAACTGGCCCATACTCTTCTGTCAGAGACTCACATAATAAATATTTGTGATGATTTCATTTAAAGTGTTTTCCATTCAGCCCAGGAGCATATCCCTCCCAACAGCTTTTGTTTGTCAAATCCCATATGTTCACCCAGACAAGTTAATATCCTAGATGGTGATGGGAACCCCTTGCCAAAATTAGAACTCCCTGTTTTTTCCCCCATTTGGATGAATCTAAAACCTAGGTTCAACATGTCCTAATGTTGATGAAAATTTGTGCGAGTGAATATGAAATGTTGAGCCATGAGAACCCTAACACATGGCCATCCTTGGTATAACATGGTGATCTGGAAAGCTGCCCCTCCTTATATCTCCTCCAGCTGATCTTTTTTTGGTACAAGGAAGTAAATCCTCATGTTAATCTCAGAAGACTTCTTTTTTTTCCCCTAATTACATTTTTGTTGTCTTGCTTTATATCACACACATTTCTCCAATGGATTCCCTCCCCTCTCCACTTCCTAATGTCACTTCTTATGAGAAAATAACTAGCAAAACTAACCAAAATAGTCACAGTTTCACATTACATGCACGTTATTCCATACTCAGTCTCCCATCCCTGCAAAATGTGTTGTGGGGTATCTTTTTGCTATTCCTTCTCTGGGGTCGTTTAGTTATTCCCATTTCGATTGTGTATATTATTTTCCTGGTTTTATTTATTTCACTTTCTATCAGTTCACATAAAATATTCCTATGCTTCTCTCTGTATTCATCATATTCATCTCTTCTAACATAGTCATATTCTATTACATTTAATTGGTCATTCCCCAAACAAAAACATCTGTTTTGCTTCCAATTCTTTGCAATTACAAAAGGAGCTTCTATAACATTCTGGCTTCTTTTTATCTATAATCCCAATGAGGTATATGTCTAATTCTAACTGCTTTTTTTCAATACCAGACTCTGCTGTCTGAATCAGGCTACAGATACAGCGACTTTGGTGAACTGATCAGGAGTAACTAAAAAGAGCTCTCTGGGCTCAGTTCCAATAAACATAGCATCACAAAGGTGTGAATCATTTACCCTTTCAACATAAGTGTTAGCCCATAATCATAAGCCTCTGGGCCAGACCTGGAAACTAATTCTCAGATCATCCGTATCACAGGCAAGGGTTCTAAAGCCAGTAAATACTTTGTTAAATCAGGTTTGATGTTGAGATTAAATAAAGTACTTTTTTAAAAAGGTAAGAATAATTCTATTTTATTGCTGGGGAAACTGAAAGATTGAGAGTAAACTGATCTGGCTAAATGGTCCCTCATATGCTATGGGGACTTCAAAAGGTATAGGTAAGCAGAGAAAAGAGAGATTAAATATTTTAAGCAAGAAGAATCATCTTAAAGACCAAATGCTTGGTCTAAGGAATGACTGTATTTTGCCACTTAGTATTATGCCGAATTGAACCCGGGCCCCAAAACACTACCACTTTGTCACCTAGCTGCCTCTAATGGGTCTAAAATCCATCTTAAATCTCCAGCTCTCTCTTCTGCTTTGGATTTCTTTCCCTAATGAGTGAACAGAAATCTTGAGATAAATGCTCCTAGCCTTTCCAGCTAACTTATAAGCAAAACTGGTCACTGAGAGCTCTAGGGCCTGGTTTCCCAATGGGAAGTGCTTCTTGCAACCTTTCTCAAAGGAGCTCTCAATCACCAAGATGGTATGCAGCATCCTCTAGCTGCCCAGAAGATCTGGACCGGAACTGAGTGGCTCAGCTCCCACTTAAAAGTGATATCTATTCTCCCACCATTCTTTATCTCCTAAACAATTATCATAAGACAATGGGATTCTATGGTTACCGTTTGAGTATTCTTTTAAAAATCAAAGTATTTTGTGTTCTAAGCATCTTTAGATATAATCAATAGTTTGCCCTATATCCAGAAGTGTACTAGTAAACAATCAGCTCTCTGGTGGGGAAAGTATGCTTGACATATTTTCAAGTTTAATCTGCATTATTAACATTTTCCTCATCACTTTCTTAAGTCTAGACAATCAATAAAAGAAATCAAGCCCTTCTGGGTAACATCTGCCAATTTCCAAGAGTTTTGTGCCCAAACTGAAATTTAACAACGGGCTCTTGAGAGTTGGTTAGAGCTGGCTCTCTTATGTATGCCCTTGCCTATACTTGATCTACTTTACAGAATGAATGAAATTCTAAAAAAGGTTGTCCTATTAATCCCTTTGAGGGAGAACCTCGCTATCAACCAAACTTGGCATAAGGAGGCTTTCTTGGAATAACTCCAGATGACAGCATGATGGGTTGCCTTTCCTAGTGAAAGCCAAGAGTGGGAAAGGGGAGCCCCTTATTGGATATACAAATTTAAGTAAGTTAGTCAGGCCCTGTCTTCAAGGTGTTTACATTCTAATGGGGGAAGGAAGGAGAGGCATGAAAGAGGGGTTTGCTGCACAGTGTGGCTAATGACAGGAAGAAAGGAAAAGGGCTTCAATTCAGCAAATATTACTAAATACCCTATTTGTAAAAAGCATCACAATTAGAATACCAGGGCAGTCCAGCGCATAGAGTTCTGGTTCTGGAAGGAAAAGCACTTATCTCCCCAAGTTTAAATCCACCCTCAGACACTTATTAGCTGGGTGATCCTGAGCCAGTCCTCAGTTTCCTCATCTGTAAAATGAGTTGGAGAAAGAAATAGGAAACGACTCCAGTATCTTTGCTAAGAAAATCCCAACACAAAGAAGCAGACATAATACAAAACTCCTGAACAACATCCGCTACTTAGGGACACAAAGCTGAAACCCGACAACAGATCCTGTCCTCAAGGAGCATAAATTATCCAAGTGCAGTGATTCTTAACCTTTTGTGGGACATAGACCCCCCCCCACTGACGGACTGGTAAAACTCATCAGAATATTTGTAATTAAATACAGTAAAATAAAATGCTTTGAAAAAGAAAATCAATTATATTGAAATAACCACCAAAATATTTTAAAAACAAGTTCACGGTCCACAGACTAAGGAATCTCTATTATATAGGGATGTGGTATTTATACAGATAATAAGATAATGCAGAATATTAGGAATAAATTAGGAATTTTAGGAATAAAAAAAATCAAGTAAAATTCAAAGAGAAACTTGGGTCACTGATCTCTACATATGGATCCCTATGAGATACTTAATTTTCAAGTTCAGTGTTAAATCTTTTCTTTTTTTATTTTGTTCCATATTTCCCCTATACATTCTATTCCCAATCCATTCTAGCAGTACTGCGAAGCATTGTGGGTCAGCTGCTGCTCATGGACCTGGGGTTTACCCACCCACCCCCCAAGCTAGAACTTGATGAAAAGGATCTTCAGGGAACAATGTTGATGATGAGCAGAGGGACAGATATGGGAGATCAAGGGATAACTCTCCACCTTGGCTAGGATGTCAAATGAGTAAAGAATCATGTCAAATAAGACTAGCAAAATAGATCGCTGATGATCTCCAGGGGTATTAAATGCAAAGCTAAGGAGTTTGTATGCTTTAAGCAAATGCTCAAAGCCTTTCCTCTCTTTTTAAAAAAATTTTAAAGCTTTTTATTTTCAAAACATATGCACAGAAAATGTTTCAACATTAACCCTTGCACAGTCTTGTGTTTCAGATTTTCCCCTCTTTCCCCCATCCCCTCCCCTAGATGGCAAACAATTCAATGTATGTTAAACATGTTAAAATATATGTTAAATCCAATATGTATAAACATATTTATAATACCATTATCATGCTGCACAAGAAAAATCAGATCAAAAAATAAAGTAAATATGTAAGAAAACAAAAATACAAACAAACAACAACAAAAAGAGTGAAAATGCTATGTTGTGATCCACCCTCAGTTCCCATAGTCCTTTCTCTGGGTGTAAATAGCTCTCTTCATCACAAGATCATTGGAAATAGCCTCAATCATCTCATTGTTGGAAAGAGTCATGTCCCTCAAAAATGATCATCGAAAATATTGATGTTGTTGAGGCCTTTTCTCACCCCCACTTCCTGTTATTCTAGAAAGAGATTCTGACATTAAAGTTCTTGCTTCCCAACCCTGTCTCAGTTCCAGTTAGGATTACCCTCGGCTCTCCAACCCCAACCCTGGATATCCCCACCAGCAGCCCCCTGGCTGGAGAAAGGATGCTGAATGGGGCCACTGCGGATTTAGGTTATCTCTCCTCACCTGGGCCTTCACTACCTCCAGGCAATCCTTTCCCTTCCCTAATTGGCTCTCTAGGGCACTCCTTACAAAGCCCATTATTTCACACCTCTTCCCAAGCCTCCCACAAGAACCTTCTCCATTTTCCTTCTTAACACAAGGCCTCCCGCCCAAACTTTACTGAGAAAAATACTACCCTTTTCAATAATACCAACCCTTGGGTTGTTTACTCACCCTATTCCCCTCCCCCCAAAAAAAAATCTTACTGCATTTGTACTTTTCAAGTTCATTTCCACCCTTTCCACCCTAAATCTTCAAAGTCCCCCTTCTGGCTGACATCCTTGCTGACTAAACATTGTTCTATGACAGCCTTTAAAAATTTTTCACTCTACCTTGCCATCCTTCCAAGATATATATATATATATATATATATATCACACACACACACACACACACACACACCAAATTCCTTTACAAAATAAAGCTTTCTACGTTTATTTTTTTTCTGCCTCCTGTCCTTTCAGGCAGCTTCTTTTTCGCTTGTGATTAACCCAAGGAATTTCTTACTACCCAAAAAGTATTATAGCCTGAAGAAATAAGTGCACAAAAACGTTGGGTTCGGAGCGTTTTTTAATTGTCATTTTTTTTTCTTTAAATAAGTCAGATACTTGATACAGATGCTTGAGAAAAAATAGAATGTTTTAGAGAGGAGGGAGGAGTACAGGCGTCAAACTCATTCTACAGTTATTTTAAAGACAACCCTGGAACTGTATTTGGTGACAGAATGGCAGACCTAGGGCCTTAAAAAAATAATAATAATAATAATTGGCACTGACATCCCAACCAAATCAGCATGCAGAGGCACTTTTTTTGTTACTTTTTAAACAAATAAAACAAAGCTTACATGATCATGTTTTTCTCACTATTACCCATTTCTCTGACTTTTATACAAGAGGTGTTCTAGTCTGGCCTGTTGCTCACTGCCTGGTGAATTTTAGACAAAAAGCTCAATTACTTAGGATCCCCCTTGTGACCTCAAGCAAAGTAGGGAACCCAAGTCACAACTGTTCAAATCAGAGCCCTGTGGCTGAAATAGGGAGACCCATGTGTAGACCCCACCACAAAGATAAGACCTGCTACATCAGCTTCCGACACCCTAAAAGACAAGCCCACACCAACCAAAGGAAGAAAGAAGACAAAACTATTTAAGAAAAGCTACTTAAAACTCTCAGCAGAATCTTACCTGCCCCTTGGCCCCCAACTTCCCTATAAACTACATGGTAAATATTCCCCAAGATCGGCCAGTTTGATCTCTTACTCCACCAGTGGTGACTACAGAGCTGACCTAGTCTAAATACGTGTAATCTAGGGGTGTGGATGACCCCAACAGTACTCTTCAGCCACCCCACCCAATCCTACGAGGTGTTAAACATGGGGGACCCACTCATTTTATCTATGGTCAAGGAGCCTCCCTAATAAATTACTTCTTTTTTTGTAAATGGAGAAAACAAAAGCCTGAAAGCCAAAAAGGATTCAAAATTCTTTTTCACTTGACCATTTTCCCCCAATATTAAGAAACTCTCATATAAATTATAGAGTTAGAATGATCGTGAAATCTCACCCAAATTTTATAAATGTCTTTTCAGTATACCTGAAGGGCTTGGTTAACTGGAAAGAATCTAAATGACAAGCATTCACAGATAGTAGTCTATGGTCATAAAGCTACTTATCTGAAGCCACAGAGGGTTATCAAACTGTGTATACCCTTTCACCCAGCAGCGTTTCTACTGGGTCTGTATCCCTAAGAGATCATAAAAGATGGAAAAGGGATTATGTGTGCAAAAATGTTTGTAGCAGTCCTTTTTTGTAATGTTGGCAAGCAACTGAAATGAACAATTCTTAATAAGTGTAACCTTTTACCACTTTAAACATCTCAGATTGACTAAGATGACAGGAAAAGATAATGATAAATGTTGGAGGGGATGTGGGAAAACTGGGACACTGATAAATTGTTGGTGGAGTTGTGAAGGGATTCAGCTATTCTGGAGAGCATTTGGAATTATGACCAAAGAGCTATTAAACTCTGCATACCCTTTGATTCAGCAGTGTTTCTACAGGGCTTATATCCCAAATAGATCTTAAAGGAGAGAAAAAGACTGACATGTGCAAAAATGTTTGTGGCAGCCCTCTTTGTAGTGGCAAGAAACTGGAACCTGGAAAGTAGATGCCCATCAATTGGAGAATGGCTGATTAAGTTATGATATATGAATGTTATGGAATATTATTGTTCTGTAAGAAATGACCAGCAGGATGATTTTAGAGAAGCCTGGGGAGACTTATATGAACTGATGCTGAGTGAAGCGAGCAGAACAGGAGATCATTATACATGGCAACATCAAGACTATACAATGATCAATTCTGATGAATGTGGCTCTTTTCAACATTGCAGTAGTTCAAGGAAATTCCAATAAACTTAGGATGGATAGAGCCATCTATATCGAGAGAGAGGACTATGGAGACAATGTCGATCAAAGCACAATATTTTCACTTTTTTGTTGTTATTATTTGTTTGCTTGGGGATTTTTACCTATTCTCATGGGTTTTTTTTTCCCTTTTGAAATGATTTTTCTTGCCCAGAATGACAAATATGGAAATATGTTTATAAGAACTGCCCATGTTACCCTACATTGTATTTCTTCATGTCTTGAGGAGGGTGGAGGTAAAGAAGGGTGAGAGAAAAATTTGGAACATAAGATTTTGCAAGGGAGAATGTTGAAAACTATCTTTGCTTGTATTTGGAAAAATAAAATGTTAATGAGAACTAGAACCTGTTAGTCATTAGAGTAGAAGCTTTCTGAATGGGTTAAGAGAACTCCATTTCACAGGATGGAAAATACTACCTCTTAAAGATAATCAAAACATTGTCTAAAGTTTTTAAAAATTAATAAAAGTCTAGTTTAACACTTCCAGCTAGACAGTTTCACTATAAGCCTAGAATAATAGCAAAGATAATGTGACTGCTTAAATGACATCCAAATCTCATGGATTCTGAGACAGCATTCAATGAATTTTTTTAGTTAATTATATTTTTTAAATGGTATTTTTAAAAATGAAAGTGAAAGATCACCTGAATCTATTGTCTGGCTGACTAACATCTTGAAAAGATTAGAAAGGAAAATTAAAAGTACAGAGACCACATGTTGACAAAGGCAGAATTCTCATTGAACCTCACTTTAGGATTTCAAAATTTGATTTCGACTGTGTTGGAGGGAGAAGAAAAAAACCTTCCATGGGAATTCATCTCAAATTATAATGTCAATGACTTGATATGTTTTGAATATTCTGTGCAAATATTCACAACATAAATTGAAGTATTTACGAGTCTCTCCCTGCCACTTTTGATTCCATTTTAAAAGTTATTCCTTGAGCTACCTAAATTATAAATCAGTCTGTACTGTTTCTCCTTTCCCCTCCCCCTTCCAATCTCCTCTCTCACTTCCCTTCTATTTCTCCCCATACCTCTCTTTTTTTTTTTTAACAACTCAATTCAGTAATCATTTATTGAGAATCTACTAAATACTCTGAAAGGTACTGGAGGACACAAACATATATAGCACATGGTTCCTATTCCCCTGAATTTAGAGTCTCTCTTATACATGATAATTTTATCTCATGTAGAATTCCAAAGAATTCAATTAGTTTCCCACCATAGACAAAATCTTTGAATTTTAGGATGTGATGGGATCTTAAGAGACATCTAGTACAAACTCTTTATTCTATTTAAAACCTAAGGGATTAGTAATTTGATTGACTCACAAAAAGTCAATGAGCGTCTGGAAAAGGTACAATTTTCTGAATCATGATGGGTTTAAGCCACTGATAGAAATCAGAGGCCAATATCGATAACCAGTGACTAATAAAGTGTCACATTTAATACTTGATATCCACACCATCATATAGGGAAAAGCTTACAAACTAAGAGATGGGAAAGGCAAATAATAATCTAAAATATTTCTCCCAAAGAGGTATGATGCAACTGGGTACAGCAAATTATCCAGGTAAACTCAACTATCTTCAATTTTATGATGTCCCTTTATTGATTTGCACGTCAGATGGCCACAAATATTGTGTTTTTTCCAGAAAGTATATCAAAGACTCACGCCAAGTCATTTCTGTCAAAATGCTGTGAGGAACTGAAATTTATTTTTGTCACCACATGTTATCCAAGGTATGGCTGAATAAAAGATTCTGGAGATGAAATGATTTCCCCTGATTTCTTTAAATAATGAACAGCCTTTTTCCTCCTCCATTTTCTTGTGATGGTGAATATCCTACATTACTCTCTGAGGGAGTCTGGTGGATTCTTTCAACCTAGTCTATCCCTTGATCTTACTCCCTCTGGGAAATTTAATTAAGCAGTTGCTTGAGAAAACAGCAGTTGCTTTTTCTTCACCTTTTTTTGATAATCCAATGATTATTAAGTTCTCTCTCTAAGTAGTATCCTCTAGCTTCATCATCCATGCTTGTAAGATTTTCAAGTCCTTTTTTCCAGTTGAATTGTTTTTTGGTCTGATTTTCAGCCATTTTTTGCCAACTGGTATTTCAGCTTGAGAATTTTATTTCTTATTCCCTTATTCAAATTTTCCATTGCTTTCTCCATGTTATTGACTTTTATAATTTTGTTTTATTTTTATTGATGAAAAATGATATCATTATAGATGCCAGATCTTTCTTTACTAAAAGTTTTATCATCCAAGTTCATGTGTCTTATATTGTTAAGGCCGTGTCATTTCTTGGGATGATACAGTTAATTTGTTATTCCCCCATTCTTAGAATTCTCTCCCTCCTCATCTCTGCCTCCTGGCTTCCTTCAAGTCCCACCTTTGACAAAAAGCCTATAAGCATTAATGCTAATACCACCTTCCCTCTGAGACCACTGATAATTTATCCTATCTATAACTAGCTTATACCTATTTTCTTGCATGTTGTTTAAGATCAGGCAATTTTTTTTTGGCCTTTGTGTTCCTAGCACTTAACACAGCACTCTGACATTTAGTAAGCACTTAATAAATGTTTGTCGATTTGATTTCTTTATAGGACACATTATATTTACCATTTGGGGGAGGATTATTTTCTTCTTCTGTTTGCTCATTTCCTTGCCCTTTCCTCTTCTTTGAGGCTCTCTCTTTGGGGGATTCTTGGGCTGCTCCCCTCCTTTTAATTGATTGTTTAAGAATTTGGCATTTTATCTCTTTCATTTGAGAGTGTTGAGTTCTTCACAATTTCTCACTCCTTTAACTTGTCATAAACCTACCTCTGTTTGTTCTTTCTTATATAGCAGATATATTTTCCCCAGAAAAAATCATATTCCGATTTTTATTTTGAGTTTTCTATCTTCTGCCCATAGGTCCAACTCCTCTTCTCAGACTATCTCCCAAGTCTATATAATCCAGAGCATCAGAGCAGGGAAAGGAAATTCTCCCCAATTTTCAGCAATGGTCATAATGGACACCAATTTACTCAATCCTCTCTGAAGCCACTTATTAGCAAAGTTAAGAATAATCCTGGGCTCAGGCAAGACCCTCTGGAATCCCTCAGGGAGTGGGAAGTATATAAAAGAGAAGAATGCTTCTGTCTTAGAAGAACAACTTTAAACAAATCATTCTCTCAGCCATATTACACTATAACCCTGCATAATGCATAAAATTTTCATAGAACTGGAACTTCACAGAGCACAAAGCAGTCGCCAGTTGTGTTTCATGAACTCAAGGTCACTTCTTTATAGATAAGTAGCAGTGTGTTAATAAAACACCCAATGAAGAGCTCCCCAAAATCTGCCAGTCACCATAAAAAAAAAATCATTGTCCACAGGAAATTAAACATTTTTACTTTGGGATACATGCAATATAAACCCTTCCATAAGCTCTCTATACTCCCATGTATTTGCTTAGAGGACGGTATCATTTTTAATTGGAAAAGCCCAATGAAAAAAGTCATTTGGGATGACCAGTGCCCCCCATTCAGGGACGTTTGCCGAACATTCCCAACAAGGTCAAGTTGACAGAAATGTTTTCAGAGCTTTCTCATAATAATCTTTTCCAATCGTTTGTATTTTGGAAAGCTGGGTTGGGGGGTACTGCTTTTCATATCATTCATATCATAGGGAATTATAGAGCTATAAACGAGTTTCTTGTAAAAGTCAGTGCGCACATGGAAAATACACGCCAGGCAGCCTGTGGTTAGCCACCAAGTCTCTTTCTAATACAGAAAACACAAGTTTGTCCCAAGAACAGAGCAGTCCTCGGGGTACAGAGACGGTTCACATAGCGTAATCATGAGCGCCGATTTCCTCCGTGGCTTTGTAATGATTTTTTGGAGTCACGGTTCCCAAGTTTGCAGAAATTGGCCCTGCTCCTCAGAAGTAAAAACGCAACACACTCGTTATCAATGTCTGTATTTCTCCGGGCAACAGGAGATCCGCTCTGACAATGTGCAAATAACATTAGCAGAGAACTTGGAAGTCAGAGTCCAGAGCCGAGGCTCACACAGAAGGCAGGAAAGCAGTGATTCCTGGGGATGGACAGATGAATGGACAGACGGGGTCAGAAGTGAGGTGACAAATGTAGAATCATAGAAGATGGTGATATACAATAAAAAGTGAAAACCTCTGCCTACCAGTAACCCTTCCTTAGCTCTATCTTTCACAAATATGGCTTTAGAACATTTATTAGATTTGGGGTTGAGAAAGGTGTTTAAATATTACAAAGAGAAGTTCTTTTGAAATGATTTTAAGGTGTCCTCTATCTTTTGCTGCGAGTCACTTAAGTCAAATCTGATTTTCTACGACCACATTTGGGGTTTCCATGACAAAAATACTGGAGCGTTTTGTCATTTCCTTCTCTAGCTCATCTTACAAATGAGAAAACTGAGGCAAAAAGAATTAAATGATTGCCCAGAGCCATAGTCAGTAAACGTCTGAGATAGCATCTGAACTTATGAAGGGGAGTCTTTCTGATTCCAAGCCTAGTGTGCTCTATCCACTGGACCACCTAACTGCCCCAATTATTACTCTATTACCCACATTTAGATTTGTCATCAGGGCAATTAAAAAAAAAAAATTAGCTTCTATCTATCATCTTGCCACTTCTGGATTGCCTCTAACTCTGAACATCACTAGTTACTAATTAAATGTTTTCCTTTTTCCTTCTTGGATCTGGGTCTTTCATTAGCATAGAAAGTTCTGGTGAGAAATGTCCACTACCAATACATGGTCTGCATCTCTAGAGTCTCAGAGGAGTTTACCTAGAATACTGAGAGGTTAAATGACTTGGTTTGACTCACACAGCCATTAATGTGTCAGATATAGGCCCTCCACCTAGCTCTTCCTGATTCTAAGCCAAGCTTTCTATTTCCAGGGCCAAAAGAATTTTGTTTGGATTTAAAAAAAAAAAAAAAAGAACTACAATGAATAATTACCTACATTGGGAAGTATCCAGAAAGGCTTCATAGAAGTGGAAAATGAATTGGACTTTAAAAGACCAAATAGGAATCCAATAGAAAAGAAGTAGAAAGATATTTTAGCCAATGGGGACAGAATGAGAAAAAAGTATGATGTCAGAGAAACTTTTTTCACTTATAAATAACCCTTTCCGAGGAAATGTGTTTGAATTTGTTTTAGAGAGGGAAAGGGAATAGAGACCCTCACTAGCAAAAGGCATAACAGAAGAGAGCCCCGGAGATACTATGAATGCTGCCAGACTGGTCCTCTGCCCTCCAAAGGAGAAAATACTATTTCCACCCTTTTTTTTTTTTTTTTTTTTTTTTTTTTGCTCTTTGCTTTCATTTTGATTTCTTCCTTTTTTTCCTTTTTTATCTGATTTTTCTAGTACAGTATGATAATTGTGGAAATATGTATAGAAGAATTGCACTTGTTTAACATATTACTTGCCATCTAGGAGAAGGCATGAGGAGAAGGGAAGGAAAAAATTGGAACAGTTTTGCAGAGGTGAATACTGAAAATTATCTATGCATATACTTTGAAAATAAAAAGCC
This sequence comes from Sarcophilus harrisii, assembly GCF_902635505.1. NCBI lineage: Eukaryota > Metazoa > Chordata > Mammalia > Dasyuromorphia > Dasyuridae > Sarcophilus > Sarcophilus harrisii. The sequence continues at coordinate 523,349,951 of NC_045428.1, forward strand.
ATAATTAAAAAAAAAAAAGAAAAAATACCAGATAGAGGAAAACTAATTAGGAAAGATTTGTGTCTAAGAAATCTACCCACTCTAAGAAAAAGAGAGCATTAGAGAAAAACCAGGGTGCTCGGAAGAGCCAGGTAAAAATAACCAGCCAAAGAAGTCCTGTAAGCATAACCCTACTAAATGAAAAAGAATTTTTAATCTGGCATCTAAAACTCAATTTTTAAATTAATATTTTAAAATTTTTAAAATTAATATTCCAATAATTCTATTTTAACATAATTGATTTCCTTTATAACTCTGTGTGGTTTTATTTTCTGCATTTTAAAATGTTATTCTGAGATGGAATCCAGGGCACAGAAAAGGGTAAGTACTCCAATATTAACAGATTTATCAGAACTGGACCCTGGGCTTTACCTAGGGTTTAAGAAAAAGAATTGATGCCCCATGCCAAATTTGCACAAGTATTCTGCCCCTACTTTACAGGTGCAGGAAAATTCTGAATCAAGTAGTCTCAGTATTATTAACAGAAACCGTCTCCCTGATCCAGAACATGGCTCATTATTTCCTCCTAAAAAAAACCCCGATTTTATACCTTGGTGCTATATATTAGGCTCCTTTTCAAAAAGCTCCAAGTTATTGCAGTGTCTATTAGCAATCTTAAATAGTGGTAAGAATACCCTAAGCAAGCAGGCTACTAAGAGGCCAGAGATATTAAATGCATCCTTCCTCTTCCAAGGGCAGAGCAGTTCTGAGGCATTGGAGTTGGAAGGAAGGACAGTGTGAGGGGAGAGCTCTGAATGTAGGAAAGAATGACAAAAGCCAAGAGCCAGGAAAGATATTTGGCATTCAACAGGTCACAATGATCCTCACTCAGCTGTAAAAGAAAGTCTTGGACTGATGTGCTTCAAGCAGCTGCAAGCTGAGCCCATGGTCAAACCGACATTACAGGCTTGGAGGCCCTGGCTTGCATCAATAACCCTGTCAGAGGATCCTTGTTTCCCGTTTTTCCCTCAATATAAACACACAGTACTAAGCCTTTGGGGTTCAGAATACCACGAAAAAGAAAAAAACCCTCTAGGGTCAAAACTCACTCGTGCACAAGAACGGATGGTTCATATTTCTCTTTCAAAAGCACTTTACTAAAGACTTTTGCTACAACTCTGTAGATAGGACCTGCATTATCTCCAATAGCCAATGACAGGGATATTTCAAAAAGGTTAAATGACTTGTGTACAATCAGATGGTTAATTAGTATTAAGATTCTTAGGGACCCGTATGTGCAAAAATGTTTGTGGCAGCCCTTTTTGTAGTGGAACTGGAAAATGAATGGATGCCCATCAATTGGAAAATGGCTGAATAAGTTGTGGTATGTGAATATTATGGAATATTATTGTTCTGTAAGAAATGACCAACAGGATGATTTCAGAAAGGCCTGGAGAGACTTACATGAACTGATGCTGAGTGAAATGAGCAGAATCAGGAGATCATTGTACATGGTAACAAGAATATACAACGATCAATTCTGATGGACGTGGCTCTCTGCAACAATGAGATGATTCAAACTGGTTCCAATTGTTCAGTGATGAAGAGAATCAGCTACACCCAGAGAGAGAACCGTGGGAACTGAGTGTGGACCATAACATAACATTTCCAATTCTTGTTATTATCCACTTGCATTTTTTTTTCCTTCTCAGGTTTTTTTTAACCTTCTTTCTAGACCCAATCTTTCTTGAGCAGCAAGTTAACTGTATAAATATGTATACATATATTGTATTTAACATATACTTTAACATATTTAACATGTATTGGACTACCTGACATCTATAGCAGGGGAATGGGAGAAAGAGGGGAAAATTTGGAACAGAAGGTTTTGCAAGGGTCAATGTTGAAAAAATATCCATGCATATGTTTTGTAAATAAAAAGCTATAATAAAAAAACGACTAAATTATTTTGACTCTTCCATAAAATCTTTCCTTTGTACCATCTTCCCTGATAAAGATAGGAATCCAACACCAAAGCTAGTGAAGTAGATCTCCTATATTCATGATTTCAATGAATCTACTGAACTCTAAGATGTATAATCTTACTTTCCCAGACTGTAAACTACCCAGTAGAATGATCACCAGCTTCAGCCCATGTCCTGTGTTCTCTTAAATAAAGCTATGACTTCATATGGATCATGTTTCTTGCTTTCTCTATGAGTGAGAGAGAGGGTAAAGGAAGGAAGAGCATTTAGAAAAAAAAATTGGTGTTAAATACATAAATAATACTAGGGAAATATTGGAAGGCATGATCTTCAATCTGGCTAGCAACTAACAGAGAAACAAAACAAAACACCATCATACTAAGTAGAAAGAATTGCCAATGCTGCCTCATATGCTGGCCATCATCAAGGTACATTGCCCTAGTCATTGTGTTTGCTGGAGAAAAATAGTTGCTCCTTTAGCCATATGTTTTCCCTCAACCTCTACCCATTTTGCTGATGTTAAAAATACAATTATTTTTGATTCAGCAGTGTTACTACTGGGTCTGTATCCCAAAGAGATTATAAAGGAGGGAAAGGGACCCACATGTGCAAACATGTTTGTGGCAGTCCTTTTTGTAGTGGCAAGAAACTGGAAACTGAATAGATGCCCATCAACGGGAGAATGGCTGAATAAGTGATGGTATATGAATGTTATGGAATATTATTGTTCTATAAGAAACGATCAGCAGGAGGATTTCAGAGAGGCCTGGAGAGACTTAGATGAATTGATGCTGAGTGAAGTGAGCAGAACCAGGAGATCATTTTATCAACTGTGATTGACTTGGCTCTTTTTAACAATGAGATGAATCAAGGCAATTCCAATAAACTTGGGATGAAGAGAGACATCAGAACCCAGAGAGACTGAATATGGATCAAAGAATAGTATTTTCAGATTTTTCCCCTCTTGACCTGATTTTTTTATACAACAAGGCAAAAATGGAAATACTTTTAGAAAGATTACACATATTTAATTTATTGCAGATTATTTGCTGTCTGTAGGAGGAAGGAGGTAGCATAGCAAGGGAGAAAAATTTGGAACACAAAGTCTCACAATAACAAATGTTGAAAACTATAGGCATGTATTTGGAAAATAAAACACTTTTGAAATTTTTTTTTAATAAACAGTCCAGATAACAAATTACAATATCTAAACCATGCTAATTTTAGTGGGATCAGGAGCCCATATGGGATCTCTTAATTGAATCTGGGGGTCCACAAAATTATTATTATCAATAAATGTTTGAAGATTTATATACTTTCATACCTCAAGTCACATAAAAATTTCTTGAACAAAAAGGAGTCATGGATAGAAAAAGTTTAAGAAGCCTCGGACTGGAGCATGAATGGAGGAGAGAAGTTGAAAAAGCAACATTAGTTTGGGCCAAAATAGTATCAGTCTTTGGGATGGGGGAGATTGCACTGAGATACATTATAATGAAACTACATGAGGAGCCTTAGACTCTTGGTACTCAAAATAAAACATTTAAGAATTAAGGAATCAATAGCTGAATTATTAATATAAAGTATTAAAGTGTTATTTTAACAGAAGTTTATATATATATGTATGTATATTATATGTTTTCTTTTTTCTATCTACTTTCTTTTCTGTACTTGCAAACTCATCCATCAGAACAGAAACTCACTATAAATAAGGATTATGTCATTCTTTACATTTATACTCCTGGCACGTAGCAGGATTGATCATTGTTATATCCTCCTCCATACTGAAATGCCAGTCATCCATCATGTAATACACACAGCTCAGTTAACTGCATATGTATGCCCTTAACAATCCTTTCCCTTTCCAGTTAGCATGGGCCTGAGACAAGATCTTCTGTGATTTTGTTGTTATCTCATCAATTTAAAGAATTCCAGATTTCCCTTCTTAGAAATATAACTGTAGAGAATATCTAATCTAACCCTCTCATTTATAAAGATGAGCAAACCAAAGTCCAGGGGAATTAGAGCATAGGGTACCAGTGGTGAGGAAAGCAAGATGGACTTGAAATCAAAGGACCTACGTCTAAATCTTGGATCTTCCACTTGATAACATGGGACCTTTCACAAAGTTACAACCCCTCTAAACCTTAATTTTAAGAAAGGTAGCATGGTGCAGTGGATAGAACAAACTGGACCTGTGTTCATATCCTGATTTTAAAGTTTACTAACTATAGGACCCTGGCCAAGTCATTAAAAAAAAAAATTTGTGCCTCAGTTTCCTCATCTGTAAAAATCAGGTTAGGCTCAACAGTTTTGGATACCTCTTCCAGATCCCTATCCTTTGATCCTAAGTGACTTGCTTAACACAGTAATAAGGAAAGGGAGATTCAAACATCTTATCCAACTTTCCTATTTTATACATGAGATATTATACCTTGATGACTCATTATTTAACATACAGATCTGGAAACAGAGATTGTTTCTGGATTTAATGACTTGCTAAGTTCAGCAAGTCAGTAATAAATGCCAAAGCTGGGCCTCAAACCCAGATCTTAAATTTTCACACAACACACCGACTGTCTCATAACACTTATCTAGGTGTAAGTTTCAATGCAGTTTTTAAAATTTCTATTTTATTTTTAATTTTGGGAACAAAACAATATAGTTTTTAAAAAATATCTATCAGATGACTTAAAGTCACACCTAGTGTATAATAGCTTTCCTTCTAATATATAAGAACAGCAAACGCTGGGTATTACAAAATTTATCTCATACTATCATTTAGCTTCCTGTTAAACATGTTTAAAAAGTCCTTTGGGCACCTGTTTGACCACCAAGACTCTAGAAGCAATACTGCAGCTAGAAGATGCCTTGGAAATTATTTTTATTTTACATTATTTTATCTGAATACTTTCGTTTTACATGTAGGATAACCAAAGAAACTGCTTCATCACCCATCTAAGTAAATAATTGGCAGAGTACTTTATGGAGATACTGCCAATCGGCAGTATTTTTTTAAGCAGTTTGCAACCTTAAGAGGGAACAGGTGCCATACAAACATAAGCTCTTTTACTTAGCAGGCATTTAATATTAATATTCACACTTCAACACTTTGGGCTTAAACCTTCTCAGCCTGCTCAGTAAGTGGCCAGATTATTGACTCAGTAGTCCTCTAAACCCCGTGGCAATCCAGACTAGTAGTGAAAATAAATGTAATTCATGGGTGTGAAAAAAACTTTAAATGTTATAAAGATAATTTAGTGAGGAAAACAGCCAGGTGATTTACTAATCCCACCTGCACCACAGGAAGGCCATAGAAGGCTGAAGCTGAAAGGGGCCTTTGAGACCAGAGACCAACTTTGTATCTTGGAAAGTGAGGAAACTGAGGCAAAGTGAAAGGAAACCTTTTGTCCAAGATTACACACAGTTTAAATTAAGAAACCAAAATCTGAACCAAGCTTCTGTTCCAATCCATCAGAAAATTTAATTCCTGGTATACAAGAAGGGCTATATAAATATTTGTAATATATTAAGGGATGACCTTAATCAACTGTTCTCACATCCATACAGTGAGGGGGTGATGATTTCAAAATCTGGACTCAAGGCCATTCCTATTCACCAGAAAAGTATTTTATAAATGTTAATTAAAATAATTTTTAAGACTCGGACTATTTTCATACCTACAAGCATACAGCAATGGTGTAAATTTCAAATTCTGAATCCAGGGCTCTTTCCAATCCATCACAAAAGTAAGTGCTTGGTGCCCAGCAAGTGCCATATAAAATGTATTAACCTTATATGTGTATATATTTGTTATCATTAATATCATTGATTTTGTGGTTATTAAATGATGAGATTGGCCAATTGTTTTCATACCCAGAAGCACAAAGGAGTGATGACTTCAAAATCTGAACCCAGAGAGCCTCTTTCCAATTCACCAGAAAATTGTTTTACAAATGTAAGCTAATTATTATCAAGCTTACCGTCTGGCTGTTTTCATATTCAGATGCATATGGCTGAGATGCCACTTTCAAAATTAAAATTCTTTCTAATCCACCACAAAATTAAGTGCCTGACACAAAGCAAATACCACATAAACTATTATTATTATTATTATTATTAAAGGGCCTTTCCAAGCCACCGCAAAACTGACTATATTGTAAGCCCTATATAAATGTTGATATTAACGTTATGATTAGCTTGGCCAACGGTTTTCACAACCAGAAGCACAAAGAGGTGGTGATTTACAGCCAGGAGGTAAAAAAGCCACAAGAATAAGCAGGATCACTTGCCCTCTGCTCCCAACTTCCATTTGCGGAGGATGCTAACACAGCAGGAAAAGGGGGACGAGCCAGGACAGGATGCTCTCTTGCCTCCAGGACACGCATGCACACGCATGCACACACAAGCGTGCACATGCACCCCTACGCACGCTTTCCCCGTGCATCTTCACTGGCAGGGACTACTTTTCTTCCAGGATGTTTTTGCAATGCACTGTTCCAAACCTGCCACTGCCCTCCTTCCCTTCGGTGGCTTAACCCCACTCCCACTCGCGCTGCCCCTCGGTTCTGGCCAACCCAGCGTAGGGTCCGGGGGTGAGAGGTCAGGGCTAACCCTGGGGCCCAGCAGGGGATTACCCCGCGCTGGGAGGCGACGAGAAACGGGGTAGGGGGTGGGAGGAACTTACTTTCAAGTAGATGGGGAAGCCCAGTTCCTGATGCAAGGGTTTTAGGATGGTCTGCTCCACCCGGATAAGCTGAGAAGTGGACTCGACGACGCGGCCCAGCGAACACTGACCGCAATCCCCCGCACCTTCCGCCTTCGCCACGGCCGGGCCCCCGCCCTTTTCTCCGTTCTCTCTGGGGCCTGGCTGCCCCGGGGCTGCGGACACTTGCTGGGAGTAAAGCAGGTCGTCCTCCTCGTCCCTCTGCTGCTGCAAGAGCCGCAGGGTCTGCAGGGCCACTATCTGGTGACTGATAGCGACCTGGAGGCTGCCAGTGGGGGCCATGGTTGCCCCGGGGTTTTCTGCCCTACTCCTCGCGCAGGTGAGGAATGAGAGAGGGCAGGAGCGGGTGATTGAGGTCAACAGGGTCACATTTTCCGCCAGTTCCCTTCCCTCCCGCCCCTACTCCCCAGGAGCGCTTCTTTTCTCGCTGCGTGTGGCCGCGGCCCCGCCCCCCTCGACCTGTAATCAATGACTTGTTGGTTTCAGCTCCGGTATGGAGCCCTAAAAGCGGTCCGGAGTCCGCTCGTGCCATACGGAGCGTTTCTTTCCTCCCTTTTTCGTAAGGATCCGGTTGGATGGGGCCCCTTTATTATTTCTGCACATATTTGGGGATGCGAAAAGAAAAGCTCCTCTTTGGGGAGAAAAGCTTTCTCTTCGGCCCTGTGGAGGATAAAACGGAGCGCTAAAGGGACTAAGTGTGAAAGGCCCGCAGGGAAACTCAGAGAAGCGTATCTGGAAATCTAAACTAAAAAGCTATCATTTCTCTCCCGGCTACAGCGGCTTTTTTTTTTTTTCTGGGAACTATTTGCAGCAATACAACATTGCAGCAGTTTGTTTGCAATAGGATTTTCACATGTTCTCCTCCGGTGATTCTTGCTGCCTTTGCACCTGAAAGCCGGATTGCTAGGCTTTCTGGAGGAAAAAAGAAAAAAAAAAAAAAGGTTTAAGAAGGAAAGAAGTTGAAAATCAGAAAGAGGAAAGAGTCGCACCTGAACTAACTCGAGAAGGAGCATTCCTGGCACCGCAGAGTAAGCCAGAGGATCCTATATGTTTTTGTAAGAAGGTCCCAAAGGATTTAAGACAGCAACACTTGATTCTAAATCCATTTCTATGCTGTGAACCCGGGGGCAGCTGTACAAATATTTGCTGTTTTTAATTAAGTCTAACATTGCTACTTCCTTGATTTAAGTTAGGTCAAAGAATTGGCAATTTTATGCTTTGGTAGACGAAGCAAACTAGCGGTGTGCTGTATTGGTGCTTAAAAAAGAATAGAAAGTAAGAAGGAATAGAAGTGGAGCCCCAATTCAAGGTTCCCTAGCTCCCTGTTTTCCTTTCCTCCCTCCTTCCCCCCCCCCCCACAGCTTAAGTGTTCAATTTAAAAAAGGGCCTTAATGGTCTTTGCTTGGGATAATTTTATCTAAACTTGCAGCTTGCTCCCAAATTAAATTTTAAGGCATGTTTTTCATGTTCTTTGAAAAGGCCAAGACCGTTTCTTTGATCAGGATTGTCGGCTCACATTACCATTTTAATCACATCACTGCAAAAGTCCCTTCTTGTTCAGCAGAATTAAGCTGGATAGATTCCGATTTGCTGACTGTGATTACAGGGCAGTTATCTTTCACTGGATCTGTATTTGCAAAGCCACAATTTTGTCTATGGCACATCCTAAGGACCAGATTGTGCATGTAGCAGTTTTCAGAGGAGTAGCACAAAATGTTTCAAAGTAGTTAATTAGTCCCTACAATAAGAACCATGTGTATAGTTTACAATCCCCTCCAGGCACAGCAAAGCTGGAGTAAAAAAAAATTGGGGTTCAAAAATTAAAAAGATGGGATGAGCAGATTTAAAGTTTCGTGGAAGGCAAAACTTAATTTTAAAAAAATTCAGAGCTGTCAAAAGGAAAGTTTTTCAACCCAATACTGGGAGGTTTTCTAGCAGAGTCCTCTGGATTCCTTATAGATGTTCATAGTTAGGTGTTAGTTGGGCCAAGTGACCCTTGAGGAAGTTTCCAAACTTCAATTTATGTAAGTAAAGGAAGAGAAACTGGAAAAGCCAGAAAACAAGATCTCATGTTTCCAGTAGGAAAGATGACTTGGCCTTTGGGGGAAAAAATAATAGTGGTCTCAAATAGGATCTGAAGACAGTTCTGAGCTGAAAAAACCCAGATTAATGAGTGTAATCAATCTAGAGAAACTGCCATTTAATATAAGGGAGGCAGCTGTGGTGTTCTGTAACAGAGAAATCAAGTTGGCATTAACCACATACTAGCTATGTAATATTGGCCAGTCAATTAGTCTCTTCGAGCCTCCGTTTTCTCATAGGGAGTGGGGAGTAGGGATGATAATTATTCTGCTATTTCTGTTGCCTGGTTATTATGAGGATAGCCCTTTGTGAAGTGCTGTACCAGTGTGAGTTATCACCAGGCTGGGTTGTTGCTACAAAGAAACACATTTCTAGCTGAATTAAGGGGCCAAGGTCAGCAGCTCACCAAAAGACAGCCCAGAGGGGAAGGATGACTAACTGTCCCAAGAAAGGAAGAGCGTTAATGGGGTAGTAGCCCAGTGGTCCATGTTAGGAAAGCTTCCAGAGTACTGCTTCTAGAATTACTTTGCGCACTCCCAGATTACCCTCCCATAAAGCGAAAACTGCTACAGATTACTCTCTGTGGGACATCCCACTAACTTTTAGAAGCTCTGCTTCTAGTGCCTGGCAGGAAAGGAGAAATTGTGGGATGGTTGGAAGAAGGAGGAAAGGAATTCCTAGGAGATTGAAAGCCCCCCAAAGTGAAAACCTATTCCCAGTCATTGGGCAAGTGAATACAGTGACAAATCCCTGGCTCTCCCAGATATGGCAAAAGGCTTTTCCCCCTGTAATCCAAAGTGATGGTGTGTTAACAAAGGGTGTTGGGTCTAATATTAAGTTTTTAAAGAAATTTATATCATACATGTGATATAGCAGGACATTCTTGCCCTTGGAGCAAATTCAATTGAGTTTGGATGGTCAGTATCACAGTGGTGTAAGGATAGTAGGGCTAAAGAATATCATCCAGAGAAAGGAAGTGGGAGCAGTTTATGGCCCAGACCATTTATTTATCACTTCCACAGAAAGGTAGCAGGAAGAGGAGGGGAGAAAGGCGCAATAGTGATGGGATCCTGAAGTTGTCTGTTATAAAGTAAAACTAATAAGAATTTATTAAGGAACTACCATGTGCCAGCTAGCGTTCTAGACATTGGACATACAAAACCAAAAATGAAACATTTTATTCCCTCAAAGGATTTTACTCTATCCAGGAACATAACTTCCACATAAATAATTGTGCAATAGTTTGGTGTGATGGATAGAACACTAAACCTGGCACCAAAAAAAAATTAGTTCAAATAAGGAATTTGATTCAATAGGAAAGAAAGAATCATTAGAGGCATAGAGAAAAGTAGAGAGTCTGAAGAATAGGAAGAAGGCCAGTCTAGAAAGAGGGAGATTGGTAAATATCTGTGTACTTAAATACAAATGTATGTGTGTGTGTGTGTGTGTGTGTATGCGTGTGTTTGTATAATATGTATATTTATATATATATATATATATATATATATATATATATGTGTGTATATATAGGTATCTTCCCACATTCTACTATATATATAATTCTATATATTATTTGTAATATTAATATAGTATATACACTTGTATGACTATTATAATATATAGCATAGAAATATTTTATATAATAATAAACATTATAATATGTGTGTAACTTACATATACAATATATATGATGTATATGTTATATATAATATATACTAAATATAGTATAATATATTATAATGTATACATGTTTGTAATATATGTGAATATATACATGCCAGTATATATAATATATACAATAACATTGAAAGGTAAATTGGGGACTGCTTATGAAAGGTTTTAAATGCTATACAAACAAGTATATCTTTTATCCTAGGCAATAGAGGAAGCTATTGGAGTTTATTAAGTAGAAGAGTGACATGGTCAGACCACTTTAGAAAAATGACTTTGGCAACTGTGTAGAAAACAGACTGGAGGATAGGAGGAGAAATTGGAGATAAGTAAATCAATGAGAAAATTATCGCAATACTCCAGGTAAGAGGTGATAAGGATCTGAGATAAATGTATAGAAAAATGGAAATAGACATTTAAAATATTTTAGAGGCCAAGTACATCATAACTTGGCAGCTGATGAGTTATATGAAGTGAAGAAAAATAAGAATTAAAAGATAATGTGAAAATTACAAAGCTGGTTAACTGGAAAGATGGCAGTCTGCTCAAGTGGATTTGGAGTTGAAGAGTAGGAGACAGAATGATGGTTCAAATCGAACATAAAAAGTTTGAGATGGACCATCAGTATAATGTTTCCAATAGTCAATTGGTGAAATAGAACTGGTGCTTAAGAGTCAAGGCAATAAATATGTAAGTATTTATTTTGGTCCAGTCACTAAGCTAAGGTCTAAGGATGTAAAGTCAAAAATAGGATCTTGCACTCAAGAAGCTTACAGTCTGATGGAGAGACAACATAAAAAGAGCTATGTATAAATAAGATATATAGATATAGATGTTTGGTTACCTAGATATAGATATATGATATGGATACACACACACACACACACATATACACACACACACACCTGGAGATAATCACATTAATCACAAAAGGAAGAAGGATTAAGGGAAATCAGAAAAGGTTGGTAGAAACTGAAACATCTTCTGAGATTGAGGAAACCAGGGAATCCAGGAGATGGAGATGTGGAAGAAGAGCATTTTAGACATGAGCAACATCCAGTGAAATGTCATGAATTCAAAGAAGTAATGTGATATGAGGAATATCAAGAAAGCCAGAGTATCCAAATCAAGATAGTAGGTAAAGAGAATAGTAGGCATCTCATTAAACTTAATATATCAGAGATTGAATTTGTTATCTTTTCTCCTAAACCCTCCCTGTTCTAAGTTGCTCTATGTTTGTCAAGGACACCACCATACTTCTAGTCACCCAGGCTTGCAGCCTCTCTTCATTCCTGATCCCCCACTCTCACTTCAAATGCAATCTGTTGCCAAAACCTTCAGATCTTTCCTCCTAACCATCTCTTGAGAATACTCTCTTCTCTCTTTTGTGGCCTTCATCCCCTCAAATCTGAATTATTTCTTTTTTTAAAAAAATTATTTTCCCCAAATTACATGTAAAAACTATTTTTATCATTTGGTTGTTGAAAAAAGGACCCCCATGTGCAAAAATATTTGTGGCAGCCCTTTTTTGTAGAGGCAAGGAACTGGAAACTGAGTTGGTGCCAATCAGTAGAGGAATGGCTCAATAAGTTCTGGTATATGAATATTATGGAATATTATTGTTCTATAGAAACAATCAGGAGGATGATTTCAGAAAGGCCTGGAGAGACTTACATGAACTGATGCTGGGTGAAATGAGCAGAACCAGGAGATCATTGTATATAGTAACAAGATTATATAATGATCAATTCTGATGGACATGGCTCTCTTCAATAGTGAGGTGATTGAGGCTTATTCCAATGATCTTGTGATAGAGAGAGCCATCTGCTCCCAGAAAGAGGACAATGGGGACTGAATGTGGACCACAACATAGTATTTTTTACTTTTTTCTTGTTGTTTGCTTGAATTTTGTTTTCTCTCTCATTTTTTCCCTTTTTGATCTAATTTTTCTTCTGCAACATAATAATTGGGGAAATATGTATAGAAGAATTGTACATATTTAACATATATTGAATTACTTGCTGTCTAGGAGAGGGGGTAGGGAGAAGAAAGGAAGAAAAAAATTGGAACACAAATTTTGCAAGAGTGAATGTTGAAAACTATGCATATGTTTTGAAAATAATAAGCTTTTAAAATTTTGGTTGTATTTTTTATGTTTTGATAGGAAAATTATATTCCTCTCTTCCTGTGACAGTAAGTAAACAGATACAGGTTACATATATGCAGTCATATAAAACGTATTTCCATATAAGTAATTTTTTGAAAACAAAACAGAAGAATTGACGAAAGGAAGGAGGGAAGAAAAGGAAGGAAGGAAGGAAGAGAGAAAGAAAGGAAGGAAGAGAGAAAGAGAAAATCCGTCAGTCTGTATTCACATACCATGCATTTTTCATCATGAGTCTTTTGGGATTGCCTTGGATCATTGTATTGCTGAGAAGAGCTGTCATCCACAGTTGTTCATCATACAGTATTGTTGTTACTGTATTCTACTCATTTCACTCTGCATCAGTTCACATAAGTCTTTCCAGGTTTTTCTGAAATTATCCTGCTCATCATTGTTTATAGCACAATGGTATTCCATTACCCAATTGATGAGCATCCCTCAATTTCCAATTCTTTACCACCACAAAAAAGATGCTACAAAAATTTTTGCACAGGTAGGTGTTTAATAAGTGTTTTGTTGACTGATGATAAATTAATAAGTGTTTTGTTGACTGATGATAAAAAAAATAAAAGAACAGTTTCTGAAAAGCCAAACTCAGGCTAAGAGATAGTATATAGATCTGAGAGTCATCTGCATAAAGATGGTAATTAAATCAGGGGAGCTGTTGAAATCATCAAATGAGAGCTTATAAAGGGAAGAGAAGAAGGTTTGAGAGAGTCTGGAAGTATAATGACAGTAAGGGGACAAGGTTAGACAATTTCTCTCTGAAAAAGCAGCATGGGGAAAGTACATACCTCGGGTATTGATTGATGCCCTGGGAAAATGTCCTAAAATAATTATAGCTATGGAAAAGACAGTTTTAAAACTGCATGTGAGTTACCTAAAAGGGGACAAATTTAAGCATTTTTTGTGTTTGGGGGGGGGGGTCAGCTTTCTTCTGAAGATATCCGGGAAATTCTAAAGTGCTGTCATTAACTGTACCCCAAGATAATTGAATGAAAAGAAAAACACAACCAATGAGCTAGAAGGGGGGAAGTAATTATTACTACTTCAAATTAGCACTGAGGAAAAGCATGCATAAAAGGTACAACTAGATATAAAGATGGAGAGTAAAGCAGAAAATAGAAGAGTTAAGAAAAAATATAAACTCACTAAAATATTATAGGAGTATTTTTTGTAGTTTTAAAGAAATCCGAACAAACGAGATGTCCATCAATTAGGAATTGGCTGAACAAATTGTGATATGTGAGTGCAATGGAAAATTACTATGCTCTAAGAAATAATGAATGTGATGAATAGAGATAAGGGAAGACCAAATGAACTGATACAATGGAAAATAACTTGAACTAGGAAGACAATATACAAAATGATTACAACAAAATAAATAGAACCAAAAAGCAACTGAAATAGAATGTTGTGAAATTACAAAGAATAAGCTTGACCCCAAAGAAGATAAATGATAAGATGGCTCTTCTTATTTCTTCTGCAAAGTTAGGGGTTTACAGATGTAGAATATTTCATATGTCAGATTTCTCTTTGATTCATTGATTGGCTTAATTGAATTTTTCCCTCATCTTTTTAATTTTATTCTTATTCTTCATTGTAAGGAATGGTTCTTTGGGGCAAGAATGATATAGTCATAAAAAGTAAGTAATGTTAAAACAAAAAAATATTAATAAAATCTCTGAGGGGGGGGTAATAAAAATTGAAAAAAAGAATAGATTCAGATCAGAAAAAATTAGCAACTAAAACCATGGTCATTTTTATTTTTTTCACTCAACTATTTTAGCAGATGATGCTGTCAGAACAATTAAAAACCGCCTAGTGGGTATACTCAGGCACTGTGGAGTCCTTGTAACCTTGTTTGGACTTTCATACCTCTTCTTAAGAGAAACACCATCAGCTGAAATGTGGGCTTTATCAGTGGGCCAGCAAGAACTCAGGTCAATACCTGGGTTCCCACTAGTTTTGAAATGTACACCTGATTTTGATCCATGAGTACAATTTTGATGTGAATGCCCCAAATTTGATGATAATGCATGTTGGTGTTGGAAAATGTACATTTCAGAGTCGCTTATGTGACCACAATTTGTTCAACCAGTTCCCAGTTGATGGACATCTATTTTGTTTGGACCTCTTTGAAACTACAAATCCTATAAATATTTTGGTAAGTTTATATTTTTTCTTAACTCTTCTACTTTCTGCTTTACTCTCCATCTTTATATCTAGTTGTACCTTTTAAGTATGTTTTTCCTTAATGCTAAGTAGTGCTGGAAAAATCATTAGCCTTCTATCTTAAAACCTTAAGCCATATAGTGAGTGCCTTGATATTCTAGGCAGTTCCTCACAATGACCTTCATCTCAAAGCCTGACATATAGTACCCATGAAGGAAATAGTTTCAGGGCAGTTAGTCCAGTATTCCTCTCGAACAGAAAAAACTGTGATTTTAAAAACATGTAGTTATTTCTTAAGTCCATGGCTCCTGATTCTTGGCTTCACATGTATTTATTAGTACCTCTTCTAGCTAAGGTGAAATAAAATAAATTATTTTATTTATATAATAAAATAAATTAATAGATATGGAAAGAAGAAAAAAATTGTTAGTTGTTGTTCATCTGGTAGTCCAACCCAAGACTATCATTTCTTTGATGTCATATGTTTACCAATTAATAAATTGGGAACATGGGATGCTGTAAAATACAAAATAAATACTTACTGCACACAGAAACCATTTTACTTGGCACTGATAAAACAACACAAAAATATTGCCTCCAATGGAAAATGTCAGGACTTCCAGAAGATAATTTCAAATTGGAAAAATTGTTCTGATTATTGTAGTGTTAGAATGGTTGAATTTAGCATTCATATCAGAAGTTTTCCAGGTGTTTCAACTTAACCATGATGCAATTTAACAAAGGTTTACTAAGTCTCTGCTATATGGAAGGCACTGAACTACATTAAATGTACAAAGATAAACATAATACAGATCTTGTTCTGGAGGAGCTTGCAATCTAATAATTGGAAAAGACAGACATAATTAATGAGAAAGAGAAAGTCAGAGAAATGCTAAATATGAGTTTGGGTAATAAAATCAGAGGGAAAAGATTGTTTTCAGGATGGGAGAGAAGTCTCAAGGTGATATTGGCGCTAGCCATTGTCTTAAAGGAAGGAAAGTTCCTCAATAAATGGAAACAAGAGTTGGAATGGGGTTCATGAGCACATGCCTAGCAGAGAGAATAGCAAAGAACAGTAAGCAGAAGAGAGCATTTTGAGAGTGATAGAATGCAATCCAGGTGGGTTAACTCTAATTTTGTTTGGCTGACTTTAAATAGGAAGAATTCAGTCTGAGGTGGTTAGACAGATAAGTTGAAATTTTTATCCATTTCAATTTTTAATATTATATAATTGTCCAAAGATACCTCCTTAAGGAGAGGATTTTGCTTCGAAGCCTTGTCACATTTCATTGCTCTATGTCAAGGGTCCTCAAACTATAGCCTGCAGGCCTCATAGCCCGCTGAGGATGTTTATGCGGCCCGCGGGGTTATGGCAAAATCAGACCGGAAGTGACGTTTGACCTAAACTCCCATTAGTGACGCCCACTTCTGGCACTGGGCTAAGGCGGCAAAAACAGTGTGAGACGATACTGAGGTGAGGTGAGTTCCCAGACTGGGGTGTGTGGTGTGGGGAAGGAGAGAGATGCAGAAGATGGAGAACTGATGGCCCACGGCCTTGTACAGTAACGGCAGCCACCACAACAGACAGGCGTGGGGGATGCACAGTGCATGCTGCGTATGTCACCGCCACTGCAGGGGGAATTCACTGCAGCAGTGAAGGTTGGAAGCGGGAGCATGAAGAGCGCAAGAGAGAGTGCGGGGAAACTGAGGAATCACAGCGCAGAGGCAGCTTGGAGGAAGTTGGGCATTACAGTCTGTATGTCTCTGTGTGGGCAAAGTTATTGCTGGTATATTGTTTTGGTAGTGCTGTGTGTGTGTGAGTGTGTGTGTATATATATATATTATATATATATATATATAATATATATATATATATATATGTATGTATTTTATTAATAGCAATCTGGAATCTCTAGGAAATAATGATGTCAAGAAAAAGAAAAAATTGACTCAAGAGTATAGGATATTCAAAGAACAGTGGACTTATGATTACTTTTTCATGCAGTACAAGGAAAGAGCTGTATGTCTGATATGCTAGACACTATATTCTGTGTTCCAAGAATATAATTTGTATCAACACTATGAAACTCAACATAAAGATAAATATGATTGGTTGGAGAAGTGAGAAAAGATAAAAAATTAAAACTTAAAAATACATTGACAACTCAGCAAAATACTTTTGTGAAGCAGAAGCAGCTAAATATTTCATCACTGCGAGAAAGTTTTCAAGTTTCAAGCTAATAGCATGCACTGGCAGACCATTTGTGGAGGGAGAATTTGTTAAAAGAATGCCTTCTTTCTGTTGCCAAAGAGATGTGTCCAGAGAAGGCCAATTTATTTAGTACAATGAGTCTTTCAGGACCTACAGTTACACGGAGGACTGAAGAAATGGGAGACAATCTGCATCAGCATTTGCAAAACTCCATAAAAAAATTTCATATTTTTCCTTGGCACTCAATGAAAGCAATGATGTTCATGATTCTGCGCAACTTCTAATTTTTATTCATGGGATGAATGATTATTTTGAAGTCATAGAAGAGCTTGTTGCACTGCAAAGCATCAAAGGAACAACTACAGGAAAGGATATCTATGAAAAGGTTTGCCAAACTATGAATAGTTTGAAGCTGGACTGGGCTAAACTAGCCAGCGTGACAACTGATGGTGCTCCTAGCATGTGGGGGTCTAAGAAAGGAGTAATTGCTCACATTAATCAACAGATGGACAAACATAACCATTCTCCTCCAATATCCATACACTGCCTCATCCACCAACAAGCGCTGTGGAGTAAATCACTGAAGTGGGACTCTGTTATGAAAATTGTGGTATCTTGTGTTAACTTCATTAGAGCTAATGCACTAAATCACAGACAATTTCAGGAATTTCTGTCTGAGCTAAATGTTGAGTATGAAGATGTTCTATATCACACAAGTCCATTGGCTGAGTCGAGGGAGAGTTTTGAAACGTTTCTATGACTTACTTCCACAGATTACAACTTTTCTACTTTCAAAAAACAAAGAAGTACCAGAGCTCAATGATGCAGAATGGAAATGGCACCTTGCCTTTCTGACAAATGTAACAGAGCTACTCAATAATTTCAATATGCAACTTCAAGGAAAGGGGAAGCTCATCTGTGATATGCAATCACATGCCAAAGCATCTGAAGTAAAATTAGGCCTCCTCATCAAACAAGTGAAGGAGGAAAACTTCTGCCATCTCCCCACAACTCAAAATCTGTTAGCAGAAAAACGCTAATTGCATTCCCAAACAAAACATGTGTGGATTCACTGGAAAAATTGCAAAAGGAGCTCCAATTAAGATTTAAAGAGCTTCATCTCCATGAACAGGACATACAGCTTTTCCATAGCCCATTTTCTATTGACATTGAAAATTCCAATTTACCAAATGGAACTGGCTGAACTGTAGAATTGTGACTCTCTGAGAGACATATTCAAGTCAACCAGCCTTCATAATTTCTATGCATCTCTCCCCTCTGAGACATATCCTCATCTCAGGAACCATGCACTCAAAATGGCAACCGTCTTTGGCAGCACTTATGTCTGTGAACAGACTTTTTCTAGAATGAAACATTTGAAATCTCCAACCAGATCAACTGGTTGCACTTGCATCACTTGTTACGACTAGCAGTGACAAATATGGAACCAGACATTGGCCATCTCATTAGTCAAAAGCAGGCCCATAGTTCCCATTGAAATACTGGTAAGTTTGTTGATTTAACTTTACTTCATTTTAAATATTGTATTTGTCCCCGTTTTGTTTCTTCACTTCAAAATAAGATATATGCAGCGTGCATAGGAATTTGTTCATAATTTTTGTTTTTCCTATAGTCCGGCTCTCCAACAGTCTGAGGGACAGTGAACTGGCCCCCTTTTTAAAAAGTTTGAGGACCCCTGTTCTATGTAGATACAGTCATAGTAAGAAAAGGCAATGTATGGAATAAAATGGAGACTAAAGGGTGACAATAACATCTGTGTCTTTCCACTCCCTTGCCCCACCACATCTAATGAGTTATCAAACTTTGTCATTTCTAACAAATATTTTTCACATTCCTCCATCTCTACTCACACTGCCATTCACCCTAGTTCACACCCTCATCAGCTCTCTTTGACTAATGAAATAACTTCCTGATTTCCTGTAGTCTCTCCTACTTGGCTAGAACTTATCTATCCTTGGTCATCTCATCATATCATACCCATGTGTTGTGATACGGGAGCCACCTGCCAGTGGCTGCTGGAGGTCTAATTCAGACCTGTAGAATGGATCTCTTTATGTGAGAGGATGATGATAATGATACAAGGAGACTGAGAAGCAGTTGCTGTTCTCTGACCTCTCTCCTCTTCCCTTTGCCTCCAATTTATTCCATTCCCAATTCACAAGGAACATCTGTGAAGGCTGCTTTGCAACTCCTTCAGAGGTGTTATGATCCACAGCTGCGGAGGCTCTCAGAGAATTGACCTGCCCCCTCACCTAGGCATGGTCCTTAATTCCCTGTTTTTTGTTTTATGGAATTACTATTATTTCCCCCCCACAGCATGGTCAGTAAGTTTGTGCATTAGCTATTATTTGAGTCCACATGCTAAGGTATCTGAGTCCACATGCTAGGGAGTCCAAACAGCACTATAGCAGGTGTTGAAGCTTGTGAAATGCCATGGAGGCAAACTTTCAAATGGAGAAGAGGACTGTAGTCAGAACAGGCATTTAAGTCTCGCATCAGTCTCTTGGCTTCACCCTTTGATGTGTTGGCTCATTTAATTACCCCAACTAAAAAAGTCTTACTGGGGCTCTTCTCCCTTTCCTTCCCATGGGTTACCAAAGAAACTCTGGGAGGATCTTACTCACAAACAGCTCTCAGGTGCTGCTGGTTCTTTGTTTCTTGTGATTCTTGTGTCCCACCTTTGAGCACCACTTGTGTATTAATAATTCATATTTGTATAGAAAAGAAAATATACAAAACTCTTTTTCCATAAAAACCATAAGTGCTGGTTTTGTTGCAAGGGTAGGCATTTATACCTCCATTTAATATAATCATATAAAATGCAGACTTTCAATGAACCAAATATCAATCAAAAGACTAAAGTACTAGGAAATACTATCTCTCCCATTCTTCTCCATCCATCTCCCCCCTCTTCCTCTCTCTTCTCTTCTCTTTTCCTCTCTCTCTTTTTCTCTTTCATCTCTCTGTTTCTCTGTCTCTGTCTCTCTCCTCTCTCTCTCTCCCCCTTTCTCTTTCTTTCCCCCCAAGAAGTCATTCAGAAAAGAAGAGGCTATCCCTAGGAATAGAGACAGCTTAACCATTGACAACTTGGACACAGATGGTTACAGAGGGGAGGAAGTGGCTTCAAAGAGTGTGATCTTTTGCACCAGAGGAGAATAGTAACTATAGGGATGCACTACTGTTTAACTATTTGCTCACCAAAATTGCATGACACATTTTTTCTCCATTACTAAAGTGTGGTGGTTTTCTGGAGGCAGCCTTAGTCTCAGTTGAAATAAATAATTACTCCAAAATCACAGCCAGCTGATAAAAATGCAAACGTTTATTTCTCCTTCCAAAATAGCTTGGTTAGTTGAGGTCTAACTCTCTGCTTGGTTCCAAGAGATCTTGCAGTTTTGTCCTTGGCTTCTGCCTCTGCTTTCTTCAACCTCCAGCCAGCACCAAGTTGGAAGATGCAATGAATCTCTCTTGCCTCGAAGATAGGGCTTGTAGGCTTTCTTCCAGAGTGCTCTGCTCCGACCCCAGTCAATATTCACAAGAGAACTCTTTCGAGAGGCTTACTGGAGCTGTATTTATGCTACTTCTCTGAGAGTGGGATTGTGGGATATCTCCCAGCATGCTCTCTGAAATCTCCCAAACATGTGAGCTCCATTGAGTACTTAGATACTTATAAGCTCTCTAAAGGTGTGAACACAAGCATTGTTTCCATCAGTTGTACTTAGTACCTAGTTTCAAGTTCTGGCCCAAAATATCTTCTTCTAAGATCAAATCAATCATATTGAACCATACTAAATTAGATAATTATTGTTTCTATCAACTCTAATGGCTTAATACTTTGTAAAGATTCCAACACTAAAGTCTACTCCAGAGAGCATAAGTGCTGCAAATCTCCCAGTAACAAAACCAGATTCAAATATAATGAAGAAATATGAAAATCAATAAAAATAGAACAAAGTTGGTTGTTTTCTAAGTCACCAGTGATGTTTCTTTCTTAAATTTAATGCTACTGCTTTAGATGATCTAAAAAACAATAAATCAAGCCCTGATTTGTAGAATTTGCTGATTTCTGAGGTATAAATGCTAATGCTAAAATTTAACAATTGACTTTGAAACCAGCCTAAACTGGTTGTGAACCCTAAAAAGACATTTGTTTTCAGAGTCCAAGAGCTGCACCTAAGGGGAACTTGGTGAGCATTTCACAAAGAGGGAAAAGGACTTCTAGAAAGCAAGGAGTTGTGATTTACTCTTTGCCACATGTGCTTTCCATACTTGTGACCTCCTTTGCATTTTAAGTTTGACTCTATTATCCCTAGCAAGAATATTTTTATAACTATTCTCATTATACCAGGTCAGGAAATATTTTTTCCAAATTTTAATTGTTTGCCTGTTTGCTCATGGGGAACATGGGTTTTCTGAGCATGAATACTAGGAATATTAGGCCCTTCCCATAGAACTGACAATAAAAGTAGCATCTATGATCTAGAAATCTGGTCTACCAAAGTGAGTGGGAATTGGATAAGTGACCCCAGAGGGGTACTACAATATCAGTTCTGCAAATTAAGAAATTGAGACACTGATACTTGTCTTGGGGTCATATAGGTACTAAATATCCAAAACAGAATTCAAATACAAGTCAAGCCTAGCATGCCATCTATTACACTATGTTCCTTCCTCCTTCCTTAAACTAATCTCATCAGTGACAAATATCAGGTTCTTTTTTTCCACCATGTTTGCAGAACATGACACAGAGCCTTTCACATAGTAAGTACTTACTAAGTGGTGTTGACTAAAGTGAATTGACTTTTAAGATGCATTTTATTGTTCTGGATAAGGCAAACACTGAGACTGTGGGTAGCAAGGTGAGTTGCAACATTCTTTTAGGCCACTGAAACGCTAGTAACAGGGACATGTAAGTGGTTTGTGAATACCAGACTGAAGTCAGAAAAACCCATCTTTATAAGTGGAAATCTGGCCTCAGATACTAGCTATATGACCCTGGGCAAGTCGTTAACTATATACATACATACACATACACATGTATATCTGTGTATGTATACATATATATTATATATATCACTAGATATAGATATATCTCTTTATATACATACATTATATATATATATATGTAGAAATTCATTTGTTTGTTTGTATATAGTTCCTCATGTGTAAAATGAACTAGAGAAGGAAATGACAAACTACTCCTGTGTCTTTGCCAGTGAAAGCCTAAATAGGGTCACAAAGAGTGGACATGACAGAAACAACTGAACAATAATAACAAACTCTAATGAGCTATTGTGACCCTCCCCTTAGTTCTACTAGAGTCCTCTCTGCTTGCACCATTTTCATAGTGTTGATAGAAGAAAAGATTATTTGGATTGTATCCAGACACTTAAAGACCATTTTCCTATTCCATTTTTTTTCTTTCATTCTTTTTCTTTCTTTCTAAGAAAATTTCTTCTCATGTGCTTTGCTGTAAGTCTCCCCTGTCAGTCTTTGCTGAGTGAACAGACGTGAATTTTATCTACCCTCTCATTATGGGAATTATCTGCCTCCCCTACTCCCCCCCTTTGATTTCCCTGAGCCCTTCTCTGTAGCAGTGGTAATGAGAGATGGGCACATGGCTCTTTTGTGTAGTTTCTGATACAAGACCACAACAGGGGATCCTTCCATGAGGTCCAGATTTCATACTGAGGGATTCAATAGACACCTTTGTAAGTTTCTGGCTCTTAAATGGTGTTTGCACCAAGGGAGAACTAAATAAATCAGTTTTTAAAACTGGATTAGTGCCTCCACACTGGTCCTTGGTGCTAGGAAAACAAGAAAGACTGACGAAAAATTGCTTATTTCATTTGTCTCATCTTTTTTTTGGTTTTAATCAAAATATTATTAAGTGCCTGAAAGAGTTAAAATCAGGGAAATACATATTTTGAGAATAAATATGTTTGTAGAAAAGGAAAAAAATTACTATTTTGTTGGAAGAGTAAAATGATATTTGAAAATGTATCATATAAAAAATTGGAAAAGTTTCTTATTAAAAAAAATTGAACTTCTTCTAGCATCTTCCCTGTCAGTGACCACTTATTGTTTGCTAATAATGGACCATGTGAGCCCTTGCAGAGACTAAGATGCCAATCAAAGCTTAATTAGAGAATTGGCCATATAGCAAACATTGGTTAAAGAAATTATGTGAATTGAATTCCTTTCCTGCTGGTACTTCCCATCTAACTGCTAAAACTACAGTCAAAAAATTTAAGTATTTATATATGCCTCAATTCAATAAATCTATATCTCCTATTAGAAAAGGTAACTTTTGGTGTCTCATTCCTGACTAAGGATGGAAAATAAACATTTCCCCCTCTAAGCCTCGGGGAACTATCTGAGACAACACATTTTAGACTGGTTTTAAGCTACTATAGTGAAAGAAGTTCTTGAATTGATGAAATATAGGACTCCTTTAGCAAGAAAGAAAATGGAGTCTTCTTTTTTCAAGGTATCACTTCGCATTTGGACGCATTTAAAGGTATTAAACATTTATTAAATAATGTCTTGCCTTGAAAACTCTTTCTGAGACTGCTATAGGGCTTAGAGGGGGAAATGATATGCCCATGATCAAATATTAGGTGTCAAAGATAGGATTTGAATTCTAGTCATTTCAAGTCCAGAATTATTTTACCTTATGAAATGCAGCTTTACCAGTTTTTTGAAAATGCTTCACTATTGTACATATATAAACTAGCATTTACTATGTATCATAGCATTGGAATAAGCAGCTTTACAAATATAGTATCATTTGATCCTTACCAAAACTCTGGGTGCTAAATATGCTCATTATCCCCATTTTCCATTTGAGGATACTGAGGTAAACAAAGATTAAGTGACTTACCTAGGGTGACACAGCTAATAAATTATTGAGTAGGTTTGAATTCAGATTTTCAAGACTCCAGGCCCAGTACTCTATCTATTGTTCCACCTAACTGCTTAAATCTTGAATAATTCGATTTCCCACAATTCATATTTTCCAATTTTTATAATATCTCTTCCACCCCAACTCAGTCCCTGGAAAAGCATAAAAGAGATTTTTTTTTTACTGTAGCTTTCCCCTACCTCATGCAGCAATAGTATATGAACCTAAGAGGAAACTAAAGAATACGTATTTGCTGTAAAGAATTTGAAATCTCAGAATCCGAGAGTTAGAAGGTAACTCAGAAGTCATCTAGTTCAATCCACACAGAGACTCTAATTGTTAGAAAGATTTTGCTGACATCGCAGCTCTAGATTTCCTTCTTTGAAACTTCCATATATTTCTTGGTCCAGTTCCCTTTCCACGCCTCACTCCCATTTCATTGCTTATGTCTTCTCCAGACTAACTATACCCCCAGTTCCTTCCAGTGATTCTCCTATGACATGAAGCTGAGGCTCTTCACCATACTGGTTGCACTTCTCTGGATGCTTTCCAGCTTATCAATGGCCTTCTTAAGCAGTGGTACCCAGAGCTGAACATAATAAACTAAACAAAGGCTAGTAAAATGGAACCATCCTCCCCCCATTCCATGTCTTTCCTAAATTCAATCTGAGATGACATTTTCTTTTTGTTGCCCATATTGTACTGATCATTCTTATTGAGTTTTCAGTCTACCAAAATATCCAGATCTTTTCCAGACAAGCTCCTAACCATACCACCTTATTTTATGTTTGTGAATTTGATTTTTTTGTACCTAAATTAAAAACTTAACATTTTTATTTCTACTCCTCATTTAATTAGATTCAGCCCATTGTTCTAGTTTATCAAGATCTTTTTTTTAGATCCATGTGTTAAAAAACCAGAGACCAAGATCAGACGCATTAGGAATTCTGCAGGAGATAATTTGACATTAAATGAATGAATACTTTTGAGACTGGCCATATAACCAGTTCTGAATCCATTTAATTTAGAGATTCTTACCTGGGGCCCATAAACCACCAAGGGTTCCTTGGTCAAATTTTAGCTGATTAATGATTTGATGAAAAAAATTGAATTTCTCTTTCAATATAATTGGTTTCTTTTGTGATTCTATGTAATTTATTTTATGCTTTAAAAAAATATTCTTCTGAGAATGGGTTCATCGGCTTTACCAGATTTCCAATCGCTCAGTCATTCAAGAGATATTCATTAAGCAGCTTCTATGTGTTAGGCACAGTGAAAAACCCTGGAAATACAAATATGAAAAAAAAAAAAAAGAAATCCCATGCTCTCAAGGAGTTTACTATCTAAAAGAGGATAATACCACACTAAAGAAAGCTGAACAGTAGGGGAAGGAGAGAGGATACCCAGTGCAAAAAATTAGGGAGACTAGCCCAAAGGAGAGCATCTGGGGGAAAGAGAAATCTAACCTGGAAGCCCTCTTTGAACAAATATTTTCCTAGGAGTCCTTGTTCTTCCCTCTAGGCTTCCAATTGGAGGAACATCAATGAAGATACTGATGAGGTATTAGTAACAAAGCTAATGCTACTCAAAAGATTTCCTAGTGGTAAGATTTCCTAGATGCATAGTACCATCCAATCCAAAGATTGGTGGGAACCAACCTGATAATGGGAAATAATAGCTGAAGGGAAATAAATTTTCAAAGAGTCCCCGATCAAATAATATAAAATAAAGTAAAATAAAAAGAATAAGAATAGTATAAAATTTTTTATCAAAATATGCTACAAGACATACTTATATCTAGGACATTCATATATATTCCCCTACCATATAACCATGTAATTTACATATCATATATAAATAAATATGTAGATAGAGCATACATTTATAGTCTTCTATCATATAATATATATATATATTAAGTAGATATTACTAAATACATTAATATTAGATTACTAATCAATATCTAATACATGCATATCTTTATGCATGTATATGCATATCTCATATATCTCATATAATACATATAATATATTATTTATGTTATATATATCTCATATAATGTATCTATACATTATCTATATCTAACATATCTCATATAATACATAATAGGTATATATTACATAAGACATAATTTGTTGGCGTACATAGACATTATATCCATAAAGAGTGATCAACAAAACTACTTCCTCGAGCAGATCATTTTTTTTTTTATTTAATAGCCTTTTATTTACAGGATATATGCATGGGTAACTTTATAGCATTAACAATTGCCAAACCTCTTGTTCCAATTTCTCACCTCTTACCCCCCGCCCCCTCCCCCAGATGGCAGGATTACCAGTAGATGTTAAGTACATTAAAATATAAATTAGATACACAATAAGTATACATGACCAAAATGTTATTTTGCTGTACAAAAAGAATCAGACTCTGAAATATTGTACAATTAGCTTGTGAAGGAAATCAAAAATGCAGGTGTGCATAAATATAGGGATTGGGAATTCAATGTAATGGTTTTTAGTCATCTCCCAGAGTTCTTTCTCTGGGCATAGCTGGTTCAATTCATTACTGCTCCATTAGAAATGATTTGGTTGATCTCGTTGCTGAGGATGGCCTTGTGCATCAGAACTGGTCATCATATAGTATTGTTGTTGAAGTATATAATGATCTCCTGGTCCTGCTCATTTCACTCAGCATCAGTTCGTGTAAGTCTCTCCAGGCCTTTCTGAAATCATCCTGTTGGTCATTTCTTACAGAACAGTAATATTCCATAATATTCATATACCACAATTTATTCAGCCATTCTCCAACTGATGGACATCCATTCAGTTTCCAGTTTTTAGCCACTACAAAAAGGGCTGCCACAAACATTCGTGCACATACAGGTCCCTTTCCCTTCTTTATAATCTCTTTGGGATATAATCCCAGTAGTAACACTGCTGGATCAAAGGGTATGCACAGTTTGATAACTTTTTGAGCATAGTTCCAAACTACTCTCCAAAATGGTTGGATTCGTTCACAACTCCACCAACAATGAATCAATGTCCCAGTTTTCCCACATCCCCTCCAACAATCATCATTATTTTTTCCTGTCATCTTAGCCAATCTGACAGGTGTGTAGTGGTATCTTAGAGTTGTCTTAATTTGCATTTCTCTGATTAATAATGACTTGGAGCATCTTTTCATATGACTAGAAATAGTTTCAATTTCTTCATCTGAGAATTGTCTGTTCATATCCTTTGACCATTTTTCAATTGGAGAATGGCTTGATTTTTTATAAATTAGAGTTAATTCTCTATATATTTTGGAAATGAGGCCTTTATCAGAACCTTTGACTGTAAAAATATTTTCCCAGTTTATTGCTTCCCTTCTAATCTTGTCTGCATTAGTTTTGTTTGTACAAAAACTTTTCAGTTTGGTATAATCGAAATTTTCTATTTTGTGATCAGTAATGATCTCTAGTTCTGCTTTGGTCATAAAGACCTTCCCCTTCCACAGGTCTGAGAGGTAAACTATCCTATGTTCCTCTAATTTATTAATAATTTCATTCTTTATGCCTAGGTCATGAACCCATTTTGACCTTATCTTGGTGTACGGCGTTAAGTATGGATCAATGCCTAGTTTCTGCCATATTAGTTTCCAATTTTCCCAGCAATTTTTATCAAACAGTAAGTTCTTATCCCAAAAGCTGGGATCTTTGGGTTTGTCAAAGACTAGGTTGCTATATTTGTTGACTGTTTTATCCCTTGAACCTAATCTATTCCACTGATCAACTAATCTATTCCTTAGCCAATACCAAATAGTTTTGGTAACTGCTGCTCTATAATATAATTTTAGATCTGGTACAGCTAAGCCACCATCATTTGATTTTTTTTTCATTAATTCCCTTGAAATTCTTGACCTTTTGTTTTTCCATATGAACTTTGTTGTTATTTTTTCTAGGTCATTAAAATAGTTTTTTGGGAGTCTGATTGGTATAGCGCTAAATAAATAGATTAGTTTAGGTAATATTGTCATCTTTATTATATTTGCTCGCCCTATCCAAGAGCATTTAATATTTTTCCAATTGGTTAGATCAGACTTAATTTGTGTGAAAAGTGGTCTGTAATTTTGCTCATAAAGTTTCTGATTTTCCCTTGGCAGATAGATTCCTAAATATTTTATATTATCAGTAGTTACTTTAAATGGAATTTCTCTTTGTAACTCTGACTGTTGGATTTTGTTAGTGATATATAAGAATGCTGATGACTTATGTGGGTTTATTTTATAACCAGCAACTTTGCTAAAGTTGTGGATTATTTCTAATAACTTTTTAGCAGAATCTCTGGGGTTCTCTAAGTATACCATCATGTCATCGGCAAAGAGTGATAATTTGGCTTCCTCATTGCCTATTCTTATTCCTTTAATCTCTTTCTCAGCTCTTATTGCTATAGCTAGCGTTTCTAATACAATATTAAATAGTAACGGTGATAGTGGGCAACCTTGTTTCACTCCAGATCTTATTGGGAATGGTTGCAGTTTGTCTCCATTACATATGATGCTTACTGATGGTTTTAAATAGATGCTGCTGATTATTTTAAGGAAAAGTCCATTTATTCCTATACTCTCAAGTGTTTTTAATAGGAATGGATGTTGGATTTTATCAAATGCTTTTTCTGCATCTATTGAGATGATCATATGGTTTTTGTTAATTTGGTTATTAACATGGCCAATTATATTGATAGTTTTCCTAATATTGAACCAGCCCTGCATTCCTGGTATAAATCCTACTTGATCATAGTGTATTATCTTGGAGATGATTTTCTGTAGTCTTTTTGCTAATATCTTATTTAAGTTTTAGCATCAATATTCATTAGGGAGATTGGTCTATAATTTTCTTTCTCTGTTTTCAGCCTACCTGGTTTAGGTATCAGTACCATGTCTGTGTCATAGAAGGAATTTGGTAGGACTCCTTCATTCCCTATTTTATCAAATAATTTATATAGCATTGGGGCCAATTGTTCTTTAAATGTTTGGTAAAATTCACATGTAAATCCATCTGGTCCTGGGGATTTTTTCTTAGGGAGTTGTTTAATTGCCTGTTCTATTTCTTTTTCTGAAATGGGACTATTCAAGCAATTTACTTCTTCCTCTGTTAGTCTGGGAAGTCTGTATTTTTGGAGGTAGTCATCCATTTCACTTAGGTTATCAAATTTATTGGCATAAAGTTGAGCAAAATAACTCCTTATTATTTCTCTAATTTCCTCTTCATTGGTGGAAAGTTCTCCCTTTTCATTTTTAAGACTACTAATTTCATTTTCCTCCCTCCTTTTTCTAATCAGATTTACCAAAGGCTTATCTATTTTATTGGCTTTTTCATAGAACCAACTCTTAGTTTTATTAATTAGTTCAATAGTTTTTTTACTTTCAATATTTTTAATTTCTCCTTTTAATTTTAGAATTTCCAATTTAGTTTGATTGGGGGTTTTTAATTTGGCTTTTTTTTAGTTTTTTTAGTTGCAAGCCCAATTCATTAATCTTTTCTTTCTCTGTTTTATTCAAGTAAGCCTCTAAGGATATAAAATTCCCTCTTATTACCGCTTTGGCTGCATCCCACAAATTTTGGTATGATGTCTCATCATTGTCATTATCTTGAGTGAAATTATTAATTGTATCTATAATTTGCTGCTTCACCCAATCATTCTTTAAGATGAGATTGTTTAGTTTCCAATTACTTTTTGGTCTATTTCCCCCTAACTTTTTGTTGAATGTAGTTTTTATTGCATCATGATCTGAAAAGAAAGCATTTACTATTTCTGCTTTCTTGCATTTAATTTTGAGGTCTTTATGTCCTAATATATGGTCAATTTTTGAATAGGTTCCATGAACTGCTGAGAAGAAAGTATATTCCCTTCTATCTCCATTCAATTTTCTCCAAAGATCCAACATACCTAATTTTTCTAATATTCTATTTACTTCTTTAATTTCTTTCTTATTTGTTTTGTGGTTTGATTTGTCTAATTCTGAGAGTGCAAGGTTGAGATCTCCTACTATTACAGTTTTGTTGTCTATTTCTTCTTGCAACTCTCTTAACTTCTCCTTTAGGAAGTTGAGTGCCATACCACTTGGTGCATATATGTTTAATATTGATATTGCTTCGTTGTTTATGCTACCCTTTAGCAGGATGTAGTTTCCTTCCTTATCTCTTTTAATTAGATCAATTTTTACTTTTGCTTGATCTGAGATAAGGATGGCTACCCCTGCTTTTTTGACTTCACCTGAAGCATAATAGATTTTGCTCCAGCCTTTTACCTTTACTCTATATGTATCCCCCTGCTTTAAATGTGTTTCTTGTAAACAACATATTGTAGGGTTCTGACTTTTGATCCAGTCTGCTATCTGCCTCCTCTTTATGGGGGAGTTCATCCCATTCACATTTACGGTTAGAATTACTAAATCTGTATTTCCTGCCATCCTAATAACCCCAGATTGTGCTTTACTTATTCTTGCCTCCCCCAACCCTCTTTCCCCCTTTTAAACTTATGTACCCCTCTTGTATCACGATACTTATCCTCTTTATAATCCCTCCCTCCCCCCCTTTGAGTCTTTCCCCCTTCCTTCCCTTATTACTCTTTTTCTTTTCCCTTTTCCTCTCCCCCGTTTTTAATGAGGCGAGAGAGAATTTTCTCTAAAACAAATGTCAATTATTTTTTCTTTGAGCCAACTCTGATGAGAGTAAGATTCACACAATGTTCCTCCCCCTCTCTAAATTCCCTCAGATATGATAAGTTTCCTTAGCCTCTTTGTGGGATGTGGTTTCCCTCTTTTTATCCCTCCTTCCCACCTTATTCTGCCATCATCCCTTTTCCATATCTACTTCCCTTTTTTATGTTATATCAGTACAATCAAATTATACATGTATTCTTTTTGTATATCCACAACAGAAATACAATTCTCAAGAGTTATTTTTACCTTTTCTGCATCTCTTGAGTTCTATTCTTGGAGATCAAATTTTTTGTTTAGTTCTGGTTTTTTCTTCAGAAACAAATGGAATTCATTTGTTTCATTAAATGTCCATCTTCTTCCCTGGAAGAAAATGCTCAGCTTAGCTGGGTAGTTTATTCTTGGCTGCATCCCAAGTTCTTGTGCCTTTCGGAATATCATATTCCAGGCCCTTCTTTCCTTTAATGTAGAGGCAGCCAGATCTTGGGTGATCCTTATTGTGGCACCTCGGTATTTAAATGGTTTTTTTTTGGCTGCTTGTAAAATTTTTTCCTTAATCTGATAGTTCTGAAATTTTGCCACAATATTCCTTGGGGTTTTTATTTTAGGGTTTCTTTCAGAAGGTGTTCGATGAATTCTTTCAATGCCTATTTTACCTTCTGATTCTATTACATCTGGGCAGTTCTCTTTGATGATTTCTTGTAAAATAGTATCTAGGCTCTTTTTTTCATCATAGTTTTCAGAAAGTCCAATAATCCTCAGATTATCTCTCCTAGATCTATTTTCCAAGTCTGTCGTTTTTGCAAGTAGATAATTCATGGTTTTTTCCAGTTTGTCATTTTTTTGTTTTTGCTTGACTGATTCTTGCTGTCTCAATGCATCATTAGTTTCAATTTGTTCAGTTCTAATTTTTAAAGAATTATTTTCTTCATTAGCTTTTTTTACTTCTTTCTGTATATGTCCAATTGAGTTTTTGAATGTATTGTTTTGGTCTGTGGAATTTTTTTCCATTTCACTAATTTTTTTTTTAGTGAATTATTTTCTTTTTCCAATTCACAGATCCTACTTTCTTGCGTGTTCTTTGTCTTTTCCAATTCACAAATCCTACTTTCTAGTGAATTCTTTATTTTTTCCAATTCACAATTCTTACTTTCCTGAGATTTTTTTATTTTTTCCAATTCACCAATTTTGTTTCCCTGCACTTCCTGGGAATTTTTTAACTTTTCCAATTCGTATTTCAGGAAGTTGTTGCTCTCTTGTAAGGCTTCTCTTTCCTTTCCCCATTTATCTTCTAACTCTCTTTTGAGACTTTTAATGGTCTCTTCTATGAGAGCATTATGTAAAGGAGGACAGTCTGATGCATTTTTGCTGTTTGAGGTCTCTTCAGGTTTGCTGACCTGCTCTTTTTCTGCATAGAAGCTGTCGATCGTTCTTTTCATCTTTTTATTCATGTTTTAAAGCCTTTAGGGTAGGTCTCCTAGGCAAGGGGGTTACCAGCTTCCTCTGCAGAGCAGGGAGAGATGTAAACCGATTTCCAGCTCCGAGGTATGGGAGTGCTCTGAGTGAGAGTTTTCCCTTCCCCCAACAGGAAGTGGATTCAGCACTGGCCGAGCTATTGAAGTGCCCAGTTGGGCTGTGTGGGTTAGCGATTGCCCTGGGCTAGAGACTAAGGGGTGAAAGTGTCACTGCCCCAGGCTGGAGCCTCTTGTGGGACTGTGAGTATTAGCAGCTGACCACAGACCGCCCTGAACTCTGCCCCAGTGTCTCTGCCCAATGCAAATCGGCCCTGGAAAAGCTTTATGGCCCCAAGCCGAGCTCCCCACTGGGCAGATTGGAGGCTAACCCGGGCTGTGTCCTCCTGCCCTGCAGGATCACAACTGCCCCAAGGAAAAGCCTCATACTGTGGGTTGGGGCTGCAAGCTTGTGCTGAGATCTGTGCTTTCACTTTCGGTTTGAGGCTCTCCTCGGAACCTAATTTCTCTCCCCGTCTGTGCTGATCTTCCAAGTGAAATTGATGAATACTGAAATAGTCCCATTTTAGAAAAAGAAATTCAACAAAATCAACTCTGTAAGAAAAAAATTTCTAGGGCCAGACGGATTTACATGTGAATTCTACCAAACATCTAAAGAACAATTAATTCCAACACTATAAAAACTATTTAGGAAAAGAAGGAATCCTACCAAATTCCTTTTATGACATAGATGTGGTGCTGATACCAAAACCAGGTAGCATCAAAACAGAGAAAGAAAATTATAGACCAATTTCCCTAATGAATATTGATGCAAAAATCTTAAGTAAATGCTATTAGCAAAGAAATTACGGCAAGTTATCCCCAGGATAATGCATCATGATCAAGTAGGGTTTATATTAGGAATGCAGGACTGGTTGAAAATTAGGAAAACTATTAGCACAATTGACTATATCAATAATCAAACTAACAAAAATCATGATTACCTCAATAAATTCAGAAAAAGCATTTGACAAAATCCAAAACCCACTCCTATTAAAAACACGGGAGAGTATAGAAATAAATGGAGTTTTCTTTAAAATGCTCAATAGCATTTATTTAAAACCATCAGCAAGCATCATATATAATGGGAATAAACTAGAACCATTCCCAATAAGATCAGGGGTAAAACAAAGTTTTCCACCATTATCATTCAATATTGTATTACTATTATAATTCAATATTTATTTAAAATATTAGCTTTAACAATTAAAAAAAAAGAAAAAAGAAATTAAATGAATTGAGAAAACCAAATTATCACTCTTTGCAGATGATATGATGTTATACATAAAGAATCAACTGAAAAACTACCAGAAACAATTCACAACTTTAGCAAAGTTGCAGGACATAAAATAAATCCCCATAAATCATCAAATTTTTAAATATTACCAACAAAGTCCAGCAAGAAAGAGATACAAAGAGAAAAATTCATTTAAAATAACTATAGATATTAAAAATATTTGGGAGTCTACCTGCCAAGGCGAAGTCAGGAACTATATGAACACAATAACAAAACACTTTCCACACAAATAAAGTCAGCTCTAATCAATAGGAAAAACATCAAGTGCTCATGGGTCGGCTGAGCTAATGTAATAAAAAGTACAATACTACCTAAATTAATCTACTTATTTAGTGCCATACCAATCAAAGTCCCAAGGAATTATTTTATAGAGCTAAAACAAATAATAACAAAGTTCATCTGGAAGAACAAAAGATCAGGCACTTCAAGGGAATAAATGAAAAAAATGCAAATGAAGGTGGTCTAGCTGTACCAGACCTAAAACTATATGATAAAGTAGCAGTCATTAAAACCATTTGGTAATGGCTAAGAAATAGATTAGTTGATAAATGGAATAGGTTAGGTTCATAGAACAAAATAGCCGATGAAGAGCAATTTAATGTTTGACAAACCCAAGGGCCCCAGCTTCTGGGATAAGAATTCACTATTTGACAAAAATTGTTGGGAAAATTGGAAAATAGTAGGGCAGAAACCGGGTATTGACCCACACCTAATACCCTAACACCCTATACCAAGATAAGATCAAAATGGGTTCATGATTTAGACATAAAGAGTGATACTATAAGCAAATTAGAAGAACAAAGAAAGGATAGTTTACCTCAGATTTGTGGAGAAGGAAGGAATTTGTGACCAAAGAAGAACAGGATTCATAATTGAACACTAAATAGATAATTTTGATTATATTAAATTAAAAAGGTTTTGTACAAATAAAACTAATGCAGACAAGAATAACAGGGAAGTGATAAACTGGGGAAAAATTTACATCTAAGGGTTATGATAAAGGTCTCATTTCTAAAATATTAAGAGAATTAACTCAAATTTATAAAAATTCAAGCCATTCTCCAAATGATAAATGGCCAGATGAAGAAATTGAAACCATTTCTAGTCATATGAAAAATGCCCTAAATCACTATTGATCAGAGAAATGCAAATAAAGAGAACTCTGAGGTACCACTACACAGCTCAGATTGGTTATGATGATAGGAAAAGATAATGACAAATGTTGGAGGGAATGTAGGAAAACTGGGACGCTAATACATTGTTGGTGGACTTGTAAACTGATTGAACCATTCTGAAGAATAATTTGTAACTATGCTCAAAAAATTATCAAATTGTGTCAATCCTTTGATTCAACAGTGCCATTACTGGCTCTATATTCCAAAGAAATCCTTTCTGTAATGACAAGGAACTGGAAATTTAGTAAATGCCCATCAGTTGGAGAATGGCTGAATAAGTTATGGCATATGCATGTTATGCAATATTATTGTTCTGAAAGAAATGATCAGCAGAATGATTTCAGAGAGGCCTAGAGAGACTTAAATGAACTGATGCTAAGTGAAAAGTGCAGACCAGGAGATCATTATACATAGCAACAAGACTGTGCCATGATCCATTCTGATGAAAGTGACTCTTTCCAAAAATGAGATGCTTCAGGCCAGTTCCACTGATCTTGTGATGAAGAGAGCCATCTACACCCAGAGAGAGGACTATGGGAACTGAGTATGGATCACAACATAGCATTCTCACTTTTTGTTGTTGTTTGCTTGCATTTTTTCTTTCTCATTCTCCTTTTTTAATCTGATTTTTCTTGTGCAGCAAGATAATTGTGGAAATATGTAAAGAAGAATTACACCTGTTTAACATATATTGGATTACTTGTTGTCTGGGGGAGGTGGTAGAGTAAAGAAGGGAGAAAAAAGTTGGAACATAGGGTTTTACAAGGGTGAATGTTGAAAATTATGTATATGTTTTGAAAATAAAAAGTTTAAAAATAAATAAATGGATGGATGGATAGATGGATAGATGTATAGGTAGATAAATAAATGAATGAATGAATGAATAAACAAGTAAATAAGAAATCTTCTCAATGTATTGAAGGCCTTCTTCACATTCTCTTGATGTCAAAAGAATACTAACAAAAGTGAAAGCCTGTAGACTATCCACTATTTCCCTCATTGTGGCACCATGATCACTTCAGCCACAACCACATATTATAGATTAGCTTAAATAAATTAAGGTCAAGAACCAGCTTTCCCATTCACTGTAACTGTCTCTTTTTCTTTCTCTGTCAGCCTTTCTGTCTCATCTGAATCCAAGCTCTCCTACTTAACAATCAATGTGACTTTCAGGCAAGTTTGTTGATTTCTACGGACCTCAGTTTCCTGATCTGTAAAAGTAAGGGTCCTAACTAACTGATCTTTAAAGTCTCTTACAACTCTAAAATTTTGATTCCTGAATGCTGGATCAATGAAGTTGAGCTTATGGTTTTTAGGATGTCATATAATCATGGTAATGAAATCCTAGACCAAAGCTTTATCTTATTTTATCCCTATCCCCTCAAAACTACAGACCACCTATTTTTAGGACAGTGAAAGTGTATGTGCTCACTAAATCCTAAATGTAGTCTGAAACTAAATCCTCCTCACTCTAAATACCCGCCCTATCCCTTCAGAGCCAACACCCAGTATGTACATGTTGCTGAGAAACAAATGTTCATGGTGCTCCTGTGGGGTTTTCAATGTTATCAGAGTTGTTAAAAAAGACTCCACAGCTGTTATTTTCCCTGGCATGTGAAGTGCACAGTGGGTGTTCCTGCAATATTTATAAGCACTTACCAATATGCCTCAAAATAACCCTAAGAATGCAATTACCCACAAAGAAGCTGGTTCTTAAGCAAGTTCCTTTAATGATACCTTTTATTATGTAAAGAGATGATTGTTGATTGTATTTTTGGAATATTATCTATTCTGGATCAGTATCAACACAGATTGCCACCTTCTTTGCCATTTATAGTTTTAAAGAATTGTCCAGAATTACTTTTACCCAAGTAATTTTGATACCCCATTAAGATACTTCAGTTATGATCTGATATACCAAACAGGATTTTCCCAGTCATAGAACATCTGGGACTGGGAAGTCTGGAATTATCAGGTATGTCTAGAAAGAAATCAGGAAGAAAAAAAAAAAGATTCTTTTGTCCCTCAGGCCAACCATCAGATTACAGGATTTGGGGTTGAAAGGGACATTAGGAAGCACTTAGTTCTACTCCCTCACCTTACAAATGAGGAAACTGAGGTTCAGAAAGTTTGGTTGGCTTGCATAAAGCCATATCATTGAGTAAAAGGATGTGGGGGAGAGAACAGAGTCAGAGAGAATTTCTATCTTCTGACTTTGAAGTTTCCTATCTTTTTCAGGAAATGCCAATAGCTGAGGAGTAGTCAATGGTAGTGAAGAGATAAGTGAGAGATGTTTTATTTTTTGTCTGTGTGTGCCCAGCACCCAATACTAGTGCATTATGATCAAAAACCTTCGATTTTGAATTAAGAATCATCAGTGGACAAGATACAGGTCTGAACATCATCTACATCATGGGTAAAATAGGTTTAATAATACCTACACCCCTATCCCAGAGGGTGATTGTAAAGTTCAAATGAGGTAATTCTGTCTTTTGTTTCTTAGCCTTTGTACGTTAATTATTCCTTGAACGAATATCTTCATCATCTCCTTCTTAGAATCCCTAGATTCCTTCAAAATTCAGCCTACCTCCTTTACTCTTTTCCCCAGAAATTACTACTCCAGAAATTACCTTATATTTACTTAACTGTATATGAGTTGTTTCCCTGATAGAAAATAAATGCCTTAAGAGCAGAGACTGTTATACATTTGTCTTTATTTCCCAAGTACATTACACCCCTTGCATTAAATAGAAACTTGATGAATTCTTGTTGAATTCAATTAAATTGAATCTATGTTAAAGTATTAGAGATGTAAATTGTTATTGACTTGTTTGCTTTCAATGATACTGACCTGGGACCTGGAAGACATAAATTCTAGCATGATCTCTTTGACCAACTAGCTGTGTAATTTTGGACAAATCATAGAATCTCTCCAAACTTCACTTCTATTCAAACAATGAGAGGATTAGAAGGGATCTTGGCTACAAGACTACAATTTTGTTTCTTCACCTATAAAGGAGGAGCTATGACAATGATCATAGTTTAAAGTTAATAATGTGAACTCCCAAAAGGAAAAAAAAAACAAGTTGGCATATCTGGATATACAAGTAATTCTATCAAATATTTAAAGAACTGATAAATCCAATGGTGAATAACTAGTCACAAAAATAAAGAAAGAAGGTATTCTGCCAAAGTCATCATGTGTGACAAATAAGACTGATGCCACAAATAGGAAGGGATGAGGAAGAAAAAATCCTATGGACCAATATCACTAATATTGTCCAAAAATATTAAGTAATATATTAACAAAGAAATGATAGCAATATGTTCAAAATTATTCACTATGACCAGATTTTATTTAAACTAGGAATTCAATAATAATTCCTCATTAGAAAAAATATAAACAGAATAAATTTATAAATAACAAGAAAATTAAAATTGCATCACTAATGACATAAGAAATGGCCTTCAACAATGCTATCACTTATTTACATTAAAAATATAAACCACAAGAAAAAATTGACTCTTTAATATGATGTAAAATATTTCTATAAATAGTTCCTAGCATTCTTTGTTAACAGAAACAATAGAAGATTTATTGGTGAGGACAGTAGTAAATCATGGATGCCCACTAGCTTCCCAATTATTTTACATAATGATAGAAATGCTAACAACAAAAACTGAACTGAAGAATAGGCAAAGAAGGAGCAAAATAATCTCTACTTTCCAATGATATAATTGACTTTGAAAACCTTAGAAAATGACTGAAAATTTGAAATAATAGGAAAGTTGCAAGATGCCAAAAACACTTGAAAATTATCACCCTCTTTTCATTTTACTAACAAAATCTAATAATAAACTATAGGAAAATAAATCAAATTTAAAATAATAAGATTTTTAATTTTGGTCCTTTTCCTGATCTCTATTTTTATATTCAGTTTGTGTACATAGGAGTTGTCAATTCTTTAAAGATGTGATAGAATACTTATAGGTTGATTTGGATTTATAAAACTTCAAACAATATTTACAGAAATAAAAAAGAACTCAGTTATTGGAATAATATTGATTACTCTTGACTAGGCCAAACCAATGAAATAAAAATTATACACTTACCTACCTATCCTCAGGCTCTGTGATATCATCAGTTTAGGGGATTTCCAGATATGGAAACTCCTCCCAATAGCAAAGATTGGTAATTTAACTTACAATCATTAGAGAGGGACCTGGGGCACTGACAGGTTAAATTAATTGCTTGGAATTATATAGCTAGCATGTGCTAGAAGTAAAACTTGAACCATACTTATCTTGACTTAAAGACAAGCCTTTTCTCTACTGGATCATGCTGATGCCCTTCTCCACTCCCCCAAAAGATGATAGTATTTGAATTATTCCACAAATTTCATATTATAGTAAAATAATAACAGGCTTCTTTATAAAATTATACAAGATAATTATTTATTTTGAGGGAAATCTAAGGTAAACAGTATCAAAGAATATAATGGAAAATGAGGGGAAAAGGAAAACTTGACACTATCCAATCTCAGAAGACATATAGAGCAGATCAAAATTACCTGGTACTGAATTTTTAAATAAAGTAGGAAGGAGAAAGAAATGAGAGTAATAAGGTTTAAAAACAAATGTGCATAGCAGCCTTGCATTGTGTAATGCCCAAAGGACAAACTTCTGAGCGTGGAATATTTTATTCAACTATGATTGCTAGGAGAACTTTTTAAATATAAAACAATATAAATGTAAACAATCAGAGAATGGAATATTATATTTTTCACAATTGTAGATGTGAAAAAAAACTTAAAACTAGTCAAAGGCTGGAAAACATCATAAAAAACAAAATTATACTACCTTGGTCATACAAAATGAAAAGACTATACAATAAAATCAATACATGTAAAATTAGAAAAAAATATAGATTAGGGAGAAAATCTTTTCACTAGATAATTGATAAAAGTCTGACATCAAGCTAGGGAATTGACATACATATGTAACATTAAGAGCCATTCCTAATGTAACTAACAAGATAAATTGTAGCTATCACCATAAGACAAGAAACCAAAATGCTCAACAAGGTGGCAGATTTGGGAATTAATAGTAGTGAATTATAATCCCTACTGTGCATAATGCTTACTCAATCCTACACCCCCACCAGTCTACATATTGTAGAAGGGCACAAATATTGACCCATAGTCAGACACTCGAACCCACTTAAATTTTTCTGCTGCTACAGCCGATTCCAAAAAACATCACCTGTCTTTACATTAGCATAGTTACAAGCAGTGGACCTCAGCTCTCCTAAGGAACACACAACAGAAGGGAGGAGTCCAATAGGCAGGAATGGAATATGGTCAGAGTGAATTAGTGTCCTCAAAGTTAGAATTCTGCTAAAAAAAAAAAAAAAACTACTCCATCATCACCCAATCATGAAAAAGCAGCACACAATGACTAGTATCAGAACCAAATCCAGGTCAGGAAATGGCAGAACTCAGAGCAGAAGAGCAGCAATCAGACTTTACTATCAATTAAACCACTTTTGGACCCACTGAAAGCTTGCACATCCTCAGCCTATTCCTGAGATCCTAGAATAACACAACACTCAATACCACAAGAAAGCAGCCATAGAACTAGCACAAACCTTCCTTCCAGAAGTGCCAAAGAGCCCAGCCCTACTCAGGAAACAGGCTAGAAAAATGAGCAAACAAAAAACCAGAATTCCACCATTAAGAGTTATTATAGTGGCAGGGATGTTCAAGATAAACTGAGAAAAAGAAAATGACTCCAAGTAAAACCTCAAAGAAAAACTCAACATAGATACATATACCTAACTAGAATTCCTAGAAGAGATAAAACAAGGGGTTTTTTAAGTTAAAATGTTTTTATAAATGGAATGAGAGTGCTTGAGGGGAAAAGATTGGAAATAACAGTGAAGAAAGAATTGGAAAAGGAATTACCAGCTTGGCATAAAAGAAACAAAACCTCACGCAAGCAGCACACTCCCTAAAAATTTGAATATATCAAATGAAGTCAAGAACTTCATAATCCAACAAGAAGTATTAAAACAAATTCAAAAGACTAAAAATGGAAGAAAAGGTAAAATATCTTAACAGCAAATACAATTGGTCTTGAAATCAAGGGGGTTGAGGGGGGAAATTTAAGGGCCATTGGATTATCCGAAATACCCTGACACACTCTCTTCCTTTCCCTCACAAAAAAAAAAGCTTTGACACCATATTTCAGGAGTTTTTAAAAGAAAATTATCATATATCTTAGAACCAGAAAGCAAAAAATTAATAGAAAGAATCCACTCTTCTCCTTGAAAGAAGCTCCAACAGAAGATTCTAAGAAGTATTTTAGAAAAGCAGGGGTCCTCAAACTACTGCACATGGGCCAGATGCAGCAGCTGAGGATGATTATCCCCCTCACCCAGGGCTATGAAGTTTCTTTATTTAAAGGCCCACAAAACAAAGGTTTTGTTTTTACTATAGTCTGACCCTCCAACAGTCTGAGGAACAGTAAACTAGCCCCCTATTTAAAAAGTTTGAGGACCCCTGCGAGAGTTTCCAAGTAGAAGCAGAGAAAAAAAATAACTCAAATATGAAGATACCCTGTTAGGATCACACAAAATAGAGCAGCCATCAATATAAAAGAGAAGAAAACTTGGATTACAACATCCCAGAAGACAAAGAACATTATTCCAGCCAAGAATAATTTACCCAGTACAGCATAACCTATATCAAACTAATACATTCTTGGTGGAGTTGTGAACAGATCCAGCCATTCTAGAGAGCAATTTGGAACTATGTTCAAAAAGTTATCTAACTGTGCATACTCTTTGACCCAGCAGTATTTCTACTAGGATTATATCCCAAAGAGATATTAAAGGAGGGAAAGGGACCCACATATGCAAAAATGTTTGTGGCAGCTCTTTCCGTAGTGGCTAGAAACTGGAAACTGAATAGATGCCCATCAATTGGAGAATGGCTGAATGAGTTATGATATATGAATGTTATGGAATATTGTTTTATAAGAAATGATCAAGAGGATGATTTTAGAGAGGCTTGGAGAGACTTACATGAACTGATGCTAAGTGAAATTAGTAGAACCAGAAGATCATTGTAAACAGCAACATCAATATTATATGACAATCAATTATGATGAACATGACTCTTTCCAACAATGAGATGATTGATGCCAGTTCCAATGATCTTATTATGAAGAGAGCCATCTATATCCAGAGAGAGAACTGTAGGAACTGAATGTGGATCACAACATAATATTCTCACTATTTTTGTTGTTGTTTCCTTGCATTTTGTTTTCTTATTTACTTTTTTTTACCTGATTTCTCTTATGCAGCAAGAGAATTGTATAAATTTGTTTATACATATTAGATTTAACATAAATTTTAACATGGTTAACATATATTGGATTGCTTGCCTTCTAGGGAAGGGCTTAGAGGGAAGGAGGAGAAAATCTGAAACACAAGGCTATGCAAGGATCAATGTTGTCAAATTATCGGTGCATATGTTTTGAAAATAAAAAGCTGTATAAAAAACTAAGTCAATATTATACTAGGGGAAATTTTTTTTAAGTTTTAATGACATAGAAGATCTTCAGACATCCCTGATGAAAAAATTATAGCTGTATAAAAATTTTGAACTTCAAGAGGATTCTGGGAAGATGTGGGATATGTCAGAACACTTTTGGTTCTTCAGATTTCCTTCACAAGTTGTGAACTGATCCAGTCATTCTGGAGAGCAATTTGAAACTATGTCCAAAGTGGCACTACTGAGTCTGTATCCCATATAGATCATAAAAGAGGAGAAAGGAAGGGGAAGCTACTTGGTGCAGTGGATAGAGCACCAGCCCTGAAGTCAGAAGGATCTGAGTTCAAATATGATCTCAGACACTTAATACTTCCTAGTTGTGTGACCCTGGGCAAGTCACTTAACCCCAACTGCCTCAGCCAAAAAAAAAAAAAAAAAAAAAAAAAGCAAAGGATCCACAAGTACAAAAATGTTTGTAGCAGTTCTTTTTGTGGTGGCAAGGAATTGGAAATTTAGTGGATACCCATCAAATGGCAAGTGATTGTATAAGTTGTGGTATATGAACATAATGGAATACTATTGTTTTATAAGAAATGATAAACAACCTGATTTCAGAAAAGCCTGGAAAGATTTACATGACCTGATGCTGAGTGAAGTGAGCAAAACCAAGAGAGAACATTGTACACAGTAACAGCAAGATTGTGTGATGATCAACTATGACAGATAGCTTTTCTCAACAATACAATGATCCAAGACAATTTCAATAAACATGAGATAGAAAATGCCATCCACATTCAGAGAAAGAACTGTGGAGACTGAATACAGATAAGTATTTGGGGAGGTTGATTGTTTTTTCTTACTCATAAGAGTAAGAAATTTTGGTTTTGTTTTGATTTTTCTTTTACAATATAACTAATATGGAAATATGTTTGAAAGGATTATACATCTATATCAGATTGCTTGCTGTCATAGGGAGGGGGAAAAGAAGGAAGGAAGGGAGAAAAAATGTTGGAACTCAAAATCTTACAAAAGTGAAGGCTGAAAACTATCTTTACATGTAATTGTAAAAAAAAAAAAAAAAAAAAAAAAAGTAAAAATGCAAAAGAAAAATTCCTACACAAAAAAAGATGGATTAGCTCAGAGGGAACAAAGAACAGTGAAAATAAACAAAAGTCAACTTTCTTTTAAGACAACTTAAGATCCCTAGGAAAGACCTGACCTTCAGGAATGGAGGTTTGATCTGAGTGAAGCTTAAAAATCTCCAGGTCTACTCTGCAGAATCAACAAACATGCCCGAGGGGCAGCTGGGTTTGGGAGGCAGATTTTGCCTTAGAATCTTTCATCTCATGGACAAGGTAGGGGTGTGATGGTTCAATAGGAAAAGGTTGAAGGACATTTCACAGTTAAAGGACACCACGCCCAATGGCTTGACCAGATGCATCCCAGCCTTGGCTTCTACTATGGAGGAGAAGGAGCTAGCACACATCTGGTGGCTGCAATAGCAGATGGGTGGGGACCGTGCTGGCTATGGAAACAAACAGGAGAGAAAAGTTACTCATTTCAGTTCCAAGGAAGAGAAGACAGTTGTATGCAGCTCCTGGAGCAAGACCATTTGTGGGCTGAAGGCCCTAACTGTAGTTTATGAGTAGGGAGAGGAGTTCAAGATTGATTCCTGGGATAGACTTCAGAAAATAATAATAATGATTTGAGTCTTGGAATGTTGTTCCCTATACCACAAGACTAGAGCTTAATTACACTAATAGCTGCTAAACACAAAATAAAATAAAAATGAATAAGCAAACGAAAAAGAATCTAACCATTATGGCTACTATGAGAATAGAGAATCAGATCTGGGTTCATATTCAGAGGAAGATAATGAAGCTAAAAAAGCCACTTGTTTTTTCAATG
This sequence comes from Sarcophilus harrisii, assembly GCF_902635505.1. NCBI lineage: Eukaryota > Metazoa > Chordata > Mammalia > Dasyuromorphia > Dasyuridae > Sarcophilus > Sarcophilus harrisii. The sequence goes on from NC_045428.1 coordinate 523,394,016, forward strand.
AAAAACATTAATTGGTTCCTTGCACAAAAAGAGTTCTTAGAAGAATTTTAAAAAGTACTTTAAAAGTCAAGGAAGAGAGACAGAAGAAAAATTAGGGGAAAAAAATAAGAGCAATCTAAGAAAATCAAAGAATTTATTAAAAGAAAGTCAACAAACTTGAAATAGAGAATCAGAAACTTAAGGAAAAAAATAATTCCTTTAAATAATTAAAACTAGACAAAGAGAAGATAATGATATTCTAAGACACCAAGAAATAATCCAACAATTAAAAGAAAGAAAAAATAGAAGAAAATGTGAAATATTTCATCATAAAAAACAAGTGAACTGAAGAACAGATCAAGAAGAAATAATTTAAGAATAGTCATATTTCCTGAAAATTACAATAAAAAAGAATCTTGATATGATATTGCAAAAAATTATCAAGGAAAATTGACCTGAAATTCTAGAACAAGAATGAAAATCAGAAATAGAAAAAAAAAATACCAGTCACCACCTGAAAGATATCCCAAGAGGAAATTTTAAATAGTCAAGTTTCAAAGTTCACAGGTTAAGGTAAAAATATTGGAAGCAACAAGAAAGAAACAATTTAAATATCATGGAGCTACAGTAAGGATTACATGAGCTCTATGAGCTACGTTGTTGAAGGACCACAGATTTTGAAATACTATGTTTTGTAAAGCAAAAGAGCTGGGGTTTCAACTAAAAGTAGCTCACCTAGAAAAGTTAAATATAATCCTGAATGGAAAAGAAAATGAATATTTAACAAGCTGAAAGACTTGACAAAAACAAGAGAACTTAAAGAAAAATTCACCATATAACATTGAGGAAAACTATAAGGAAAACATTAAATACCAAATGTAAGTGACTCAATAAGGTCAAATTATTTAGTTCTTATATATCAAAATATTAATAGTTCTTTTATGACTATCAGTATTTGGGTACTTGGAAAGAAGAAAGGTTTGGACTGAATTAAGTAAGATGGAGTGGTTCTAAAAAATGAAATTGTATAGGTAGAGATAAAAAAAAGAGTACCTATATAAATGAGGCATAAAAGGATAATTGATACAGAAAAAACTTGTAGAGGGAAGAGCAGGTAGTGCAAGAACCTTACTCTCATCAGAAATGGGTTAAAGAGAGAACAATATAAAACTCTTCTAAATTTGGAAAGAAATAAGAGAGTAAAAAAGATAGGGTGGGTAGAGAGGAAAAGGAAGATACTCTTAGAGGGGTAAATAGATTGAGGAACAAGAGGACAAAGTAGCAGGTGGAAATAAAGCAGAGGAGTGAGGGAGATAAGAATAGAGTGAGAAGGATAGTGAGAAAAAAATAGGAATAAAATATAAAACAAGTAAGAATAAAATATAAAACAAGCTAGAATGTAATGGGATGAATTTATCATGAAATGGAAACTGATGGCTGATTAAAAATTTGAATTTAACAATGTTACTTTCAGAAAATACTATAAAAATGAGACACATACACACAAAGATAAAATAAAGGTTAAGAATAGAATGTATTATATAAAAGAACAGAAGTAGTAATCATGATATCAGATAAAGTTAAAGCTTAAAAAATTAATAAAACAAAAAATAAGGAAATTAAAACATATGTCAGCAATATTATTCAAAATTGTTTTAGATAATTTAAAATATTTAGACAGCATAAAATAATTGAGACTATACCTGCCAAAACAGGCACAGGAAATACATGAACATAAGCATAAAATGCTTTTTATACAAATAAAGTAAGATCTAAATAATTTAAATCTGTTATTAATGGGTAAGTAGAGCCAATTTAATTTCAAAATGACAATTTTGCCTGACTAATCTATTTTTTAATGCCATACAAATTAAATTATTAAAAATTATCTTACTGAGTAAGAAAAAATAGTTCATTTGGAAGAACAAAAGGTCAGAAACTTATTATGAATTATATTATAATCTTAAACTATATTATAAGGTAAGGATATTATTGAAGTGTAAAATGGATAATTTTGATTATTTTAAAATAATATTTTATTGTTTAAATAAAATCTGTGTAGCCAAGAATAGGAAAAATGCAGAAAATTGTGGGGGTGGGGTTTTTCATAGACAGTGGGTAGGAATATTGTTGGGGTGTAGAAAATGATGAACTGGTTAATTCTTTTAAAAAGATGGAAAGACTTGGATTTAGGAAGGAAGTTGTTGTTCATTCTAAAAACAAAAAGTAAAAATAAGCATAGTCTGAAATTGTGTGTATATGTGTAGGGGAACATAATTATATATCAATAACAGAAATATATGAAAAATACATTAGTAATCAAAGAATATGAACATTTCAAAAAATGAATTGCAAACTTTTAACAACCATGTGAAAAAATGCTTCAAATTAATAATATTAAGATATTGATGACTAATTGTTGTTGGGCAGCTAAGTAGTTCAGTGAATTATTAGTCTTGGAGTCAGAAGGACCTGAGAGCAAATCCATTCTCAGACATTAGTAGTTATATGACCTGGGTAAGTCACTAAACCTTATTTGTTTTCATTCTTCATCTATAAAATGAGCAGTAGAAGGAAATGGTAAACCACTCCAGTGTCTTTGCTAAGAAAACTCCAAATAGCATCATGGAGAGTTAGATATGACAAAATGACTTAACAACAAAAACAAAACAATCATATGAAAGATGTTTCAAATCATCAATATTAAGAAAAGTACATATATTACACACATATATGTATACATATATGTATATATAAAACATGTACATATGTTCCTATATATTATATAATATATGCATATACAAGGCCAATTTCACTTCATACCCAACAAATAGACAAAGTTGATAATAGGCAATGTTGGAAGTATTGTGGAAAGATAGGCACACCGTCATATTGTTGGTGCAGTTATGAATCAATCCAATCATTTGAAAAAACTATTTGGAATTAGGCAAATAAAGTGACTAAATTGTCTGTACCCTTTTATCCAGAGGTTACATTAGTAGGCATAAACCCCAAGGAGTTTATTCAAAAATAAGTAGATAGTCTCCATATAAATCAAAATATAGCAGCAGTTTTTTATATAATATATAGGAACATATGTACATGTTTTATATATACATATATGTATACATATATGTGTGTAATATATGTACTTTTCTTTAAGAATGTGTGGGAAAACAGAAAAACATAGAACGATTATGAAATGAAGTAAGTAGAATCAAAAAAACAATGTACACACTGATCACAAGAAAAAATTACTATGGTGACAAGAAAGATCAAAACATACACTCTGAAGATGATAACAAAACTAAAGCTCCTACATCCAAATCCTCCAAGAAAAATAAGAATTGGTCTCAGGCTATGAAAGAACCGAAAGGGGAGTTTGAAAATCAAATAATAGAAACAGAAGAAAAATTAGAAAAAAAGAATTGAGAGAGTAGTGCACAAAAAGAAATACAAAAGGTTAATAAGTAGAAGAATGCCCTAAAAAGCTAAATTGGCCAATTGGGAAAGGAGGTAAAAAAGTTCACTGAGGAAAATAAATCCTTAAAAATTGGAACCGAGCAAATGGAAAGTTGTGACTTTATGAGAAATCAAGATAAAATAAAGTGTAGCCCCAAAAATGAAAAAAATGGGGAAAAAAGTGAAATATCTCTTTGGAAAAACAACTGACCTAGAAAATAGATCCAGGAGAGAAAGTTTAAAATTATTGTTCTATCTAAAAGTCATGACCAAAAAAAGTACCTGGACATCATAAGAAATTATCAAGGAAAACTGTCTTGATAATCTAGAATCAGATGGTATAACAGAAATTAAAAGAATGTACTGAGCACTTACTAAAAGAAATCCCAAGATGAAAATTCTCAGAAATATTTTAGACAAATTTCAGAACTCCTAGTTCAAGGAGAAAATATTGCAAACAATAAGAAAGAAGCAATTTAAGTATAGTGAACCTACAGTCAAAATAACACAAAACAACATTAAAGAACTGGACAGTTTGGAATATGATATTCTGGAGAGCAATAGAGTTAGAATTGCAACCAAGAATAACCTACCTAGCAAAACTGAGCATAATCCTTCTGTGGAAAAGGTAGACATTCAATGAAATAGAGGATTTTCAAGCATTCATGATGAAAAGACCAGAACTGAATAGAAAATTTTATCTTCAAATACAGGACTTTGGAGAAACATAAAGAGATAATCAGAAAAGTGATATCATATGCTGAATCGATTTATATTTCTACATAGGAAGGTCATATTTGTAACTCATTAGAACTTTCTCATGACTATGGCAGTTAGAAGGAGTATATATATAGACAGGCCACAGGTGTGAGTTGAATATGAAGAGATAATATCTTTTTTAAAAAATGATGAAATTAAGGGGAGAGAGAAGAATGTACTGAGAGAAGGGGAAAGGGAGAAGTGGAATGATATAAATTATCTGCCATAAAAAAAGAGGCAAGAAAAAGTTTTTACAGTGGAGGAGAAGAGGAGGAAAGGATGAATGAACACATTTTACTCTCTTCAGAATTGGCTCAAAGAGGAAATAATGGCTATAGAAATTCATCTTACCCTGCAGAACAATAGGAAGGAAATGGGATATGGGAAGAGAGGGAGTGATAAAAGAGAGGACATATTGGGGGAGAGAATGGTCAGTAGCAAAACACCTTTGAAGAGTGACAGATGAAAGGAGAGAGAGAATAAATGGAGGAAAATACAAAAGCAATAGTAATTGTAATTTTTACAAATTACCATTTTACAAATTTACAAATTACAAATACAAACACAATTACAATTACAATTGTAACTGTTTCTCTGATAAGTCCTCTTTTCTCAAACATAGAGGGAACTGAGTCAAATTTATTTAAAAAAAAAAAAAAAAGGTAAGAGTCATGCCCCAAATGATAAATTGTAATGCTGGAAAAACTGAAGCAAGATAGAGATTAGAGAGTATTTTAATATTTTAATTAAAAGGAAAAGATTTACTGGAACCAAATGGATCCATGGTTTGGTCCCAGGGCTGAATGAGACTATGGTCTCCAAGAAATCCAGCAAACAATGTGAGTTCTCAATGACCTATATACACGTGGCTCAGGCTCAGGGGGTAGACTGAGGCAGGGGTGTAATCAGCATGCTGAGAGCGGGAACAGGACTCTGACAGGGTGGGGTGAGCTATCGGAGATGGGATGACATAATGGGGGGAGGTACTCCCAACATGGGGAGAGAAATCTTGAAAGACAGTATCTGATATTCTGATAGCTTGGGATGGGGAGAGGCATTCTGATATTCTAAGACATAAGATCTTTTATCCTTATCAAATATTCTCATTAAGAGGGAGGGGTGGTTTTGCAGTACAATTATAAACTGAGGCAGAACACTTAGGGAAACTGAGGCAGGACTGGGTCAGGATAATTAGGAAATTGAATCAGAACAATAAAAGAGAACTGTGGCATAACAAAATATTTAAAAGATATGATGTATGCCCAAAGGGCATATTCTTTGACCTAACAATACCATTATTAGGCATGAAAAACAAAAGTGATTTTGAAAAAAAAAACATAAAAATGATCTATATGTACAATATATATAATGTGTGTGTTTGTGTGTGTATGTGTGTGTATATATGTATATATATATATATATATATATATATATATATATATATATATTATATATATACATATCAGTTCTCTTCTCAGGACCAAAAAAAACAGGAAATTGAGGGGATGCCCATCAATTGGGGAATGGCTAAATAAAGTATGGTTTGTATCTGTGATTTGATATTGTTCTATGGGGAATGATGAGCAGGATGTTCTCCGGAAAGAAAAAAAAAAGCCTGGAAGGTCCTCCATGAACTCAAGCAAAGCAAAATGCACGAAATAATAGCAGTATTCTGGGATGACCAGCTTTAAATGACTTTGCCATTCTCAGCAGTACAACAATTCACAATGCTCTCTCTCTCTCGCTCTCTCTCTCTCTCTCTCTCTTTATTTTTCTTGAAGATTTTTTTCATTAAGGTGGGAAATCTATGATTTTATTTTCACAATATGACTTTTATGGAAATGTTTTGCATAGTTTCACATGTGGTTTCTTAATGGGGAATCAGGTAGGGATAAAGGAAAGAATCTGGAACTCCAAAGTCTTTAAAACAAATATAAAATAAATTGTTTTAAATGTAACTGGGAGAAAATATTAAATAAATTTTTAAAAACAAAAAAAAATTAGAGAAAGGCCCATTAGAACTAACATTAGAGGTGTTAAACTGGCATAGATTCTAAAAGAAGGAAATTCATTATTGGAAAGTCTATAGGAAGGTGAATACACCAATTCTCTGCTGGTGGAGTTATGCATTGATTCAACAGTTTGGAAATCAATTTGCAATTGTGCATGAATACAGAGTAAATTGTTTACATCCTTTCATCCAGATTACACTATTGGGAATATATTCTTAGAATGTTATTAGCAAGAAGAGAGTCAAATTTACAATAACAACAACACAAATTTATAGCAATATCATTTGTGATAACAAAAATCTGGAAACCAAGAATGTCCCCAAAGATTGGAAAATGCTGAAGCAATTTGTAGAACATAAAAATAATAGAATATTCTTGCATTGTGAGAAATATTGGATACAAAGAATTCAGAGAGAAATTATAAAGTTTTGTTTGAAATGATGCACAGTGAAGAAAACCGAAAGAACAATATATGAACTGAGGCAACTATTGTAAATAAAGTAAGAATGGAAACAACAAAATTTCATTCAGTTACAGTGGTTAGTATTAATATCATGCTGTCAGTTAAAGGACACATTCTTCTTTTTTGTAAATAAGCAGTAATCTAAGTAATATAATCTTAACCTGGAGTCCTAGATAGATTTCAGGATGCTTATGGAGTTGGATAAGAAAAAAGTAGATCTGTATATCAATGTAACAAGTTTCTTTTGTAAGAACATACATATTTTCTTTAACTTTGTACATTTTAAAAAATATTCTAAGAAGGGCATCCATTGCCTGTTCCAAATATCAATGGCATACATATATACAGAAAAGGTTAAGAGTCCTGGATCTTGGTTTTTGTTTTATTTTATTTTTCCCCTACTTTATAAGGCAGATCAACTGGGTGTCTGCTGGGCATTGTTTGTTAGATCTAAACAAAGTGTATTAATGTTTTTAAACAATAAATAAAGCAAGTTAAAAATTGCCTCTTTAATTTTAAAAATACTAATCCTAATATAGACTAAGCCCTATAATGTCTCTTTGGGTTTTCAGGTTCCCAAAATAATCTTTCTACTCCCTATAAAACCTGCCAGGTCTTTAAAATGACCATATTATAAGATTTGAAATACATTTTAACCAATCTGGGCAAGGAGAGAAACATGGAACAAATGATCCATTGGATATAAACTCAGCCAGAGTTGAAATACAAGGGGAAAGGAATAGAAATCTCAATAACTAGTTATAGTCAAGGCTTTCAAACCCACAAGGTTTGGGTGGTCTCAAGATTCTGGATCAAGTCTTTCCCAAGACACGTTTGTCCATTTCATCTTAAAATAAACTTACATTATTTTTCATTTTCTGTGGTTTGAAAAAGAATGATTCAAGGCTAATAACATAATAATAATAACAGGCAACATCCATCTAAAAGAATAAATCACTAATCAAAATGAGAAGGACTTGGCATTGGAGAATGGACTACGCCTGCCTGGAGGGGAAAGCTTCAGGCTATAAGAACAGAGAATTTGAACAAGAGTTTCTCTGTGTATAAATCCCTTGTCCACTGATGAGGGCTTTATGAACTTCTCTGCATTTTGTCCTGACATAAAAGTGCCTTGAGCTTGTGGATTCAGAGCAAGTCACCCAGTAGATATACTAACCCTAAAAACAATAGCCCTTTCAAAACTGTAATTACTAATGCTTTTGAACTGCTGAATCAAGTGCTGAATTCTGAATGTCTTTAAACTCAGCTCTCTCCCCAAAAGCAATTACCTTAAGATCCAAGCACCCACATGTCACTTTTGTGATAGGGGACCTGAAAAAAAAGATCATCGTTTGACTCCAAGTGTGCCTACATTGTACAAGTTTTTTGCAGTCTAATATTTGGAACAGTTATTCAGGAGCCAATTTATTAGAGATAATTTATTCCAGATCCTTGCTGGAATAAACAATGCTCTTGAGTATCCACAGATGTTTAGCCAATAGGGAACTGACTGGCTACATGAGTTTCTACACATCTTTTAGCAAAATCAAAAACCCACACACAATACCCAGCACTCGGAGCCTTCATGTGGATTTGAGACATTCCCTGGGGCCTTAAACAAATGAATGGATTACAGTCATTTCTAGATGTAATTTTTTCATCTGTGACAGATATAATATGGATAATGGCATTCACTTAATAAGCAATCCAGTATAATTTAACAGAACTTAACAATAGGAGTTACAAAGAGTTTTCACTGCACTAAAGTTTCAGAACACAGTATAACTGACAGAAACTTGCAGAAGGGAAATGACTAACCTACAATTGGTGTCATACTGAATTCATCATTATATTGTTGTTATTGTTATTCTTTTAATAGCCTATAAGAATCAAGAATATTTATTGAGTGGTTTGACATGGTTGGACTAAAATATTAAGAATTTAATATAAATAATCTTTCTTGTTTCATGGTACTTTTTATACTCTATAATGACGATGATGATAACTTACATTTATAGAATGCTTCATTGTTTACAAAGTATATGTATTTCCTCAGTTGATTCTCAAATAGCTTTGTGAAGTAGACACTATTATTGTCTCACTTTTACAGAGATGCAGGGCTACATAGTAGGTAGAGAACAGGACCTTGCATCAGAAAGACCTGAACTCAACCCTACCTCTAACCTGTATTGGGTCTATTGGTGAGTCTGCCTGACTCAAGTGTCTCTTCCCTGCAATTCAGCCTCCACCAGCCATCAGAGTGATTTTCCTAAAGAGAAGTTTGATAATCCACCTCCCTATTCAACAAATTCCAGTGGCTTCCTATCACCTCCAGGATCAAATACAAAATTCTGTTTGGTGTTCAAAGTCTTAAGTATCCTAGACATCCCATACCTTTACAATTTTCTTATATTTTACTCCCCAATATGTACTCTTTGATACATAAACACCACTCCACCATCTGATCCCCAAACAAGGCATTCATTCAGTCTCTCAGCTCCAGACTTTTTCTTGCTATCCCCTATTCTGCTGACTTCTCTTATTTCTTTAAGTTGTAACTAAAATACTATCTTTTATAAGAAGTCTTTCCCAGATCCTATTATCCGTAATGCTTGCCTTCATTTAATTATTTCCTAATTATCCTATATATAGCTTCCTTTCAATATATTTCTTTACAAGTTGTCTCTCCTATTAGATTGTAAGAACTTTAAGGTCAGGAATTGTCTTTTATTCCTTTTTGTATCCACATAACACAATTCCTGGCACATAATAGTATCACAATAAAAGTTGATTGATTATTTGGTCATGAAAAAGTAACAAGGTAATGAATTAACTATCTGTGTTGGTGAATGGAATATCTCTATACTAATAATAATCTGAATAAACAGCAAGTTATAGATAAGCAGACTGAGGCACAGAGAAACTATGAATAGAGTGACTAAGGGACATAGAACTATAAAGAGTTTTAGGTAAGATTTAAATCCAAAGTCAATCCAAGTCCAATATTGTATTCACTATGCAATACTGAATTCCAGATTAATTTCTAGAATATTTAGTGTATTAATTAAAGTATTTGGATACTTTAAAATTGATCATCTGGGGAAAATATCATGGGTTAAGCACAAAACACATATTTCTAACCCAGAACTCTCTTTATGTGTAAATTGAGTAGATGATATTCTATGTAGTATAACAATCTTGTTTTCAAAATTCCATTTAGTCTTTCATTCTCCCTAAAATCTGAGGATAAGTATTCCCTAGACAAGTGTTCTTTGAATCCCTTCATTTTCTCCTCCAAGAAGGAGATCATAGAAATAAGACCTTCATCAGAGACATTTGATGTACATTCCTCCTCCCATTCTTGTTTCCCTTCTGATTTTAACTATATTAGATTCGTTTTAGCAAAAATTTTAAAATTTAAATAATTAAAATTGTCTATTTTGGAAAAAACCCAGAATTTCCTTTAGGACTATGTGACTGGATACATGTTGTTGATGGAAGTGGTCATCCATTTCAATCATGTCCAATTCTTTGGGATCCCAGTTGGGGTTTTCATGGTAAAGATACTGAAGTGGTTTTCCATTTCCTTCTCTAGCACATTTTTGCAGATAAGGAAATTAAGGCAAACAGACTTAAGAGACTTGTCCAGGTTCACACAGGTAATAAGTATCTGAGACCAGATTTGAATTCAGGAAAATAAAGTCCTCTTAACTCGAGACTCAGCAACTCTATCCACTCTGCCACCTACTTGCCCCACTGGATTCATGGCTAGATGTATAACGAATGAATGATGATTTCATTCAGTCATCAATGATGACTGCAATGAGGGAGATAATTTCTCCACATTAAGATCCCAGTCTAATTCTTAAAATGGGGACCACTGGACTGAATTGAAATTGCTTTCAAACTTTAGGTGTTTTCTATACTTTTATAATTTACACCCTCTTCAAATTGCATAACTGTACTATAATATCACAATTTGGCATTGTGCTATCCCAAAGAATTCATAAATTTGAAAAGTTCCCTAAATTAAACTTAAAATTTAACAGTCAAGTGGGGAAATAAGGTCAAGGTACGGTGAAAAAACCCACTGAATATAGAGTTATAAAGGACCTTTTTCTGCTATTGATTACCTAGGTATGTGAACTTAAGCATATCACTCACTTTTCTATAAAACTCAGTTTATATGTTGGATTAAATAACCTTCCAATTCAAAAATGAAGTCTATTAGCACATTCCCATTTAGATAAGTTCTAGTTTAGATTATGAAAATGAAAAGAACTCGAAAGCTGTGGAAAGGAAGAGCAAAATACCAAGACTTTTCAGAAGTTCTCACAAAGGCACACAGGATGAAATGCTGTCACACCATGTTGATGATCTGGCTATCATGTGTTTTTCATCTCTTTAAAATATGCAGTCTACATCTCTGTAGTCCTAGTATATCAACTGACATATATATAAATATCATCTCCAACCAGAACAAAGTGTAATGGTGACTTCAGGTCCTTTTTTCATATTGGTTCCAGCCACAGAAGTATCATAATTATGTCTCAAACCTTTTTGAACATCAATGTCTTTGGATCACTTAGTGCCAGATTTTTTAAGTGATGTAACTGCTGTCCACACACTACTTACTATTCCCAATTCAAGTAGCTCATCTAAACCAGTTTCACCCATTAGAGATCTTCCTGAAATCAAACTAATCTTTGTAGCTTCCTTGGTCTCATATGTGAATGTTCAACCTAGCTGACACCTAAAAGATTACAACACAGAAATAGAATATGGGCATTTTTACTGTGTACACAGGCTCACTTATTTTGTTTTGTTTGTTTGGAGGGCTAGTTTTTTCTATTTAATATTTTATTTTTTCCAAATTACATATAAAATTTTTTTAACCTTAATTTTTTCTAATTTTGACTTCCAAATTCCCTAACTCCCCACCTCTTTATCCTATCCCCTCATTGAAAAGGCAAGCAATTTGATATAGGTTGTACATATACAGTCATGTAAAACATATTTTCATACTAATCATATTGTGAAAGAAAATACAACCCCCCCAAGATAAACAAAGTTTTAAAAAGTATGCTTCAATCTGCATTCCAGTGTCATCAGTTCTTTCTCTGGGAGTGGATATCATTTTTTAATATAAGTTCTTCAGAAATATTTTTCAGAATTGTATCATTGTATTGCTGAGAATAGTTGTCACTTACAGTTGATCATTGTACAATGTTGTTGTTAGCATGTATAATGTTCTCCTGCTTCTCCTCATTTGTCTTCATGTAAATCTTTCCAAGGTTTTTCTGAAATCAACCTGCCCATCATTTCTTAAAGCACAGTAGTATTCTATCACAATCATATACCACAATTTGTTCATCCATTGGATCCCCTCGATCCAATGAATCTAAGGCATCCCTTTGATTTGCAATTCTTTGCCACTACAAAAAGAGCTGCAATAAATATTTTTGTATATATAGGACCCTTTCCTTTTTATTTTTTATCTCTTTAAGATACAGACCTAATAGTGTACTGCTGGATCAAAGGACCTATCCAGTTTCATAGATCTTTGGGCAAGGGTCCAAACTGCTCTCCAGAGTGGTTGAATCAGTTTACAATTCCACCAGATGCCTTCCAATATTTGTCATTTTCCTTTTCTGTCATACTAATCAATCTGATAGGTATGGGACTGATATCTCAGAGTCTTAATTTGCTTTTCTCTAATCAATAATGGTTTAGAGCATTTTTCCATATGATAATAGAGAACTTAGATTACTTCATGTAAAAACTGTTTACTCATATCTTTTGACTATTCATTAATTGGGGAGTGACTTGTATTCTTATAAATTTGATTCTCTATATATTTTAAAAATGAGGCCTTTATCAGATAAACTTGATGTAAAAAATTTCTTCATAGTTATGAGTACTATGTATTTCCCTCTATCCATTTCCCCGTTGATCCTATTCGCTCCTTTCACCTTATCCATTTTCAAAAGTGTTTTGCTTACTACCTTCCCCAATCTGCTTTCCCAGTTCAACCTTCTCTTATCCCTTTTCCCTCTTACTTTTTTGTAGGTTAAAATAGATTTCTATAACCAACTGAACATGTATATTATTCTCTTTTTGAAACAATTCCAATAAGAGTAAGATTCAAATGCCCTCTTTTCTTCCATCCTCCCCTCCAACCACTGTAAAAGCGCTTTCTCATATCTATTGTATGAAATAATTTACCCTATTTTATCTCTTCTGTCTCCCTTTTCCCAATTCATTCCACTTTTTTATCCCTTAATTTTGTTTTTTTAAGATATCATCCCATCATATTCAACTCATATCTGTGTCCTCTATGTACATATGCTCCTTGTAATTACCCTAATAATGATAAAGTTCTTAGGAGTTAGAATTATCATGTTGCCATGTAGGAATATAAATAGTTTCGTTTTATTAAATTGCTTGCTATTTTTCTTTTTTTGTTTACGTTTTTAATGTTTCTCTTGAGTTTTTATTTGAAAATCAAATTTTCTATTTAACTCTGGTTTGGGGTTTTTGTTTTTTTTTTTTTAATCGGGAATACTTAAAAGTCATCTATTTCATTAAATGCCTATTTCCTTCCTGAAGGATCTTATTAGATAGGTGATTCTTAGCCTATCTCCTTTGCCTTACAGAATATAATATTTTAAACACGTTGATCCTTTAATGTAGCAGGTGCTAAACCTTAGGTTATTTTGACTGTGACTTCCCAATATATTAAGTCTTCAATTCTGGCTGCTTAAAATATTTTCTCCTTGATCTAAAAGCTTTAGGATTTGGTCATAATATTCTCATTTTGGGACCCCTTTCAGGAGGTGACTGATATATTCTTTTAATTCCCAGTTTACCCTATAGTTCTAAAATATCAAGGCAATTTAATTTAGCTCACCTAGATCATTTTCCAAGGAGATATTTCACATTTTTCCTGTTTTCCATTCTTTTGTTCTATTTTATTATATCTTGATGTCTCATGGAGTCATTAGCTTCTTCTTATCCAATTCAAATTTTTAAGGAATAATTTTTTTCATTGAGTTTTTGCATCTTTTTTTCTAATTGGCTAATTCTGCTTTTTAAGGAGTTCTCATCAGTGAAATTTTGCCTCTTTTTCCATTTGGCTTATTCCATTTTTCAAGATATTATTTTCTTTAGTATTTTTTGAGCCTTCTTTGCCAAATTGTTGACTTTTTTTCATGATTTTCTTGCATACTTTCATTTCTTTCCCCAGTTTTTCCTCTACTTTTCTTATTTTTAAAACCCTTTTTGAGTTTTTCCAGAGTCTAAGACCAATTCATACTTTTCTTTGAGGCTTTCGATGATAGAGCCATTTTGCCATTATTGTCTTCTTAGTAAGTATGTTGATCTTTCCTGTCACCACAATAACAACAACTTCAGGTTCTTTTTTTGTCATTTAATCATTTTCCAGTATGTTTTGATTTTACTTTTAACTTTATTTTAAAGTTGGGTTCTGACCCCAAGATGAAGAAGACTCTGTCCCAAACTTCAGGCACTTTATGCAGCTAATTTTCAGAGTAGTTCTGAGCTGCTGTAAATTTTCAGTTCTTCTAGAGTGATCATAATCTAAGGAAAGATATGTTTGCAATTCCCTTGGCCTGTGTTCTACTCTGTGAGTGACCACAAGCACTCTTTTCTGCCATGAAACTATAATCAGGGTCTCAGGATTCCACTTCTTGTGCTATCTCAAGCTGCTAACATGCCTCCTTGCCCTAGGACTGTGATACATACTGTAATCCAGAACTATGATCCACAACTGCAGCCCAGGATGAAACATCATCCTGAACCCAAAGCCAGGGTAGAGACCTCTGTAATCTCCTTCTGACAAGTTATCTAATCCCCTTAGTATCTGTAGAGTGAGAGCTCCAGAAGCTACTGCTGATGATTCAATTGTCCTCATGGCCAGTTACTATGCTGGAGCCTTGCTGGGGCATTGCCCGGGCTGGACTGTACTCCACTTTTGCCCTCGTGCAACAGACCTTTCCTACTGACCTTCCAGGTTGTCTTGGGTTGGAAAATTGCTTTCACTCCATCCTTTTGTGTGTTCTGCCATTTCAGAATTCATTTGGAGGCATTATTTTAAAGTTTTTTGGAGGGGAATTTTGTAGAGCTCAAGTGAGTCCTGCACTTTCTCCTCCATCTTTACTCACTTACTTTGAAAAGGAAAAATATAGAACTTGGAACATAGGATAATTATCATAGTATCTAAGCAATGAGAGATAATGGGGCATAGAGAAGATTGTTTGAAAGCCTGCCTCAGAGGCAGGAAGACCAGGCTAAAGTCACTTAAAGACTTAGTCTCTCTAATAAATGCTCCAGGCAATACTCTAACAATTACTATTAATTGCAGGGCAGACACTTAAGTGAAGGAAGTTTCCTCACTGGAAATTCTCTATAATAATGAAATAACAGATCTTTTATTATGGCAGTAATAAAAAGGCAGTATTGCATCAGAGAGAAAGAGAGAAGACTGATCTTTGAGTACTTACTACGTGTTAGGTACTGAATTAAGCATTTTACAAATATTATCTCATTTAATCCTCACCAATAATCCAGAGACTATATATATACGTGTATGTATGTGATATTTTATATCATATATATCTAATATTTATGTAGAGAGAGATACAGTTTTATAAATATATATGTATACATATAAACATATCTATCTATATCTGAATCTTGTTTCGAAATCGTCTTCCTAATTTCAGGCCCAGATCTAGAGTATATAAGTAATATTCTATTTTACACACACACACACACACACACACACACACACACCTTATATATATCTATATATCTATCTATAGATAGATAGATAGATGAGGAAACAAAGAGAGGCACAGAGAAAGAGAGAGAGAGAGATAGAACCAGAGACACAGCAACAAAGAGAATATATAAGTTAGGTATTAATAAACCCTTAATTAATTTGAAGAATAAAGTGTTTTCATTGCTGAAAAAATTGATGATACCAGACAAGGAACATCTTGTGATTAGCTGAGAGAATTAGATTTATCTTTAGAATACTATAATATGGCAAACTAGTTCATAATCAAAAAACCAGAAGCAGACCAATATGGTAAAAAGGAGCCCTATACAAGTCAGAGAAAGAGAATCTTGAAGTAACCTTGTAAATATGGGAGTTCCATCATGATCATCAGAAGAACTTATATTCTACCAGCAGGATGTGACATCTATAAAGGTAAGAATAATTTAAAAAGCAGACTGTGCATTGGGTAAAGAGAATAGATAAAATACTCTGAGAAAACTGTGTGAGAACATATCTTAAGTATTATAGTGGGGTGGGAAATGAAGGAAGACTTCTGGGACAAGGTGGCTCCTGATCTGAGTTTGGAAAGAAGAGAAGAATTTGAAAGTTTGGAGGGGAAGCATTCTGAAAAGATGGTAAAGTAGATCAGAAATGTCCAGACTTTCCCAGTTTCTTCCACAAATAAACAGAAAAGCCCCATGAAATTGATGAGGTTTAGATTTAGAGAACCAAAATGAAATTCGGGTTTCTGGTGGTCAGGGAGTTAAATGATAAGGTCTAGTAGCAAGTTCAGGGTTCAGGGAACCAAATAGAGAGGTCTGGCTCTCCTGCAACCCCTTGGGATTTCAGCGCAAGGGTAGGGAGTTTTGGGGACTCCCTTCTATTAGCACAGAGGTTCTCTGTAAAGGAATTTACAGACCCAAAAACCTAGATTGATAAAAGAGGTTTATTATGGGGATTGGAAGTATAAAGTCTGGTTAGGAAAATAGGTGAGGATAAAGAGAGGATGGCACCGAAAAAGAATATTATTCCAGTGGGCAGATCTATGGAAAATGGAGTTTTGCACTGAGAATGCAGTTCTCAGTGGGCAGAAAGTCCTGGTGGCTGAGTAGGCCACCGAGGTCCATCTGCAAAGAATGGAAGCTTATTATATTGCTTCTCTTGGTGGAAGTTGGGAAACTTGAGTAGATCATCAGAATGGGGCTGGGACAATGGGAGCAGATCAGAACCCGTGGGGGCTGGGAGAGCCCAAGTTGGTTCAGATCCAGTGGGGGCTGGGACAAGCCTGGATCTCCTTTTAGAATTCAAAGGGGTGCTTTTGACCAGGATTTATGAATCAAAAGCCCTGGCTTTCTAGACTGAAATGCTTCAGCCAGGAGGGCCTAGGAATCTGAAAAGAATCACAGATTAATCTGAAAGGAATCACAAATCAATAGGAAATAGTTTCTTAAAGGGTAGAGTAGAAAAAATAAAGCAAAAATAGAGAAGTCATTCTCCTAAAATAACCTAAGACCGCTATGGAAAAGACTAGCCCTCCAGGAGGTGTGAGTAAAGTACAAACTCCTCTGGACCAACTCCACCGAATTAACAAGTAGTAGGCCCTGAGAGCAAACTGTCAGGAAACAGTAGGCCTCAAGAAATTTCACCTCATAAGCTTTCATCTCAGAGTCTCCCGAACTTTTACCTTACAAACTTTTA